>NC_082715.1:4939500-5588000 GCF_030144855.1 Hypanus sabinus
TGAACACTGACCAGGGGATGAACACTGACCCAAGGATGAACACTGACTCGGCGATGAACACTGACCCGGGGTCGAACAATCACCCGGGGATGAACACTGTCCCGGGGATGGACACAGACCTGGGTTTGAGTACGGACCCGGGCGATGAACTCTGTCCCGGGGATGGACACTGACCTGGGGATGAACACTGTCCCAGGGATGAACACTGACCAGGGGATGAACTCTGACCCAGGGATGAACAATGAACTGGGGATGAATACTGTCCCGGAGATGAACACTGACCCGGGGATGAACACTGACCTGGGGATGAACGCTGTCCCGGGGATGAATGCTGACCCGGGGATGAATGCTGTGCCGGGGATGAACGATGACCCGGGGATGAACTCTGACCAGGGGATGAACACTGTCCTGGGGATGAACACTGTCCTGGGGATGATTACTGACCCGGGGATGAACAGTGACCTGGGGTCGAACACTGAACTGGGGATGAACACTGACCCGGGGAAGAACACTGACTTGGGGATGAACACAGACCCGGGGATGAATATTGACCCGGAGTCGAACACTGACCCGGGGATGAACACTGACCTGGGGTTGAAACACTGACCCGGGGATGAACACTGACCAGGGGATGGACACTGACCCGGGAATGAACACTGACCTGTGGATGAACGCTGTCCCGGGGATGAATGCTGACCTGGGGATGAATGCTGTGCCGGGGATGAACGCTGACCCGGGGATGAACTCGGACCAGGGGATGAACACTGACCAGGGGATGAACACTTTCCCTGGTATGAACACTTATCGAGGTATGAACACTTTCCCGGGGTCGAACTCTGACACGGGGTTGAACACTGTCCCGGGGATGAACACTGTCCTGGGGATGAACACTGTCCTGGGGATGATTACTGACCCGGGGATGAACAGTGACCTGGGGTCGAACACTGAACTGGGGATGAACACTGACCCGGGGAAGAACACTGACTTGGGGATGAACACAGACCCGGTGATGAATATTGACCCGGAGTCGAACACTGACCCGGGGATGAACACTGACCTGGGGTTGAAACACTGACCCGGGGATGAACACTGACCAGCGGATGGACACTGTCCTGGGGATGATCACTGACCTGGGGATGAACACTGTCCCGGGGATGAACACTGTCCCGGGGATGAACACTGACCCGGGGATGAACGCTGAGCCGGGGGATGTATACTGTCCCGGGGATGGACACTGTCCCGGGGATGAACACTGTCCTGGGGATGAACACTGAACCGGGGATGAACATGAATCCGAGGATGAACACGGACCCGGGCGATGAACTCTGTCCCGGGGATGGACACTGACCTGGGGATGAACACTGTCCCAGGAATGAACACTGACCAGGGGATGAACTCTGACCCAGGGATGAACAATGAACTGGGGATGAATACTGTCCCGGAGATGAACACTGACCCAAGGATGAACACTGACTCGGCGATGAACACTGACCCGGGGTCGAACAATCACCCGGGGATGAAAACTGTCCCGGGGATGGACACAGACCTGGGTTTGAGTACGGACCCGGGCGATGAACTCTGTCCCGGGGATGGACACTGACCTGGGGATGAACACTGTCCCAGGGATGAACACTGACCAGGGGATGAACTCTGACCCAGGGATGAACAATGAACTGGGGATGAATACTGTCCCGGAGATGAACACTGACCCGGGGAAGAACAGTGACCTGGGGATGAACGCTGTCCCGGGGATGAATGCTGTGCCGGGGATGAACGCTGACCCGGGGATGAACTCTGACCAGGGGCTGAACACTGACCAGGGGATGAACACTTTCCTGGTATGAACACTTATCGAGGTATGAACACTTTACCGGGGTCAAACTCTGACCCGGGGATGAACACTGTCCCGGGGATGAACACTGTCCCGGGGATGAACACTGTCCTGGGGATGAACACTGTCCCGGGGATGAACACTGTCCTGGGGATGAACACTGAACCGGGGATGAACATGAATCCGAGGATGAACACGGACCCGGGCGATGAACTCTGTCCCGGGGATGGACACTGTCCCGGGGATGAACACTGTCCCGGGGATGAACACTGTCCTGGGGATGAACACTGTCCTGGGGATGATTACTGACCCGGGGATGAACAGTGACCTGGGGTCGAACACTGACCCGGGGATGAACGCTGAGCCGGGGGATGTATACTGTCCCGGGGATGGACACTGTCCCGGGGATGAACACTGTCCTGGGGATGAACACTGAACCGGGGATGAACATGAATCCGAGGATGAACACGGACCCGGGCGATGAACTCTGTCCCGGGGATGGACACTGTCCCGGGGATGAACACTGTCCCGGGGATGAACACTGTCCTGGGGATGAACACTGTCCTGGGGATGATTACTGACCCGGGGATGAACAGTGACCTGGGGTCGAACACTGAACTGGGGATGAACACTGACCCGGGGAAGAACACTGACTTGGGGATGAACACAGATCCGGGGATGAATATTGACCCGGAGTCGAACACTGACCCGGGGATGAACACTGACCTGCGGTTGAAACACTGACCCGGGGATGAACACTGACCTGGGGTCGAACACTGAACCGGGGATAAACATGAATCCGAGGATGAACACGGACCCGTGGATGAACGCTGACCCAAGATCGAACGCTGACCCGGGGATGAACGCTGACCCGGGGATGAATGCCACCCACCCGGGGGCAAACACTGACCTCGGGATGAACACTGACCCAGGGATGAACACTGACCCGGGGTAAAACACAGACCCAGGGTCGAACACTGACCGGGGGATGAACGCTGTCCCGGGGATGAACGTTGACCGGGGGATGAACACTTTCCCGGGTATGAACGCTGTCTCGGGGTTGGACACTGTCCTGGGGATGATTACTGACCTGGGGATGAACATAGACCCGGGGATGAACACTGAACTGGGATGAACACTGACCCGGGGATGAACACTGACCAGGGAATGAACACAGACCTGGGTCTGAGTACGGACCCGGGCGATGAACACTGTCCCGGGGATGAACACTGACCTGGGGATGAACACTGTCCCGGGGATGAACACTGACCTGGGGATGAACACCGACCTGGGGATGAACATGAATCCCAGGATGAACGCCACCCACCCCGGGTCAAACAGTGACCCCGGGATGAACACTGACCCGGGGATGAACACTGTCCCGGGGATGAACACTGACCTGGGGATGAACACTGACCTGGGGATGAACATGAATCCGAGGATGAACGCCACCCACCCGGGGTCAAACAGTGACCCCAGGATGAACACTGACCCGTGGATGAACGCTGACCCGGGGTCAAACACAGACCCAGGGTCGAATACTGACCCGGGGATGAACGCTGTCCTGGGGATGACCGTTGACCCGGGGATGAACATTTTCCCGGGTATGAACACTTTCCCTGGTAGGAACACTTTCCCGGGGTCGAACACTGACCCGGGGATGAACAATGACCCGAGGATGAACACTGTCCCGGGGATGAACACTGTCTCGGGGTTGGACACTGTCCTGGGGATGATTACTGACCCGGGGATGAACAGTGACCTTGGGTCGAACACTGAACTGGGATGAACACTGACCCGGGGATGAACACTGACCAGGGGATGAACACTGACCAGGGGATGAACACTGACCAGGGGATGAACACTGACCCAAGGATGAACACTGACTCGGCGATGAACACTGACCCGGGGTCGAACAATCACCCGGGGATGAACACTGTCCCGGGGATGGACACAGACCTGGGTTTGAGTACGGACCCGGGCGATGAACTCTGTCCCGGGGATGAACACTGACCTGGGGATGAACACTGTCCCAGGGATGAACACTGACCAGGGGATGAACTCTGACCCAGGGATGAACAATGAACTGGGGATGAATACTGTCCGGGAGATGAACACTGACCCGGGGATGAACACTGACCTGGGGATGAACGCTGTCCCGGGGATGAATGCTGTGCCGGGGATGAACGCTGACCCGGGGATGAACTCTGACCAGGGGCTGAACACTGACCAGGGGATGAACACTTTCCTGGTATGAACACTTATCGAGGTATGAACACATTCCCGGGGTCAAACTCTGACCCGGGGATGAACACTGTCCCGGGGATGAACACTGTCCTGGGGATGAACACTGTCCTGGGGATGATTACTGACCCGGGGATGAACAGTGACCTGGGGTCGAACACTGAACTGGGGATGAACACTGACCCGGGGAAGAACACTGACTTGGGGATGAACACAGTCCCGGGGATGAATATTGACCCGGAGTCGAACACTGACCCGGGGATGAACACTGACCTGGGGTTGAAACACTGAGCCGGGGATGGACACTGACCAGCGGATGGACACTGTCCTGGGGATGATCACTGACCTGGGGATGAACACTGTCCCGGGGATGAACACTGTCCCGGGGATGAACGCTGACCCGGGGATGAACGCTGAGCCGGGGGATGTATACTGTCCCGGGGATGGACACTGTCCCGGGGATGAACACTGTCCTGGGGATGAACACTGAACCGGGGATGAACATGAATCCGAGGATGAACACGGACCCGGGCGATGAACTCTGTCCCGGGGATGGACACTGTCCCGGGGATGAACACTGTCCCGGGGATGAACACTGTCCTGGGGATGAACACTGTCCTGGGGATGATTACTGACCCGGGGATGAACAGTGACCTGGGGTCGAACACTGAACTGGGGATGAACACTGACCCGGGGAAGAACACTGACTTGGGGATGAACACAGACCCGGGGATGAATATTGACCCGGAGTCGAACACTGACCCGGGGATGAACACTGACCTGCGGTTGAAACACTGACCCGGGGATGAACACTGACCTGGGGTCGAACACTGAACCGGGGATAAACATGAATCCGAGGATGAACACGGACCCGTGGATGAACGCTGACCCAAGATCGAACGCTGACCCGGGGATGAACGCTGACCCGGGGATGAATGCCACCCACCCGGGGGCAAACAATGACCTCGGGATGAACACTGACCCAGGGATGAACACTGACCCGGGGTCAAACACAGACCCAGGGTCGAACACTGACCCGGGGATGAACGCTGTCCCGGGGATGAACGCTGAGCCGGGGAATGTATACTGTCCGGGGGATGTATACTGTCCCGGGGATGGACACTGTCCCGGGGATGGACACAGACCTGGGTTTGAGTACGGACCCGGGCGATGAACTCTGTCCCGGGGATGGACACTGACCTGGGGATGAACACTGTCCCAAGGATGAACACTGACCAGGGGATGAACTCTGACCCAGGGATGTACAATGAACTGGGGATGAATACTGTCCCGGAGATGAACACTGACCCGGGGATGAACACTGACCTGGGGATGAACACTGACCCGAGGTCGAACACTGACCAGCGGATGAACACAGACCCGTGGATGAACACTGTCCCGGGGATGAACACTGTCCCGTACATGGACACTGTCCTGGGGATGATTACTGACCCGTGGATGAACACAGTCCTGGGGATGAACACTGTCCCGGGGTTGAACACTGTCCCGGGGTTGAACACTGACCCGGGGATGAACGCTGAGCCGGGGGATTAACGCTGAGCCGGGGGATGTATACCGTCCCGGGGATGGACACTGTCCCGGGGATGGACACTGTCCCGGGGATGAACACTGACCTGGGGATGAACACTGACCTGGGATCGAACACTGACCCGGGGATGAACACTGTCCTGGGGTTGAACACTGTACCGGGGTTGAACAATGACCCAAGGATGAACTCTGTCCCGGGAATGAACACTTACCCGGGGATGAACAAAGACACAAGGATGAACACAGTCCCGGGGATGGACACTTTCCCGGGTATGAAAACTTCCCAAGGTATGAACACTTTCCCGGGGATGAACACGGACCCGGGGATGAACACTGACCAGGGGATGAACACTGTCCTGGGGATGAACACTGTCCTGGGGATGAACACAGTCGCGGGGTCGAACACTGACCCCGGGATGAACACTGTCCCGGGGATGATCACTGACCTGTCGATGAACACAGGCCTGGGTTTGAGACGGACCGGGGCGATGAACACTGTCCCGGGGAGGAACACTGACCTGGGGATTTACACTGACCCGGGGATGAACACTGACTTGGGGATGAACACAGACCCGGGGATGAATACCGACCCGGATTCGAACACTGACCCGGGGATGAACACTGACCCGGGGATGGACACTGACCAGGGGATGGACACTGTCCTGGGGATGATCACTGACCTGGGGATGAACACTGTCCCGGGGATGAACACTGTCACGGGGATGAACGCTGAGCCGGGGAATGTATACTGTCCGGGGGATGTATACTGTCCCGGGGATGGACACTGTCCCGGGGATGGACACACACCTGGGTTTGAGTACGGACCCGGGCGATGAACTCTGTCCCGGGGATGGACACTGACCTGGGGATGAACACTGACCCGAGGTCGAACACTGACCAGGGGATGAACACAGACCCGTGGATGAACACTGTCCCGGGGATGAACACTGTCCCGTACATGGACACTGTCCTGGGGATGATTACTGACCCGTGGATGAACACAGTCCTGGGAATGAACACTGTCCCGGGGTTGAACACTGACCCGGGGATGAACGCTGAGCCGGGGATGAACAGTGACCTGGGGTCGAACACTGAACTGGGGATGAACACTGAACTGGGGATGAACACTGACCTGTGGTTGAAACACTGACCCGGGGATGAACACTGACCAGGGGATGGACACTGTCCTGGGGATGATCACTGACCTGGGGATGAACACTGACCCGGGGATGCACACTGACCTGGGGATGAACGCTGAGGCGGGGGATGAACGCTGAGCTGGGGGATGTATACTGTCCCGTGAATGGACACTGTCCCGGGGATGAACACTGACCTGGGGATGAACACTGACCTGGGGTCGAACAATGAACCGGGGATGAACATGAATCCGAGGATGAACAGGGACCCGGGGATGAACACTGACCAGAGGTCAAACACTGACCAGGGGATGAACACTGTCCTGGGGATGAACACTGTCGCGGGGTTGAACAATGACCCGAGGATGAACACTGTCCCGGGGATGAACACTGTCCCGGGGATGGACACTGTCCCGGGGTTGAACAATGACCCGAGGATGAACACTGTCCCGGGGATGGACACTGTCCTGGGGATGATTACTGACCCGGGGATGAACACTGTCCTGGCGATGAACACTGTCCCGGGGATGAACACTGTCCTGGGGATGAACACAGTCCCGGAGATGAACACTGACCCGGGGATGAACACTGACCTGGGGATGAACGCTGTCCCGGGGATGAATGCTGTGCCGGGGATGAACGCTGACCCGGGGATGAACTCTGACCAGGGGATGAACACTGACCAGGGGATGAACACTTACCCTGGTATGAACACTTATCGAGGTATGAACACTTTCCCGGGGTCGAACTCTGACCGGGGGATGAACGCTGACCCGGGAATGAACACTGTCCTGGGGATGAACACTGTCCTGGGGATGATTACTGACCCGGGGATGAACAGTGACCTGGGGTCGAACACTGAACTGGGGATGAACACTGACCCGGGGAAGAACACTGACCTGCGGTTGAAACACTGACCCGGGGATGAACACTGACCAGGGGATGGACATTGTCCTGGTGATGATTAATGACCCGGGGATGAACACTGACCCGGGGTTGAACACTGAACTGGGGATGAACACTGACCTGGGGATGAACACTGACTTGGGGATGAACACAGACCCGGGGATGAATACCGACCCGGATTCGAACACTGACCCGGGGATGAGCACTGACCCGGGGATGGACACTGACCAGGGGATGGACACTGTCCTGGGGATGATCACTGACCTGGGGATGAACACTGTCCCGGGGATGAACACTGTCGCGGGGATGAACGCTGAGCCGGGGAATGTATACTGTCCGGGGGATGTATACTGTCCCGGGGATGGACACTGTCCCTGGGATGGACACTGTCCCGGGGATGGACACTGTCCCGGGGATGAACACTGACCTGGGGATGAACACTGACCTGGGGTCGAACACTGACCCGGGGATGAACACTGTCCTGGGATTGAACACTGTACCGGGGTTGAACAATGACCCAAGGATGAACTCTGTCCCGGGGATGAACACTTACCCGGGGATGAACAAAGACCCAAGGATGAACACAGTCCCGGGGATGGACACTTTCCCGGGTATGAAAACTTCCCAAGGTATGAACACTTTCCCGGGGATGAACACGGACCCGGGGATGAACACTGACCAGGGGATGAACACTGTCCTGGGGATGAACACTGTCCTGGGGATGAACACAGTCGCGGGGTCGAACACTGACCCCGGGATGAACACTGTCCCGGGGATGATCACTGACCTGTCGATGAACACAGGCCTGGGTTTGAGTACGGACCGGGGCGATGAACACTGTCCCGGGGATGAACACTGACCTGGGGATGTACACTGACCCGGGGATGAACACTGACTTGGGGATGAACACAGACCCGGGGATGAATACCGACCCGGATTCGAACACTGACCCGGGGATGAACACTGACCCGGGGATGGACACTGACCAGGGGATGGACACTGTCCTGGGGATGATCACTGACCTGGGGATGAACACTGTCCCGGGGATGAACACTGTCACGGGGATGAACGCTGAGCCGGGGAATGTATACTGTCCGGGGGATGTATACTGTCCCGGGGATGGACACTGTCCCGGGGATGGACACAGACCTGGGTTTGAGTACGGACCCGGGCGATGAACTCTGTCCCGGGGATGGACACTGACCTGGGGATGAACACTGTCCCAAGGATGAACACTGACCAGGGGATGAACTCTGACCCAGGGATGAACAATGAACTGGGGATGAATACTGTCCCGGAGATGAACACTGACCAGGGGATGAACACTGACCTGGGGATGAACGCTGTCCCGGGGATGAATGCTGTGCCGGGGATGAACGCTGACCCGGGGATGAACTCTTACCAGGGGATGAACACTGACCAGGGGATGAACACTTTCCCTGGTATGAACACTTATCGAGGTATGAACACTTTCCCGGGGTCGAACTCTGACCCGGTGATGAACACTGTCCCGGGGATGAACACTGTCCTGGGGATGAACACTGTCCTGGGGATGATTACTGACCCGGGGATGAACAGTGACCTGGGGTCGAACACTGAACTGGGGATGAACACTGACCCGGGGAAGAACACTGACTTGGGGATGAACACAGACCCGGGGATGAATATTGACCCGGAGTCGAACACTGACCCGGGGATGAACACTGACCTGGGGTTGAAACACTGACCCGGGGATGAACACTGACCAGGGGATGGACACTGTCCTGGGGATGATCACTGACCTGGGGATGAACACTGACCCGGGGATGCACACTGACCTGGGGATGAACGCTGAGGCGGGGGATGAACGCTGAGCTGGGGGATGTATACTGTCCCGTGAATGGACACTGTCCCGGGGATGAACACTGACCTGGGGATGAACACTGACCTGGGGTCGAACAATGAACCGGGGATGAACATGAATCCGAGGATGAACAGGGACCCGGGGATGAACACTGACCAGAGGTCAAACACTGACCAGGGGATGAACACTGTCCTGGGGATGAACACTGTCGCGGGGTTGAACAATGACCCGAGGATGAACACTGTCCCGGGGATGAACACTGTCCCGGGGATGGACACTGTCCCGGGGTTGAACAATGACCCGAGGATGAACACTGTCCCGGGGATGGACACTGTCCTGGGGATGATTACTGACCCGGGGATGAACACTGTCCTGGCGATGAACACTGTCCCGGGGATGAACACTGTCCTGGGGATGAACACAGTCCCGGAGATGAACACTGACCCGGGGATGAACACTGACCTGGGGATGAACGCTGTCCCGGGGATGAATGCTGTGCCGGGGATGAACGCTGACCCGGGGATGAACTCTGACCAGGGGATGAACACTGACCAGGGGATGAACACTTACCCTGGTATGAACACTTATCGAGGTATGAACACTTTCCCGGGGTCGAACTCTGACCGGGGGATGAACGCTGACCCGGGAATGAACACTGTCCTGGGGATGAACACTGTCCTGGGGATGATTACTGACCCGGGGATGAACAGTGACCTGGGGTCGAACACTGAACTGGGGATGAACACTGACCCGGGGAAGAACACTGACCTGCGGTTGAAACACTGACCCGGGGATGAACACTGACCAGGGGATGGACATTGTCCTGGTGATGATTAATGACCCGGGGATGAACACTGACCCGGGGTTGAACACTGAACTGGGGATGAACACTGACCTGGGGATGAACACTGACTTGGGGATGAACACAGACCCGGGGATGAATACCGACCCGGATTCGAACACTGACCCGGGGATGAGCACTGACCCGGGGATGGACACTGACCAGGGGATGGACACTGTCCTGGGGATGATCACTGACCTGGGGATGAACACTGTCCCGGGGATGAACACTGTCGCGGGGATGAACGCTGAGCCGGGGAATGTATACTGTCCGGGGGATGTATACTGTCCCGGGGATGGACACTGTCCCTGGGATGGACACTGTCCCGGGGATGGACACTGTCCCGGGGATGAACACTGACCTGGGGATGAACACTGACCTGGGGTCGAACACTGACCCGGGGATGAACACTGTCCTGGGATTGAACACTGTACCGGGGTTGAACAATGACCCAAGGATGAACTCTGTCCCGGGGATGAACACTTACCCGGGGATGAACAAAGACCCAAGGATGAACACAGTCCCGGGGATGGACACTTTCCCGGGTATGAAAACTTCCCAAGGTATGAACACTTTCCCGGGGATGAACACGGACCCGGGGATGAACACTGACCAGGGGATGAACACTGTCCTGGGGATGAACACTGTCCTGGGGATGAACACAGTCGCGGGGTCGAACACTGACCCCGGGATGAACACTGTCCCGGGGATGATCACTGACCTGTCGATGAACACAGGCCTGGGTTTGAGTACGGACCGGGGCGATGAACACTGTCCCGGGGATGAACACTGACCTGGGGATGTACACTGACCCGGGGATGAACACTGACTTGGGGATGAACACAGACCCGGGGATGAATACCGACCCGGATTCGAACACTGACCCGGGGATGAACACTGACCCGGGGATGGACACTGACCAGGGGATGGACACTGTCCTGGGGATGATCACTGACCTGGGGATGAACACTGTCCCGGGGATGAACACTGTCACGGGGATGAACGCTGAGCCGGGGAATGTATACTGTCCGGGGGATGTATACTGTCCCGGGGATGGACACTGTCCCGGGGATGGACACAGACCTGGGTTTGAGTACGGACCCGGGCGATGAACTCTGTCCCGGGGATGGACACTGACCTGGGGATGAACACTGTCCCAAGGATGAACACTGACCAGGGGATGAACTCTGACCCAGGGATGAACAATGAACTGGGGATGAATACTGTCCCGGAGATGAACACTGACCAGGGGATGAACACTGACCTGGGGATGAACGCTGTCCCGGGGATGAATGCTGTGCCGGGGATGAACGCTGACCCGGGGATGAACTCTTACCAGGGGATGAACACTGACCAGGGGATGAACACTTTCCCTGGTATGAACACTTATCGAGGTATGAACACTTTCCCGGGGTCGAACTCTGACCCGGTGATGAACACTGTCCCGGGGATGAACACTGTCCTGGGGATGAACACTGTCCTGGGGATGATTACTGACCCGAGGATGAACAGTGACCTAGGGTCGAACACTGAACTGAGGATGAACACTGACCCGGGGAAGAACACTGACTTGGGGATGAACACAGACCCGGGGATGAATATTGACCCGGAGTCGAACACTGACCCGGGGATGAACACTGACCTGGGGTTGAAACACTGACCCGGGGATGAACACTGACCAGGGGATGGACACTGTCCTGGGGATGATCACTGACCTGGGGATGAACACTGTCCCGGGGATGAACACTGTCCCGGGGATGAACACTGACCCGGGGATGAACGCTGAGCCGGGGGATGTGTACTGTCCCGGGGATGGACACTGTCCCGGGGATGAACACTGTCCTGGGGATGAACACTGAACCGGGGATGAACATGAATCCGAGGATGAACACGGACCCGGGGATGAACACTGTCCCAGGGATGAACACTGACCAGGGGATGAACTCTGACCCAGGGATGAACAATGAACTGGGGATGAATACTGTCCCGGAGATGAACATTGACCCGGGGATGAACACTGACCTGGGGATGAACGCTGTCCCGGGGATGAATGCTGACCCGGGGATGAATGCTGTGCCGGGGATGAACGCTGACCCGGGGATGAACTCTGACCAGGGGATGAACACTGACCAGGGGATGAACACTTTCCCTGGTATGAACACTTATCGAGGTATGAACACTTTCCCGGGGTCGAACTCTGACCCGGGGTTGAACACTGTCCCGGGGATGAACACTGTCCTGGGGATGAACACTGTCCTGGAGATGATTACTGACCCGGGGATGAACAGTGACCTGGGGTCGAACACTGAACTGGGGATGAACACTGACCCAGGGAAGAACACTGACTTGGGGATGAACACAGACCCGGGGATGAATATTGACCAGGGGATGAACACTGTCCCGGGGATGAACACTGTCACGGGGATGAACGCTGAGCCGGGGAATGTATACTGTCCGGGGGATGTATACTGTCCCGGGGATGGACACTGTCCCGGGGATGGACACAGACCTGGGTTTGAGTACGGACCCGGGCGATGAACTCTGTCCCGGGGATGGACACTGACCTGGGGATGAACACTGTCCCAGGGATGAACACTGACCAGGGGATGAACTCTGACCCAGGGATGAACAATGAACTGGGGATGAATACTGTCCCGGAGATGAACATTGACCCGGGGATGAACACTGACCTGGGGATGAACGCTGTCCCGGGGATGAATGCTGACCCGGGGATGAATGCTGTGCCGGGGATGAACGCTGACCCGGGGATGAACTCGGACCAGGGGATGAACACTGACCAGGGGATGAACACTTTCCCTGGTATGAACTCTTATCGAGGTATGAACACTTTCCCGGGGTCGAACTCTGACCCGGGGATGAACACTGTCCCGGGGATGAACACTGTCCTGGGGATGAACACTGTCCTGGGGATGATTACTGACCCGGGGATGAACAGTGACCTGGGGTCGAACACTGAACTGGGGATGAACACTGACCCGGGGAAGAACACTGACTTGGGGATGAACACAGACCCGGGGATGAATATTGACCCGGAGTCGAACACTGACCCGGGGATGTACACTGACCTGTGGTTGAAACACTGACCCGGGGATGAACACTGACCAGGGGATGGACACTGTCCTGGGGATGATCACTGACCTGGGGATGAACACTGTCCCGGGGATGAACACTGTCCCGGGGATGAACACTGACCCGGGGAATAACGCTGAGCCGGGGATGAACATGAATCCGAGGATGAACACGGACCCGGGCGATGAACTCTGTCCCGGGGATGGACACTGACCTGGGGCTGAACACTGTCCCAGGGATGAACACTGACCAGGGGATGAACTCTGACCCAGGGATGAACACTGACCTGGGGATGAACACTGACCTGGGGTCGAACACTGACCCGGGGATGAACACTGACCTGGGGATGAACGCTGTCCCGGGGATGAATGCTGAACCGGGGATGAATGCTGTGCCGGGGATGAACGCTGACCCGGGGATGAACTCTGACCAGGGGATGAACACTGACCAGGGGATGAACACTTTCCCTGGTATGAACACTTATCGAGGTATGAACACTTTCCCGGGGTCGAACTCTGACCCGGGGTTGAACACTGTCCCGGGGATGAACACTGTCCTGGGGATGAACACTGTCCTGGGGATGAACACTGTCCTGGGGATGATTACTGACCCGGGGATGAACAGTGACCTGGGGTCGAACACTGAACTGGGGATGAACAGTGACCCGGGGAAGAACACTGACTTGGGAATGAACACAGACCCGGGGATGAATATTGACCAGGGGATGAACACTGTCCTGGGGATGAACACTGTCCTGGGGATGATTACTGACCCGGGAATGAACAGTGACCTGGGGTCGAACACTGAACTGGGGATGAACACTGAACCGGGGATGAACATGAATCCGAGGATGAACACGGACCCAGGGATGAACACTGACCAGGGGATGAACACTGTCCTGGGGATGAACACTGTCCTGGGGATGAACACTGTTTTGGGGATGATTACTGACCCGGGGATGAACAGTGACCTGGGGTCGAACACTGAACTAGGGATGAACACTGAACCGGGGATGAACATGAATCCGAGGATGAACACGGACCCAGGGATGAACACTGACCAGGGGATGAACACTGTCCTGGGGATGAACACTGTCCTGGGGATGAACACTGTCGCGGGATTGAACAATGACCCGTGGATGAACACTGTCCCGGGGATGAACACTGACCAGGGGATGAACTCTGACCCGGGGATGAACAATGAACTGGGGATGAATACTGTCCCGGAGATGAACACTGACCCGGGGATGAACACTGACCTGGGGATGAACGCTGTCCCGGGGATGAATGCTGACCCGGGGATGAACGCTGACCCGGGGATGAACTCGGACCAGGGGATGAACACTGACCAGGGGATGAACACTTTCCCTGGTATGAACTCTTATCGAGGTATGAACACTTTCCCGGGGTCGAACTCTGACCCGGGGATGAACACTGTCCCGGGGATGAACACTGTCCTGGGGATGAACAGGGTCCTGGGGATGATTACTGACCCGGGGATGAACAGTGACCTGGGGTCGAACACTGAACTGGGGATGAACACTGACCCGGGGAAGAACACTGACTTGGGGATGAACACAGACCCGGGGATGAATATTGACCCGGAGTCGAACACTGACCCGGGGATGAACACTGACCTGTGGTTGAAACACTGACCCGGGGATGAACACTGACCAGGGGATGGACACTGTCCTGGGGATGATCACTGACCTGGGGATGAACACTGACCCGGGGATGCACACTGACCTGGGGATGAACGCTGAGGCGGGGGATGAACGCTGAGCTAGGGGATGTATACTGTCCCGTGAATGGACACTGTCCCGGGGATGAACACTGACCTGGGGATGAACACTGACCCGGGAATGAACACTGTCCTGGGGATGAACACTGACCTGGGGTCGAACAATGAACCGGGGATGAACATGAATCCGAGGATGAACAGGGACCCGGGGATGAACACTGACCAGAGGTCAAACACTGACCAGGGGATGAACACTGTCCTGGGGATGAACACTGTCGCGGGGTTGAACAATGACCCGAGGATGAACACTGTCCCGGGGTTGAACAATGACCCGAGGATGAACACTGTCCCGGGGATGGACACTGTCCTGGGGATGATTACTGACCCGGGGATGAAAACTGTCCTGGCGATGAACACTGTCCCGGGGATGAACACTGTCCTGGGGATGAACACAGTCCCGGAGATGAACACTGACCCGGGGATGAACACTGACCTGGGGATGAACGCTGTCCCGGGGATGAATGCTGTGCCGGGGATGAACGCTGACCCGGGGATGAACTCTGACCAGGGGATGAACACTGACCAGGGGATGAACACTTACCCTGGTATGAACACTTATCGAGGTATGAACACTTTCCCGGGGTCGAACTCTGACCCGGGGATGAACGCTGACCCGGGAATGAACACTGTCCTGGGGATGAACACTGTCCTGGGGATGATTACTGACCCGGGGATGAACAGTGACCTGGGGTCGAACACTGAACTGGGGATGAACACTGACCCGGGGAAGAACACTGACCTGCGGTTGAAACACTGACCCGGGGATGAACACTGACCAGGGGATGGACACTGTCCTGGTGATGATTAATGACCCGGGGATGAACACTGACCCGGGGTTGAACACTGAACTGGGGATGAACACTGACCTGGGGATGAACACTGACTTGGGGATGAACACAGACCCGGGGATGAATACCGACCCGGATTCGAACACTGACCCGGGGATGAGCACTGACCCGGGGATGGACACTGACCAGGGGATGGACACTGTCCTGGGGATGATCACTGACCTGGGGATGAACACTGTCCCGGGGATGAACACTGTCGCGGGGATGAACGCTGAGCCGGGGAATGTATACTGTCCGGGGGATGTATACTGTCCCGGGGATGGACACTGTCCCTGGGATGGACACTGTCCCGGGGATGGACACTGTTCCGGGGATGAACACTGACCTGGGGATGAACACTGACCTGGGGTCGAACACTGACCCGGGGATGAACACTGTCCTGGGATTGAACACTGTACCGGGGTTGAACAATGACCCAAGGATGAACTCTGTCCCGGGGATGAACACTTACCCGGGGATGAACAAAGACCCAAGGATGAACACAGTCCCGGGGATGGACACTTTCCCGGGTATGAAAACTTCCCAAGGTATGAACACTTTCCCGGGGATGAACACGGACCCGGGGATGAACACTGACCTGGGGATGAACACTGACCCGGGGATGCACACTGACCTGGGGATGAACGCTGAGGCGGGGGATGAACGCTGAGCTGGGGGATGTATACTGTCCCGTGAATGGACACTGTCCCGGTGATGAACACTGTCCTGGCGATGAACACTGTCCCGGGGATGAACACTGTCCTGGGGATGAACACAGTCCCGGAGATGAACACTGCCCCGGGGATGAACACTGACCTGGGGATGAACGCTGTCCCGGGGATGAATGCTGTGCCGGGGATGAACGCTGACCCGGGGATGAACTCTGACCAGGGGATGAACACTGACCAGGGGATGAACACGTACCCTGGTATGAACACTTATCGAGGTATGAACACTTTCCCGGGGTCGAACTCTGACCGGGGGATGAACGCTGACCCGGGAATGAACACTGTCCTGGGGATGAACACTGTCCTGGGGATGATTACTGACCCGGGGATGAACAGTGACCTGGGGTCGAACACTGAACTGGGGATGAACACTGACCCGGGGAAGAACACTGACTTGGGGATGAACACAGACCCGGGGATGAATATTGACCCGGAGTCGAACACTGACCCCGGGATGAACACTGTCCCGGGGATGATCACTGACCTGTCGATGAACACAGGCCTGGGTTTGAGTACGGACCGGGGCGATGAACACTGTCCCGGGGATGAACACTGACCTGGGGATGTACACTGACCCGGGGATGAACACTGACTTGGGGATGAACACAGACCCGGGGATGAATACCGACCCGGATTCGAACACTGACCCGGGGATGAACACTGACCCGGGGATGGACACTGACCAGGGGATGGACACTGTCCTGGGGATGATCACTGACCTGGGGATGAACACTGTCCCGGGGATGAACACTGTCACGGGGATGAACGCTGAGCCGGGGAATGTATACTGTCCGGGGGATGTATACTGTCCCGGGGATGGACACTGTCCCGGGGATGGACACAGACCTGGGTTTGAGTACGGACCCGGGCGATGAACTCTGTCCCGGGGATGGACACTGACCTGGGGATGAGCACTGTCCTAGGGATGAACACTGACCAGGGGATGAACTCTGACCCAGGGATGAACAATGAACTGGGGATGAATACAGTCCCGGAGATGAACACTGACCCGGGGATGAACACTGACCTGGGGATGAACGCTGTCCCGGGGATGAATGCTGTGCCGGGGATGAACGCTGACCCGGGGATGAACTCTTACCAGGGGATGAACACTGACCAGGGGATGAACACTTTCCCTGGTATGAACACTTATCGAGGTATGAACACTTTCCCGGGGTCGAACTCTGACCCGGTGATGAACACTGTCCCGGGGATGAACACTGTCCTGGGGATGAACACTGTCCTGGGGATGATTACTGACCCGGGGATGAACAGTGACCTGGGGTCGAACACTGAACTGGGGATGAAAACTGACCCGGGGAAGAACACTGACTTGGGGATGAACACAGACCCGGGGATGAATATTGACCCGGAGTCGAACACTGACCCGGGGATGAACACTGACCTGGGGTTGAAACACTGACCCGGGGATGAACACTGACCAGGGGATGGACACTGTCCTGGGGATGATCACTGACCTGGGGATGAACACTGTCCCGGGGATGAACACTGTCCCGGGGATGAACACTGACCCGGGGATGAACGCTGAGCCGGGGGATGTGTACTGTCCCGGGGATGGACACTGTCCCGGGGATGAACACTGTCCTGGGGATGAACACTGAACCGGGGATGAACATGAATCCGAGGATGAACACGGACCCGGGCGATGAACTCTGTCCCGGGGATGGACACTGACCTGGGGATGAACACTGACCCGGGGATGCAAACTGACCTGGGGATGAACGCTGAGGCGGGGGATGAACGCTGAGCTGGGGGATGTATACTGTCCCGTGAATGGACACTGTCCCGGGGATGAACACTGACCTGGGGATGAACACTGACCTGGGGTCGAACAATGAACCGGGGATGAACATGAATCCGAGGATGAACAGGGACCCGGGGATGAACACTGACCAGAGGTCAAACACTGACCAGGGGATGAACACTGTCCTGGGGATGAACACTGTCGCGGGGTTGAACAATGACCCGAGGATGAACACTGTCCCGGGGATGAACACTGTCCCGGGGATGGACACTGTCCCGGGGTTGAACAATGACCCGAGGATGAACACTGTCCCGGGGATGGACACTGTCCTGGGGATGATTACTGACCCGGGGATGAACACTGTCCTGGCGATGAACACTGTCCCGGGGATGAACACTGTCCTGGGGATGAACACAGTCCCGGAGATGAACACTGACCCGGGGATGAACACTGACCTGGGGATGAACGCTGTCCCGGGGATGAATGCTGTGCCGGGGATGAACGCTGACCCGGGGATGAACTCTGACCAGGGGATGAACACTGACCAGGGGATGAACACTTACCCTGGTATGAACACTTATCGAGGTATGAACACTTTCCCGGGGTCGAACTCTGACCGGGGGATGAACGCTGACCCGGGAATGAACACTGTCCTGGGGATGAACACTGACCTGGGGTCGAACAATGAACCGGGGATGAACATGAATCCGAGGATGAACAGGGACCCGGGGATGAACACTGACCAGAGGTCAAACACTGACCAGGGGATGAACACTGTCCTGGGGATGAACACTGTCGCGGGGTTGAACAATGACCCGAGGATGAACACTGTCCCGGGGTTGAACAATGACCCGAGGATGAACACTGTCCCGGGGATGGACACTGTCCTGGGGATGATTACTGACCCGGGGATGAAAACTGTCCTGGCGATGAACACTGTCCCGGGGATGAACACTGTCCTGGGGATGAACACAGTCCCGGAGATGAACACTGACCCGGGGATGAACACTGACCTGGGGATGAACGCTGTCCCGGGGATGAATGCTGTGCCGGGGATGAACGCTGACCCGGGGATGAACTCTGACCAGGGGATGAACACTGACCAGGGGATGAACACTTACCCTGGTATGAACACTTATCGAGGTATGAACACTTTCCCGGGGTCGAACTCTGACCCGGGGATGAACGCTGACCCGGGAATGAACACTGTCCTGGGGATGAACACTGTCCTGGGGATGATTACTGACCCGGGGATGAACAGTGACCTGGGGTCGAACACTGAACTGGGGATGAACACTGACCCGGGGAAGAACACTGACCTACGGTTGAAACACTGACCCGGGGATGAACACTGACCAGGGGATGGACACTGTCCTGGTGATGATTAATGACCCGGGGATGAACACTGACCCGGGGTTGAACACTGAACTGGGGATGAACACTGACTTGGGGATGAACACTGACTTGGGGATGAACACAGACCCGGGGATGAATACCGACCCGGATTCGAACACTGACCCGGGGATGAGCACTGACCCGGGGATGGACACTGACCAGGGGATGGACACTGTCCTGGGGATGATCACTGACCTGGGGATGAACACTGTCCCGGGGATGAACACTGTCGCGGGGATGAACGCTGAGCCGGGGAATGTATACTGTCCGGGGGATGTATACTGTCCCGGGGATGGACACTGTCCCTGGGATGGACACTGTCCCGGGGATGGACACTGTTCCGGGGATGAACACTGACCTGGGGATGAACACTGACCTGGGGTCGAACACTGACCCGGGGATGAACACTGTCCTGGGATTGAACACTGTACCGGGGTTGAACAATGACCCAAGGATGAACTCTGTCCTGGGGATGAACACTTACCCGGGGATGAACAAAGACCCAAGGATGAACACAGTCCCGGGGATGGACACTTTCCCGGGTATGAAAACTTCCCAAGGTATGAACACTTTCCCGGGGATGAACACGGACCCGGGGATGAACACTGACCTGGGGATGAACACTGACCCGGGGATGCACACTGACCTGGGGATGAACGCTGAGGCGGGGGATGAACGCTGAGCTGGGGGATGTATACTGTCCCGTGAATGGACACTGTCCCGGGGATGAACACTGTCCTGGCGATGAACACTGTCCCGGGGATGAACACTGTCCTGGGGATGAACACAGTCCCGGAGATGAACACTGACCCGGGGATGAACACTGACCTGGGGATGAACGCTGTCCCGGGGATGAATGCTGTGCCGGGGATGAACGCTGACCCGGGGATGAACTCTGACCAGGGGATGAACACTGACCAGGGGATGAACACGTACCCTGGTATGAACACTTATCGAGGTATGAACACTTTCCCGGGGTCGAACTCTGACCGGGGGATGAACGCTGACCCGGGAATGAACACTGTCCTGGGGATGAACACTGTCCTGGGGATGATTACTGACCCGGGGATGAACAGTGACCTGGGGTCGAACACTGAACTGGGGATGAACACTGACCCGGGGAAGAACACTGACTTGGGGATGAACACAGACCCGGGGATGAATAATGACCCGGAGTCGAACACTGACCCCGGGATGAACACTGTCCCGGGGATGATCACTGACCTGTCGATGAACACAGGCCTGGGTTTGAGTACGGACCGGGGCGATGAACACTGTCCCGGGGATGAACACTGACCTGGGGATGTACACTGACCCGGGGATGAACACTGACTTGGGGATGAACACAGACCCGGGGATGAATACCGACCCGGATTCGAACACTGACCCGGGGATGAACACTGACCCGGGGATGGACACTGACCAGGGGCTGGACACTGTCCTGGGGATGATCACTGACCTGGGGATGAACACTGTCCCGGGGATGAACACTGTCACGGGGATGAACGCTGAGCCGGGGAATGTATACTGTCCGGGGGATGTATACTGTCCCGGGGATGGACACTGTCCCGGGGATGGACACAGACCTGGGTTTGAGTACGGACCCGGGCGATGAACTCTGTCCCGGGGATGGACACTGACCTGGGGATGAACACTGTCCTAGGGATGAACACTGACCAGGGGATGAACTCTGACCCAGGGATGAACAATGAACTGGGGATGAATACAGTCCCGGAGATGAACACTGACCCGGGGATGAACACTGACCTGGGGATGAACGCTGTCCCGGGGATGAATGCTGTGCCGGGGATGAACGCTGACCCGGGGATGAACTCTTACCAGGGGATGAACACTGACCAGGGGATGAACACTTTCCCTGGTATGAACACTTATCGAGGTATGAACACTTTCCCGGGGTCGAACTCTGACCCGGTGATGAACACTGTCCCGGGGATGAACACTGTCCTGGGGATGAACACTGTCCTGGGGATGATTACTGACCCGGGGATGAACAGTGACCTGGGGTCGAACACTGAACTGGGGATGAACACTGACCCGGGGAAGAACACTGACTTGGGGATGAACACAGACCCGGGGATGAATATTGACCCGGAGTCGAACACTGACCCGGGGATGAACACTGACCTGGGGTTGAAACACTGACCCGGGGATGAACACTGACCAGGGGATGGACACTGTCCTGGGGATGATCACTGACCTGGGGATGAACACTGTCCCGGGGATGGACACTGTCCCGGGGATGAACACTGTCCTGGGGATGAACACTGAACCGGGGATGAACATGAATCCGAGGATGAACACGGACCCGGGCGATGAACTCTGTCCCGGGGATGGACACTGACCTGGGGATGAACACTGTCCCAGGGATGAACAGTGACCAGGGGATGAACTCTGACCCAGGGATGAACAATGAACTGGGGATGAATACTGTCCCAGAGATGAACATTGACCCGGGGATGAACACTGACCTGGGGATGAACGCTGTCCCGGGGATGAATGCTGACCCGGGGATGAATGCTGTGCCGGGGATGAACGCTGACCCGGGGATGAACTCTGACCAGGGGATGAACACTGACCAGGGTATGAACACTTTCCCTGGTATGAACACTTATCGAGGTATGAACACTTTCCCGGGGTCGAACTCTGACCCGGGGTTGAACACTGTCCCGGGGATGAACACTGTCCTGGGGATGAACACTGTCCTGGAGATGATTACTGACCCGGGGATGAACAGTGACCTGGGGTCGAACACTGAACTGGGGATGAACACTGACCCAGGGAAGAACACTGACTTGGGGATGAACACAGACCCGGGGATGAATATTGACCAGGGGATGAACACTGTCCCGGGGATGAACACTGTCACGGGGATGAACGCTGAGCCGGGGAATGTATACTGTCCGGGGGATGTATACTGTCCCGGGGATGGACACTGTCCCGGGGATGGACACAGACCTGGGTTTGAGTACGGACCCGGGCGATGAACTCTGTCCCGGGGATGGACACTGACCTGGGGATGAACACTGTCCCAGGGATGAACACTGACCAGGGGATGAACTCTGACCCAGGGATGAACAATGAACTGGGGATGAATACTGTCCCGGAGATGAACATTGACCCGGGGATGAACACTGACCTGGGGATGAACGCTGTCCCGGGGATGAATGCTGACCCGGGGATGAATGCTGTGCCGGGGATGAACGCTGACCCGGGGATGAACTCGGACCAGGGGATGAACACTGACCAGGGGATGAACACTTTCCCTGGTATGAACTCTTATCGAGGTATGAACACTTTCCCGGGGTCGAACTCTGACCCGGGGATGAACACTGTCCCGGGGATGAACACTGTCCTGGGGATGAACACTGTCCTGGGGATGATTACTGACCCGGGGATGAACAGTGACCTGGGGTCGAACACTGAACTGGGGATGAACACTGACCCGGGGAAGAACACTGACTTGGGGATGAACACAGACCCGGGGATGAATATTGACCCGGAGTCGAACACTGACCCGGGGATGTACACTGACCTGTGGTTGAAACACTGACCCGGGGATGAACACTGACCAGGGGATGGACACTGTCCTGGGGATGATCACTGACCTGGGGATGAAGACTGTCCCGGGGATGAACACTGTCCCGGGGATGAACACTGACCCGGGGATGAACGCTGAGCCGGGGGATGTGTACTGTCCCGGGGATGGACACTGTCCCGGGGATGAACACTGTCCTGGGGATGAACACTGAACCGGGGATGAACATGAATCCGAGGATGAACACGGACCCGGGCGATGAACTCTGTCCCGGGGATGGACACTGACCTGGGGATGAACACTGTCGCAGGGATGAACACTGACCAGGGGATGAACTCTGACCCAGGGATGAACACTGACCTGGGGATGAACACTGACCTGGGGTCGAACACTGACCCGGGGATGAACACTGACCTGGGGATGAACGCTGTCCCGGGGATGAATGCTGAACCGGGGATGAATGCTGTGCCGGGGATGAACGCTGACCCGGGGATGAACTCTGACCAGGGGATGAACACTGACCAGGGGATGAACACTTTCCCTGGTATGAACACTTATCGAGGTATGAACACTTTCCCGGGGTCGAACTCTGACCCGGGGTTGAACACTGTCCCGGGGATGAACACTGTCCTGGGGATGAACACTGTCCTGGGGATGAACACAGTCCTGGGGATGATTACTGACCCGGGGATGAACAGTGACCTGGGGTCGAACACTGAACTGGGGATGAACACTGACCCGGGGAAGAACACTGACTTGGGAATGAACACAGACCCGGGGATGAATATTGACCCGGGGATGAACACTGTCCTGGGGATGAACACTATCCTGGGGATGATTACTGACCCGGGGATGAACAGTGACCTGGGGTCGAACACTGAACTGGGGATGAACACTGACCTGGGGATGAACACTGTCCCGGGGATGAACACTGTCCCGGGGATGAACACTGACCCGGGGATGAACGCTGAGCCGGGGGATGTGTACTGTCCCGGGGATGGACACTGTCCCGGGGATGAACACTGTCCTGGGGATGAACACTGAAACGGGGATGAACATGAATCCGAGGATGAACACGGACCCGGGCGATGAACTCTGTCCCGGGGATGGACACTGACCTGGGGATGAACACTGTCCCAGGGATGAACACTGACCAGGGGATGAACTCTGACCCAGGGATGAACAATGAACTGGGGATGAATACTGTCCCGGAGATGAACATTGACCCGGGGATGAACACTGACCTGGGGATGAACGCTGTCCCGGGGATGAATGCTGACCCGGGGATGAATGCTGTGCCGGGGATGAACGCTGACCCGGGGATGAACTCTGACCAGGGGATGAACACTGACCAGGGGATGAACACTTTCCCTGGTATGAACACTTATCGAGGTATGAACACTTTCCCGGGGTCGAACTCTGACCCGGGGTTGAACACTGTCCCGGGGATGAACACAGTCCTGGGGATGAACACTGTCCTGGAGATGATTACTGACCCGGGGATGAACAGTGACCTGGGGTCGAACACTGAACTGGGGATGAACACTGACCCAGGGAAGAACACTGACTTGGGGATGAACACAGACCCGGGGATGAATATTGACCAGGGGATGAACACTGTCCCGGGGATGAACACTGTCACGGGGATGAACGCTGAGCCGGGGAATGTATACTGTCCGGGGGATGTATACTGTCCCGGGGATGGACACTGTCCCGGGGATGGACACAGACCTGGGTTTGAGTACGGACCCGGGCGATGAACTCTGTCCCGGGGATGGACACTGACCTGGGGATGAACACTGTCCCAGGGATGAACACTGACCAGGGGATGAACTCTGACCCAGGGATGAACACTGACCTGGGGATGAACACTGACCTGGGGTCGAACACTGACCCGGGGATGAACACTGACCTGGGGATGAACGCTGTCCCGGGGATGAATGCTGAACCGGGGATGAATGCTGTGCCGGGGATGAACGCTGACCCGGGGATGAACTCTGACCAGGGGATGAACACTGACCAGGGGATGAACACTTTCCCTGGTATGAACACTTATCGAGGTATGAACACTTTCCCGGGGTCGAACTCTGACCCGGGGATGAACACTGTCCCGGGGATGAACACTGTCCTGGGGATGAACACTGTCCTGGAGATGATTACTGACCCGGGGATGAACAGTGACCTGGGGTCGAACACTGAACTGGGGATGAACACTGACCCAGGGAAGAACACTGACTTGGGGATGAACACAGACCCGGGGATGAATATTGACCAGGGGATGAACACTGTCCCGGGGATGAACACTGTCACGGGGATGAACGCTGAGCCGGGGAATGTATACTGTCCGGGGGATGTATACTGTCCCGGGGATGGACACAGACCTGGGTTTGAGTACGGACCCGGGCGATGAACTCTGTCCCGGGGATGGACACTGACCTGGGGATGAACACTGTCCCAGGGATGAACACTGACCAGGGGATGAACTCTGACCCAGGGATGAACAATGAACTGGGGATGAATACTGTCCCGGAGATGAACATTGACCCGGGGATGAACACTGACCTGGGGATGAACGCTGTCTCGGGGATGAATGCTGACCCGGGGATGAATGCTGTGCCGGGGATGAACGCTGACCCGGGGATGAACTCGGACCAGGGGATGAACACTGACCAGGGGATGAACACTTTCCCTGGTATGAACTCTTATCGAGGTATGAACACTTTCCCGGGGTCGAACTCTGACCCGGGGATGAACACTGTCCCGGAGATGAACACTGTCCTGGGGATGAACACTGTCCTGGGGATGATTACTGACCCGGGGATGAACAGTGACCTGGGGTCGAACACTGAACTGGGGATGAACACTGACCCGGGGAAGAACACTGACTTGGGGATGAACACAGACCCGGGGATGAATATTGACCTGTGGTTGAAACACTGACCCGGGGATGAACACTGACCAGGGGATGGACACTGTCCTGGGGATGATCACTGACCTGGGGATGAACACTGTCCCGGGGATGAACACTGTCCCGGGGATGAACACTGACCGGGGATGAACGCTGAGCCGGGGGATGTGTACTGTCCCGGGGATGGACACTGTCCCGGGGATGAACACTGTCCTGGGGATGAACACTGAACCGGGGATGAACATGAATCCGAGGATGAACACGGACCCGGGCGATGAACTCTGTCCCGGGGATGGACACTGACCTGGGGATGAACACTGTCCCAGGGATGAACACTGACCAGGGGATGAACTCTGACCCAGGGATGAACACTGACCTGGGGATGAACACTGACCTGGGGTCGAACACTGACCCGGGGATGAACACTGACCAGGGGATGAACACTTTCCCTGGTATGAACACTTATCGAGGTATGAACACTTTCCCGGGGTCGAACTCTGACCCGGGGTTGAACACTGTCCCGGGGATGAACACTGTCCTGGGGATGAACACTGTCCTGGAGATGAACACTGTCCTGGGGATGATTACTGACCCGGGGATGAACAGTGACCTGGGGTCGAACACTGAACTGGGGATGAACACTGACCCGGGGAAGAACACTGACTTGGGAATGAACACAGACCCGGGGATGAATATTGACCAGGGGATGAACACTGTCCTGGGGATGAACACTGTCCTGGGGATGATTACTGACCCGGGGATGAACAGTGACCTGGGGTCGAACACTGAACTGGGGATGAACACTGAACCGGGGATGAACATGAATCCGAGGATGAACACGGACCCAGGGATGAACACTGACCAGGGGATGAACACTGTCCTGGGGATGAACACTGTCCTGGGGATGAACACTGTTTTGGGGATGATTACTGACCCGGGGATGAACAGTGACCTGGGGTCGAACACTGAACTAGGGATGAACACTGAACCGGGGATGAACATGAATCCGAGGATGAACACGGACCCAGGGATGAACACTGACCAGGGGATGAACACTGTCCTGGGGATGAACACTGTCCTGGGGATGAACACTGTCGCGGGATTGAACAATGACCCGTGGATGAACACTGTCCCGGGGATGAACACTGTCCCGTACATGGACACTGTCCTGGGGATGATTACTGACCCGTGGATGAACACAGTCCTGGGGATGAACACTGTCCCGGGGTTGAACACTGTCCCGGGGTTGAACACTGACCCGGGGATGAACGCTACGCCGGGGGATGAACGCTGAGCCGGGGGATGTATACCGTCCCGGGGATGGACACCGTCCCGGGGATGGACACTGTCCCGGGGATGGACACTGTCCCGGGGATGGACACTGTCCCGGGGATGAACACTGACCTGGGGATGAACACTGACCTGGGGTCGAACAATGACCCGGGGATGAACACTGTCCTGGGGTTGAACACTGTACCGGGGTTGAACAATGACCCAAGGATGAACTCTGTCCCGGGGATGAACACTTACCCGGGGATGAACAAAGACACAAGGATGAACACAGTCCCGGGGATGGACACTTTCCCGGGTATGAAAACTTCCCAAGGTATGAACACTTTCCCGGGGATGAACACGGACCCGGGGATGAACACTGAACAGGGGATGAACACTGTCCTGGGGATGAACACTGTCCTGGGGATGAACACAGTCGCGGGGTCGAACACTGACCCCGGGATGAACACTGTCCCGGGGATGATCACTGACCTGTCGATGAACACAGGCCTGGGTTTGAGTACGGACCGGGGCGATGAACACTGTCCCGGGGATAAACACTGACCTGGGGATGTACACTGACCCGGGGATGAACACTGACTTGGGGATGAACACAGACCAGGGGATGAATGCCGACCCGGATTCGAACACTGAACCGGGGATGGACACTGTCCCGGGGATGGACACTGTCCCGGGGATGAACACTGACCTGGGGATGAACACTGACCTGGGGTCGAACACTGACCTGGGGATGAACACTGTCCTGGGGTTGAACACTGTACCGGGGTTGAACAATGACCCAAGGATGAACTCTGTCCCGGGGATGAACACTGTTACGGGGATGAACGCTGAGCCGGGGAATGTATACTGTCCGGGGGATGTATACTGTCCCGGGGATGGACACAGACCTGGGTTTGAGTACGGACCCGGGCGATGAACTCTGTCCCGGGGATGGACACTGACCTGGGGATGAACACTGTCCCAGGGATGAACACTGACCAGGGGATGAACTCTGACCCAGGGATGAACAATGAACTGGTGATGAATACTGTCCCGGAGATGAACACTGACCCGGGGATGAACACTGACCTGGGGATGAACACTGTCCCGGGGATGAATGCTGACCTGGGGATGAATGCTGTGCCGGGGATGAACGCTGACCCGGGGATGAACTCGGACCAGGGAATGAACACTGACCAGGGGATGAACACTTTCCCTGGTATGAACACTTATCGAGGTATGAACACTTTCCCGGGGTCGAACTCTGACCCGGGGATGAACACTGACCTAGGGTTGAAACACTGACCCGGGGATGAACACTGACCAGGGGATGGACACTGTCCTGGGGATGATCACTGACCTGGGGATGAACACTGTCCCGGGGATGAACACTGTCCCGGGGATGAACACTGACCCGGGGATGAACGCTGAGCCGGGGGATGTGTACTGTCCCGGGGATGGACACTGTCCCGGGGATGAACACTGTCCTGGGGATGAACACTGAAACGGGGATGAACATGAATCCGAGGATGAACACGGACCCGGGCGATGAACTCTGTCCCGGGGATGGACACTGACCTGGGGATGAACACTGTCCCAGGGATGAACACTGACCAGGGGATGAACTCTGACCCAGGGATGAACAATGAACTGGGGATGAATACTGTCCCGGAGATGAACATTGACCCGGGGATGAACAGTGACCTGGGGATGAACGCTGTCCCGGGGATGAATGCTGACCCGGGGATGAATGCTGTGCCGGGGATGAACGCTGACCCGGGGATGAACTCTGACCAGGGGATGAACACTGACCAGGGGATGAACACTTTCCCTGGTATGAACACTTATCGAGGTATGAACACTTTCCCGGGGTCGAACTCTGACCCGGGGTTGAACACTGTCCCGGGGATGAACACTGTCCTGGTGATGAACACTGTCC
This sequence comes from Hypanus sabinus, assembly GCF_030144855.1. Lineage (NCBI taxonomy): Eukaryota > Metazoa > Chordata > Chondrichthyes > Myliobatiformes > Dasyatidae > Hypanus > Hypanus sabinus. The sequence continues at coordinate 4,969,130 of NC_082715.1, forward strand.
TGGAGATGATTACTGACCCGGGGATGAACAGTGACCTGGGGTCGAACACTGAACTGGGGATGAACACTGACCCGGGGAAGAACACTGACTTGGGGATGAACACAGACCCGGGGATGAATATTGACCAGGGGATGAACACTGTCCCGGGGATGAACACTGTCACGGGGATGAACGCTGAGCCGGGGAATGTATACTGTCCGGGGGATGTATACTGTCCCGGGGATGGACACTGTCCCGGGGATGGACACAGACCTGGGTTTGAGTACGGACCCGGGCGATGAACTCTGTCCCGGGGATGGACACTGACCTGGGGATGAACACTGTCCCAGGGATGAACACTGACCAGGGGATGAACTCTGACCCAGGGATGAACAATGAACTGGGGATGAATACTGTCCCGGAGATGAACATTGACCCGGGGATGAACACTGACCTGGGGATGAACGCTGGCCCGGGGATGAATGCTGACCCGGGGATGAATGCTGTGCCGGGGATGAACGCTGACCCGGGGATGAACTCGGACCAGGGGATGAACACTGACCAGGGGATGAACACTTTCCCTGGTATGAACTCTAATCGAGGTATGAACACTTTCCCGGAGTCGAACACTGACCCGGGGATGAACACTGACCTGGGGTTGAAACACTGACCCGGGGATGAACACTGACCAGGGGATGGACACTGTCCTGTGGATGATCACTGACCTGGGGATGAACACTGTCCCGGGGATGAACACTGTCCCGGGGATGAACACTGACCCGGGGATGAACGCTGAGCCGGGGGATGTGCACTGTCCCGGGGATGGACACTGTCCCGGGGATGAACACTGTCCTGGGGATGAACACTGAAACGGGGATGAACGTGAATCCGAGGATGAACACGGACCCTGGCGATGAACTCTGTCCCGGGGATGGACACTGACCTGGGGATGAACATTGTCCCAGGGATGAACACTGACCAGGGGATGAACTCTGACCCAGGGATGAACACTGACCTGGGGATGAACACTGACCTGGTGTCGAACACTGACCCGGGGATGAACACTGACCTGGGGATGAACGCTGTCCCGGGGATGAATGCTGAACCGGGGATGAATACTGTGCCGGGGATGAACGCTGACCCGGGGATGAACTCTGACCAGGGGATGAACACTGACCAGGGGATGAACACTTTCCCTGGTATGAACACTTATCGAGGTATGAACACTTTCCCGGGGTCGAACTCTGACCCGGGGTTGAACACTGTCCCGGGGATGAACACTGTCCCGGGGATGAACACTGTCCTGGGGATGATTACTGACCCGGGGATGAACAGTGACCTGGGGTCGAACTCTGAACTGGGGATGAACACTGACCCGGGGAAGAACACTGACTTGGGAATGAACACAGACCCGGGGATGAATATTGACCAGGGGATGAACACTGTCCTGGGGATGAATACTGACCCGGGGATGAACAGTGACCTGGGGTCGAACACTGAACTGGGGATGAACACTGAACCGGGGATGAACATGAATCCGAGGATGAACACGGACCCAGGGATGAACACTGACCAGGGGATGAACACTGTCCTGGGGATGAACACTGTCCTGGGGATGAACACTGTCGCGGGGTTGAACAATGACCCGTGGATGAACACTGTCCCGGGGATGAACACTGTCCCGTACATGGACACTGTCCTGGGGATGATTAATGACCCGTGGATGAACACAGTCCTGGGGATGAACACTGTCCCGAGGTTGAACACTGTCCCGGGGTTGAACGCTGACCCGGGGATGAACGCTGAGCCGGGGGATGAACGCTGAGCCGGGGGATGTATACCGTCCCGGGGATGGACACCGTCCCGGGGATGGACACCGTCCAGGGGATGGACACCGTCCCGGGGATGGACACTGTCCCGGGGATGGACACTGTCCCGGGGATGAACACTGTCCCGGGGATGAACACTGACCTGGGGATGAACACTGACCTGGGGTCGAACACTGACCCGGGGATGAACACTGTCCTGGGGTTGAACACTGTACCGGGGTTGAACAATGACCCAAGGATGAACTCTGTCCCGGGGATGAACACTGTCCCGGGGATGAATGCTGACCCGGGGATGAATGCTGTGCCGGGGATGAACGCTGACCCGGGGATGAACTCGGACCAGGGGATGAACACTGACCAGGGGATGAACACTTTCCCTGGTATGAACACTTATCGAGGTATGAACACTTTCCCGGGGTCGAACTCTGACCCGGGGATGAACACTGTCCCGGGGATGAACACTGTCCTGGGGATGAACACTGTCCTGGGGATGATTACTGACCCGGGGATGAACAGTGACCTGGGGTCGAACACTGAACTGGGGATGAACACTGACCCGGGGAAGGACACTGACTTGGGGATGAACACAGACCCGGGGATGAATATTGACCCGGAGTCGAACACTGACCCGGGGATGAACACTGACCTGGGGTTGAAACACTGACCCGGGGATGAACACTGACCAGGGGTTGGACACTGTCCTGGGGATGAACACTGTCCTGGGGATGTACACTGACCCGGGGATGAACACTGACTTGGGGATGAACACAGACCCGGGGATGAATACCGACCCAGATTCGAACAATGAACCGGGGATGAACACTGACCCGGAGATGGACACTGACCAGGGGATGGACACTGTCCTGGGGATGATCACTGACCTGGGGATGAACACTGTCCCGGGGATGAACACTGTCACGGGGATGAACGCTGAGCCGGGGAATGTATACTGTCCCGGGGATGGACACTGTCCCGGGGATGGACACAGACCTGGGTTTGAGTACGGACCCGGGCGATGAACTCTGTCCCGGGGATGGACACTGACCTGGGGATGAACACTGTCCCAGGGATGAACACTGACCAGGGGATGAACTCTGACCCAGGGATGAACAATGAACTGGGGATGAATACTGTCCCGGAGATGAACACTGACCCGGGGATGAACACTGACCTGGGGATGAACGCTGTCCCGGGGATGAATGCTGACCCGGGGATGAATGCTGTGCCGGGGATGAACGCTGACCCGGGGATGAACTCGGACCAGGGGATGAACACTGACCAGGGGATGAACACTTTCCCTGGTATGAACACTTATCGAGGTATGAACACTTTCCCGGGGTCGAACTCTGACCCGGGGATGAACACTGTCCCGGGGATGAACACTGTCCTGGGGATGAACACTGTCCTGGGGATGATTACTGACCCGGGGATGAACAGTGACCTGGGGTCGAACACTGAACTGGGGATGAACACTGACCCGGGGAAGAACACTGACTTGGGGATGAACACAGACCCGGGGATGAATATTGACCCGGAGTCGAACACTGACCCGGGGATGAACACTGACCTGGGGTTGAAACACTGACCCGGGGATGAACACTGACCAGGGGATGGACACTGTCCTGGGGATGATCACTGACCTGAGGATGAACACTGTCCCGGGGATGAACACTGTCCCGGGGATGAACACTGACCCGCGGATGAACGCTGAGCCGGGGGATGTGTACTGTCCCAGGGATGGACACTGTCCCGGGGATGAACACTGTCCTGGGGATGAACACTGAACCGGGGATGAACATGAATCCGAGGATGAACACGGACCCGGGCGATGAACTCTGTCCCGGGGATGGACACTGACCTGGGGATGAACACTGTCCCAGGGATGAACACTGACCAGGGGATGAACTCTGACCCAGGGATGAACAATGAACTGGGGATGAATACTGTCCCGGAGATGAACACTGACCCGGGGATGAACACTGACCTGGGGATGAACGCTGTCCCGGGGATGAATGCTGACCCGGGGATGAATGCTGTGCCGGGGATGAACGCTGACCCGGGGATGAACTCTGACCAGGGGATGAACACTGACCAGGGGATGAACACTTTCCCTGGTATGAACACTTATCGAGGTATGAACATTTTCCCGGGGTCGAACTCTGACCCGGGGTTGAACACTGTCCCGGGAATGAACACTGTCCTGGGGATGAACACTGTCCTGGGGATGATTACTGACCCGGGGATGAACAGTGACCTGGGGTCGAACACTGAACTGGGGATGAACACTGACCCGGGGAAGAACATTGACTTGGGGATGAACACCGACCCGGGATGAATATTGACCAGGGGATGAACACTGTCCCGGGGATGAACACTGTCACGGGGATGAACGCTGAGCCGGGGAATGTATACTGTCCGGGGGATGTATACTGTCCCGGGGATGGACACTGTCCCGGGGATGGACACAGACCTGGGTTTGAGTACGGACCCGGGCGATGAACTCTGTCCCGGGGATGGACACTGACCTGGGGATGAACACTGTCCCAGGGATGAACACTGACCAGGGGATGAACTCTGACCCAGGGATGAACAATGAACTGGGGATGAATACTGTCCCGGAGATGAACACTGACCCGGGGATGAACACTGACCTGGGGATGAACGCTGTCCCGGGGATGAATGCTGACCCGGGGATGAATGCTGTGCCGGGGATGAACGCTGACCCGGGGATGAACTCGGACCAGGGGATGAACACTGACCAGGGGATGAACACTTTCCCTGGTATGAACTCTTATTGAGGTATGAACACTTTCCCGGGGTCGAACTCTGACCCGGAGATGAACACTGTCCCGGGGATGAACACTGTCCTGGAGATGAACACTGTCCTGGGGATGATTACTGACCCGGGGATGAACAGTGACCTGGGGTCGAACACTGAACTGGGGATGAACACTGACCCGGGGAAGAACACTGACTTGGGGATGAACACAGACCCGGGGATGAATATTGACCCGGAGTCGAACACTGACCCGGGGATGAACACTGACCAGGGGATGGACACTGTCCTGGGGATGATCACTGACCTGAGGATGAACACTGTCCCGGGGATGAACACTGTCCCGGGGATGAACACTGACCCGGGGATGAACGCCGAGCCGGGGGATGTGTACTGTCCCAGGGATGGACACTGTCCCGGGGATGAACACTGTCCTGGGGATGAACACTGAACCGGGGATGAACATGAATCCGAGGATGAACACGGACCGGGGCGATGAACTCTGTCCCGGGGATGGACACTGACCTGGGGATGAACACTGTCCCAGGGATGAACACTGACCAGGGGATGAACTCTGACCCAGGGATGAACAATGAACTGGGGATGAATACTGTCCCGGAGATGAACATTGACCCAGGGATGAACACTGACCTGGGGATGAACGCTGTCCCGGGGATGAATGCTGACCCGGGGATGAATGCTGTGCCGGGGATGAACGCTGACCCGGGGATGAACTCTGACCAGGGGATGAACACTGACCAGGGGATGAACACTTTCCCTGGTATGAACACTTATCGAGGTATGAACATTTTCCCGGGGTCGAACTCTGACCCGGGGTTCAACACTGTCCCGGGGATGAACACTGTCCTGGGGATGAACACTGTCCTGGGGATGAACACTGTCCTGGGGATGATTACTGACCCGGGGATGAACAGTGACCTGGGGTCGAACACTGAACTGGGGATGAACACTGACCCGGGGAAGAACACTGACTTGGGGATGAACACAGACCCGGGGATGAATATTGACCCGGAGTCGAACACTGACCCGGGGATGAACACTGACCTGGGGTTGAAACACTGACCCGGGTATGAACACTGACCAGGGGATGGACACTGTCCTGGGGATGATCACTGACCTGAGGATGAACACTGTCCCGGGGATGAACACTGTCCCGGGGATGAACACTGACCCGGGGATGAACGCCGAGCCGGGGGATGTGTACTGTCCCAGGGATGGACACTGTCCCGGGGATGAACACTGTCCTGGGGATGAACACTGAACCGGGGATGAACATGAATCCGAGGATGAACACGGACCCGGGCGATGAACTCTGTCCCGGGGATGGACACTGACCTGGGGATGAACACTGTCCCAGGGATGAACACTGACCAGGGGATGAACTCTGACCCAGGGATGAACAATGAACTGGGGATGAATACTGTCCCGGAGATGAACATTGACCCGGGGATGAACACTGACCTGGGGATGAACGCTGTCCCGGGGATGAATGCTGACCCGGGGATGAATGCTGTGCCGGGGATGAACGCTGACCCGGGGATGAACTCTGACCAGGGGATGAACACTGACCAGGGGATGAACACTTTCCCTGGTATGAACACTTATCGAGGTATGAACATTTTCCCGGGGTCGAACTCTGACCCGGGGTTCAACACTGTCCCGGGGATGAACACTGTCTTGGGGATGAACACTGTCCTGGGGATGATTACTGACCCGGGGATGAACAGTGACCTGGGGTCGAACACTGAACTGGGGATGAACACTGACCCGGGGAAGAACACTGACTTGGGGATGAACACAGACCCGGGGATGAATATTGACCAGGGGATGAACACTGTCCCGGGGATGAACACTGTCCCGGGGATGAACACTGTCACGGGGATGAACGCTGAGCCGGGGAATGTATATTGTCCGGGGGATGTATACTGTCCCGGGGATGGACACTGTCCCGGGGATGGACACAGACCTGGGTTTGAGTTCGGACCCGGGCGATGAACTCTGTCCCGGGGATGGACACTGACCTGGGGATGAACACTGTCCCAGGGATGAACACTGACCAGGGGATGAACTCTGACCCAGGGATGAACAATGAACTGGGGATGAATACTGTCCCGGAGATGAACACTGACCCGGGGATGAACACTGACCTGGGGATGAACGCTGTCCCGGGGATGAATGCTGACCCGGGGATGAATGCTGTGCCGGGGATGAACGCTGACCCGGGGATGAACTCGGACCAGGGGATGAACACTGAACAGGGGATGAACACTTTCCCTGGTATGAACTCTTATCGAGGTATGAACACTTTCCCGGGGTCGAACTCTGACCCGGGGATGAACACTGTCCCGGGGATGAACACTGTCCTGGGGATGAACACTGTCCTGGGGATGATTACTGACCCGGGGATGAACAGTGACCTGGGGTCGAACACTGAACTGGGGATGAACACTGACCCGGGGAAGAACACTGACTTGGGGATGAACACAGACCCGGGGATGAATATTGACCCGGAGTCGAACACTGACCCGGGGATGAACACTGACCTGGGGTTGAAACACTGACCCGGGGATGAACACTGACCAGGGGATGGACACTGTCCTGGGGATGATCACTGACCTGGGGATGAACACTGTCCCGGGGATGAACACTGTCCCGGGGATGAACACTGACCCGGGGATGAACGCTGAGCCGGGGGATGTGTACTGTCCCGGGGATGGACACTGTCCCGGGGATGAACACTGTCCTGGGGATGAACACTGAACCGGGGATGAACATGAATCCGAGGATGAACAGGGACCCGGGCGATGAACTCTGTCCCGGGGATGGACACTGACCTGGGGATGAACACTGTCCCAGGGATGAACACTGACCAGGGGATGAACTCTGACCCAGGGATGAACAATGAACTGGGGATGAATACTGTCCCGGAGATGAACACTGACCCGGGGATGAAGACTGACCTGGGGATGAACGCTGTCCCGGGGATCAATGCTGAACCAGGGATGAACTCTGACCAGGGGATGAACACTGACCAGGGGATGAACACTTTCCCTGGTATGAACACTTATCGAGGAATGAACACTTTCCCGGGGTCGAACTCTGACCCGGGGTTGAACACTGTCCCGGGGATGAACACTGTCCTGGGGATGAACACTGTCCTGGGGATGATTACTGACCCGGGGATGAACACTGACCTGGGGATGAACACTGACCTGGGGTCGAACACTGACCCGGGGATGAACACTGTCCTGGGGTTGAACACTGTACCGGGGTTGAACAATGACCCAAGGATGAACTCTGTCCCGGGGATGAACACTTACCCGGGGATGAACAAAGACACAAGGATGAACACAGTCCTGGGGATGCACACTTTCCCGGGTATGAAAACTTCCCAAGGTATGAACACTTTCCCGGGGATGAACACGGACCCGGGGATGAACACTGAACAGGGGATGAACACTGTCCTGGGGATGAACACTGTCCTGGGGATGAACACTGTCCTGGGGATGAACACAGTCGCGGGGTCAAACACTGACCCCGGGATGAACACTGTCCCGGCGATGATCACTGACCTGTCGATGAACACAGGCCTGGGTTTGAGTACGGACCGGGGCGATGAACACTGTCCCGGGGATAAACACTGACCTGGGGATGTACACTGACCCGGGGATGAACACTGACTTGGGGATGAACACAGACCCGGGGATGAATACCGACCCAGATTCGAACAATGAACCGGGGATGAACACTGACCCGGAGATGGACACTGACCAGGGGATGGACACTGTCCTGGGGATGATCACTGACCTGGGGATGAACACTGTCCCGGGGATGAACACTGTCACGGGGATGAACGCTGAGCCGCGGAATGTATACTGTCCGGGGGATGTATACTGTCCCGGGGATGGACACTGTCCCGGGGATGGACACAGACCTGGGTTTGAGTACGGACCCGGGCGATGAACTCTGTCCCGGGGATGGACACTGACCTGGGGATGAACACTGTCCCAGGGATGAACACTGACCAGGGGATGAACTCTGACCCAGGGATGAACAATGAACTGGGGATGAATACTGTCCCGGAGATGAACACTGACCCGGGGATGAACACTGACCTGGGGATGAACGCTGTCCCGGGGATGAATGCTGACCCGGGGATGAATGCTGTGCCGGGGATGAACGCTGACCCGGGGATGAACTCGGACCAGGGGATGAACACTGACCAGGAGATGAACACTTTCCCTGGTATGAACACTTATCGAGGTATGAACACTTTCCCGGGGTCGAACTCTGACCCGGGGATGAACACTGTCCCGGGGATGAACACTGTCCTGGGGATGAACACTGTCCTGGGGATGATTACTGACCCGGGGATGAACAGTGACCTGGGGTCGAACACTGAACTGGGGATGAACACTGACCCGGGGAAGAACACTGACTTGGGGATGAACACAGACCCGGGGATGAATATTGACCCGGAGTAGAACACTGACCCGGGGATGAACACTGACCTGGGGTTGAAACACTGACCCGGGGATGAACACTGACCAGGGGATGGACACTGTCCTGGGGATGATCACTGACCTGAGGATGAACACTGTCCCGGGGATGAACACTGTCCCGGGGATGAACACTGACCCGGGGATGAACGCTGAGCCGGGGGATGTGTACTGTCCCAGGGATGGACACTGTCCCGGGGATGAACACTGTCCTGGGGATGAACACTGAACCGGGGATGAACATGAATCCGAGGATGAACACGGACCCGGGCGATGAACTCTGTCCCGGGGATGGACACTGACCTGGGGATGAACACTGTCCCAGGGATGAACACTGACCAGGGGATGAACTCTGACCCAGGGATGAACAATGAACTGGGGATGAATACTGTCCCGGAGATGAACACTGACCCGGGGATGAACACTGACCTGGGGATGAACGCTGTCCCGGGGATGAATGCTGACCCGGGGATGAATGCTGTGCCGGGGATGAACGCTGACCCGGGGATGAACTCTGACCAGGGGATGAACACTGACCAGGGGATGAACACTTTCCCTGGTATGAACACTTATCGAGGTATGAACATTTTCCCGGGGTCGAACTCTGACCCGGGGTTGAACACTGTCCCGGGGATGAACACTGTCCTGGGGATGAACACTGTCCTGGGGATGATTACTGACCCGGGGATGAACAGTGACCTGGGGTCGAACACTGAACTGGGGATGAACACTGACCCGGGGAAGAACACTGACTTGGGGATGAACACCGACCCGGGGATGAATATTGACCAGGGGATGAACACTGTCCCGGGGATGAACACTGTCATGGGGATGAACGCTGAGCCGGGGAATGTATACTGTCCGGGGGATGTATACTGTCCCGGGGATGGACACTGTCCCGGGGATGGACACAGACCTGGGTTTGAGTACGGACCCGGTCGATGAACTCTGTCCCGGGGATGGACACTGACCTGGGGATGAACACTGTCCCAGGGATGAACACTGACCATGGGATGAACTCTGACCCAGGGATGAACAATGAACTGGGGATGAATACTGTCCCGGAGATGAACACTGACCCGGGGATGAACACTGACCTGGGGATGAACGCTGTCCCGGGGATGAATGCTGACCCGGGGATGAATGCTGTGCCGGGGATGAACGCTGACCCGGGGATGAACTCGGACCAGGGGATGAACACTGACCAGGGGATGAACACTTTCCCTGGTATGAACTCTTATCGAGGTATGAACACTTTCCCGGGGTCGAACTCTGACCCGGGGATGAACACTGTCCCGGGGATGAACACTGTCCTGGGGATGAACACTGTCCTGGGGATGATTACTGACCCGGGGATGAACAGTGACCTGGGGTCGAACACTGAACTGGGGATGAACACTGACCCGGGGAAGAACACTGACTTGGGGATGAACACAGACCCGGGGATGAATATTGACCCGGAGTCGAAAACTGACCCGGGGATGAACACTGACCTGGGGTTGAAACACTGACCCGGGGATGAACACTGACCAGGGGATGGACACTGTCCTGGGGATGATCACTGACCTGAGGATGAACACTGTCCCGGGGATGAACACTGTCCCGGGGATGAACACTGACCCGGGGATGAACGCCGAGCCGGGGGATGTGTACTGTCCCAGGGATGGACACTGTCCCGGGGATGAACACTGTCCTGGGGATGAACACTGAACCGGGAATGAACATGAATCCGAGGATGAACACGGACCCGGGCGATGAACTCTGTCCCGGGGATGGACACTGACCTGGGGATGAACACTGTCCCAGGGATGAACACTGACCAGGGGATGAACTCTGACCCAGGGATGAACAATGAACTGGGGATGAATACTGTCCCGGAGATGAACACTGACCCGGGGATGAACACTGACCTGGGGATGAACGCTGTCCCGGGGATGAATGCTGACCCGGGGATGAATGCTGTGCCGGGGATGAACGCTGACCCGGGGATGAACTCTGACCAGGGGATGAACACTGACCAGGGGATGAACACTTTCCCTGGTATGAACACTTATCGAGGTATGAACATTTTCCCGGGGTCGAACTCTGACCCGGGGTTGAACACTGTCCCGGGGATGAACACTGTCCTGGGGATGATTACTGACCCGGGGATGAACAGTGACCTGGGGTCGAACACTGAACTGGGGATGAACACTGACCCGGGGAAGAACACTGACTTGGGGATGAACACAGACCCGGGGATGAATATTGACCAGGGGATGAACACTGTCCCGGGGATGAACACTGTCACGGGGATGAACGCTGAGCCGGGGAATGTATACTGTCCGGGGGATGTATACTGTCCCGGGGATGGACACTGTCCCGGGGATGGACACAGACCTGGGTTTGAGTACGGACCCGGGCGATGAACTCTGTCCCGGGGATGGACACTGACCTGAGGATGAACACTGTCCCAGGGATGAACACTGACCAGGGGATGAACTCTGACCCAGGGATGAACAATGAACTGGGGATGAATACTGTCCCGGAGATGAACACTGACCCGGGGATGAACACTTTCCCTGGTATGAACACTTATCGAGGTATGAACATTTTCCCGGAGTCGAACTCTGACCCGGGGTTGAACACTGTCCCGGGGATGAACACTGTCCTGGGGATGGACACTGTCCTGGGGATGATCACTGACCTGGGGATGAACACTGTCCCGGGGATGAATACTGTCCCGGGGATGAACACTGACCCGGGGATGAACGCTGAGCCGGGGGATGTGTACTGTCCCGGGGATGAACACTGTCCTGGGGATGAACACTGAACCGGGGATGAACATGAATCCGAGGATGAACACGGACCCGGGCGATGAACTCTGTCCCGGGGATGGACGCTGACCTGGGGATGAACACTGTCCCAGGGATGTACACTGACCAGGGGATGAACTCTGACCCAGGGATGAACAATGAACTGGGGATGAATACTGTCCCGGAGATGAACACTGACCCGGGGATGAACACTGACCTGGGGATGAACGCTGTCCCGGGGATGAATGCTGAACCGGGGATGAACTCTGACCAGGGGATGAACACTGACCAGGGGATGAACACTTTCCCTGGTATGAACACTTATCGAGGTATGAACACTTTCCCGGGGTCGAACTCTGACCCGGGGTTGAACACTGTCCCGGGGATGAACACTGTCCTGGGGATGAACACTGTCCTGGGATGATTACTGACCCGGGGATGAACAGTGACCTGGGGTCGAACACTGAACTGGGGATGAACACTGAACCGGGGATGAACATGAATCCGAGGATGAACACGGACCCAGGGATGAACACTGACCAGGGTATGAACACTGTCCTGGGGATGAACACTGTCCTGGGGATGAACACTGTCGCGGGGTTGAACAATGACCCGTGGATGAACACTGTCCCGGGGATGAACACTGTCCCGTACATGGACACTGTCCTGGGGATGATTACTGACCCGTGGATGAACACAGTCCTGGGGATGAACACTGTCCCGGGGTTGAACACTGTCCCGGGGTTGAACACTGACCCGGGGATGAACGCTGAGCAGGGGGATGAACGCTGAGCCGGGGGATGTATACCGTCCCGGGGATGGACACTGTCCCGGGGATGGACACTGTCCCGGGGATGAACACTGACCTGGGGATGAACACTGACCTGGGGATGAACACTGACCTGGGGTCGAACACTGACCCGGGGATGAACACTGTCCTGGGGTTGAACACAGTACCGGGGTTGAACAATGACCCAAGGATGAACTCTGTCCCGGGGATGAACACTTACCCGGGGATGAACAAAGACACAAGGATGAACACAGTCCCGGGGATGGACACTTTCCCGGGTATGAAAACTTCCCAAGGTATGAACACTTTCCCGGGGATGAACACGGACCCGGGGATGAACACTGACCAGGGGATGAACACTGTCCTGGGGATGAACACTGTCCTGGGGATGAACACAGTCGCGGGGTCGAACACTGACCCCGGGATGAACATTGTCCCGGGGATAAACACTGACCTGGGGATGTACACTGACCCGGGGATGAACACTGACTTGGGGATGAACACAGACCCGGGGATGAATACCGACCCGGATTCGAACACTGAACCGGGGATGAACACTGAACTGGGGATGGACACTGACCCGGGGATGGACACTGACCAGGGGATGGACACTGACCAGGGGATGGACACTGTCCTGGGGATGATCACTGACCTGGGGATGAACACTGTCCCGGGGATGAACACTGTCACGGGGATGAACGCTGAGCCGGGGAATGTATACTGTCCGGGGGATGTATACTGTCCCGGGGATGGACACTGTCCCGGGGATGGACACAGACCTGGGTTTGAGTACGGACCCGGGCGATGAACTCTGTCCCGGGGATGGACACTGACCTGGGGATGAACACTGTCCCAGGGATGAACACTGACCAGGGGATGAACTCTGACCCAGGGATGAACAATGAACTGGGGATGAATACTGTCCCGGAGATGAACACTGACCCAGGGATGAACACTGACCTGGGGATGAACGCTGTCCCGGGGATGAATGCTGACCCGGGGATGAATGCTGTGCCGGGGATGAACGCTGACCCGGGGATGAACTCGGACCAGGGGATGAACACTGACCAGGGGATGAACACTTTCCCTGGTATGAACACTTATCGAGGTATGAACACTTTCCCGGGGTCGAACTCTGACTCGGGGATGAACACTGTCCCGGGGATGAACACTGTCCTGGGGATGAACACTGTCCTGGGGATGATTACTGACCCGGGGATGAACAGTGACCTGGGGTCGAACACTGAACTGGGGATGAACACTGACCCGGGGAAGAACACTGACTTGGGGATGAACACAGACCCGGGGATGAATATTGACCCGGAGTAGAACACTGACCCGGGGATGAACACTGACCTGGGGTTGAAACACTGACCCGGGGATGAACACTGACCAGGGGATGGACACTGTCCTGGGGATGATCACTGACCTGGGGATGAACACTGTCCCGGGGATGAACACTGTCCCGGGGATGACCACTGACCCGGGGATGAACGCTGAGCCGGGGGATGTGTACTGTCCCGGGGATGGACACTGTCCCGGGGATGAACACTGTCCTGGGGATGAACACAGAACCGGGGATGAACATGAATCCGAGGATGAACACGGACCCGGGCGATGAACTCTGTCCCGGGGATGGACACTGACCTGGGGATGAACACTGTCCCAGGGATGAACACTGACCCGGGGATGAACACTGTCCTGGGGATGAACACTGAACCGGGGATGAACATGAATCCGAGGATGAACACGGACCCGGGCGATGAACTCTGTCCCGGGGATGGACACTGACCTGGGGATGAACACTGTCCCAGGGATGAACACTGACCAGGGGATGAACTCTGACCCAGGGATGAACAATGAACTGGTGATGAATACTGTCCCGGAAATGAACACTGACCCGGGGATGAACACTGACCCGGGGATGAACACTGACCTGGGGATGAACGCTGTCCCGGGGATGAATGCTGTGCCGGGGATGAACGCTGACCCGGGGATGAACTCTGACCAGGGGATGAACACTTACCAGGGGATGAACACTTATCGAGGTATGAACACTTATCGAGGTATGAACACTTTCCCGGGGTCGAACTCTGACCCGGGGTTGAACACTGTCCCGGGGATGAACACTGTCCTGGGGATGAACACTGTCCTGGGGATGATTACTGACCCGGGGATGAACAGTGACCTGGGGTCGAACACTGAACTCGGGATGAACACTGACCCGGGGAAGAACACTGACTTGGGGATGAACACAGACCCGGGGATGAATATTGACCAGGGGATGAACACTGTCCTGGGGATGATTACTGACCCGGGGATGAACAGTGACCTGGGGTCGAACACTGAACTGGGGATGAACACTGAACCGGGGATGAACATGAATCCGAGGATGAACACGGACCCGGGGATGAACGCTGACCAGGGGATGAACACAGTCCTGGGGATGAACACTGTCCTGGGGATGAACACTGTCCTGGGGATGAACACTGTCGCGGGGTTGAACAATGACCCGTGGATGAACACTGTCCCGGGGATGAACACTGTCCCGTACATGGACACTGTCCTGGGGATGATTACTGACCCGTGGATGAACACAGTCCTGGGGATGAACACTGTCCCGGGGTTGAACACTGTCCCGGGGATGGACACTGTCCCGGGGATGGACACTGTCCCGGGGATGAACACTGACCTGGGGATGAACACTGACCTGGGGTCGAACACTGACCCGGGGATGAACACTGTCCTGGGGTTGAACACTGTACCGGGGTTGAACAATGACCCAAGGATGAACTCTGTCCCGGGGATGAACACTTACCCGGGGATGAACAAAGACACAAGGATGAACAGAGTCCCGGGGATGGACACTTTCCCGGGTATGAAAACTTCCCAAGGTATGAACACTTTCCCGCGGATGAACACGGACCCGGGGATGAACACTGACCAGGGGATGAACACTGTCCTGGGGATGAACACTGTCCTGGGGATGAACACAGTCGCGGGGTCGAACACTGACCCCGGGATGAACACTGTCCCGGGGATGATCACTGACCTGTCGATGAACACAGGCCTGGGTTTGAGTACGGACCGGGGCGATGAACACTGACCCGGGGATGAACACTGACCTGGGGTTGAAACACTGACCCGGGGATGAACACTGACCAGGGGATGGACACTGTCCTGGGGATGATCACTGACCTGGGGATGAACACTGTCCCGGGGATGAACACTGTCCCGGGGATGAACACTGACCCGGGGATGAACGCTGAGCCGGGGGATGAATACCGTCCCGGGGATGGACACTGTCCCGGGGATGGACACTGTCCCGGGGATGAACACTGACCTGGGGATGAACACTGACCTGGGGTCGAACACTGACCCGGGGATGAACACTGTCCTGGGGTTGAACACTGTACCGGGGTTGAACAATGACCCAAGGATGAACTCTGTCCCGGGGATGAACACTTACCCGGGGATGAACAAAGACAAAAGGATGAACACAGTCCCGGGGATGGACACTTTCCCGGGTATGAAAACTTCCCAAGGTATGAACACTTTCCCGGGGATGAACACGGACCCGGGGATGAACACTGACCAGGGGATGAACACTGTCCTGGGGATGAACACTGTCCTGGGGATGAACACAGTCGCGGGGTCGAACACTGACCCCGGGATGAACACTGACCCGGGGATGAACACAGACCCGGGGATGAATACCGACCCGGAATCGTACACCGACCCGGAATCGTACACTGACCCGGGGATGAACACTGACCCGGGGATGAACACTGTCCTGGGGATGATTACTGACCTGGGGATGTACACTGTCCCGGGGATGAACACTGTCCCGGGGATGAACACTGTCGCGGGGATGAACACTGTCCCGTACATGGACACTGTCCTGGGGATGATTACTGACCCGTGGATGAACACAGTCCTGGGGATGAACACTGTCCCGGGGTTGAACACTGTCCCGGGGATGGACACTGTCCCGGGGATGGACACTGTCCCGGGGATGAACACTGACCTGGGGATGAACACTGACCTGGGGTCGAACACTGAGCCGGGGATGAACACTGTCCTGGGGTTGAACACTGTACCGGGGTTGAACAATGACCCAAGGATGAACTCTGTCCCGGGGATGAACACTTACCCGGGGATGAACAAAGACACAAGGATGAACAGAGTCCCGGGGATGGACACTTTCCCGGGTATGAAAACTTCCCAAGGTATGAACACTTTCCCGGGGATGAACACGGACCCGGGGATGAACACTGACCAGGGGATGAACACTGTCCTGGGGATGAACACTGTCCTGGGGATGAACACAGTCGCGGGGTCGAACACTGACTCCGGGATGAACACTGTCCCGGGGATGATCACTGACCTGTCGATGAACACAGGCCTGGGTTTGAGTACGGACCGGGGCGATGAACACTGACCCGGGGATGAACACTGACCTGGGGTTGAAACACTGACCCGGGGATGAACACTGACCAGGGGATGGACACTGTCCTGGGGATGATCACTGACCTGGGGATGAACACTGTCCCGGGGATGAACACTGTCCCGGGGATGAACACTGACCCGGGGATGAACGCTGAGCCGGGGGATGAATACCGTCCCGGGGATGGACACTGTCCCGGGGATGGACACTGTCCCGGGGATGAACACTGACCTGGGGATGAACACTGACCTGGGGTCGAACACTGACCCGGGGATGAACACTGTCCTGGGGTTGAACACTGTACCGGGGTTGAACAATGACCCAAGGATGAACTCTGTCCCGGGGATGAACACTTACCCGGGGATGAACAAAGACACAAGGATGAACACAGTCCCGGGGATGGACACTTTCCCGGGTATGAAAACTTCCCAAGGTATGAACACTTTCCCGGGGATGAACACGGACCCGGGGATGAACACTGACCAGGGGATGAACACTGTCCTGGGGATGAACACTGTCCTGGGGATGAACACAGTCGCGGGGTCGAACACTGACCCCGGGATGAACACTGACCCGGGGATGAACACTGACCCGGGGATGAATACCGACCCGGAATCGTACACCGACCCGGAATCGTACACTGACCCGGGGATGAACACTGACCCGGGGATGAACACTGTCCTGGGGATGATTACTGACCTGGGGATGTACACTGTCCCGGGGATGAACACTGTCCCGGGGATGAACACTGTCGCGGGGATGAACACTGTCCTGGGGATGAACACTGTCCTGGGGATGAACACTGTCCCGGGGATGAACACTGTCGCGGGGATGAACGCTGAGCCGGGGAATGTATACTGTCCGGGGGATGTATACTGTCCCGGGGATGAACACTGTCCCGGGGATGAACACTGTCCTGGGGATGAACACTGTCCTGGGGATGAACACTGTCCCGGGGGTTGAACAACGACCCGAGGATGAACACTGTCCCGGGGATGGACACTGTCCTGGGGATGATTAATGACCCGGGGATGAACACAGACCCGGGGCTGAGCACTGAACTGGGGATGAACACTGACCCGGGGATGAACACTGACCCGAGGTCTAACACTAACCAGGGGATGAACACTGTCCTGGGGATGAACACTGTCCCGGGGTTGAACACTGACCCGGGGATGAACACTGACCAGGGGGAGAACACTGACCCAGGGATGAACGCTGTCCCGGGGATGAACGCTGTCCCGGGGATGAACGCTGACCAGGGGATGAACACTTTCCCGGGTATGAACACTGTCCCGGGGATGAACACTGTCCTGGGGATGAACACTGACCAGGGGGAGAACACTGACCCAGGGATGAACGCTGTCCCGGGGATGAACGCTGTCCCGGGGATGAACGCTGACCAGGGGATGAACACTTTCCCGGGTATGAACACTGTCCCGGGGATGAACACTGACCCGGGGATGAACACTGACTTGGGGATGAACACAGACCCGGGGATGAATACCAACCCGGATTCGAACACTGACCCGGGGATGGACACTGACCCGGGGATGGACACTGACCAGGGGATGGACACTGACCAGGGGATGGACACTGTCCTGGGGATGATCACTGACCTGGGGATGAACACTGACCTGGGGTCGAACACTGACCCGGGGATGAACATGGATCCGGGGAAGAACACGGACCTGGGGATGAACACTGACCCGAGGTCGAACACTGACCAGGGGATGAACACTGTCCTGGGGATGAACACTGTACCGGGGTTGAACAATGACCCAAGGATGAACACAGTCCTGGGGTTGAACATTTACCCGGGGATGAACACTGACCCGGGGATGAACACTGTCCCAGGGATGAACACTGTCCCGGGGTGAAAACTGTCCTGGGGATGATTACTGACCCGGGGATGAACAGTGACCAGGGGTCGAACACTGAACTGGGGATGAACACTGACCCGGGGAAGAACACTGACTTGGGGATGAACACAGACCCGGGGATGAATATTGACCCGGAGTAGAACACTGACCCGGGGATGAACACTGACCAGGGGATGGACACTGTCCTGGGGATGATCACTGACCTGGGGATGAACACTGTCCCGGGGATGAACACTGTCCCGGGGATGACCACTGACCCGGGGATGAACGCTGAGCCGGGGGATGTGTACTGTCCCGGGGATGGACACTGTCCCGGGGATGAACACTGTCCTGGGGATGAACACTGAACCGGGGATGAACATGAATCCGAGGATGAACACGGACCCGGGCGATGAACTCTGTCCCGGGGATGGACACTGACCTGGGGATGAACACTGTCCCAGGGATGAACACTGACCAGGGGATGAACTCTGACCCAGGGATGAACAATGAACTGGTGATGAATACTGTCCCGGAAATGAACACTGACCCGGGGATGAACACTGACCCGGGGATGAACACTGACCTGGGGATGAACGCTGTCCCGGGGATGAATGCTGTGCCGGGGATGAACGCTGACCCGGGGATGAACTCTGACCAGGGGATGAACACTTACCAGGGGATGAACACTTATCGAGGTATGAACACTTATCGAGGTATGAACACTTTCCCGGGGTCGAACTCTGACCCGGGGTTGAACACTGTCCCGGGGATGAACACTGTCCTGGGGATGAACACTGTCCTGGGGATGATTACTGACCCGGGGATGAACAGTGACCTGGGGTCGAACACTGAACTCGGGATGAACACTGACCCGGGGAAGAACACTGACTTGGGGATGAACACAGACCCGGGGATGAATATTGACCAGGGGATGAACACTGTCCTGGGGATGAACACTGTCCTGGGGATGATTACTGACCCGGGGATGAACAGTGACCTGGGGTCGAACACTGAACTGGGGATGAACACTGAACCGGGGATGAACATGAATCCGAGGATGAACACGGACCCGGGGATGAACGCTGACCAGGGGATGAACACTGTCCTGGGGATGAACACTGTCCTGGGGATGAACACTGTCGCGGGGTTGAACAATGACCCGTGGATGAACACTGTCCCGGGGATGACCACTGTCCCGTACATGGACACTGTCCTGGGGATGATTACTGACCCGTGGATGAACACAGTCCTGGGGATGAACACTGTCCCGGGGTTGAACACTGTCCCGGGGATGGACACTGTCCCGGGGATGGACACTGTCCCGGGGATGGACACTGTCCCGGGGATGAACACTGACCTGGGGATGAACACTGACCTGGGGTCGAACACTGACCCGGGGATGAACACTGTCCTGGGGTTGAACACTGTACCGGGGTTGAACAATGACCCAAGGATGAACTCTGTCCCGGGGATGAACACTTACCCGGGGATGAACAAAGACACAAGGATGAACAGAGTCCCGGGGATGGACACTTTCCCGGGTATGAAAACTTCCCAAGGTATGAACACTTTCCCGGGGATGAACACGGACCCGGGGATGAACACTGACCAGGGGATGAACACTGTCCTGGGGATGAACACTGTCCTGGGGATGAACACAGTCGCGGGGTCGAACACTGACCCCGGGATGAACACTGACCCGGGGATGAACACAGACCCGGGGATGAATACCGACCCGGAATCGTACACCGACCCGGAATCGTACACTGACCCGGGGATGAACACTGACCCGGGGATGAACACTGTCCTGGGGATGATTACTGACCTGGGGATGTACACTGTCCCGGGGATGAACACTGTCCCGGGGATGAACACTGTCGCGGGGATGAACACTGTCCTGGGGATGAACACTGTCCTGGGGATGAACACTGTCCCGGGGATGAACACTGTCGCGGGGATGAACGCTGAGCCGGGGAATGTATACTGTCCGGGGGATGTATACTGTCCCGGGGATGGACACTGTCCCGGGGATGAACACTGTCCCGGGGATGAACACTGTCCTGGGGATGAACACTGTCCTGGGGATGAACACTGTCCCGGGGGTTGAACAACGACCCGAGGATGAACACTGTCCCGGGGATGGACACTGTCCTGGGGATGATTAATGACCCGGGGATGAACACAGACCCGGGGCTGAGCACTGAACTGGGGATGAACACTGACCCGGGGATGAACACTGACCCGAGGTCTAACACTAACCAGGGGATGAACACTGTCCTGGGGATGAACACTGTCCCGGGGTTGAACACTGACCCGGGGATGAACACTGACCAGGGGGAGAACACTGACCCAGGGATGAACGCTGTCCCGGGGATGAACGCTGTCCCGGGGATGAACGCTGACCAGGGGATGAACACTTTCCCGGGTATGAACACTGTCCCGGGGATGAACACTGTCCTGGGGATGAACACTGACCAGGGGGAGAACACTGACCCAGGGATGAACGCTGTCCCGGGGATGAACGCTGTCCCGGGGATGAACGCTGACCAGGGGATGAACACTTTCCCGGGTATGAACACTGTCCCGGGGATGAACACTGACCCGGGGATGAACACTGACTTGGGGATGAACACAGACCCGGGGATGAATACCGACCCGGATTCGAACACTGACCCGGGGATGAACACTGACCCGGGGATGGACACTGACCAGGGGATGGACACTGACCAGGGGATGGACACTGTCCTGGGGATGATCACTGACCTGGGGATGAACACTGACCTGGGGTCGAACACTGACCCGGGGATGAACATGGATCCGGGGAAGAACACGGACCTGGGGATAAACACTGACCCGAGGTCGAACACTGACCAGGGGATGAACACTGTCCTGGGGATGAACACTGTACCGGGGATGAACAATGACCCAAGGATGAACACAGTCCTGGGGTTGAACATTTACCCGGGGATGAACACTGACCCGGGGATGAACACTGTCCCAGGGATGAACACTGTCCCGGGGTGAAAACTGTCCTGGGGATGATTACTGACCCGGGGATGAACAGTGACCAGGGGTCGAACACTGAACTGGGGATGAACACTGACCCGGGGAAGAACACTGACTTGGGGATGAACACAGACCCGGGGATGAATATTGACCCGGAGTAGAACACTGACCCGGGGATGAACACTGACCTGGGGTTGAAACACTGACCCGGGGATGAACACTGACCAGGGGATGGACACTGTCCTGGGGATGATCACTGACCTGGGGATGAACACTGTCCCGGGGATGAACACTGTCCCGGGGATGAC
This sequence comes from Hypanus sabinus, assembly GCF_030144855.1. NCBI lineage: Eukaryota > Metazoa > Chordata > Chondrichthyes > Myliobatiformes > Dasyatidae > Hypanus > Hypanus sabinus. The sequence goes on from NC_082715.1 coordinate 4,991,445, forward strand.
CACTGACCCGGGGATGAACGCTGAGCCGGGGGATGTGTACTGTCCCGGGGATGGACACTGTCCCGGGGATGAACACTGTCCTGGGGATGAACACTGAACCGGGGATGAACATGAATCCGAGGATGAACACGGACCCGGGCGATGAACTCTGTCCCGGGGATGGACACTGACCTGGGGATGAACACTGTCCCAGGGATGAACACTGACCAGGGGATGAACTCTGACCCAGGGATGAACAATGAACTGGTGATGAATACTGTCCCGGAAATGAACACTGACCCGGGGATGAACACTGACCCGGGGATGAACACTGACCTGGGGATGAACGCTGTCCCGGGGATGAATGCTGTGCCGGGGATGAACGCTGACCCGGGGATGAACTCTGACCAGGGGATGAACACTTACCAGGGGATGAACACTTATCGAGGTATGAACACTTATCGAGGTATGAACACTTTCCCGGGGTCGAACTCTGACCCGGGGTTGAACACTGTCCCGGGGATGAACACTGTCCTGGGGATGAACACTGTCCTGGGGATGATTACTGACCCGGGGATGAACAGTGACCTGGGGTCGAACACTGAACTCGGGATGAACACTGACCCGGGGAAGAACACTGACTTGGGGATGAACACAGACCCGGGGATGAATATTGACCAGGGGATGAACACTGTCCTGGGGATGAACACTGTCCTGGGGATGATTACTGACCCGGGGATGAACAGTGACCTGGGGTCGAACACTGAACTGGGGATGAACACTGAACCGGGGATGAACATGAATCCGAGGATGAACACGGACCCGGGGATGAACGCTGACCAGGGGATGAACACTGTCCTGGGGATGAACACTGTCCTGGGGATGAACACTGTCGCGGGGTTGAACAATGACCCGTGGATGAACACTGTCCCGGGGATGACCACTGTCCCGTACATGGACACTGTCCTGGGGATGATTACTGACCCGTGGATGAACACAGTCCTGGGGATGAACACTGTCCCGGGGTTGAACACTGTCCCGGGGATGGACACTGTCCCGGGGATGGACACTGTCCCGGGGATGGACACTGTCCCGGGGATGAACACTGACCTGGGGATGAACACTGACCTGGGGTCGAACACTGACCCGGGGATGAACACTGTCCTGGGGTTGAACACTGTACCGGGGTTGAACAATGACCCAAGGATGAACTCTGTCCCGGGGATGAACACTTACCCGGGGATGAACAAAGACACAAGGATGAACAGAGTCCCGGGGATGGACACTTTCCCGGGTATGAAAACTTCCCAAGGTATGAACACTTTCCCGGGGATGAACACGGACCCGGGGATGAACACTGACCAGGGGATGAACACTGTCCTGGGGATGAACACTGTCCTGGGGATGAACACAGTCGCGGGGTCGAACACTGACCCCGGGATGAACACTGACCTGTCGATGAACACAGGCCTGGGTTTGAGTACGGACCGGGGCGATGAACACTGACCCGGGGATGAACACTGACCTGGGGTTGAAACACTGACCCGGGGATGAACACTGACCAGGGGATGGACACTGTCCTGGGGATGATCACTGACCTGGGGATGAACACTGTCCCGGGGATGAACACTGTCCCGGGGATGAACACTGACCCGGGGATGAACACTGACCTGGGGTTGAAACACTGACCTGGGGATGAACACTGTCCCGGGGATGAACACTGTCCCGGGGATGAACACTGACCCGGGGATGAACGCTGAGCCGGGGGATGAATACCGTCCCGGGGATGGACACTGTCCCGGGGATGGACACTGTCCCGGGGATGAACAGTGACCAGGGGTCGAACACTGAACTGGGGATGAACACTGACCCGGGGAAGAACACTGACTTGGGGATGAACACAGACCCGGGGATGAATATTGACCCGGAGTAGAACACTGACCCGGGGATGAACACTGACCTGGGGTTGAAACACTGACCCGGGGATGAACACTGACCAGGGGATGGACACTGTCCTGGGGATGATCACTGACCTGGGGATGAACACTGTCCCGGGGATGAACACTGTCCCGGGGATGACCACTGACCCGGGGATGAACGCTGAGCCGGGGGATGTGTACTGTCCCGGGGATGGACACTGTCCCGGGGATGAACACTGTCCTGGGGATGAACACTGAACCGGGGATGAACATGAATCCGAGGATGAACACGGACCCAGGCGATGAACTCTGTCCCGGGGATGGACACTGACCTGGGGATGAACACTGTCCCAGGGATGAACACTGACCAGGGGATGAACTCTGACCCAGGGATGAACAATGAACTGGTGATGAATACTGTCCCGGAAATGAACACTGACCCGGGGATGAACACTGACCCGGGGATGAACACTGACCTGGGGATGAACGCTGTCCCGGGGATGAATGCTGTGCCGGGGATGAACGCTGACCCGGGGATGAACTCTGACCAGGGGATGAACACTTACCAGGGGATGAACACTTATCGAGGTATGAACACTTATCGAGGTATGAACACTTTCCCGGGGTCGAACTCTGACCCGGGGTTGAACACTGTCCCGGGGATGAACACTGTCCTGGGGATGAACACTGTCCTGGGGATGATTACTGACCCGGGGATGAACAGTGACATGGGGTCGAACACTGAACTCGGGATGAACACTGACCCGGGGAAGAACACTGACTTGGGGATGAACACAGACCCGGGGATGAATATTGACCAGGGGATGAACACTGTCCTGGGGATGAACACTGTCCTGGGGATGATTACTGACCCGGGGATGAACAGTGACCTGGGGTCGAACACTGAACTGGGGATGAACACTGAACCGGGGATGAACATGAATCCGAGGATGAACACGGACCCGGGGATGAACGCTGACCAGGGGATGAACACTGTCCTGGGGATGAACACTGTCCTGGGGATGAACACTGTCGCGGGGTTGAACAATGACCCGTGGATGAACACTGTCCCGGGGATGACCACTGTCCCGTACATGGACACTGTCCTGGGGATGATTACTGACCCGTGGATGAACACAGTCCTGGGGATGAACACTGTCCCGGGGTTGAACACTGTCCCGGGGATGGACACTGTCCCGGGGATGGACACTGTCCCGGGGATGGACACTGTCCCGGGGATGAACACTGACCTGGGGATGAACACTGACCTGGGGTCGAACACTGACCCGGGGATGAACACTGTCCTGGGGTTGAACACTGTACCGGGGTTGAACAATGACCCAAGGATGAACTCTGTCCCGGGGATGAACACTTACCCGGGGATGAACAAAGACACAAGGATGAACAGAGTCCCGGGGATGGACACTTTCCCGGGTATGAAAACTTCCCAAGGTATGAACACTTTCCCGGGGATGAACACGGACCCGGGGATGAACACTGACCAGGGGATGAACACTGTCCTGGGGATGAACACTGTCCTGGGGATGAACACAGTCGCGGGGTCGAACACTGACCCCGGGATGAACACTGTCCCGGGGATGATCACTGACCTGTCGATGAACACAGGCCTGGGTTTGAGTACGGACCGGGGCGATGAACACTGACCCGGGGATGAACACTGACCTGGGGTTGAAACACTGACCCGGGGATGAACACTGACCAGGGGATGGACACTGTCCTGGGGATGATCACTGACCTGGGGATGAACACTGTCCCGGGGATGAACACTGTCCCGGGGATGAACACTGACCCGGGGATGAACGCTGAGCCGGGGGATGAATACCGTCCCGGGGATGGACACTGTCCCGGGGATGGACACTGTCCCGGGGATGAACACTGACCTGGGGATGAACACTGACCTGGGGTCGAACACTGACCCGGGGATGAACACTGTCCTGGGGTTGAACACTGTACCGGGGTTGAACAATGACCCAAGGATGAACTCTGTCCCGGGGATGAACACTTACCCGGGGATGAACAAAGACACAAGGATGAACACAGTCCCGGGGATGGACACTTTCCCGGGTATGAAAACTTCCCAAGGTATGAACACTTTCCCGGGGATGAACACGGACCCGGGGATGAACACTGACCAGGGGATGAACACTGTCCTGGGGATGAACACTGTCCTGGGGATGAACACAGTCGCGGGGTCGAACACTGACCCCGGGATGAACACTGACCCGGGGATGAACACAGACCCGGGGATGAATACCGACCTGGAATCGTACACTGACCCGGAATCGTACACTGACCCGGGGATGAACACTGACCCGGGGATGAACACTGTCCTGGGGATGATTACTGACCTGGGGATGTACACTGTCCCGGGGATGAACACTGTCCCGGGGATGAATACTGTCGCGGGGATGAACACTGTCCCGTACATGGACACTGTCCTGGGGATGATTACTGACCCGTGGATGAACACAGTCCTGGGGATGAACACTGTCCCGGGGTTGAACACTGTCCCGGGGATGGACACTGTCCCGGGGATGGACACTGTCCCGGGGATGAACACTGACCTGGGGATGAACACTGACCTGGGGTCGAACACTGACCCGGGGATGAACACTGTCCTGGGGTTGAACACTGTACCGGGGTTGAACAATGACCCAAGGATGAACTCTGTCCCGGGGATGAACACTTACCCGGGGATGAACAAAGACACAAGGATGAACAGAGTCCCGGGTATGAAAACTTCCCAAGGTATGAACACTTTCCCGGGGATGAACACGGACCCGGGGATGAACACTGACCAGGGGATGAACACTGTCCTGGGGATGAACACTGTCCTGGGGATGAACACAGTCGCGGGGTCGAACACTGACCCCGGGATGAACACTGTCCCGGGGATGATCACTGACCTGTCGATGAACACAGGCCTGGGTTTGAGTACGGACCGGGGCGATGAACACTGACCCGGGGATGAACACTGACCTGGGGTTGAAACACTGACCCGGGGATGAACACTGACCAGGGGATGGACACTGTCCTGGGGATGATCACTGACCTGGGGATGAACACTGTCCCGGGGATGAACACTGTCCCGGGGATGAACACTGACCCGGGGATGAACGCTGAGCCGGGGGATGAATACCGTCCCGGGGATGGACACTGTCCCGGGGATGGACACTGTCCCGGGGATGAACACTGACCTGGGGATGAACACTGACCTGGGGTCGAACACTGACCCGGGGATGAACACTGTCCTGGGGTTGAACACTGTACCGGGGTTGAACAATGACCCAAGGATGAACTCTGTCCCGGGGATGAACACTTACCCGGGGATGAACAAAGACACAAGGATGAACACAGTCCCGGGGATGGACACTTTCCCGGGTATGAAAACTTCCCAAGGTATGAACACTTTCCCGGGGATGAACACGGACCCGGGGATGAACACTGACCAGGGGATGAACACTGTCCTGGGGATGAACACTGTCCTGGGGATGAACACAGTCGCGGGGTCGAACACTGACCCCGGGATGAACACTGACCCGGGGATGAACACAGACCCGGGGATGAATACCGACCCGGAATCGTACACCGACCCGGAATCGTACACTGACCCGGGGATGAACACTGACCCGGGGATGAACACTGTCCTGGGGATGATTACTGACCTGGGGATGTACACTGTCCCGGGGATGAACACTGTCCCGGGGATGAACACTGTCGCGGGGATGAACACTGTCCTGGGGATGAACACTGTACTGGGGATGAACACTGTCCCGGGGATGAACACTGTCGCGGGGATGAACGCTGAGCCGGGGAATGTATACTGTCCGGGGGATGTATACTGTCCCGGGGATGGACACTGTCCCGGGGATGAACACTGTCCCGGGGATGAACACTGTCCTGGGGATGAACACTGTCCTGGGGATGAACACTGTCCCGGGGGTTGAACAACGACCCGAGGATGAACACTGTCCCGGGGATGGACACTGTCCTGGGGATGATTAATGACCCGGGGATGAACACAGACCCGGGGCTGAGCACTGAACTGGGGATGAACACTGACCCGGGGATGAACACTGACCCGAGGTCTAACACTAACCAGGGGATGAACACTGTCCTGGGGATGAACACTGTCCCGGGGTTGAACACTGACCCGGGGATGAACACTGACCAGGGGGAGAACACTGACCCAGGGATGAACGCTGTCCCGGGGATGAACGCTGTCCCGGGGATGAACGCTGACCAGGGGATGAACACTTTCCCGGGTATGAACACTGTCCCGGGGATGAACACTGTCCTGGGGATGAACACTGACCAGGGGGAGAACACTGACCCAGGGATGAACGCTGTCCCGGGGATGAACGCTGTCCCGGGGATGAACGCTGACCAGGGGATGAACACTTTCCCGGGTATGAACACTGTCCCGGGGATGAACACTGACCCGGGGATGAACACTGACTTGGGGATGAACACAGACCCGGGGATGAATACCGACCCGGATTCGAACACTGACCCGGGGATGAACACTGACCCGGGGATGGACACTGACCAGGGGATGGACACTGACCAGGGGATGGACACTGTCCTGGGGATGATCACTGACCTGGGGATGAACACTGACCTGGGGTCGAACACTGACCCGGGGATGAACATGGATCCGGGGAAGAACACGGACCTGGGGATGAACACTGACCCGAGGTCGAACACTGACCAGGGGATGAACACTGTCCTGGGGATGAACACTGTACCGGGGTTGAACAATGACCCAAGGATGAACACAGTCCTGGGGTTGAACATTTACCCGGGGATGAACACTGACCCGGGGATGAACACTGTCCCAGGGATGAACACTGTCCCGGGGTGAAAACTGTCCTGGGGATGATTACTGACCCGGGGATGAACAGTGACCAGGGGTCGAACACTGAACTGGGGATGAACACTGACCCAGGGATGAACACTGTACCGGGGATGAACACTGTCCCGGGGTGAAAACTGTCCTGGGGATGACTACTGACCCGGGGATGAACAGTGACCAGGGGTCGAACACTGAACTGGGGATGAACACTGACCCGGGGATGAATATTGACCCGGGGATGAATATTGACCCGGAGTCGAACACTGGCCCGGGGATGAACACTGACCAGGGGATGGACACTATCCCGGGGAAGACGACTGTCCCGGGGATGAACACTGACACTGGGGATGAACACTGACCTGGGGTCGAACACTGACCTGGGGATGTACACGGATCCGGGGATGAACACGGACCCGGGGATGAACACTGACCCGGGGATGAACGCTGTCCTGGGGATGAACACTGTCCCGGGGTTGAACACTGACCCGGGGATGAACACTGACCAGGGGGAGAACACTGACCCAGGGATGAACGCTGTCCCGGGGATGAACGCTGTCCCGGGGATGAACGCTGACCAGGGGATGAACACTTTCCCGGGTATGAACACTGTCCCGGGGATGAACACTGTCGCGGGGATGAACACTGAGCCGGGGAATGTATACTGTCCGGGGGATGTATACTGTCCCGGGGATGAACACTGACCCGGGGATGAACACTGACCTGGGGTTGAACACTGACCAGGGGATGAACACAGACCTGGGGATGAACACTGTCCCTGGCAGGAACACTGTGCCGGGGATGATCACTGACCTGTGGATGAACACAGACCTGGGTTTGAGTACGGACCCTGGCGATGAACTCTGTCCGGGGGATGGACACTGACCTGGGGATGAACACTGTCCCGGGGATGAACACTGTCCTGGGGATGAACACTGTCTTGGGGATGAACACTGTCCCGGGGTTGAAAACTGTCCCGGGGATGAACTCTTACCCGGGGATGAACAAAGACCCAAGGATGAACACTGTCCCGGGGATGGACACTGTCCTGGGGATGATTAATGACCCGGGGATGAACACTGACCCAGGGTTGAACACTGAACTGGGGATGAACACTGACCCGGGGATGAACACTGACTTGGGGATGAACACAGACCCGGGTATGAACACTGTCCCGGGGATGAACACTGTCCCAGGGATGAACACTGTCCCGGGGTGAAAACTGTCCTGGGGATGATTACTGACCCGGGGATGAACAGTGACCAGGGGTCGAACACTGAACTGGGGATGAACACTGACCCAGGGATGAACACTGTACCGGGGATGAACACTGTCCCGGGGTGAAAACTGTCCTGGGGATGACTACTGACCCGGGGATGAACAGTGACCAGGGGTCGAACACTGAACTGGGGATGAACACTGACCCGGGGATGAATATTGACCCGGGGATGAATATTGACCCGGAGTCGAACACTGGCCCGGGGATGAACACTGACCCGGAGTTGAAACATTGACCCGGGGATGAACACTGACCAGGGAATGGACACTGACCAGGGGATGGACACTATCCCGGGGAAGACGACTGTCCCGGGGATGAACACTGACACTGGGGATGAACACTGACCTGGGGTCGAACACTGACCTGGGGATGTACACGGATCCGGGGATGAACACGGACCCGGGGTTGAACACTGACCCGGGGATGAACACTGACCAGGGGGAGAACACTGACCCAGGGATGAACGCTGTCCCGGGGATGAACGCTGTCCCGGGGATGAACGCTGACCAGGGGATGAACACTTTCCCGGGTATGAACACTGTCCCGGGGATGAACACTGACCCGGGGATGAACACTGACTTGGGGATGAACACAGACCCGGGGATGAATACCGACCCGGATTCGAACACTGACCCGGGGATGAACACTGACCCGGGGATGGACACTGACAAGGGGATGGACACTGTCCTGGGGATGATTACTGACCTGGGGATGTACACTGTCCCGGGGATGAACACTGTCCCGGGGATGAACACTGTCCCGGGGATGAACACTGTCCTGGGGATGAACACTGTCCCGGGGATGAACACTGTCGCGGGGATGAACGCTGAGCCGGGGAATGTATACTGTCCGGGGGATGTATACTGTCCCGGGGATGAACACTGACCCGGGGCTGAACACTGAACTGGGGATGAACACTGACCCGGGGATGAACACTGACTTGGGGATGAACACAGACCCGGGGATGAATACCGACCCGGATTCGAACACTGACCCGGGGATGAACACTGACCCGGGGATGGACACTGACCAGGGGATGGACACTGTCCTGGGGATGATCACTGACCTGGGGATGAACACTGTCCCGGGGATGAACACTGTCGCGGGGATGAACGCTGAGCCGGGGAATGTATACCGTCCGGGGGATGTATACTGTCCCGGGGATGAACACTGACCTGGGGATGAACACTGACCTGGGGTCGAACACTGACCCGGGGATGAACATGGATCCGGGGAAGAACACGGACCTGGGGATGAACACTGACCCGAGGTCGAACACTGACCAGGGGATGAACACTGTCCTGGGGATGGACACTGACCAGGGGATGGACACTGTCCTGGGGATGATCACTGACCTGGGGATGAACACTGTCCCGGGGATGAACACTGTCGCGGGGATGAACGCTGAGCCGGGGAATGTATACCGTCCGGGGGATGTATACTGTCCCGGGGATGAACACTGACCTGGGGATGAACACTGACCTGGGGTCGAACACTGACCCGGGGATGAACATGGATCCGGGGAAGAACACGGACCTGGGGATGAACACTGACCCGAGGTCGAACACTGACCAGGGGATGAACACTGTCCTGGGGATGAACACTGTACCGCGGTTGAACAATGACCCAAGGATGAACACAGTCCTGGGGTTGAACATTTACCCGGGGATGAACACTGACCCGGGGATGAACACTGTCCCGGGGATGAACACTGTCCCGGGGTGAAAACTGTCCTGGGGATGATTACTGACCCGGGGATGAACAGTGACCAGGGGTCGAACACTGAACTGGGGATGAACACTGACCCAGGGATGAACACTGTCCCGGGGATGAACACTCTCCCGGGGTGAAAACTGTCCTGGAGATGACTACTGACCCGGGGATGAACAGTGACCAGGGGTCGAACACTGAACTGGGGATGAACACTGTCCCGGGGTGAAAACTGTCCTGGGGATGACTACTGACCCGGGGATGAAAATTGACCAGGGGATGAACACTTTCCCTGGTATGAACACTTATCGAGGTATGAACTCTTTCCCGGGGTCGAACTCTGACCCGGGGTTGAACACTGTCCCGGGGATGAACACTGTCCTGGGGATGAACACTGTCCTGGGGATGATTACTGACCCGGGGATGAACAGTGACCAGGGGTCGAACACTGAACTGGGGATGAACACTGACCCGGGGATGTATATTGACCCGGGGATGAATATTGACCCGGAGTCGAACACTGGCCCGGGGATGAACACTGACCCGGAGTTGAAACATTGACCCGGGGATGAACACTGACCAGGGAATGGACACTGACCAGGGGATGGACACTATCCCGGGGAAGACGACTGTCCCGGGGATGAACACTGACACTGGGGATGAACACTGACCTGGGGTCGAACACTGACCTGGGGATGTACACGGATCCGGGGATGAACACGGACCCGGGGATGAACACTGACCCGAGGTCGAACACTAACCAGGGGATGAACACTGTCCTGGGGATGAACACTGTCCCGGGGTAGAACACTGTCCTGGGCATGAACACTGTCCCAGCGATGAACACTGTCCCGGGGATGGACACTGTCCCGGGGATGAACACTGTCCCGGGGATGAACACTGACCCGGGGTTGAACACTGAACTCGGGATGAACACAGACCCGGGGATGCATACTGACCCGGAGTCGAACACTGACCTGGGGTTGAACACTGACCCGGGGTTGAACACTGACCCGGGGATGAACACTGACCCGGGGATGAACACTGACCAGGGGGAGAACACTGACCCAGGGATGAACGCTGTCCCGGGGATGAACGCTGTCCCGGGGATGAACGCTGACCAGGGGATGAACACTTTCCCGGGTATGAACACTTCCCGAGGTATGAACAATTTACCGGCGTTGAACTCTGACCCGGGGATGAATGCTGACCCAAGGAAAAACACTGTCCCGGGGATGAACACTGTCCCGGGGTTGAACACTGACCCGGGGATGAACGCTGAGCCGGGGGATGTATACTGTCCCGGGGATGGACACTGTCCCGGGGATGAACACTGACCCGGGGATGAACACTGACCTGGGGTCGAACACTGACCTGGGGTCGAACACTGACCCGGGGATGAACGCAGTCCCGGGGATGAACGCAGTCCCGGGGATGACCGTTGACCCGGGGATGAACATTTTCCCGGGTATGAACACTTTCCCTGGTAAGAACACTTTCCCGGGGTCGAACACTGTCTCGGGGATGAACACTGTCTCGGGGTTGGACACTGTCCTGGGGATGATTACTGACCCGCTGACCCGGGGATGAACAGTGACCTGGGGTCGAACACTGAACTGGGATGAACACTGACCAGGGGATGAACACTGACCAGGGGATGAACACTGTCCAGGGGTTGAACACTGTCCCGGGGATGGACACTGTCCCGGGGATGGACACTGTCCTGGGGATGATTAATGACCCGGGGATGAACACTGACCCGGGGTTGAACACTGAAGTGGGGATGAACACAGACCCGGGGATGCATACTGACCCAGAGTCGAACACTGACCCGGGGTTGAACACTGACCCGGGGATGAACACTGACCCGGGGATGAACACTGACCAGGGGGAGAACACTGACTCGGGGATGAACGCTGTCCCGGGGATGAATGCTTACCAGGGGATGAACACTTTCCCGGGTATGAACACTTCCCGAGGTATGAACACTTTCCTGGGGTCGAACTCTGACCCCGGGATGAACACTGACCCGGGGATGAACACTGTCCCGGGGATGAACGCTTACCCGGGGATGAACGCCACCCACCCAGGGTCAAACACTGACCCCGGGATGAACACTGACCCGGGTATGTACACTGAACAAGGAGATGTACACTGACTCGGGGGATGAACACTATGCTGGGGCGGATCACTGACCTGGGGAGGAACACTGTCCCAGAGATAATCACTGTCCCAGGGATAAACACAGACCCGGGGTCGAACACTGACCCGGGGATGAACACTGACCCGGGGTTGAACACTGAACTCGGGATGAACACAGACCCGGGGATGCATACTGACCCGGAGTCGAACACTGACCTGGGGTTGAACACTGACCCGGGGTTGAACACTGACCCGGGGATGAACACTGACCAGGGGGAGAACACTGACCCAGGGATGAACGCTGTCCCAGGGATGAACGCTGTCCCGGGGATGAACGCTGACCAGGGGATGAACACTTTCCCGGGTATGAACACTTCCCGAGGTATGAACAATTTACCGGCGTTGAACTCTGACCCGGGGATGAATGCTGACCCAAGGAAAAACACTGTCCCGGGGATGAACACTGTCCCGGGGTTGAACGCTGACCCGGGGATGAACGCTGAGCCGGGGGATATATACTGTCCCGGGGATGGACACTGTCCCGGGGATGAACACTGACCTGGGGATGAACACTGACCTGGGGTCGAACACTGAACCGGGCATGAACATGAATCCGAGGATGAACACGGACACGGGGATGAACACTGACCCAAGGTCGAACACTGACCCGGGGATGAACGCAGTCCCGGGGATGACCGTTGACCCGGGGATGAACATTTTCCCGGGTATGAACACTTTCCCTGGTAAGAACACTTTCCCGGGGTCGAACACTGACCCGGGGATGAACAATGACCCGAGGATGAACACTGTCCCGGGGATGAACACTGTCTCGGGGATGCACACTGTCTCGGGGTTGGACACTGTCCTGGGGATGATTACTGACCCGGGGATGAACAGTGACCTGGGGTCGAACACTGAACTGGGATGAACACTGACCAGGGAATGAACACTGACCAGGGGATGAACACTGTCCGGGGGTTGAACACTGTCCCGGGGATGGACACTGTCCTGGGGATGATTAATGACCCGGGGATGAACACTGACCCGGGGTTGAACACTGAAGTGGGGATGAACACAGACCCGGGGATGCATACTGACCCGGAGTCGAACACTGACCCGGGGTTGAACACTGACCCGGGGTTGAACACTGACCCGGGGTTGAACACTGACCCGGGGATGAACACTGACCCGGGGATGAACACTGACCAGGGGGAGAACACTGACTCAGGGATGAACGCTGTCCCGGGGATGAATGCTGACCAGGGGATGAACTCTGACCAGGGGATGAACTCTGACCAGGGGATGAACACTTTCCCGGGTATGAACACTTCCCGAGGTATGAACACTTTCCCGGGGTCGAACTCTGACCCGGGGATGAACAATGACCCGGGGATGAACACTGTCCTGGGGATGAACGCTGACCCGGGGATGAACGCCACGCACCTGCGGTCAAACTTGGACCCCGGGATGAACACTGACCCGGGGATGAACACTGTCCCGGGGATGAACGCCACCCACCCAGGGTCAAACACTGACCCCGGGATGAACACTGACCCGGGTATGTACACTGAACAAGGAGATATACACTGACTCGGGGGATGAACACTATGCTGGGGCGGATCACTGACCTGGGGAGGAACACTGTCCCAGAGATAATCACTGTCCCAGGGATAAACACAGACCCGGGGTCGAACACTGACCCGGGGATGAACATTGTCCCGGGTATGAACACTGTCCCGGGGATGAACACTGTCCCGGGGATGAACACTAACCTGGGCATGAACACTGACCCGGGGATGAACTCTGACCCAGGGATGTACACTGTATGGGGATGAACACTGACCCAGGGCCGAACACTGACCCGGGGCTGAACGCCACCCACCCGGGTTCGAACACTGACCCGGGGATGGACACGCCAATCCAGCTGCAGATGGTCTTGGATTTTCAGAAGGCCTTTGACAAGATGCCACACGTGAGGTTGCTTAATAAGATAAGTGCCCATGCAATTACAGGGGAGTTACTAGCATGGATGGACCATTGGCTAATCAGCTGAAAACAGAGAGTGGGAAAAAAGGGATCCTATTTTGGCTGGCTGCTGGTTACCAGATGAGGTCAGTGTTGCCTGAAATTTATTTGACATGGCCTCAGAAAGACATGCATGATTGGAGAGCAGCCGGTGTTTAGTACCCAAGGGCAAACATTAACCATTGTGTTCGCGTGCCATTGGCACCTTTTGACGTTCCTAAGTGATGGTTTGACCATGTCAATGTGGACCTGGTTGGTCCTCTTCCCCAATCCCACAGTTTCACAGATCTCCTTACCATGATGGAGCATGCCAACAGGTGACCAGACAATGTCCCTCTAGTATCGATGACAGCTGTAGACATAGCTCAGGTATTCATCAGCACCTGGGTTGCCTGGTTTGTCACCCCATCTGATATTTCCTTTGACCACAGTCCCCATGTCATGTTAGACCTCTGGGATGCAGTGGCCCAGAATCTCTGCATTAAGCTACATTACACCACGATGTATCACCCGCAGCTCAAAGGCCAATGTGATTGGTTTCCCCGTTCCTTAAAGGCTGCTCTGAGGGCTTCCCTGACTGATAAGTGTTGGCGTGTTTGTCTCCCATGGGTCCTGCTGGGGCTCAGAACTGCTCCAAAAGAGGGCTCCTAGTTGTCTACAGCCGAGCTGTTAAACGGGCAGCTGTTACGAGGGCCAGGTGATTTTAATCCTGACACCACAACCTCCTGGTCAGCCTCTCAACGACGTTCTACCCTCTTCAGTAAATTCAATTCCTTTTCCCTCCCAATATGGCATCAAGCACTCTTGGGTCCCTGTTGACCTATGGTACATTCCACCTCTTCTGTTTTCATCTGACACCAACATCCCCTTAGACCCCCTTACAATGGCCCATTCTGCATTTTGGAATGGAGCAAAAAAACCTTTATCATAGATAGGAGAGGTAAACCTGAATGTCTTTTGGTCGACTACCTTAAACCAGCCTACCAAAAGTTGGAGTATTCTACTGCCATGCCCCTGTTGTCACAACATGGCCATGTGTGTGTCAAGACATCTCTGGATCAGCCAGAGGCACCTACTCCTCCTCTACCCATAAAACACAAGACCCAAGTCAGGCGGCTCGTCCAAGCTCCAGACAGGCTCACAATGCTGGTTTTGGTGAATTCTGCTGGAGCCTGTGTACGTTATTGTAATGGGTGCAAAAATATCCATAATTCACAACCACTGGTATTGAGTTAGGGTTCACTTAAAGAGGCTAGTCCGATGAGATGGCATAACGACATGAAATTTTTACCACAATTTATGCTCTGTGTTTGTCTGCCAATAAAGAAAACCTACACAATGATTACTAGAAGTTTTTGGTCTTTGAACTTCGAAACTTTAGAATTTATAAAACAGACATTACAGTACCTGTCCTGTATATGCAAAGTCGAGAGCTTGTTTCAAACCCAGACTGGTCACTCCATGCAGATTCACTTCCTCAGCCACGCTCTCCACCATGCAGAGACTAAACATGGCCTGGAAATGAAATTAAAATTAATTAATTATTATCGATCAGTCACTTAAAACAGAGGATAAAGCATTGACAGGTGTAAGACCATAACTTATAGCAGAAGTAGGCTATTTAGCCCATCAAGTCTGCTGCTTTGCCCCATAACCCTTCATGCCCTAACCAATCAAGAATATATCTACCTCAGCCTTAAATATACAGACTTGGCCTCCACAGCCACCTGTGACAAAGAATTCCACAGATTCACCACTCTATGGCTAAAGAAATTCCTCTGCATCCATTCTAAAAGGACACCCCTCTATTCTGAGGCTGTGTCCTCTGGTCTTAAACTCTCCCACCATAGGAAACATCCTCTCCACATCCACTCTACCATCATTCAATAGGTTTCAATGAGGTCACCCCCATTCTTCTGAATTCTAGCGAGTAAAGGCCCAGAGCCATCAAATACTTTTCATATGACAAGCTATTCAAACCTAAAATCATTTTCACGAATCCCCTTTGAACCCTCTCCAGTTTCAGCACATTTTTTGTAAGATCAGGGGCCCAAACCTGCTCACAATACTCCAAGTCAGGCATTACATCCTTACTTTTGTATTCTAGTCCCCTTGACATAAATGCCAACATTACATTTGCCTTCCTCACCAGACTCAAACTGTACACTAACGTTTGGGGAATCTGCACAAGGACTCCCAAGTCCCCTTGCACTTCAATTTTTTGTATTTTCTCTCCATGTAAAAAATTGTCAACCCTTTCATTTCTTCTACCAAAGTGCATGACCGTACACTTCTTGACACTGTATTCCATCTGCCACTTCTTTGCCCATTCTCCTAATCTGTTTAAGCCCTCTGTAACCTCTCTACTTCCACAAAACTACTTGCCCCTACACCTATCTTCATATCATCTGCCAACTTTGCAATAAGCCATCAATTCTATCCTACAAATTATTGACATAAACTATAAAAAGAACTGGTCCCAACTCAAACCCCTGTGGAACACCACTAGTCACCAGCAGCCAAGACAGGAAAGGTTCCCTTCATTCCCACTCTTTGCCTCCTGTCAATCAGCCACTGCTTTAACAATGCTGGAATCATTCATATAAAGATAGAAACATAGAAAACCTGCAGCACAACGTAGGCCCTTCGGCCCACGAAGTTGTGCCGAACATGTCCCTACCTTAGAAATTACTAGGCTTGCCCATAGCCCTCAATTTTTCTAAGCTCCAAGTACCTATCCAAAATTCTCTTAAAAGACCCTATTGTATCCGCCTCCACCACCATTGCCAGCAGCCCATTCCATGTACTCACCACTCTCAGAGTAAAAAACTTACCCCTGACATCTCCTCTGTACCAACTCCCCAGCAACTTAAACCTGTATCCTCTTGTGGCAACCATTTCAGCCTGGGAAAAAGCCTCTGACTATCCACACGATCAATGCCTCTCATCATCTTATACACCTCTATTCAGTCATCTCTCATCATCTGTCACCCCAAGAAGAAAATGCAGGGTTCCCTCAACCTATTCTTGTCAGGCATGCTCCCCAATCCAGGCAACATCCTTGTAAATCTCCTCTGCACCCTTTTTATGGCTTCCACATCCTTCCTGTAGTGAGGCGACTAGAACTGAGCACAATACTCCAAGTGGGGTCTGACTGGGGTCCTATATAGCCATAACATTACCTCTCAGCTCCTAAATTCAATTCCACAATTGATGAAGGCCAATACACCATATGCCTTCTTAACCACAGAGTCAACCTGCACAGCAGCTTTGTGTGTCCTATGGACTTGGACCCCAAGATCCCTCTGATCCTCCACACTGCCAAGAGTCTTACCATTAATACTATATTCTGCCATCATATTTGACCTACCAAAATGAACCACTTCACACTTACCTGGATTGAACTCCATCTGCCACTTCTCAGCCCAGTTTTGCATCCTATCAATGTCCTGCTGTGACCTCTGACAGCCCTCCACACAATCCACAACACCTTCAAGCTTTGTGTCATCAGCAAACCTACTAACCCATCCCTCCACTTCCTCATCCAGGTCATTTATAGAAATTACAAAGAGTAGGGGTCCCAGAACAGATTCCTGAGGCACACCACTGGTGACCGAACTCCATGCAGAATATGACCCGTCTGTGACCTCTCTTTGCCTTCTGTGGGTAAGCCAGTTCTAGATCAATAAAGAAATGTCCCCTTGTTTCCCATGCCTTCTTACTTTCTCAATAAGCTTTGTGTGGGCTACCTTATCAAATGCCTTGCTGAAATCCTTATACACTACATCTACTGCTCTTCCTTCATCAATGTGTTTAGTCACATCCTCAGAAAATTCATTCAGGCTCGTAAGGCACAACGTGCCCTTGACAAAGCCATGCTGAGTAATCCTAATCATATTATATCTCTCCAAATGTTCATAAATTCTGCCTCTCAGGATCCTCTCCATCAATTCACCAACCACTGAGGTAAGACTCACTGGTCTATAATTTCCTGGGCTATCTCTACTCCCTTTCTTGAATAAAGGAACAACATCTGTAAACCTCCAATCCTTCGGAATCGCTCCCGTCCCCATTGATGATGCAAAGATCATCACCAGAGGCTCAACAATCACCCTCGCCTCCCACAGTAGCCTCCAGTTCCCTCCTTTCCAATTCCCTGTAGATTTTTTTAGGACCTCTTCCCTTTTCCTACCTATGTCATTGGTACCAATATGTACCACGACCTCTGGCTGTTCTCCCTCCCACTACAGGATATCTTGGATGTGATCTGAAATATCCCGGACCCTGGAACCTGGGAGGCAAACTACCATCCGAGTTTCTTTCCTGCATCCACAGAATTGCGTCTGACCCCCTAACTATAGAGTCCCCTTTCACTACTGCCTTCCTCTTCCTTTCCCTACCCTTCTGAACCACAGGGCCAGACTCTATGCCAGAGGCATGGCCACTGTTGTTTCCCCCAGGTAGGCTGTTCCTCCCCCCAACAGTATTCAATCTGGAGTACTTATTGTCAAGGGGTACAGCCACAGGGGTACTCTCTAGCATCTGAATCTTCCCCTTCCCCCTCCTGACTGTGACCCACTTGTCTGTTCCCCGTGGCCCTGCACCTCCTCACTCTCCCTGACCAGGTGAAGGTCATCGAGCTGCATCTCCAGTTCCCTAATTTGGTCCCTTAGGAGCTGCAGCTCGACACATTGGGTGCAGGTATGGCTGTCCGGGAGGCTGAGAGACTCCAGGACCTCCCACATCTGACACCGAGCACAGAAAACCGGCCTCACACACATACTTCTTCCTTTCCGCAATTAACACAGTTAAACCTACCCTGCCTCACCCCATTACCGCCTAAGCCCATTGAGCCAAAGCCCTATGACTCTGCCTCCCTCTCACTCCACTGCCCACTGGATATAGCAATCTTCTTTTTAAACCTTTTCCCCTCTACTGGCTGACATCACACTCCTGCGCAGTCTTGCCTCTCATTTACCCCGAGTAGCAAAACTGCCTTCACTCCAGAAATCCTTAGCCGTTTACCCACAGCTTTCTTGCTCCGAATAATAATAGGCTTTAATAATAGGCTTGTAGCACATTTAAACTTCTGCATTGACAACAATGTGGCAGATGTGTGTTCATGGCTGCTTAAATCTGAGAGGAAATCTGATAGAGGTTTATAAAATTATGAGAGGTAAAGATGGAGGAGTTAGACAACATCTTTTTCCCAGGAAGGAAATGTCTAAAACCAGGGGCACGTAATCAGGTAGGGTCGGAGTGGGGGTTATTTCAAAAGAGATGTGAGGGGCAACTTTTTTTAAAAACAGAGAGTGGAGGGTACCTGGGAGGTTCTGCCTGGGGTGGTGGTAGAGACATTTAGCAACTCTTAAGCAACATTTAGATAGGCAATTGAATGTGAGGAATATGGATACTGTGTAGGCAGAAGAGATTAGTTCAATTGGTCATCTGATCACTAATTTAATTGGATTAGTGATCAGATTAAAAGGCCCTGTTCCTATGATGTATTTGCGTGGAACTGTTGATCCAGGGCTTCTGGTTCGGGAAGACCCTGTTGCACTTCCAGATGAAACTCGTGACCCCACCCATGAACTCAGAGACATCCTCAACAAGGAAGACATTCCAGTCGACGTCATCAAAGTCCTGCAGCATGGAGGCCGATTGGTTGGACCAAGAGTGGACGTCTGCCTGTACTGCAGCAGCAGCAAAATGGAGGAGTGATCTGATTTTCCAAATGGGGGGGGGGGCGAAGGAGCACTTTGTAAGCATTGCAGAAGGGAGAGTAGCAGTGGGCAAGTATGCTACCTCCCCGTATGCTCACCTGGATGTGTTGGCAAAACAGGGGAGAAGGGGAGGGGGAAGGAGGGGAGGAGGGGGGGGGAGAGGGGAGGGGGAGTGGGGAGGGGGAGAGGGAACAGTTATATCCATGCACTTGCCTGCTACAGCAACTCACTCACTCATTTGCCTGAAAGCAGGCACTGGCAGCAACACAATCTCCTTCATGTCAAGCTCAAACCAAAGTCCATACATCTCCAAATTCCTTAACCTGTTATGCAGTTCCTTTTTGACATTGCTTTATACTGTATTTACTAATTTTGCTTTTTAAATGATTCCATTATATCCTAGTATCGCACTTAAGGCACAATATTGACAACTTTTACATGCATGTGTGCAAACACTAAACTGAGCACTGACCACAATTTATAAACTCGCTTTCAGAGACTCTACAATTCATGTTCTCAGAATTATTTAGTATTACTATTATTACATATATTTTTTGTATTTGCACAGTTTGTCTTCTGTCCATTGATGTTTGTTAGGGTTTGTGTGCAGTTTTTCATTGATTTTATTGTATTTCTTTGTTCTACTGCGAATGCTTGTAAGAAAATTAATCTCAGGGTTGTATATGGTTACATATACGAACTTTGATAATAAATTTACTTTGAACATTGTGTGTGTGTCCCGTGCATCCATCTTCCCTGCTTTTACCAAAGGGCCAACAGCTTAAAGAAGAGGTTCTAGTATTTGAATAAGCATGACTTAAGTTATTCCATTGGATGCAAGGTTGTGTTCTCTCCACTTGCAATGGCCAATTCCTAGCCAGCCACTGCTTCAGTAGAGTTCTTATCATCCAGTCTTCTCCACTAAATACTCTAGCAAAGTTCTACAGATGTACCATGGAAAACACTCTAACTGGTTTCATCGCTGCCTCTGTACAGGATCAGAAAAAGCTGCTGAAAGTTGCAAACTCATCCAGCTCCATCACAAGCACAATCCTCCCTACCATTGAGATATCTTCAAAAGTTCATGCTCAGTAACCATATAACAATTACAGCACGGAAACAGGCCATCTCAGCCCTTCTAGTCCATGCCGAACGCTTATTCTCACCTAGTCCCACCGACCTGCACTCAGCCCATAACCCTCCTTTCCTTTCCTGTCCATATACCTATCCAATTTTACTTTAAATGACAATACCAAACCTGCCTCTACCACTTCTACTGGAAGCCGTTCCACAGAGCTACCACTCTCTGAGTAAAGAAGTTCCCCCTCGTGTTACCCCTAAACTTTTGACCCCTAACTTTCAACTC
Source organism: Hypanus sabinus (assembly GCF_030144855.1). Taxonomy (NCBI): domain Eukaryota; kingdom Metazoa; phylum Chordata; class Chondrichthyes; order Myliobatiformes; family Dasyatidae; genus Hypanus; species Hypanus sabinus. Next base: position 5,012,461 of record NC_082715.1, read on the forward strand.
ATGTCCTCTTGTTTGAATCTCCCCTACTCTCAATGGAAAAAGTCCATCCACGTCAACTCTATCTATCCCCCTCATAATTTTAAATACCTATATCAAGTCCCACCTCAACCTTCTACGCTCCAAAGAATAAAGACCTAACTTGTTCAACCTTTCTCTGTAGCTTAGGTGCTGAAACCCAGGTAACATTCTAGTAAATCTCCTCTGTATTCTCTCTATTTTGTTTACATCTTTCCTATAATTCAGTGACCAGAACTGTACACAATACTCCAAATTCAGCCTTATCAATGCCTTGTACAATTTTAACATTACATCCCAACTCCTATACTTAATGCTCTGATTTATAAAGGCCAGCTTTCCAAAAGCTTTCTTCACCACCCTATCCACACAAGATTCCACCTTCAGGGAACTATGCACCATTATTCCTAGATCACTCTGTTCTACTGCATTCTTCAATGCCATACCATTTACCATGTATGTCCTATTTTGATTATTCTTACCAAAATGTAGCAGCTCACACTTATCAGCATTAAACTCCATCTGCCATCTTTCAGCCAACTCTTCTAACTGGCCTAAATCTCTCTGCAAACTTTGAAAACCTATTTCATTATACACAACACCACCTATTTTAGTTTCATCTGCATACTTACTAATCCAGTTTACCACCCCATCATCCAGATCATTAATGTATATGACAAACAACATTGGACCCAGTACAGATCCCTGAGGCACACCACTAGTCACCGGCCTCCAACCTGACAAACAGTTATCCACCACTACTCTCTGGCATCTCCCATCCAGCCACTGTTGAATCCATTTCACTACTTCAATATTAATACCTAACCATTGAACCTTCCTAACTAACCTTCCGTGTGGAACCTTGTCAAAGGCCTTACTGAAGTCCATATAGACAATATCCACTGCTTTACCCTCGTCAACTTTCCTAATAACCTCTTCCAAAATTCAATAAGATTTGTCAAACATGACCTTCCACACACAAATCCATTTTGACTGTTCCTAATCAGACCCTTCTATCCAGATAATTATATATACCATCTCTAAGAATCCATTTATTTACTGATGTCAAACTCACAGGCCGATAATTGCTAGGTTTACTCTTAGAACCCTTTTTAAACAATGGAACCACATGAGCAATACACCAATCCTCCGGCACCATCCCTGTTTCTAATGAAATCCATCATTAGTAACCCACACCGTCAAGGACATGCCCTCTTCTCATTGGTACCGTTAACCATATAACCATATAACAATTACAGCATGGAAACAGGCCATCTTGGCCCTTCTAGTCCGTGCCAAATGCTGACTCTCACCTAGTCCCACTGGCCCACACTCAGCCCTTAACCCTCCATTCCTTTCCTGTCTATATACCTATCCAATTTTACTTTAAGTGACAATACCAAACCTACTGGAAGTGAGAAGGAGAAGGTACAGGAGCCTGAAGATACACACTCAATAGTTCAGAAAGCTTCTCCCCATCCCGCATCAGATTTCTGAGCAGTCCATAAACCCATGAGCACAGCTTCATTTTGCTCTATTTTTGGACTATCTATTTTATACATTTCTTACTGTAATTTATAGTAATTTTGAAATACATTGAGCCGTGTTGCTGCCGCAAAACAACAATTTTCACAACACATGCCAATGATAATAAACCTGATTCTGATCTATCCCGAGTACCACTGCTGCCTCTTTTGCTCTGAGCACCACTGTCTGCCACTCTGAATACTCCAAGCACAAACACGCTGCCCTTACTCTCTCAACCACACCTCGTGCCAGGTCGTGTTCCTCACTGAATGAAATCCATCTGGAAGTCAGCAATCCTCCTCCATATTACTGCATCCAAGCTTCACCCCTTCCAGTTCTCATTATTTCCAGCATCTTTCTTCCATATCCTATTCACAATTTACCTAAATTGGAGCTTTTGTTACCTCATTCTGTCTCATGTCCCACATGCTGCTTCAGCCACAGAACCACAAAACCTCTTCTACTTGTTTACGACCAAAAGACAGAGAAGCAGAATTGGGCAATTCAGCCCATTGAGACTTTTCCACCATTCCATCATGGCCAATTGATTATCCTCCTCAACCCCATTCACCTACCTTCTACCCATAATCTTTGATGCCCTGACTAATCAAGAAACTATCAATCTCCACTTTAAATATACCCAGTGACTTGGCCTCTAAAACAATCTGTGGCAATGAATTCCACAGATTCACCAGCTTCAAACAAAAGAAATTCCTTCTCATCTCTGTCTACACCATGAGTGAATCAGCTGTATTCTGACGCTGCGCCCTCTGGTCCCAGGCAACACCCCCCCCCCCCCACTATAGGAAACATCCTCTCCACATCCAGTCCCACTAGGCAACCTACGGCCCATAGGGCAAATCCGGCCCAGGAAGGTATTTTGACCGGCACGCGAGCAAATATTGGGATACAGTGCTTATCCAGCCTGCGAGTGATTTTTCCTTATTCTGAGTGTTTTATGCAACCACACTGCTGGACATGCAAGGTGTCTTGTTACAATGGCCCCAAGTTCCGTTTTGTTCCAAGCCAAACACTGGTATATACGAATGGTGGGAAGGCAGACTACCTTATTAGTACGCTCAAGTTTTCAGATGGGATCGTTCAAATTTGTAAGCAGAAACAGCATCGCTGTGTTTTAACAAGAAATCCACGCTAATTATCCAGTTGGCTGTGGTCGGGTCTCCCAGAGTGTCGTATCGGCAAGCTGAGGCACTGGAGGTTCATGGCAGGAAGAGTTTTTCTTCCTTCTACCATCTGCGTGAGATGATGGGCTGTCGGGACTTTGAGACTTTCTTTTAAACCGTGCCATGAACTGCTCTTTATCAGATTACGGTATTGCTTTGCACTGTTGAAACTATGTGTTATAATTATGTGGTCTTTGTCAGTTAGTCTTTTATCAATTATGGTATTATCTGCAGTGTTGAAACTATATGTTAACTATAACTATATGTAACTATGTGGTTTTGTGTCGGTCTTGTAGCTTTAGGTTTGTCTGATGGGTTTGTGGTTCCTTTCTGGGGAACGTGCTAAGATGGTAGCGCGATATCAATACGCAGCAGCCTCTCCGGACTCTGGAATGGGGATTACCAAACATTATGTGATTTTTCTTGTGTGGTCTGTTTTTTTTTCTTATTAGTTTTTTAATACATTTTCTACATCGCTACAGATAAAAAAAAACCCAGATCAAAATGAAGAACATTGATACAGTGCAAAACTAAACATACAATAATAATATGATACAAAAAAAGATAATTGAGAAAGCACCCAAATTGAAGACATGTAAAATTAGTATCCTCCCCAAGCCCCGCAACAAAAAAAAAAGAACTCCAGACCAACCACAACACAATATAGAGAATATAAATCAGGACAATCAAACCCCCAAAGCTGTAAATACACTTAGCAACAGAAGATATTAATGCCTACTACCAAAAAAAAAGGAGCTGAAAGCAAGGGACCGGGAAAAAAACCTTAGTCAAGAGGAAGGTTATGAAAGTACTCAATAAAAGGTCCCCAGACCTTATGGAACTTTAAATCCAAATTAATACTGAATAATGAATTTTTTCAAGGTCTAAGCAGGACATAATATCATTAAGACATTGAGCATGCGTGGGCGGGGCAACATCTCTCCATCTGAGGAGGATTAAACGTCTAGCCAGGAAAGAGGCAAAAGATAATATTCGACACTTAGTCAAACTCAGACGTAAATCTGTCTCACCCCAGAAACCGAACAAAGCAATTAAAGGGTTAGGTTCTAGGTGGTGATTCAGAATTTACGATAACGTTATGAAGACATCTTTCCAAAATTTCTCCAAGCTAGGACAAAACCAGTACATATGAATGAGAGAGGCCTCGTCCCTTTTACATTTATCACAAAGCGGACTAATGTTAGGGTAAAATCGAGATAATTTAGATTTAGACATATGGGCTCTATGAACAATCTTAAACTGTAAAAGGCAATGGAGAGCACAGAGAGAGGTTGAATTACTGATTTGAGAATCGAGTCCCAAGTCTCATCAGATAAGGAGGTATTTAAATCATGCTCCCATGCCATTTTAATTTTATCCACAGGGGCATGCCGTAAGGCTGCTAATTTATCACGAATAAATGATATTAAACCTTTACCTAGTGGATTAATAGAAAGAAATAAGTCCATAGCATTTTTCTCAGGCATTTCAGGGAAGTTAGGAATTAAAGGATTAATAAAGTGTCTAATTTGGAGATATCTAAAAAAAATGAGTATTGGGCAGGTTGAACTTAGCAAAGAGCTGCTGAAAAGAAGCGAAGCGATTATCAATAAAAAGATCTTCAAAATGTCTAATGCCCTTCCTATACCAATCATGGAATGCTGAATCATACGTAGTAGGTAAAAAAAAAGGTGATTATGTAAGATAGGGCTAGAAAAGGAAAAACCATGGAAACCATAAAATTTCCTAAACTGAGCCCATATACGCAAAGTGTGTCTAACAAGAGGATTAACTATTAATCTGGACAAACTACTAGGGAGTACAGAGCCAAGAAGTGCAGAGATAAATAATTCTTTAGTGGAGCTCAACTCCATTGCCACCCAATTAGGGCACTTGGGTTGGCCATGGAAAAAAGACCAAGAGGTAGCACAACGTATATTGGCTGCCCAATAATATAAACGAAAGTTAGGTAAAGCCATGCCACGCTCTTTTTTAGATTTTTGGAGATAAACTTTATTAATTCTAGAGGGCTTATTCTTCCACAGATATGACAAAATAACAGAGTCTGAGGAATCAAAAAAAGATTTAGGAATAAAAATTGGGATTGATTGAAATAAGTATAAAAGTTTAGGGAGAACATACATTTTAACAACATTAATATGACCTACTAAAGACATAGATAGAGGTGACCATTCTAACAGACTCTGTTTTATAGTATATGAAAGATTGGCAAAGTTTTCACGAAAAAGATCTTTAAACTTCCTTGTGACTGTAATCCCAAGATAAGTAATTTGATTATGAACTACTTTAAAAGGGAGATCACGGAATGTTAATTCTTGTGCTTCTTTATTAATTGGGAAAAGTTCACTCTTATGTAAATTAAGTTTATAGCCAGAGATCTGGCTAAACTGATCAAGAAGTGAAAACATTGGAGGTAAGGATGTAGACGGATTTGAAAGGAAAAGTAATAAGTCATCAGCATAAAGAGAAACTTTATGCTCAACACCCCCTCTCCAAATCCCGGTCAATTCAGGACAATTTCGAAATGCTATCGCCAAAGGTTCTATAGCCAAATCAAAGAGAAAGGGACTTAAAGGGCATCCCTGACGGGTGCCACATTTGAGGTTAAATAACTGGGATTTCTGAAAATTAGTCAAAACAGAGGCAGTAGGACACAGATACAGCAATTTGATCCAAGAGATAAAACTTTGACCGAAGTCAAATTTTTCTAAAACTGCAAAAAGGTAGTTCCACTCTATACGATCGAATGCTTTCCCCGCATCGAGGGAAATAACACATTCAGGAATCCCAGTTGGAGGTGAATATAAAATGTTAAATAAACGCCGAATGTCAAAAAAAGGAAGACGGTTTTTAATAAAACCAGTTTGATCCTCAGAAATAATAGAGGGAATAACAGTTTCTAATCTATAAGCCAAAACTTTGGCCAAGATTTTAACATCAACATTAAGCAAAGAAATTGGCCTATATGAGGAACACTCTGTTGGGTCTTTACCCTTTTTTAATAAAAGAATAATAGATGCCTCATTAAAAGAGGGTGGCAATTTACCATAATTAAACGAATCAGATAATACTGAGAATAACTGAGGAGAAAGAAGTGAAGAGAATGATTTATAGAATTCAACGGGGAACCCATCAGGTCCAGGAGATTTCCCTGAAGATAATGCAGAAATTGCAAAAGATATTTCTTCTGATGATATAGGCGCATTAAGTTTAGCTTTAAAATCAGATGAAAGTGAAGGAATATTCAGATTATTTAAAAAATGATCAACAGAGATATTCTCATTCAGAGATTCAGAGGAATAAAGTCGAGAGTAAAAATTTTTAAATGTATCATTGATTTCTAAGTGATCCAATGTAAAGTCTCCATTCTCCTTCCGGATCTTTGTAATATGTTGTTTGGCTTTGGAACACCTCAGCTGATTGGCTAGAGATTTACCAGATTTGTCATCATGAATATAAAAGCGACTCTTACTTTCAAGAAGTTGGCATTCGACAGGTTGAGTAGACAGAAGATTAAATTTAGTTTGAAGTTCTACACGCTTCTTGTAGAGTTCAGGATTCTTAGTTTGAGCATACAGTTGATCCAATTCTTTAATCTGATTAATGAGGTCTAATCGATCTGCACAGGACTTTCTATTAAGATTTGCTGTATAGGAGATTATTTGACCCCTCAAATATGCTTTCATGGCATCCCAGACAATCTGGGATGACACTTCAGGTGATGTATTGGTGTTAAAATAAAAGGTTATCTGATCCTTAATAAATTTTAGAAAATCATCATCCTATAATAAAGTCGAATCAAACCACCTCTGAGGGAGACCAGGAAAATTTAAAGACAGAGTAATTGGGGCATGGTCAGAAATCAGTACACTCTGATAATCACAAGAATAGACAAATGGAATGAGTTGATTATCGAGTAAGAAGTAGTTAATTCTAGTAAAGGTATGGTGAACATGTGAAAAAAAAGAATAATCTCTCTCAGTAGGATGAAGGAAACACCATATATCAGAGATACCATAATTAGAGAAAAACGATTGAATAGCTAAGGCAGATTTAGTAGGTAGTCTAGTAACAGAGGACGATCGATCCAAATTAGGATCTAACCAACAACTGAAATCACCACCCTGTATAAGAGAGTATGAGTTTAAGTCTGGTAGTGAAGAGAAAAAACGTTCAAAAAATTTAACATCATCGCATACAGGTTTGCTAGTACAACTTTAGTATTATATAATTTACCAGAAACAATAATAAAGTGGCCATTTGTATCAGATATCTTATTATGGAGTTCAAAAGGAATATTTGAGTTAATAAGGATGGAGACCCCCCCCCTAGCTTTGGCGGCAAAGGATGAATGAAAATGCTGACCCGCCCACTTTGACAAAAGCCGGGAGTTATCAAAACAACGAATATGAGTTTCTTGAAGGAAAGCAATGTCAGCTTTGAGTTGTTTAATATGTGAGAAGACCTTCCTTCTTTTAACAGGGTGATTCAATCCCTTTACATTCCAGCTCACAAATTTAAGTGTATTAACCTTTATCAATTGTTAGTGCATAGAAGGCAGCAGACATATAAAAAATCAAGCAGTACAATAACAGACTGGGAGCAAAAATGTAAACATAGATTCGTAGAATCAAAACAGAAACATGCCCTGAGTAACAAAGGAAAGCAAAAGAAACAGTGAGTAGTGTTGGAACTGGAGAACCCACCCCACCCTCGCAACCCAAAACTAGACGACTACCTAAAAAAGCAGCTAGCTCTACCAAAAAAATTAACCCAAGTATGTTCCAGTTCTGTGTCGTTAACAAAAGTTACGTATAAATACTATAGCAAATGGTAACTAGTTTATGCACTAAAAAACATAATTACAAATAGGAACAACTTCAACAGAAGTATAAAACTTAATACAAAGAAAATCAGAAGAAAACCAAAACTAACCTACCAGTGAAAAATTATAGAAGATTAAAAGAAAAAATAAAAGGGAGGGAGAAAAGAGTGAAATTATAGATTCGAAGAGAGTACTTATCAACCATTTACAGAAAAAAAAGAAAAACTTAAACTATGAATCAACCAACAGGGAGGCCTTCAATAAAAACTCCAAACCTCCAAAACAAGTTAGAGTCAATTGTACATCTCTATGGATAAAGTTATACAAGAATAAAATAGATTAAAGTACAATCTAAATGTCCGCAGGGAAACATTAAACTCAGATTATCTATTTAGAAAAAACACACCAAGTCCAGGGAGAGATCGTCTACAGCCCTTAGAGTTTCAATAGATAATGCCTGAATTATTCAAGTAAAGTCTGAGTCCGGAAAAAATAGTTTTACTTCGAGAGGTACTTATCCACCATTTTAGAAGGTCAGACCGGTTCCGAAGGAGACGCGATGGCCGGAAGACTTCCAACAAATGCCTCAGCCTCCTTCACTGATTTAAACCACTTATAATCTCCAGTAGAAAGCGTAATTCGCAGATCGGCTGGGTTTCGAAGGGAGGGTCTGAATCCACGATCAAAAAGCACTTTCATTACACCTTTAAACTCAGCACGCATCTTCAGAACCTGGGGAGCAAAATCCTCCACAAAACGAATGACCATATCTTGAAAAGCAAAAGTACCTCTGCGGCGTGCCTCCATAATCAAACGGTTTTTCACCTGGTATTGATGAAAGCACAAAATTACCGGCTGTGGGCGGGAATCCAGAATTGCGCGGGGAACGTAGATCCTGTGTGCCCTTTCAAGCTCAGGTGGAGTCAGAAGAAATTCTTTCCCAAAAATCTCATAGAGAAAATCGGAAAAAAATTTCACGGGAGAGCCCTGTTCGGTGGCCTCTGGCAAACCAAGAATTCGTAGATTGCAACGTCTGCTCCGGTTTTCAAGATCCACCATTTTGGAAAAAAGTTTATAATTCTTCTCCTCTAGGCTGGAGCAGAGAGTTTCAAGATATTGAACACGGCGTTTTAAATCTTCAGAAGTTGAGTCGATGCAAGATAAATGTTCAGCATGTTCGTCCACTCCAGCATTGATCCGATCCAATTTGACATCCAGCTGGTTGAAAGAAGTTCTAAATTCCTTTAAAATATCTTGTCGATGTTGTTCCAAAGCAGCGAGAATGTCAGCCAGCAAAGCCGTAGAAGTTTCCTTGTTCCCGGTTTTAGTACTTTTGGCAATGTGGTCTGTTTTGTGTTTTTTCGTGATATCATTCTGGAGAACGTTGTCTCATTTTTTAGCTGCATTCTATTTGTGGTTTATAAATGACAATAGACTGAATCTGAATCTGAGACATTTACACGTGCTACGATTCTTGTCGAATAACACACGTTTCAAAATAAGATCAAAGAAAAAATTTCCAATGGCAATTAATGCAAAACGCAGGAAGGTAGACACTGAGTACCGAAATTTTCAAGACACTTGGACACTAGATTACCTCTTCATTGAGCAAGCTGTCTCATTTGCCTAGAAAATGTTGCTGTGAAGAAGGTGGCAAATATCAGGTGACATTACGAGACCTGCCATAGTGGAAATTTTAACAAGTTTACTGGGCAAGCAAGTAAAGACAAAATTGAGCGAATGAAGGCTAGTTTTGGAAAACAAATGTCATTTTTGATCATTTTTTGCCAAGAAAAGCAGTGAAAATGAAGGAAAATGGAGGCAGAATATGGGGACCTGGCTTATTTCTGCAACGCATGCTGGCTTAGCCAAGGGTCAATGCTGGAAAGAATCTTTGCACTGCATGAAGAGGTGGCAATATTCCTTGAAAACAAAAATGAGGATGCTTCTCATTTTCATGATCCTGATTGGCTTGCAACCTTGGCATTTCTTGTGAGCATTACATCTCATTTAAATAACTTGAATTTACAACTTCAAAAAAAAAATCAGCTGATATATGAGATGTATGGTCATATTGTTGCCTTTGAAAGAAAGCTGCCCATTTGCTGCCCTGTGAAAGTACCCATTTTCAAAAAAGTAAAGCACAAGATCCAGGCATTTTTGTGAATATGGTCCAAGAATTGAGAAAAGAGTTTTCATAACGTTTTGCTGATTTTCACTTGCATGCAAATGAGTTCGAGCTGTTTGCTACTCCATTTGATGTGGAAGTGGACACTGCATCAGAAATTTTTCAAATGGAATTGATTGAGATGCATTGTGACGACATATTGAGATCGAAATTTCAGTCTGAAGATGTGTCAGTGCTTGACTTCAAGAGAAAATATATTCTTCCAAGTGGGAAGAATCCTAACTTAGTTGACCATGCAAAAAAGATGGCATCATTGTTTGGCAGCACTTATCTGTGTGAGCAATTATTTTCAAAAGTGAAGCACACCAAGAACCTTTTGAGAACCAGATTGACTGATGCCCATCTGGATAATGTCATCAACAAGTCTGACAGCCAATATTGAGAAGCTTTCAAACAACAAACAGCATCAAGTTTCACACTGATCTATCGACTGTTTGCATTAAAATTTTCTTTTTTATTATACTTAATTTACCACCATTCAACGCATCATGTTCATACATTTTATGTTTAAAGATTCTTGTGTCCTTTTAATAGGTTCAAATGATGCCTTGATTGAAATAAATTGCAACTAAACTGAGTTCTTTGATTAGTAATTGGCATCCTTGGTTAAGCACAAATGATTTGCTAGCATGCGTTATTCATTAATTTGAGGCAAAACCTAACTAGATGTAGTTAAATGGATAATTCCCATATTTTGAGTTTTTTTATGGCATTTATCTGGCCCACCATCCATTCATTAATACGCATCCGCCCCACAGAGGCAAAAAGGTTGCCGACCCCGATCTAGGACTTTCAATATTCAATAGGTTTCAATGAGATCCCCCTTCATTCTTCTAAACTCCAGCAAGTACAAACACAGAGCCATCATACACTCCTGATATTTTAACCCATTAATTCCTAGGATTATTAACTGAGAGCCTTCAGATTCAAAATGCACCTTCAACTCCAGAGAACCCATATAAAGATTGAGCAAGCTACATGTTTTCTCCTTGGAGTCAAGGAGGACGAGGAATGCCTTGATAGGGGTGTATAAGATCATCAGAGATTTATAAAGTCTTACAATGCTTATAAAAAGTATTCACCCCCTTTGAAAGTTTTCATGTTTTATTGTTTTACAACATTGAATCACAGTGGATTTAATTTTTTTTGACACTGATCAACAGAAAAAATCATTTGTGTCAAAGTGATCTAAATTAATTACAAATATAAAATACAAAAGTATTGTTTGCATAAGTATTCTCCACCTTTGATATGACACACCAAATCATCACTGCTGCAGCCAATTGGTTTCAGAAGTGACATAATCAGTTAAATGGAGATCACCTGTGTGCAGTCAAGGGGTTTCGATTGATTGTAGTAAAAATACACCTGAATCTGTAAAGTTCAACTGCTGGTGAGTCAGTATCCTGGCAAAAACTACATGATGGAGACAAAAGAAGACACCAAGCAATTCTGTGAAAAGGTATTGAAAAGCACAAGTCAGGAGACGGATACAAGAAAATTTCCAAGTCACTGAATATTCCCTGGAGTACAGTCAAATCAATCACCAAGAAATGGAAAGAATATGGTACCACTGTAAACCTGCCGAGAGCAGGCTGTCCTCAAAAACTGAGTGACTGTGCAAAAAGAGGACTCATGATGGAGGCCACCCCCTATGACAACTCTGGAGGAGTTACAAGCTTCAGTGGCTGACATGCAAGAGATTGTGCATACAACAACTGTTGCTCGGGTGCTTCACCTGTCACAGCTTTATAGGAGAGCGGCAAAGAGAAAGCCACTGTTGAAAAAACTCTCATGAAATTTCAGCTAGAGTTTGCCAGAAGGCATGTGGTCTTCCTGGATTGGTACATGGAGCTTAGAAAGAGGGCTATGGGTAAGCCTAGGTAGTTCTAAGGTAAGGACATGTTTGGCACAGCTTTGTGGGCTGAAGGTTCTGTATTTTGCTGTAAGTGTTCTATGTTTCTATGTGGGAGACTCTGAAGTCAGCTGTAAGAAGGTTCTATGGTCTGGTAAAACCAAAACTGAGCTTTTTGACCATCAGACTGAATACTGCTTGGCATAAACATGTAATCAAAAACACACCATCCCTACCGTGAAGCATGGTGGTGGCTGCATCACACTGTGGAGATGCTTCACTGCAATGGGCCCTGGAAGGCTTGTGAAGGTAGAGGGCAAAATGAATGCAGCAAAATACAGAGAAATCCTGGAGGAAAACCTGATGCAGTCTGCAAGAGAGCTGTGATTTATGAGAAGATATGTTTTCCAGCAAGACAATAACCTCAAGCATAAAGCCAAAGCTACACAGCAATGGATTAAAAACTACAAAGTTAATGTCCTGGAGTGGCCAAGTCAGTGTCCAGATCTCGATCCAATTGAGAATTTGTGGCTGGACTTGAAAAGGGCTGTTCACTCACGATCCCCATGCAATCTGACAGAGCTTTGTAAAGAAGAATGGGGGGAAATTGCAGTGTCCAGATATGCAAAGCTGATCGAGACCTACCCACACAGACTCAAAGCTGTAATTGCTGCCATAGGTGTATCTACTAAACACTGACTTGAAGGGGGTGAATACTTATACAATCAATTATTTTGTATTTTGTATTTGTGATTAACTTGGATCACTTTGTAGAGATCTGTTTTCACTTCGATACAAAAGAATCTTTTTCTTTTGATCCGTGTCAAAAAAAGCCAGGTCAAGTCCTGAGATTCAATGTGGTAAAACAATAAAACAAACTTCCAAGGGGAGGGGGAATACTTTTTATAGGCACTTTAAATAGTTAGCTCGCTTTTACCAAAGGACATCCTTTCAAAATGAGTGAATGAAAGTACAGAATAGATAAATATCAGAGATGGGTTTTTATTTTACACAGAGTGGTGGGTGCTTGGTCGGCACTGCTGTGGTTGGTGTTATAAACAGAGACATTGGGGACATATGAGAGATTCTTAGTTAGGCATGTGGATGAAAGAAAAATGGAGGGTTATGCCTAAGCATAAGCAAAGGATTAGATTGATCATAGAGTTAGTTAAAAACATCAGCAGCCCCTTCTGTGCTATACCATTCTAAAACGGAGACCATGACAGCACAAGACAGGCTCTAATCTAATCCTTCCCTCACACATATTGTAGTCCTCCATTTTTCTATCATCCATGTGCCCATCTAAAAGTCTCTGAAATGTCCCCAAATGCCTCTCCCACCACCCCGGCAGGACATTCCATACATTATGTTCTATGCTTTGTGTTCAATGTTAAATAGGAATTTGTGTTCAAGAAAGGAAAGTATATCCATAGGTTGAAGGCACTCAACGAGGATCATTTGTGCTTATAAGTAATGTGCATTACGAGGAAGAAGCCTTGGGAAGAATTGTCACATTAAGAAAGTTGTGTTACCAGGATATGTTGAGCAAGCTGGGAATTTATTAGGGCTTTTCCCTAATTTATTAGGGGGATGAGATGTGACTTGATAGAGGTATTCAAGATGGTAAAAGCATCCATTGAGTGGACAGTCAGAGAGATTTTCCCAGGGTGGAAATGGCTAACATGACTGAACATACTTGGAGGAAAGTAGAAGAGGGATTTCAGAGGCAAATCTTTTACACAGAGTGCATGGAACACACTCGTGGGAGTGGTAGAGGCAGATACATTAGAGACATTTAAGAAACTCTTCTGTAGCACATGGATGAAAGAAAAATGGAGGGCTATGTCAGAGGGAAGGGTTAGAATGATCTTGAGTAGGTTAAAAGGACAGCACACCAATGTGGGCTGAAGGGCCTGAATGGTGCTGCACTCTTTGATATTTTATTATCGATTGGCTCTGATTGCAATAAAATGAATTAGATCTAAAAGCTTGCTATTGCTATTCCTGTGGATGAGAGGGGTGTGGAGGGCTGTGGGCCCTGGGCAGGTCAATGGAAATCGGCAGAATCATAGTTTGGCACAGACTAGGTGTGTTGAAGCACTTGTTCCCGTGCTGTAGCGTTCTGTGACTCTATCGCGGTAGACTGGTTTCGAATTTCACTTCTCATGAGTAGCAGTGAACTCACAGCAAAATCAGTTATATTAGTTCATTTAGTCACATCATTGAAAGGATAACTGCACACAGTGGCAGTTTTGAACACCAGAAGGATAAGTATAAAGACATTGATGAAATACTCTGAATGAAAGATTCATGCTCTGCTCTGAAATTGTTCATGTCACCACTGGGTTTCAATTGAGCAGATTAAGTCAGGATTAGAAAAAAATATGACATTGAATGAATTACCCTTTCACATGAAACCTTTCAGAAAGTACCCTTCAAGGTCGTTGATAATTTCTTATCTCCTTCAGCAAAAAAAAGAAAACCCATCATAGATCAAACACTACTTGTTCTGTGGAAGGAATAACTAGAAAAGTCAGGCAGATTTACCTCATTTAAATTTTATTAATTCAATAAAAGATCGGAATACATTCTACTTAGAATCAAATTATGATGTCAAAGGACTAAAAATCTCTTCAGTTTAATGGAATATTTCAAAATCATTCTATTAATTAAAGGTATAAGTTGAATAACCTGGGGTGAAGCTCGTGAATACTGATCATTATCTCTGTATAACACACATCTAAACAAGCCACAAGATATCCAAATATTCACCTGTGTTCTCAATAATATCTTTATTAACCTGATTCAAGACTAAATTTCATAGTGAATCATAAACACAAGAGATTCTGCATATCCTGAGCAATACACACAAAACACTGGAGGCACTCAGCAGGTCAGGCAGCATCTACAAAGAGAAATAAACAACTCCTATACTCAATACTTTGATTTATGAATGCCAGGATGCTAAAAGCCTTCTTTACAACCCTATCTAGCTGTGACACCACTTTCAGGGAATTATTGGACGTTTTGGGCCAAGACCCTTCATAAGGAACTGTTTGTGGGATTAACTATTTTCTCAAAGGGTACCTCAGAATTAATCTGAGTTACTGTTTGAGGAAATACTTCTTAAGCCAACAGTATCTGATTTTACATTATTGTGGTATGGTTTCATCAATTCCATAGACAACTGAAAAATATATCAGTTTTTTAATTAACAAACTCCTTTGTACCCAAGACCAAAATGCCATTTGCTTTCTAACTCATTTGTCAGACCTGCCTGCTCATGTTCAGTGATTCCTGCACAAGGACATTGGGATCACTCTGACCCACTCATTTGTCAGACCTGCCTGCTACCGCTCAGTAATTCCTGCATGAGCACACTGGATCATTTGTAATCTAACTCCTTTTAAACCATAAGATATAGGAACAAAATTGGGCTAATCAACCCATCAAGTCTGCTCCACCACTGCAACATGACTGATTTATTATCCCCCTCAACCCCAGTCTCTGGCCTTCTCCACATAATTTTTGTCACCCTGATGAATCAAAAACATATCAAACTCTGCTTTAAATATATTCAATAACTTGGCCTCCACAGCCATCTGTAGCACTGAATTCCACAGATACCTATATATGTAAAGGATTACCTGGACATTAAACTGTGATTACCTGCACAAGGGCTCCCAAGCCCCTTTGCATCTCTGCATTTTGAATTCTCTCCTCATCTAAATAATAGACTGACAGTTTATTTCTTCCACCAAAGTGCATGACCATACACTTTCCAACATTGTATCTCATTTGCCACTTCTTTGCCCATTCCCCTAAACTACCAAAGTCTCTCTGCAGGCTCTCTGTTTCCTCAACACTGCCCGCTCCTGCACCTATCTTTGTATCATCAGCAAATTTAGCCACAAAACCATTAATACCATAGTCCACATGAGGAAATCTGCAGATGCTGGAAATTCAAGCAACACACAAAATGCTGGTGGAACACAGCAGGCCAGGCAGCATCTATAGGAAGAAGCACTATCAACATTTCGGGCTGAGACCCTTCATCAGGGTCCCATAGTCCACATCATTGACATATGCCGTGAAAAACAGCAGTCACTGTTAATGCCTCCGCAATCTCTCCAGCTCCTTCCTTCAGAATCTGAGGGTGCGTTCCATCAGGTCCAGGAAATTTATCCACCCTCAGACCATTAAGCTTTCTGAGCACCTTCTCAGTTGTAATTTCCACTGCACAAACTTCACCTCACCGACACTTCACTTGAATGTCCAGTATAATTCAGATGTCTTCCACTGTGAAGGCTGATGCAAAATATGCATTCAGTTCCTCTGCCATCTCTGTGTCTCTTGCTATAATATCTCCAGCATCATTTTCTATTGGTCCTATACCTACACTCAACTCTCTTTTACCCTTTAATACTTAAAGAAGCTTTTAATATCTTCTTTGATAGTAGTCGCCAGCTTCCTTTCATAATTCATCTTTTCCTTCCTAATGACCTTCTTAATTTCCTTCTGCAAGTTGTTAAAAGCTTCCCAATCCTCTGTCTTCCCACTAGTTTTCGCTTCCTTGTGTGCCCTCTCTTTTGCTTTCACTTTGGCTCTGACTTCACTTGTCAGCCACGGTAGTGTCCTTCCTCCATTTGAAAATTTCTTCTTATTTGGAATATGTCTTGCACTTCCCTCATTTTTCACAGAAACTCCTACTACTGCTGCTCTGCTGTCCTTCCTGCTAGTGTCTCTTTCCAGTCAACCTTGGCCAGTTCCCCTCTCATGCCATTGTAATTCCCCTTATTCCACTGAAATACTGACACATTGGAATTTAGTTTTTCCCTCTCAAATTTCAAAGTGAACTCGATCATATTGTGATCACTGTTCCCTAAAGATTCCTTAACCTTAAGCTCTATTGTCACCTCTGGATCATTGCACAACACCCAATCCAGCATAGTCGATCTCCTAGTGGGCTCAACAACAAGCTGTTCTAAAAAGCCATCACCTAGACATTCTACAAATTCTCTCGAGGTCCAGTACTGGCCTGATTTATTCAATCCACTTTCATGTTAAAATCCCCAATGATTATCATGACATTGCCCTTCTGACACGCCTTTTCTATCTCCTGCTGTAATTTGTAATCCACAACCCGGCCGCTGTTTGGAGGCCTGTATACAACTGCCATTAGGGTCCTTTTGCTCTTGCCATTTTTTAACTCAACCCCTACACCATCTGATCCTATGTCATCCCTTTCTAATGATTTAATATTATTTCTTGTACAAAGGGCCACACCACCCCCTGTGCCTACTAACCTAACTTTCCAATACACCATATATCCTCGAACGTTCAGCTCCCAATGGCAGCCATCGTTTAGCCAAGTTTCAGAGATGGCCACAATGTCATACTTGACAATCTGTTACTGAATTTCAAGATCGTCCATTTTATTTCTTATGCTGCATGCATTCAAATATAACATTTTCAGTCTAGTATTTAGAACCATATAACACTACAGCACAGAAAACAGGTCATTTGGCCCTCTAGTCTGTGCCGAAACTTTATTCTGCTAGTCTCATTGATCTGCGCCCAGTCCATAACCCTCCAGACCTCTCCCATCCATGTATCTATCCAATTTATTCTTAAAACTTAAGAGTGAGCCGGCATTTACCACATCAGATGGCAGCTCATTCCACACTCCCACCACTCTGAGTGAAGAAGTACCCCCTAAATCTTTCCCCTTTCACCCTAAAGCCATGTCCTCTCCACTCCTGACGAAGGGTCTCGGCCCAAAACGTCGACAGCACTTCTCCCTGTAGATGCTGCCTGGCCTGCTGTGTTCCACCAGCATTTTGTGTGTGTTGTTGTCCTCTCATATCTATTTTTCCTAGTATAAGTGGAAAGAGCCTTTTCGCATTTACTCTGTCTATACCCCTCATAATTTTGTAAACCTCTATCAAATCCCCCCTCATTCTTCTACGCTCCAAGGAATAAAGTCCTAACCTGTTCAATCTTTCCCTGTAACTCAACTCCTGAAGACCCGGCAACATCCTAGTAAATCTTCTCTGCACTCTTTCAATCTTACTGATATCCTTCCTGTAATTAGGTGACCAAAACTGCACACAATACTCCAAATTTGGCCTCAACAATGTCTTATACAACCTCACCATAACATCCCAACTCCTATACCCAATACTTTGATTTGTGAATGCCAGGATGCCAAAAGCCTTCTTTACAACCCTGTCTACCTGTGACACCACTTTCAGGGAATTATTGCTGCTTTCTGTTCTAACTGTACCAGGTGGCTCATTCCACAGGCTGTGATTAAGCCCCATCCCCAGCCTGTCCTTTCCCCTATCTCTGTTGCATGATATCTTTGATTTATTTCTGTTTTCCCCTTCCTCAGCCCTATTATCTGGTTCCCATCCCCCTGCTAAATTATTTAAAGTTCTCCTGACAGCTATATTAAACCAACCTGCTAGGATATTGGACCCCTTTGGGTCAGATGTAACCCATCCTTTGTGTACAGGTCATCCCTCCCCCAGAAGAGGCCCCAATGATCCAGGAACCCGAAGCCCTGTCCCTACACCAATCTCTCAGCTATGCATTAATATGCCTGATCATGTTATTCTTGTGCTTATTAGCACATAACACAAACAGCAATCCTGATATTACTACCCTGGAGGTCCTGCTTTTCAGCTTCCTACCCAACTCCCTGAACTCTCTCTTCAGGACCTCCTCCCTGTTTTCTACCTGTGTGATTGGTACCAAGGTGTACCAAGACTTCTGGCTGTTCACCCACTCTCCCTTCAGAATACTCTGCACCCAATCTGAGACATCCTGTACCCTCGCATCTGGGAGGCAACACACCATGCGGGTATCTCTATCAGGCTGACAGAATCTTACTATGGAATCTCCTATAACTACCGCATTCCTCATCTTCTTCTCTCTCTTCTGCAGCACGGATCCAGACTCAGTGCCAGAGACCCGATCACCGTGGTCATCCTCTGTCAGGTCATCCCCCTCAACTGCATCCAAAATGATTACTGAGGGGGATGGGCACTGAGATGCTCTCTTCCCTTCCCTTCCCTGACAGTCACCCACTTATCCAACTCCTGCATTCTCAGGGTGACCAACTCCCTGTAGCTCCTATCTCCTGTTCACTTTCCCTAATAAGCTGCAGGTCATCAAGCTGCAGCTCCGGATCCCTAACACGGAGCTGCATCATGGGTACTAGTCTCCATAGTATCAAGACATCTTCGACGAGTGGTACCTTCTCATTGGAAAGAGGTACAGAAGCCTGAAGGCACACACTCATCGATTCTGGAACAGTTTCTTCCCCTCTGCCATCCGATTTTTAAATTGACATTGAACCATGAACACTACCTCACTTACTATTTCTGATTTTGCACTACTATTTTTAATTTAACTAATTTATATATATGGAATTCATTTTTTCTGTGTTATCATGAATTGCAAGATACTGCTGCCGCTAAGTTAAAAAGTTTCACAACATATGCCATTGATGTTAAACCTGATTCTGACTGCAGTCTGAACATCAACTGAACCTCTTGACCATGTCAGCATGCTTTTACGCATTGAGTTCCTGCCATATGATTGGCTGATTAGATATTAGCTGGCGTACAGGCATAACTAATGAAGTGGCTACTCGGGGTATATGGCAAATAAAGTTGATTCTACAGACAGGTGTGTGAAGCTTGAGAAATGGAATTCATCAAAGTCACATTCTGGTCTTGCCATATGCAGCCAAGGTGCTGGTTAATCTCCTTCATGATGGAGACTAAACAGCACCTTGGCTGAATATGTTGCATTGTGTGAGAAGATCTGGAGGACAGGGTTTTCATTAGTTGACAGAGACGTCCATGTACCAGTGGCTATATCTTGGAGAACCGCCAAACTTATGAAAAGGAATATTGATCCATTTTAGGATCCATCAGCTAAAAATCTTATAAATGTATCATAAATTAGGACAATAGTTTTGTTTAAATCCACACCAGGACCACCAGACTCAAACACAGTTACTTTCCCCCAAGCAGTAAAGCTAATCAACACCTCCACCCACTAACCCTCCCCTCCACACTCCCAAATGCACTTTCATTTCCTGTCAGTAACCATATGTACAGATACTCCCATGCCTAGCATCACTTTATGGACAGACAATCAACCCATGTATAAAAGCTAACTTCTGTATTTATTGTGGTTTTTAATTATTGTGTTCTTTATCTTGTGTTTTTTAGTGCTGTATCAGATCCTACGTAACAATTATTTCATTCTCCTTTACACGTGTGTAAAGGAAATAACATTAAATAATCATGAATCTTGAATTTGGCATTGTCAGTGTGCACAATGTGTCTGCATGCTACATGTTCAAAGAAAGCGAGATCTTTTCTCTGAATAAAAGTGGTCTGTGTATAGAACTAGGTCACACTGCTTCAGATGTGGATCTGCCCTAGAGCACAAACATCAAATGGCTTCTGACTATAATGCATCAGGCAGAAATCCATAGAGATTTCGCTGCAACTGAATACTTCATCACACACTGGTCTAAAACTTGAAGTACTTATTTCAAATGCAAAAACCTTGCTAAAACAACAACAAAATATTCCCTGGAGTGTATGAGAATGAAGTGAGATTCAATAGGAATTCATAATTAAGAAGGGCTTTTCCCACTGAGGTTGGGGGAGACTAGAACTAGAGGTCGTGATTTGGGGAGGGAAGGTGAAATGTTTAAGGGGAAAATGAGGGGGAACTTCTTCAGTCAGACTGTGATGGGAGTGTCGAACTAACAGCCAGTGGAAGTGGTGGATGCAGATTTGATTTCAACATTTAAGTGTAACTAGACAACTGGGTGACCCGTTGAGGCACCCTTTGAGATAAAGGTAGTGCAGTCTGAAGTGATGTGCTTTGGAAATTAAAGAAGAAAAACTCAGTTTATTAAAGAATAAAGACTCATAGCAAGACAAATACAGTTCCTCCTCATTTAAACAAGGACACAATTTTGATGACAACATTTCTGGTTGATCTGCCACCCTTCAAGAATACTCTAACATTTTCATTTCTTTTTCCCTGGCTTAAAGCCACACACAGCTGACCATGCTGGAATACTGGTTTCTCCAGATAAATCAACACATTCGCCATGGTTTGTCCTTACGCCTTATGTATAGTCATAGCAAAGCATGACTGCATCAGGAAATGGCTCCACTGAAGAGGGACATCTTCCCCTTCTGATAAATTGAGAGTAATTCTTGGGATCATGACAATGTCATTATTGAACGTATCAATGTTTATCTTTGCCACAATGAGATTGTCATGCAGATCTACCATCATCATTTGCATTCCATTGCAAAGCCTTGGTGGATCCAAGTTCCTCACTGAAATGATGGGAGATACCCTCTTCAATTCCAGTTTATGTGGTGGCAATCCAGAGAGTTCGACCGAATCAAGGAATTCTGTTGGAAAATGAGTGGTGTTAGCTCCTTCACCTAGGGCATTGAAGGAACAGTATTCTTTCATGATTCCAGGGAAGCATCTAATGCATGTGAAGTTTATTTTTCGCATCATTTCATTGAGAGAAACCAAGATAGAATTCCTCGAGAACAGTTCTGCAGGATTGTCAAATGTCGGGTAGATGAAATCAATGCATTCTTCCATAGTTTTTGCCGGCAGAATCATATCTTCAGGTAATTCAACTCTACTGTTTTCATTTTTCTCAATCTTGTTTTCTCCAATGTCCAATAAGAACTCAGAATATCATCCTTCTCCCTCACTCAATTGCATGTTTCTCTCCAATTGAAACTTGATGAAGCTTCTCCATAAGTAGAATTTTTTTATGCATGAATTCTCCACCTCAGCAATTTTTCCATATTTCACTACTGGTAGAAGCTGATGAAAATCGCCACAGTAAATGGTTAAAATACCCCCGAAGGTCTCAATCTTATTCATATACTTCTCTTTGCTCATAATTCAATAAGGGCTCCTTCTGTGAAACAAATTCCTGCTGTTCATCTGTGTTGTGCGCATGCGCCGGCCATGCGTGCAGCCTGCTACAGCCGCTCCGACTAGTTTTCTTACTTTTCTAACTTATGTTATTTGTTGTATTTTTTTTTTTCTTTCACAGTAACACGTCGAAGCTGCACCCTCTCTAACATGCTGGTGAAGAAAGTTTTATTCTGGTTTTTACCACTGGAAATATTTACATTCGGACACGTCTCATTAGCAGAGCAGCAGTATGGTATGTCTGTCTGTTGTATTGCAGTTCACACAATAATTCCAGATTGCCAGCACTTTGAGTAATTGTACCGTTTTTTGGTGTTGGCAAGTTATATTCAAATGTTTTGCCCAAGTTCCCAAGTTTCTCTTGGAAATACAGAAGAGCTTGTCCATGATGTCTCTCATCAATTATAATATTAGCATCATTAATAGTTCTCTTCTCCATTTGTAAAAAATCTTCAAACATTGCATTCTTGAACCGGTTCCATAATTGCTGTATTGCTGTGGATTGTTGACTTCTGTACAGTGTTTGTCAGCAAGACAACAAACACATCTCTCATTGCTCTGGGCATTCTTGTCCTCCCTGCTTCTTCCACAGTTTGCTGCCAGTGATCGTCAGCTTGTAACAATCCTCTCTCTCTGCAGACATCTTTGAATGATGGAAGGATATCTCCATCATGTGTTTTCAATGATTCGAAAGATAACGGTCCTTTTATGTGAAGAAGAAGAACTCTCAAATAGCAGAGGTCACCACTTCGTGGAGAAACTGTATATACTCAACCCAGAACAATTGCTTCAAAAATCCCGGAGTACTCCGCTCTTTTCCCCATTCTCCTTCCTTCCCAACTCTTATTAGTCCAAGTGTAGAATCTGGGAATGTCCGCATAGTACAGGGTTCTTGCAAATGGATCGCGAGTGCAAAGATCCATGAATTCCATTGAAGTGGTTCTTGCCATATCATTATTCAGCTGCACAGCAGCATTATCTTGATGCTGTTGAGGAAGGTGCACTTGAAGTCAAACAATGGGCTGGTTCCCTCTTGTGAACTGGAAATCCAGGTATCGATCCGACAACTTCAGAGGGCCCAATATATCTGCCTGTCAAACACCGTGTGATTTCGTCTTCTCTATTCACTGCAAAAATTGCTCATTCACTCAAAGGTGGAATTGGCTCTGTGAGCATCGTGAGGCGCTGCTGAGGCTGGCCGTGCGTATGCGTCGTGGTGTTGCGACCCTATTTCCATGATGGCGGATCGGCTCTCAGGTCAAGATGGGGCAGTTGATTTTGGCGAAGGAACAATTTTATACAAATATATAACCCTGAATTGTGCCTGCATTCGGTAAGTTAGCACATTTTAAGTCGATTTAGCCAAAGATAGTGCCACTGTAATGCAGCGTTTGCACTAGCTGGAGGTCACAAACAGAGAGAGCGTGAGCGTCTTTAGTGTTATATAGATAGATGATGTATTGGGCTTCAGCGAGCTCAGGAGTCATGAGGCAAAGTTGGAGTTTCGTAAAACTCCGGTTAGACCACACTTGGAGTATTGCATTCAGTTTGGGTTGCCTCATTCTAGGCAGGATGTGGAAACTTTAGAGGGTTTGCAGGGCTGATTTATCAGGATGCTGCCTGGATTTCTCAGCATGTCTTATGGGGAATCGTTGAGCGAGTTAGGGTTTTTCTCTTGTGCAAGGGAAAGAGGATCAGAGGCGACTTGATAGAGGTGTACAAGATGATAAGAGGCATAGATAGAGTAGATAGCAGGGTGGAAACTGTTAATATGAGTGGACGTAACTTTAAGCTGCTTGGAGGAATGTCGACTGTTTTTAAATGCAGAGAGTAGTGACTGTGTGGAACACCCTGCCAAGGGTGGTGGTAGAGACTGGTACATTAGGGACATGGAAGAGTGTCAGAAAGGCATGTGGATGAAAGGAAAAAGTGGATAAATGTGAGGTTATCCACTTTGGTGGCAAGAACAGGAAGGCAGATTACTATCTAAATGGAGTCAAGTTAGGAAAAGGGGAAGCATAATGAGATCTAGCTGTTCTTGTACATCAGTCAATGAAAGCAAGCATGCAGGAACAGCAGGCAGTGAAGAAAACTAATGGCATGCTGGCCTTTATAATAAGAGGAATTGCGTATAGGAGTAAAGAGGTCCTTCTGCAGCTGTACAGGGCCCTGGTGAGACCCCACCTGGAGTATTGTGTGCAGTTTTGGTCTCCAAATTTGAGGAAGGACATTCTTGCTATTGAGGGAGTGCAGCATAGGTTCACAAGGTTAATTCCCAGAATGGCAGGAGTGTCATATGTTGAAAGATTGGAGCGACTGGGCTTGTATACACTGGAATGTAGAAGGATGAGAGGGAATCTGATTGAAACATATAAGATTATTAAGGGATTGGACATGCTGGAGGCAGGAAGCATGTTCCCATTGACAGGTGAGTCCAGAACTAGAGGCCACAGTTTAAGAATAAGGGGTAGGCCATTTAGAACAGAGATGCGGAAAAACTTTTTCACCCAGAGTGGTGGCTATGTGGAATGCTCTGCCCTAGAAGGCAGTGGAGGCCAAGTCTCTGGATGCTTTCAAGAGAGAGTTAGATAGAGCTCTTATAGAAGGCGGGGTCAAGGGATATGGGGAGAGGGCGGGAACGGGGTACTGATTGTGTATGATCAGCAATGATCACAGTGAAAGGTGGTGCTGGCTAGAAGGGCCAAATGGCCTACTCCTGCACCTACTGTTTATTGTCTCTGAGTAAAGAAATTCCCCCTTGTGTTACCCTTAAACTTTTGCCCCCTAACTCTCAACTCATGTCCTCTTGTTTGAATCTCCCCTACTCTCAATGGAAAAAGCCCATCCACGTCAACTCTATCTATCCCGCTCATAATTTTAAATACCTCTATCAAGTCCCCCCTCAACCTTCTACACTCCAAAGTTGTTCCAAATAAATGGCTGCCCGGATTAGCTAATGGCCCAATTAATCAGAAAGAACTTTACACAAATATTAATGAAAAAGTAATCCCAAAACAGAATCATACTTGTTCTGCATTTTTGAGATAGCTCAAAGCTTGACACATGGCAACAGCCTTTATATATACTTTAGCCTGCAAGATTAAACAAACAACACTAAGATGACACAGTCATAGAGCACCTCAAGACAGGGGAGATTTACAAGTATTATGCCTGGATTGGGGAGCATGCCTTATGAGAAGAGGTTGATTGACCTCGGCCCTTTCTCTTTGGAGTGATGGAGGATGAGAGGTGACCTGATAGAGGTGTATAAGATGATGAGAGGTGACCTGATAGAGGTGTATAAGATGATGAGAGGCATTGATCATGTGGATAGTCAGAGGCTTTTTCCCAGGGCTGAAATGGTTGCCACAAGAGGACACAGGTTTAAGGTGCTGGGGAGTAGGTACAGAGGAGATGTCAGGAGAAAGTTTTTTACTCAGAGAGTGGTGAGTCCGTGGAATGGGTTGTTGGCAACGGTGGTGGAGGTGGATACAATAGGATACGATAGACTCCAGGACAGGTATATGGAGCTCATAAAAATAGAGGGCTATGGGTACCCCGAGGTAATTTCTTAGGTAATGATATGTTCGGCACAGCTTTGTGTGCCGAAGGGCCTGTATTGTGATGTAGGTTTTCTGTTTCTAAGACAGAAACAGGCCCTTCAGCCATCTAGTTTATGCCAAGCTCGAGTTCAATTTCATGTTTATTATCATTCAACCATACATACGTACACAGCTAAAGGAAACATCATTCCTCTGGGTGAAGGTACAAAACACAGTACATACAGTCACACACAGCACAGATAGTCACCATCCAGCACAGAGTCACAAAATAATATTAGCACAAGTCCCAGAGTGCCAGGGCCTGAAGACTGACAGGTTGACATAAAGTACAAGTTACAAATTGTTCAATTTAGTATCATAGAACCATAGAACACTACAGCACAGAAACAAGCCTTCTGGCCCTTCTTGACTGTGCCAAACAATTTTTCTGCCCAGTCCCACTGACCTGCACCTGGACCATATCCCTCCATACACCTCTCATCCATGTACCTGTCAAGGTTTTTCTTAAATGTTAACAGTGAGCCCGCATTTACCACTTCATCTGGCAGCTCATTCCACACTCCCACCACTCTCTGTGTGAAGAAGCCCCCCTAATGTTCCCTTTAAACTTTTCCCCCTGCACCCTTAACACATGTCCTCTGGTTGTTTTTCTCCCCTAGCCTCAGTGGAAAAAGCCTGCTTGCATTCACTCTATCTATACCCATCATAATTTTATATACCTCTATCAAGTCTCCCTTCATTCTTCCACGCTCCAGGGAATAAAGTCCTAACCTATTCAACCTTTCTCTGTAACTCAGTTTCTCAAGTCCCGGCAACATCCTTGTAAACCTTCTCTGCACTCTTTCAACCTTATTAATATCCTTCCAGTAATTAGGTGACCAAAACTGCACACAATACTCCAAAGTCAGCCTCACCAATGTCTTGTACAACCTCACCATTACATTCCAACTCTTATACTCAATACTTTGATTTATAAAGGCCAATGTACCAAAAGCTCTCTTTACGACCCTATCTACCTGTGATGCCACTTTTAGGGAATTATGTATCTGTATTCCAGATCCCTCTGTTCTACTGCACTCCTCAGTGCCCTACTACTTACCTTGTATGTTCTACCTTGGTTTGTCCTTCCAAAGTGCAATACCTCACACTTATCTGCATTAAACTCCATCTGCCATTTTTTAGCCCATTTTTCCAGCCGGTCCAAATCCCTCTGAAAGCTTTAAAAACCTTCCTCATTGTCCACTACACCTCCAATCTTAGTATCATCAGCAAATTTGCTGATCCAATTTACCACATTATCATCCAGATCATTGATATAGATGACAAATAACAATGGACCCAGCACTGATCCTTGTATCAGAGAATACAACCTGAAATTCTTACTCTTCGCAGAGAGGTGCATGTTTATTTCAGATGTTACAGGCACTATTATAATATAATTATTTAGAGATACAGTGTGGAACAGATTCTTCCAGCCCAATGAGCTGCACTGCCCAGCAACGCTCCTATTTAACCCTCGCCTAATCACAGGATATATTACAATGACCAATTAACCCACCAGCCGCCAGGTACTAGAACTGTGGAGGAAACCCATGCAGTCACGGGGAGAACATACAGAAACTCCTTACAGACAGCATCAGAACTGAACTTAGAACTCTGACACCCCAGGCTGTAATAGTGTTGCGCTAACCACTACACTACTGTTAAGCCCAGTAGAATAAACATGTCCACTCGCATCGAGCTGAACCTGTACCCCAGCACGCCATACCCCTCCTATCAATGTACTTCTCCAAACCTCTGTTAAATATTGACAGAAAATGACATGTTATATTGATGCCTGAATGCGAAGTCAAACTTACTCGGAAGTAATCACTGCATGCTGCCAGGACTGCCTTGTGGGCATGGAATTTCTGATCCTCGGCAACTAGAATGACATCACAGAGTATCCCATCCATCCTCTGCTGGTTCAACGCGGCCAGGACGGCATCCTTATGGGACTTGGACTGACAGAGTCTGTGACCCGTTAGCATCTCTTGAATGCTGAAAACAAACAAAAATCACATAAGGAAAATTTACCCAAAGCAAATCAGCAAATCCACTTGGATAGAAAAAAAAAGCTCAATACTGCATAATAAAAACAGCAAGCCTTTTCAGTTGCTGCAGTGGCTCCCACTCTAACATATAATTGGAAGAGAATTTGGGACACAGCATAGTGTGGGACACCCAATCAACATCTCAAAACCAAAGAGCTGATTGTTTACTATACAGGAAATGCCTAAACCAGCACTACAGGAAAAAGCCCTCCCCACCATTGAGCACACTTACATGGAATGCATCCACTAGAAAGCATCATTCATCATCAAGGACCCCCACCATCCAGGCCATGCTTTTTCTCACTACTGTCATCAGGAAGAAGGTATAGGAGCCTCCAGTCCCACACCAGCTAGTTCAGGAACAATTATTACACCTCAACTATCAGGCTCCTGAACCAGTGTAGATAAATTCACTCACCTCAACTCTGAACTGACCCCACAAGCTACAGACTCACTTTCAAGGACCCAAAAACTCATGTTCTCATTCATACTATTTATTTATTTTTTCTCAAGCTGGTAAAACCTGAGGTACGGGCATAGCCAAGTGCACTCATTTCTCAATTGCAAGGAACTTTCGGAGTATTCTAGTTGTGTTCAGTATTGTGGATTCTGCACTATAAACTGTTGATGAAGTTTGTGATTATGTTAGTCTCAAGTTTCATTGCTCTGTAGTATACACCCATAATGAGTGTGTTTGCATCTACTGACCACTTCATGCGTGTCTTTTTTCTCTTAACTGCTTGAGTGCTCTTGTGGACTGCTTCCCTGAGAAAGGCCTGCAGTAGTCACAGCCTGTGGCATTGAAGGGCTACTTTGAATAATGGCTGCATCTTTTTCGGGTTTTCCGGCGTCTGCTGGCCTATTCAGCATTTCACCGACCATCACACCCAACTCTGGCTCCTGGCGGTCCCCAGGCAGTGGCCGTATCACTCTGTTCTGTAGACATTCCTCCATTTCTAAAGTGAAAGAGTATTGCTTTTTATACCTACAGCCACCCTAACATGGAGAAAAGACGCTGACCAGGACACTGCCCAGTTTGGGTACAGATATGCCAGGATGTGTTTCTATCCTGGTCTGCAGGTGGTGTTTTGCTTCCCACCCACCCTGCAGATCTGCAGAGATTTCCCAAATTTGCCACCCGGGGACGCACTCGATGGGCGACAGAAAACCCCAAGGATGGTTGTTTTACTTATGTGTACACAGTCCTTTTTGGCACATGGGCTGTTTGTCAGTCTTTGTGTGTAGTTTTCATTGATTCTATTGTATTTCTTTGTATTTACTGTGAATTCGCACAAGAAAGTGAAACTCAGGGTACTGTACGGTGACATATACAATACGGTAAATTTACATTAGAATATTCTTTGAAGATGCTGGATTAGAAGGAAAACCTTGATTGCTTGGCTCACAACTGAATCCTTGGACTGAACCCAGGTGATGCAGAGGATAGCTATTTTGTATACAGATACATTCAAACTATTTTTTTATAAGTTCAAAATAAATCATCAATGAGAGGACTGGAAATAAAATGAGAAACAAACACATAGACTAAATCCCAGCTGGGCAATGTATTTTGTTGACACCATTTCAATCTTGCGATCTGGTAAGTCATTGAATGTAAAAACTGAATTGAGCAGTAGTGTAGTGGTTAGTGCAACACAATTACAGGTTGGGCTGGTCCAGAGTTCAGTGTTCAATTCCGATGCTGTTGACAAGGAGCAGATTACTCAAAGGTAGTAATCTCGGGATTACTGCCTGTGCTATGCAACAGTGAGTACAGGAATAGAGTGAGGTGGAGGATAAATGTGTGGCTGAGGGATTGGAGCAAGGGGCAGGGATTCAGATTTCTGGATCACTGGGACCTCTTTTGGGACAGGCATGACCTGTACAAAGAGGACAGGTTGCACTTGAATCCCAGAGGGACCAATATCCTGGCAGGGAGGTTTGCTAATGCTAGAGAGTTTAAACAACAATTGCTGGGGAGTGGGAGCCAAACTGAAGAGACAGAGGAAGGGGCAGTTGGCTCACAGATGCGGAAAGCTTAGAGGCAGTGCGAGAGGAAGGACAGGCAGATCATAGAGAAAGGATACGCTGAGACTGATGGTTTGAGACATGTCTATTTTAATGCAAGAAGCATCATGAACACAGCGGATGAGCTTAGAGCGTGGATCAGAACTTGGAGCTATGATGTGGTGGCCATTACTGAGACTTGGACGGCTCAGGGACAGAAATGGTTACTTGGAGTTCCAGGCTTTAGATGTTTCAGAAAGTACAGGGAGGGAGACAAAAGAGGTGGGGGAGTGGCACTGCTGATCAGAGATAGTGTTATGGCTGCAGAAAAGGAGGAAGTCATGGAGGGATTGTCTACTGAGTCTCTGTGGGTGAAAGTTAAAAACAGGAAGGGGTCAATAACTCTACTGGGTGTTTTTTTATAGATCACCCAATAGTGACAGGGACATCGAGGAACAGATAGGGAGACAGATTCTAGAAAGGTGTAATAATAAGGTTATTGTGATGGGAGATTTTAATTTCCCAAATATCAACTGGCATCTCCCTAGAGTGAGGGGATTAGATTGGGTGGAGATTGTTAGGTGTGTTTAGGAAGGTTTCCTGATACAATATGTAGATAAGCCAACTAGAGGAGAGACTGTACTTGATCTGGTATTGGGAAATGAACTTGGTCAGGTGTCAGATCTCTCACTGGGAGAGCATTTTGGAGATAGTGATTACAATTCTATCTTTTTTACCATAGCATTGGAGAGGGATAGGAAGAGACAAGTTAGGAAAGCATTTAATTGGAGTAAAGGGAAATATGAAGCTATCAGGCAGTAACTTGGAAGCATAAATTCAGAACAGATGTTCCCAGGGAAATGTACAGCAAAAATATGGTAACTGCTCAGGGAATACTTGCATGGCATTCTGCTTAGGTACGTTCCAATGAGACAGGGAAAGGATGGTAGGATACAGGAACCATGGTGTACAAAGGCTGTTGAAAATCTATTCAAGAAAAGAAAAGCTTGCAAAAGGTTCAAAAAAAAACTGGGTAATAATAGAGCTCTAGAAGATTATAAGACTAGCAGGTATTACGTACCCCGTAACTAGGTTTACAGACTAGCAGAGAGAGAAGAATCCATTGGAGTCTGGTGGTACCAAAAACTAAAGATGTTTATTAGTAAACATCTTTACAGTATCAAAAATGCAAGTATACATATAAAACAAGTTAGCAGTAATAAACTTAAAAGTGTAGGAACAATAATAAGCAATAATAAACAAGCTCTATCGATGTCTAGGGGTAAATGAATTGTCATAGAAGAGTATAAAGTTCAGTTCATGCGTGCTGAGGTAGTTATGGTTGTGTTGTAATCGTTGGATAGAGAGAGAGAGCGAGCAAGAGATTAGGCAGCTTCAGCAGGCAAACCTTCTGTTGCTTTCTTATTCCATCGTATTGTGTGGTCATTCAGCTATGACCCCTCTCTTCTTCAGCTAGACCGTTCTTCTGTGGTGGACTCGTCACTCTGGCATGAGTGGACACACACACAAGTCCCCACCGGCCCTGCCGTCACACTGAGAGCTTTATTGACCAATCTCCTGATTCGGTCTCTGAAGCCCCCACCTTCCTGTGGGTTCACAACACTCAGTCAGTGTCCACTGGTGTGTCTGAGGGGTGTCTCCCCACATCTGTCTTTTATCGCTACTAACAGGGTCTCAGCTAGCCATCGACTCTAAATGACTGTGTCCATCAAATCAGGCCACTCCTGCTGTCTCCTGAGGAATGTTAATGAGCAAAGTAAAGTCCTTGTAGTAAAAAGTAAATAATCCAGGAAGAGTCAAAATACAATAAATCAACATTCTCTCTCTCCCTCTTATCTGTAGCAGATGTTCCTGCCTCTGTGCTTCATCTCTCTCTCTCATTAGCAGCATAGCAACAGCAATAGTTCATAGTTCTCAGGAGGGGGGAATGGTTAACTCTGCACCTCACTTCCATCAGGTCTGTTCATCACTCATAACAAAGGAAGGAGCTCAAGAATAAAATTAGGAGAGCCAGAAGGGGCCATGAGCAGGCTTTGGGGAGCAGAATTAAAGAAAACTTCAAGGCATTCTACAAGTATGTGAAGAGGAAGAAGATAAGACACGAGAGAATAGGACCAATCTATTGTCACAGTGGAAAAATGTGTATGGAACCGGAGGAGATAGCAAAGGTACTTAATGAATAGGCAACACAAGTGAATCTGCAGATGCTGGAAATAAATTTGAAAAAACACAAAATGCTGGCAGAACTCAGCAGGCCAGACAGCATCTATGGGAGGAGGTAGTGACGACGTTTCGGGCCAAAACCCTTCATCGGGAGTGAAGTAACATGGGATCATCGAGGGGGGATAAGAAGTGGGGGGAGGGATAAAGTAGAGACCTAGGAAGTGATAGGCTGGAAGGAAATGGGCTGGGGGAAGGTGGAGAATTATGGGAAATAAAAGAGAAAGAAAGGTAGGGCTGGGGGGAGATTATAGTAAGGGGGGGGGAAGAGAGAGAAAGAGAACCGGACTAAAATAATAGATAGGGATGGGGGTGAGAGGGGGGAGGGGCAACTCACAGACCTCTGTTGATACCCCTGCCCCCCTCACCCCCATCCCTATTATTTTAGTCTGGTTCTCTTTCTCTCTCTTTTTCCCCCCTCACTATAATCTCCCCCCCAGCCCTACTTTTCTTTCTCTTTTATTTCCCATAATTCTCCACCTTCCCCCAGCCCATTTCCCTCCAGCCTATCACTTCCTAGCTCTCTACTTTATCCCTCTTCATTCCTGATGAGGGGTTTCGGCCCGAAACGTCGTCACTACCTCCTCCCATAGATGCTGTCTGGCCTGCTGAGTTCTGCCAGCATTTTGTGTTTTTGTACTTAATGAATACTTTGCTTCAGTATTGACTATGGAAAAGGATCTTGATGATTGTAGGGATGACTTAAGTAGACTGAAAAGCTTGAGCACGTAGACATTAAGAAAGAGGATGTGCTGGAGTTTTTGGAAAGCATCAAGTTATTTAGCCTCCGGGACTGGACAAGATGTACCCCAGGCTACTGTGGGAGGCGAAGGAGGTGATTGCTGAGCCTCTGGCAATGATCTTTGCATCATCAATGGGGACGGGAGAGGTTCCAGAGGATTGGAGGGTTGCAGATGTTGTTCCCTTATTCAAGAAAGGGAATAAAGATAGCCCAGGAAATTATAGACCAGTGATTTGATGGAAAAGATCTTGAGAGGCAGGACTTATGAATATTTGGAGAGGCATAATATGATTAGGAAATGTCAGCATGGCTTTGTCAAAGGCAGGTCATGCCTTACGAGCCTGATTGATTTTTTTTAGGATGTGACTAAACACGTTGATGAAGGTAAAGCAATAGATGTAGTGTATATGGATTTCAGCAAGGCATTTGATGAGGTACCCCATGCAAAGTTTATTGAGAAAGTAAGGAGGCATGGGATACAAGGGGACCTTGCTTTCCAGAACTGGCTAGCTCACAGAAGGCAAAGAGTGGTTGTGGACGGGTCATACGCTGTATGAAGATCGGTGACGTGGTCTGCCTCAGGGATCTGTTCTGGGACCCCTCCTCTTTGTGATTTTTATAAATGACCTGGATGAGGAAGTGTTTAGTAAATCTGCTGATGACACAAAAGTTGGAGGTGTTGTGGATATTGCAGAGGGCTGTCAGAGGTTACAGTGTGGCATTGATAGGATGCAAAACTGGGCTGAGAAGTGGCAGGTGGAGTTCAACCCAGATAAGTGTGAAGTGGTTCATTTTGGTAGGTCAAATATGATGGCAAAATATAGTACTAATGGTAAGATTCTTGGCAGTGTGGAGGATCAGAGGGATCTTGGGGTCCAAGTCCATAGGACACACAAAGCTGCTGTGCAGGTTGACTCTGTGGTTAAGAAGGCATATGGTACATTGGCCTTCATCAACTGTGGGACTGAGTTTAAGAGCCAAGAGGTAACGTTACAGCTATATAGGAACCTGGTCAGACCCCACCTGGAGTACTGTGGTCAGTTCTGGTCACTTCACTACAGGAAGGATGTGGAAACCATAGAAAGGGTGCAGAGGAGATTTACAAGGATGTTGCCTGGATTGAGGAGCATGCCTTACGAAAATAGCTTGAGTGAACTCGGTCTTTTCTCCTTGGAGCAGCAGATGATGAGAGGTGATCTGACAGAGGTGTACAAGATAATGAGAGGCCCTCCTAGTCCGTGCCGAACCCT
Organism: Hypanus sabinus; assembly: GCF_030144855.1. Taxonomy (NCBI): domain Eukaryota; kingdom Metazoa; phylum Chordata; class Chondrichthyes; order Myliobatiformes; family Dasyatidae; genus Hypanus; species Hypanus sabinus. Next base: position 5,045,977 of record NC_082715.1, read on the forward strand.
TAATCTCACCTAGTCCCACCTACCCGCACTCAGCCCATAACCCTCCACTCCTTTCCTGTCCATATACCTATCCAATTTTACCTTAAATGACACAACTGAACTGGCCTCTACTACTTCTACAGGAAGCTCATTCCACACAGCTATCACTCTCTGAGTAAAGAAATACCCCCTCGTGTTTCCCTTAAACTTCTGCCCCCTAACTCTCAAATCATGTCCTCTAGTTTGAATCTCCCCTACTCTCAATGGAAACAGCCTGTTCACGTCAACTCTATCTATCCCTCTCAAAATTTTAAATACCTCGATCAAATCCCCCCTCAACCTTCTACGCTCCAATGAATAGAGACCTAACTTGTTCAATCTTTCTCTGTAACTTAATTGCTGAAACCCAGGTAACATCCTAGTAAATCGTCTCTGCACTCTCTAATTTATTGATATCTTTCCTATAATTCGGTGACCAGAACTGCACACAATATTCCAAATTTGGCCTTACCAATGCCTTGTACAACTTTAGCATTACATCCCAACTTCTGTACTCAATGCTTTGATTTATAAAGGCCAGCGTTCCAAAAGCCCTCTTCACCACCCTCTTCTACATGAGACTCCACTTTCAGGGAACTATGCATAGTTATTCCTAGATCTCTCTGTTCCTCTGCATTCCTCAATGCCCTACCATTTACTCTGTATGTTCTATTTGGATTATTCCTGCCAAAATGTAGAACCTCACACTTCTCAGCATTAAACTCCATCTGCCAACGTTCAGCCCATTCTTCTAACCGGCATAAATCTCCCTGCAAGCTTTGAAAATCCACCTCATTATCCACAACACCTCCTACCTTAGTATCATCGGCATACTTACTAATCCAATTTACCACCCCATCATCCAGATCATTTATGTATATTACAAACAACATTGGGCCCAAAACAAATCCCTGAGGCACCCCGCTAGTCACCGGTCTCCATCCCGATAAACAATTATCCACCACTACTCTCTGGCATCTCCCATCTAGCCACTGTTGAATCCATTTTATTACTCCAGCATTAATACCTAACGACTGAACCTTCTTAACTAACCTTCCATGTGGAACTTTGTCAAAGGCTTTGCTGAAGTCCATATAGACTACATCCACTGCCTTACCCTCGTCAACATTCCTCGTAACTTCTTCAAAAAATTCAATAAGGTTTGTCAAACATGACCTTCCACGCACAAATCCATGCTGGTTACTTCTAATCAGATCCCGTCTATCCAGATAATTATAAATACTATCTCTAAGAATACTTTCCATTAATTTACCCACCACTGATGTCAAACTGACAGGTCTATAATTGCTAGGCTTCCTTCTAGAACCCTTTTTAAACAATGGAACCACATGAGCAATACGCCAATCCTCCGGCACAATCCCCATTTCTAATGACATATTAAAGATCTCCGTCAGAGCTCCTGCTATTTCTACACAAACTTCCCTCAAGATCCTGGGGAATATCCTGTCAGGACCCGGAGATTTATCCACTTTTAAATTTCTTAAAAGCGCCAGTACCTCCACCTCTTTAATTGTCATAGGTTCCATAACTTCCTTACTTGTATCCCACACCTTAGACAATTCAATATCCTTCTCCTTAGTGAATACCGAAGAGAAGAAATCATTCAAAATCTCTCCCAACTCCTTCAGTTCCACACATAGCTGACCACTCTGATTCTCTAAGGGGCCAATTTTATCCCCCACTATCCTCTTGCTTTTAATATAACTGTAGAAACCTTTCGGATTTACTTTCACCTTATTTGCCAAACCAACCTCGTATCTTCTTTTAGCTTTTCTAATCTCTTTAAGATTCCTTTTACATTCTTTATATTCCTCGAGCAATTCCTTTACTCCATGCTGCCTATATCTATTGTAGACATCCCTCTTTTTCTGAACCAAATTTCTAATATCCCTTGAAAACCATGGTGCTCTCAAACCTTTAACCTTTCCTTTCACCCTGACAGGAACATAAAGATTCTGTACCCTCATAATTTCACCCTTAAATGACCTCCATTTCTCTATTACATCCTTCCCATAAATCAACTTGACCCAATCCACTCTCTGTAAATCCCTTCGCATCCCCTCAAAGTTAGCCTTTCTCCAATCAAAAATCTCAACTCTAGGTCCAGTCCTGTCCTTCTCCATTTTTTATATTGAAGCTAATGCTATTGTGATCACTGGACCCGAAGTTCTCCCCAACACATACATCTGTCAGCTGACCTATCGCATTCCCTAACAGGAGATCCAACACTGTCGCATCTCTAGTCGGTACTTCTATGTATTGTTGCAAAAAACTATCCTGCACACATTTCACAAACTCTAAACCATCCAGCCCTTTTACAGAATGAGCTTCCCAGTCTACGTGTAGAAAATTAAAATCTCCCACAATCACCACCTTGTGTTTACTACATATATCTGCTATCTCCTTACACATTTGCTCTTCCAACTCACGCGCCCCATTATAGCCATTATAGGTGGCCTATAATACACTCCTATCAGTGTTACTGCACCTTTCTCATTCTTCAATTCCACCCAAATGGTCTCCCTAGAGGAGCTCTCTAATCTATCCTTCCAAAGCACCGCCATAAGATTTTCTCGGACAAGCAATGCAACACCTCCTCCTCTGGCCCCTCCTACTCTATCACACCTGAAGCAACTAAATCCAGGAATATCTAGTTGCCAATCACACCCTTCCTGCAACCATGTTTCACTAATAGCTACAACATCATAATTCCAGGTATCAATCCACGCTTTAAGCTCATCCACCTTTCTTACAATGCTCCTAGCATTAAAATAGATACATTTAAGATTCTCTCCATCTCCTCCTCTCTTTCCATCCCTAACAATGCATTCAAATTTATTATCATTTTCTTTCTTCTCCCCTACATCTTCGGGCTGAGCGCATCCCTTCTCCATCACCTAGTCAGATAGTCAGAGGCTTTTTCCTAGGGCTGAAATGGCTTGCATGAGAGGGCATAGTTTTAGGGTGCTTCGAAGTAGGTACAGAGGAGATGTCAGGGGTAAGTTGTGTTTTTTTTTACACAGAGAGCGGTGAGTACGTGGAATGGCCTGCCAGTGACGGTGTTGGAGGTGGATACGATAGGGTCTTTTAAGAGGCTCCTGGATAAGTACATGGAGGTTAGAAAAATAGAGGGCTATGGGTAACCCTAGGTAATTTCTAAAGTAAGTACATATTCAGGACAGCATTGTGGGCTGAAGGGCCTGTATTGTGCTGTAGGTTTTCTGTGTTTCTATGAACATGTCTGTCCACACTGTGAACACGTTGATTTCTGCTCACTGTAAACTGGTTGTAAATTGTCCTGTGATTTGGTGATTAGGGTTAGGGTTAATCCAGAGAGTGGTGAATAAGTGGAATTCATTGCCACAAGTGGCTGTGGAGGTCATTGCGGATATTGAGTAGAGTTTAATAGGTTCTTGATTGGTCAGGGCATGAAGGGATACAGGGAGAAGGCAGGAGATTGGGGCTGAGAGGGATACGGATGAAATAGCAGAGCAGCCTAATTCTGCCCCTATGACTTACAGTCTTAAATAGGTGGGTTGTTGGGTAGTGCAGCTCTTTGAGCCGGAGTGGCCCATTCCATCCACGCTGTATCTCTAAATAAAAAATAAAATTTGCTACTCAAAGTTACATTGTGTGCACACAATAGGCAAATGCACAGTACCTGAGACACATTTCAGATGGCATATTCCAATCCAGACCCAGAAGCAAATGGCGCAGAATACGTTGGGGCGTGCAAGAGGGATCCAAGCTGAAAATGCAACAATGGGATGGAAATGCATGAGTAGGCTTGTCTTGAGTTAATTTTGCAAGTGCGGATTGAAACAACACTGAATCAGGTTAATTACACACAGCAATTAAATCATGCATACCTCTAAGAAAATGAAACTTGTGTTAATACAGCTTTGTGGCCAAGTTTGTGGACTACATGATCATAGGTGTAGGGGCAGGTAGTACTGAGGAAGCAGGGAGTCTGCAGAAGGACATAGATAGATTAGGAGAATGAGCAAAATAGTGGCAGATGGAATACAGTGTGGGGAAGTATTTGGTCATGCACTTTGATAGAAGAAATAAAGGTGTAGACAATTTTCTAAATGCACAAAAAGTTTAGAAATTGGAGGTGCAAAGAGACCTTGTGTAAGATTCAGAGAAGTTAACTTGCAGTTTAAGTCAGTGATGAGGAAGCCAAATACCATATTTGCATTAATTTTGATATAACTAGAGTATAAAAGCAAGGACGTAATGCTGAGGCTTTATGGCACTGGTCGGACCACTCTTGGAGTATTGTGAGCAGTTTTGTGCCCCTTATCTAAGAAAGGATGTGCTTGCATTGGAGAGGGTCTACAGGAGGTTCATGAGAATTATCCTGGTAATGAATGGGTTAACATACAAGGAGCATTTGATGACTCTGAGCTTGGACTCAGTGGAGTTTAGAAGAATGAGGGGTAAACTCATTGAGACATAACAAATTTTGGAAGGCCTCGATAGAGTAAATGTGGAGAGCATGTTTTCTATGGTGGGGGTGTCCAGGACAGGAGAGTGCAGCTTCAGAATAGAAGGACAACCCTTCTAGATCAGAGATAAGGAGAAATTTCTTTAGTCAGAGGGTGGTGAATCTGTGGAACTCATTGCCAGAGATCGCTGTGGAGGCCAAGTCACTGAGTATACTTAAAGTGTAGGTTCTTCATGAGTCAAGGTGTTAAGGTTATGGGGAGGAGGAAGCAGAATGGGGTTGAGAGGGATAATAAATCAGCCATGATGGAATGACGAAGCATACTGAATGGGCTGAAAGGCCTAATTCTGCTCCTATGTCTAATGGTCTTATGAATCAGGAAAGCTACATGAAGTATTACACAGACTAAGACAGTGCAACTTGTGCTATTATATCTTGCGTGTTATAATGAGTATTCTCTTATCTTTTAAGTAATGAAATTTGCAGCAAAAGAGGATGAGAGGTGACTTGATAGAGGTGTAAAAGATGGTAGGAGACTTGCGTCAAGTGGACAGCCAGAGAATTTTTTTCCCAGGGCAGAAATGCCTAACACCATGGAGAATACCACTATTGTTGACAGAATTTGAAATGGTGATGAGAGGGTGTACAGGAGTGAGGTAGATCAGCTAATTGAGTGGTACCACAGCAACAACCTGGCACTCAACATCAGTAAGACCAAGGAGCTGATTGTGGACTTCAGAAAGGGGAAAATGAGGGAGCACACACCAGTCCTCATTGAGGGATCGGCAGTGGAGAGAGTGAGCAGTTTCAAGTTCCCAGGAGTCAACATCTCTGAGGATCTAACCTGGGCCCAATATATTGATACAATTATAAAGAAAGCACAACAGTAGTTATATTTCATTCAGAGATTAAGTGGAATTGGTATGTCAAGGACATGACATAGAACATAAAAATCTACAGCACATTACAGGCCCTTCGGCCCACAATGTTGTGCTGACCACGTAACCCACTCTAGAGACTGCCTAGAGTTTCCCTACTGCATAGCCCTCTATTTTCCTAATCTCCATGTCGAGGTTCTTAAAAGACCCTATTGTATCCATTTCCACCACTGCCACCAGCAGTGCAGTACACACACCCACCACTCTATGTGTGAAAAACTCACCCCGACATCCCCTCAGTACCTATTTCCAAGCACCTTAAAGCGATGCCCCTTGTATTAGCCATTTCAGCCCTGGAACAAAGCCTCTGGCTATCTACACAATCAATGCCTCTCATCATCTTATACACCTCTATCAGGTCACCTCTCATCCTCCGTCGCTCCAAGGAGAAAAGGTCAACCTATTCTCATAAGCTATGCACTCCAATCCAGACAACATCCTTGTAAATCTCCTCTGCACTCACTATAGTATTCATAATACTCCAAGTGGTGTCTTGCAAATTTCTACAGGTGTACCATGAAGAGCACTCTAACTGGCTGCATCACCAGCAGATATGGAGGTACCACCGCAGAGGATCAGAAAAGCTGCATAAAGTTGCAAACTCAGCCTGCTCTATCATGGGTATCAGCCTTGCCAGCATCCAGGGCACCTTCAAAAGGCGACACCTCAAAAAGGCTGCATCCATCATTAAGGAGCACTATGATCTCGGACAAGCCCTCTTCTCATTGCTACCATCAGGGAGGAGGTACAGGAGCCTGAAGACACACAGTCACATTTCAGGAACAGATTCCTCCCTCCACCTTCAGATTTCATAAAGGACAATGAACCCATGATCATTTCTTCAGTCATCTTTTTTTCCCTCTCTTATTGCACTACCTATTTATTATTATTATTATATTTTTTAATTCATAGTTCTCTAGAAAATATGTTGCATTGTACTATTGCTGTAAAACAACAAATTTCACAACATACCTCTGTGATATGAAACCTGATTCTAATCTGCTTAATAATTTTAAGGTTATTTGAGAAAAGTATTGGGAGGATGGTAAAGAAAGGATTTTTTACAAGAGAGTGATGGGTTTGTAGAACGCTCTGCCAGAGGGGAGAGGTGGGTGGAAGAGTCAGGTACATTAAGGGCATTGAAGAAACTCTTAGGTGCATGGATGATATAAAAAACTTGAGGGTTATGTAAATAGGAAGGTTTTGATTGACGTTAGAGTTGGTTGAATGTTTTGGGCTGATGGGCCTGTACTATGCTGTAATGTTCTATGTTTTAAATTACTTAGCTGACAGAACAGTTACATTGCTTGTTGGATCAGTACATTCATTCTTGTTCAAAGTTCAAAGTACATTTATTACCAAAGAACATATATTATATTCAACCTTGAGATGTGTCTCCTAACAGGGAGCCACACAACAAAGAAACCCATTGGAACCCACTAAAAAAAACACCTATTGAGCAGAAAATAATATAAATTATGGAAACAATAAAAGTAAGCAAATAACATTCAGAACTGAAGCACACAGTTTAATTGGCAGGTACCACAACAAAGCAGAGGTTGAGATGATCCAGCAGCCTGACACAGCGTCTTGGCAAGGGATATCACTAGTAGCAATCATTCACAGTTTCCGATGACGATAGTTTGTCAATATCTGTCGCTCATCCAAGCTTAAAGGGACAGGCAGTCTTCAGGGCTGTTGTTCACAGTAAGTTGTTGAATATTCAGTTTTAAAAGGCTGAAAATCAAATTGGAAACTATATTAATCTCTTGCTGAAATGATTCGTTACCCCTTTCAGGCCACAATGTCAACCCAGTCTAACTGCAAAATGAATACTGAACTAAGTACTATACATCTTTGCCCTCTGCAGATGAGAAACTGAAAGGTTATTTATTTTCTCCCTTCACCTCCCACTCACCTAAAAGAAGAGTCGTAGAGCATTAATGCACAGAAACAGGCCCTTTGGCCCCTCTAGTCCATGCTGAACTATTATTCTGCCTCATCCATTCAACCCACACAACCCCCCCATCCATGTCCTTATCTGAATTTTTCTTGTGTTGAATTTTTGTTAAATGTTTGACAAATATGATTGACCAAATCAGTTTACTAAAATATAGTGTATGCAGAATGAAATTCAAAATACATTGCAAATTTAGACGGAGACATCACAAATATTTTTACTCCTCATATATATGAGGGATGTAAGAAATAAAGTCAATTCTATACAAGTCAATTCAATAAATTTATTATCAAAGTACATATATGTCAACACATAGAACCCTAAGATCCATCTTTTGTGGGCATACACAGATATCTCCAGTGGGCGAGATTCTAAATTGGAGAAAGGCCAATTTTGATGGTATCAGAAATGATCTGACAAGTGTGAATTGGGACAGGCTGTTTTCTGGCAAAGGTGTACTGGGAAAGTGGGAGGCCTTCAAAAGTGAAATTATGAGAGAGTACAAAGTGTCATGGTCCCATCTGGCAATTCCCCATCTTGCTATCACCACTTTAATTGGGCCTTAATCCTCTCGTCTGATTTCCAATCATTCCCAGTTCCACTAATTACAGCATACCTCGTTCCCATTAGCAAACATAGGATAAAACTCAGACATCACAGCCGTGCTTTACCAGTTCGTTGTCGACTCTAGGGTGATTAAACCTCATTTCCTGATTCCATAGGACTGTCAGTTCTAAGCTCCGCATTATGTCCTGAATACTCTATGTAAAACTTGTCTCCATGTAAAGACTCTCCTGGATACCGGTTCCCCATTCGTGACGGTGCTAACGCTTCACAACTCTGCCTCCGCTTCTTTGTCCTGCATTTAGATTTGTCCTCAACTTCGTCCTTGCAAGACAAACCTTTTTTGCACCTGTCAGAATGAAAGGTAAGCAGTCAGTGAGTGAATGGGCCAGTGAAGGAGGGAGCTTTGAGGCTTTGACTCGAGAGGCTTCGACAGGAAGAGGTGGAGGACAAGTTTGTTCCCAGTTAGTCTTTACAATGCCTCCTGCGACGGTGATGTGCCTATCCTGTGAGATGTGGCAGTCTTGAGGGAACTCCCCCCTCCCACAGAGTCACATCTGCCAGAAGTGCTTGCGGCTGGGCGATATGGAAGACCGTGTGAGGATTCTGGAGCAGCAGCTGGATGACCTTTGACTCATAAAGGAGAATGAGGCAGTCATAGATGAGAGCTACAGGGAGGTAGTCACACCTAGGCTGCTGGAAGCAGGTCACTGGGTGTCAGTCCGAGGGGGGAAAACGAAGGAGAGTAGACAGGTAGTGCAGAGCACCCCTGTAGCCATTCCCCTGAATAATAAGTTTACCATCCTGGATGCTGTTGGCGAGGATGACCGGCCAGGTGTGAGCCATGGTGGCTGGGCCTCTGGCACTGTCTGACCCTGTGGTGCTGAAGGATGGGACGGAGAAGAGGAGAGCTATCGTCATTGGAGATTCTATAGTCAGGGGAGCAGACAGGAGATTTTGTGGATGTGAGAAGGACACCCACATGATTTGTTGCCTCCCAGGTGCCAGGGTCCAGGATGTCTCTGACCGGGTGCACAGCATCCTGGTATGAGAGGGAAAGCAACCAGAAGTCATGATACATGTTGGGACTAACAACATAGGCAGGAAGAGGGATGAGGTCCTTAAGTGTGAGTTTCGGGAACTAGGCAAAAGGCTGAAGAACAGGACCTCAAGGGTGGCGTTCTCAGGATTGCTGCCAGTGCTACGTGATAGTGATGGTAAGAATAGGAAGAGATGGCAGTTGAATGCTTGGCTGATGAGTTGGTGCAGGGGGCAGGGTTTCAGATTTTTGGATCATTGGGATCTCTTCTGGGGAAGGTGGGACCTGTACAGATTGGATGGGTTGCACCTGAACTCGAGGGGGAGCAATATCCTTGCAGATAGGTTTACTAGCATGGTTCAGGAGGGTTTAAACTAATTTGCAAGGGAGATGGGACCCGGAGCAATAGAGCAGTGGAAGAAGTTCATGGAGTAAAGCCAGGTCTAACATATAGAGAGGCTTTGAGGAAAGAGAAGCAAATTAAAGGGTGTAAAGGTAGTAAGGTAAAAGGGCTAAAGTGTGTGTACTTCAATGCAAGAAACATCAGGAACAAAGGTGATGAACTGAGAGCTTGGATACATATATGGAATTATGATGTAGTGGCCATTTCAGAGACTTGGCTGGCACCAGGGCAGGAATGGATTCTCAATATTCCTGGATTTCAATGCTTTAAAAGGGATAGAGAGGTGGGGGAAATGGGAGGAGGTGGTATTACTGGCCAGGGATACTATTACAGCTGCAGAAAGGGAGGGTAGTGTAGCAGGATCCTCTTTTGAGTCAGCATGGGTGGAAGTCAGGAACAGGAAAGGAGCAGTTACTCTACTGGGGGTAGTCTATAGGCCTCCTGATAGCAGCAGAGATACCGAGGAGCAGGTTCGGAGGCAGATTTTGGAAAGGTGCAAAAATAACAGGGTTGTTATCATGGGTGACTTTAACTTCCCTAATATTGATTGGCACCTGATTAGTTCCAATGGTTTAGACAGGGCAGAATTTGTTAAGTGTGTCCAGGATGGATTCCTGTCACAGTATGTTGACAGGCTGACTGGGGGAATGCCATACTTGATCTAGTATTAGGTAACAAACCAGGTCAGGTCACAGATCTCTCAGTGGGTGAGCATCTGGGGAGCAGTGGATGATGGTCATTGAGGCAGGTCACCACGTTCTTCTTAGCTACGGGTATAATTGAAGCCAACTTGAAGCAGGTGGTTACCTCAGACTGCAGAAGCAAGAGGTTAAAGTTACGGGTGAACCCTCCAGTCAGTTGAGTAGCATGGTTCTTACGTAGCCAAGTACCTGATCTGGGCTGGATGCTTTCTGTGGGTTCACCCTCCTGAAGGATGCTCTCACATCGCTCACAGACTGAAGTCACAGGGTCATCGGGGCCCGCGAGAGTTCATAAAGGTTCCTCCATGTTTTGATGGTCCATGTGGGCACAGACAGAATTGAGCTCATCTGGGAATGAAGCCTTATTGTCCTATATCACTTGGCTTCACTTTGTAAGAGGTTTCAAGCCCTTCCAAGCATTTTTCAGTAATTCAAGTTTGGTCTAGAATTGCCACTTTGCCCATGAAATGGGTTTCTAGACCTCTTGTATCTTACTTGGTCACCAGTCCTGAATGCCACTGATCTGGGCCTCAGCAGATTGCGGGTCTCATGGTTCATCCAGGGCTTCTGGTTGGGGCAAACACTGAATGATTTTGTGGGGTCACAATTGTTTACAAACGTTTTTAAAAAGTCACTTTTTACCGTAACTTGTAATGTCACTTTTACAACAGACCGAATTCATGTTCATACTATAAAGAGTTAAACTATCTGGGCAATTGCCTGAGGCTGCTTTAACCATCACTGATCATCTCAAAAGGCCCCAACCTCACTCCAAACTCAAGTCTTCTGCAATCTGATTATATACTGACTCACCACTAAAGAAGCTCTGACCCAAGTCATAAACAACATTTTGTGTTGGCATGGTGTATGTTCCTTCTCAATCCCATTATCCTGCCTTCTCACCATAACCTCTGACACCCTGACTAATCAACCTCCACTTTAACTATACCCAATGACTTGGCCTCCTCACCTGTCTGTAGCAATACAGAAATTCTTCCTCATCTCTGCTCTAAAGAGACACCCTTCTATTCTGAGGTTATGCCCTCTGGTACCAGACACCCCTAGCTTAGGAAGCATCCTTTGTATGTCCACTCTATCCAGCCCTTTCAATATTGAATAGGTTATAAGAACACCCCCCTCCCTGTTAATTCTCTTAAACTCCCATAATTTAGGAGCAGAGATGGAATTCTGTTCTTAAAAAGCTTCCACTGTGCAAGGCCAAGTGAAAAGAACATGGAGCTCTAGTTCACTCAGTGCCCACTTCATTCAGTACCTCCTCCACTTTCCTGCCCTCCCTCTGTAAGGCCAAATGCTGAGATTTTCCATCTCTCATAAAATTTATCCAAAGATCTGGGTAGCGGAGAGCGAAAGCCAGAGATTACTAGCAGTATTTTCAAAGTCTACAATGACTGAGCCAACTCGACAGAAACCAATAAATTTAAGCAAGGTCAGAGAGTATTGACTGTACAAGAAAAAGATAAATCACTTCCAGTGGAGTGTAATAAAAGAAGGCCATAAATGATTGATTTTCACAGAACACTGCAAACTATCTACTTGGAAATACTGACTATAATATCTGCTTTTCATTTCCCTGTGCTGGGCCCAAGAGAGCAAACCCAGTCTGTCTCCCTCCCCCCCTATTTGTGACATTTACTGGGGGCATTGTATACAAAGAGCTCAGAGCATTGTTGAGAATCCCTACCACACATCCCTCAATCTCTTTGACCCACTACCGTCAGAGAGAAGGTACAGGAGCAACAGGACTAGGACTACCAGACTGGCTAACAGCTTCTTCTCTCGGGCTGTAAGACCAATGTATACCCTGCCACCACTGAGGTTTCGTCACTAGGACAGCCAGCTGTTTGCTGTTTACTGTTTACCTGGGCTGCGCACTACATGCAGTTTGAATTATATTTTATTAACTTATATTTTGTTTTATGTGCTGTGTGTGATATATGTTTTGTGGGTGCACCGTGCTCTGGAAGAACATTGTTTTGTCTGGTTGTATATAGGTACCATGGATTTGCACCTTGGAAAGTTTCCAGGGCACAAGCCTGGGCAAGGTGTTTTTTTTTAAAAATGGAAGACCGCTTGGGCCGCGTGCCAACTACAGCCGTCACATCAAGTCCTTGGAGCACTTCCACATAAGCTGCCTTCAGCACATCCTGGGAATTACTCAGGTGCCTCACACTGAAATACTTGTAAAGACCAACTGCAGATGTATTGAGGTTGGCTGCAGTGGCTGGGGAACATGATAAGGATGCCCCCATGTCGGTTACCCTGCAGAGTGTTATGTGGCCAGCTACACCATAGTCGATGCCCAGCTGGAGGGTTGAAGAAGCGCTATAAGGATCAGATGAAGAATGCTTTAAGGAAGTGCAAGATCAGACCTGAGGACCTGGAGGATGTTGGGGCTGACTGTAACACTTGGTGACAGCTGTGTAGGGATGGGGTTCGTATTTTGGAGATGGAAAGAACAACCAGAAGACGGCAGAAGAGAGCCAGGAGAGATGCAGCCATGGTTGCCATCACTACCACCAACACCACATTTACATGACCCACCTGCAATAGAATTTGTGGGTCCAGGATAGGACTGTACAGTCAAAGATCTCACCGTTAAAGGAGTGGACGTCGTCATCGGATTCCGATGGACAACCGAAGGTGATATAGGTACAGTCAGATGACAATAAATAAACTTGACCTGTGAGAGTAGTCATGAAGGAAACATGGATTCTGTCATATGAGGTGAGGTCTCTGTCGGTTGAGTTGAATACGGATGTTGTACCCAAGCTATCTAAATATGAAAAGACAGGGCAGTACAATACGGAGAGCAAGCTGTTGCCCTTACAGCAAGCTCCCACTCTCCACGCATCTGATGAGCACAAAGGAATGGCAGTTTGTCACCCAGCATCATAGGAGATGCCAGTCAGCACAAGACAGCCATAAGTACTCAAGCCCTGGATTTTTCCCTTGGGGTTTACTCCCGAAGTTTTCCCCATGAGTGGGTAGTGGAGGTTTGAGATCAATTTTCCTTCTCCTACAAGACCTGCCAATCATGGCTGATAAGCCCCATCTGCCTGAAGCAAATGGTTTTAAGGCACCAGTAACCTGCCTTTGCCCCTTCTCCTGTCAGTGAAAATGGTTCTGAAAGGTTTAGTAGCTAAGCCACAAGTGATGGCTTACAGCAGACTGAAAAACTTGGGCATGTAGACATCCGGGAAGAGGATGTGCTGGAGCTTTTGGAAAGCATCAAATTATTTAGTCTCCGGGACCAGACAAGATGTACCCCAGGCTACTGTGGGAAGTGAGGGAGGAGATTGCTGAACCTCTGACACTGATCTCTGCATCATCAGTAGGGACGGTAGAGGTTCCAGAGAATTGGAGAGTTGCAGATGTTATTCCTTTATTCAAGAAAGGGAGCAGAGATAGCCCAGGAAATTATAGACCAGTGAGTCTTCCTTCAGTGGTTGGTAGGTTGATGGAGAAGATCCTGAGAGGCAGGATTTCTGAACATTTGTAGAGGCATAATATGATTAGGAATAGTCAGCATGACTTTGTCAAAAGCAGGTCGTGCCTTACGAGCCTGATTGAATTTTTTGAGGATGTGACTAAACACATTGATGAAGGTAAAGCCGTAAATGTAGTGTATATGGATTTCAGCAAGGCATTTGATAAGGTACACCATGCAAGACTTATTGAGAAAGTAAGGAGGCATGGGATCCAAGGGGACATTGCTTTGTTGATCCAGAACTGGCTTGCCCACAGAAAGCAAAGAGTGGTTGTAGAAGGGTCAAATTCAGCATGGAGCTCAGCCACCAGTGGAGTGCCTCAGGGATCTGTTCTGGGACCCTTACTCTTTGTGATTTTTATAAATGACCTGGATGAAGAAGTGGGGGGATGGGTTAGTAAATTTGCTGATGACACAAAAGTTGGGGGTGTTGTGGATAGTGTGGAGGGCTCAGGAAACTGGCATAGTGTATATCGAAGGAAGGAAAACAAGCAGTAGTGTCATGGAACATACAGAGATTAAAGAGGAGGAGGTGCTTGCTGCCTTACAGCGAATAAAGGTAGATAAATCCTAGGGGCCTGACATGACACTTCCTTGGACCTTGAGAGAGACTAGTGTGAAAATTGCAGGAGCCCTGGCAGAAATAGTTAAAATGTCCTTAGCCACGGGTGCGGTGCTGGAGGATTGGAGGGTAGCTCATGTTGTTTAAAAAAGGCTCCAAAAGTAAACCAGGTAATTACAGGCCAGTGAGCCTGACATCAGTAGTAGGTAAACTATTGGAAGGTGTTCTGAGAGATCATATATGCAAGTATTTGGACAGCCAAGGGCTGATTAAGGATAATCAGCATGGCTTTGTGCATGGTAGGTAGTGTTTAACAAATTTCGTAGAGTTTTTCGAGGAGATTACCAATAAAGTAGATGAAAGAAAGGCTGTGGATGTTGTATAAATGGACTTTAGTAAGGCATTTGACAAGGTCCCACGTGAGGTTCGTTCATAAGGTTCAGACACTAGGTATCCATGGAGAGGTTGTAAACTGGGTTTGAAATTGGCTGTGTGGGAGAAGACAGAGAGTGGTAGTGGATGATTGCTTCTCAGACTGGAGGCCTGTGACTAGTGGTGTGCCTCAGGCTTCTGTGCTGGGACCATTGTTGTTTGTTGTCTATATCAATGATCTAGATGATAATGTGATAAATTGGATCAGGAAGTTTGCTGATGTCACTAAGATTGGAGGTGTAGTGGACAGTGAGGAAGGCTTTCAAAGCTTGCAGAGGGATCTGGACCAACTGGAAAAATGGGCCAGAAAATGGCAGATGGAACTTAATGCAGACAAGTGTGAGGTGTTGCATTTTGGAAGGACAAACCAAGGTAGGACATACGCAGTAAATGGTAGGGCACTGAGGAGTGCGGAGGAACAAAGGGATCTGGGAGTTCAGATACGTAATTCCCCAAAAGTGGCGTCACAAATAGACAGGGTTGGAAAGAAAGTTTTTGGCATCCTGCCATTCATAAATCAAAGTATTGAGTATAGAAGTTGGGATGTTATGGTGAGGTTGTATAAAACATTGGTGAGACCAAATTTGGAGTATTGTGTGCGGTTCTGGTCACTTGACAATAGAAAGGATACCAGTAAGATTGAAAGAGTGCAGAGAAGATTTACTAGGATGCTGCCAGGTCTTCAGGAGTTGAGCTACAGAGACAGATTGAACAGGTTAGGACTTTATTCCTTGGACCGTAGAAGAATGAGGGGGGATTTGATAGAGCTTTACAAAATTATGAGGGGTATAGACAGAGTAAATGAGAGTAGGCTCTTTCCACTTAGACTAGGAGAGATAAATATGAGGGGACATGGCTTTAGGGTGAAAGGGGAAAGGTTTGGGGGAACTTCACTCAGAGAGTGGTGGGAGTGTGGAACAAGCTGCCATCTGACGTGGTAAATGCGGGCTCACTCTTAAGTTTTAAGAATAAATTGGATAGATACATGAATGGGAGATGTCTGGAGGGTTATGGACCAGGTGCAGGTCAATGGGACGAGCGGAACAAAGTTTCAGCACAGACAGGAAGGGCCAAATGGCCTGTTTTCTGTGCTGTAGTGCTCTATGGTTCTATGGCTGTCAGAGGTTACAGTGGGACATCGATAGGATACAAAACTGGGCTGAGAAGTGGCAGATGGAGTTCAACCCAGATAAGTGTGAAGTGGTTCAATTCTGTAGGTCAAATATGATGGCAGAATATATAACCATATAACCGTATAACAATTACAGCATGGAAACAAGCCATCTCAGCCCTTCTAGTCCGTGCCAAACATTTACTCTCACCTAGTCCCACTGGCCCGCACTCAGCCCATAACCCTCCATTCCTTTCCTGTCCATATATCTATCCAATTTTACTTTAAATGACAATACCGAACCTGCCTCTACCACTTCTACTGGAAGCTCGTTCCACACAGCTACCACTCTCTGAGTACAGAAATTCCCCCTCGTGTTACCCTTAAACTTTTGCCCCCTCTCAACTCATGTCCTCTTGTTTGAATCTCCCCTACTCTCAATGGAAAAAGCCTATCCACGTCAACTCTATCTATCCCCCTCATAATTTTAAATACCTCTATCAAGTCCCCCCTCAACCTTCTACGCTCCAAATAATAAAGACCTAACTTGTTCAACCTTTCCCTGTAACTTAGGTGCTGAAACCCAGGTAACATTCTAGTAAATCTTCTCTACTTTTCGTTGATATCTTTCCTATAATTCAGTGACCAGAACTGTACACAATACTCCAAATTTGGCCTTACCTTTGCCTTGTACAATTTTAACATTACATTTTAACAATACAATATAGTATTAATGGTACGACTCTTGGCAGTGTGGAAAATCAGAGGGAACATGGGGTCCAAGTCCATAGGACACTTAAAGCTGCTGTGCAGGTTGACTGTGTAGTTAAGAAGGCATACGGTGCATTGGCCTTCATCAACCGGGTTTAAGAGCTGAAAGGTAATATTACAGCTATATGGGACCCTGGTCCGACCCCACTTGGTGTACTGTGCTCAGTTCTGCTCACCTCACTACAGGAAGGATGTGGAAATTATAGAAAGGGTGCAGAGGAGATTTACAAGGATGTTGCCTGGATTGGGGAGCGTGCCTTATGAGAATAGGTTGAGTGAACTCGGCCTTTTCTCCTTGGAGTGACAGAGGATGAGAGGTGACCTGATAGAGGTGTATAAGGTGATGAGAGGCGTTGATTGTGTGGATAGTCAGAGGTTTTTTCCCAGGGCTGAAATGGCTAGCATGAGAGGGCACAGTTTTAAGGTGCTTGGAAGTAGGTACAGAGATGTCAGGGGAATTTTTTTTTAAATATACGCAGAGTATGGTGAGGGCATGGAATGGGCTGCCGGCGACGGTGGTGGAGGTGGATACGATAGGGTCTTTTAAGAGACTCCTGGATACGTACATGGAGGTCAGAAAAATAGTGGGCTATGGGTAACCCTAGGTAATTTCTAAAGCAAGTAAATGTTTGGGACAGCATTGTGGGCTGAAGGGCCTGTATTACGCTGTATGTTTTCTATGTTCTATGTTTCTAAAGCCACAAGCTGGGCTTGGTTGTCAGAGGCTATCTGAGTCACATGCTTATCCCCACCCCTGGCTATGACAATAATGTATTGCTCTGTTTATGAACTTTAAACAAATAACATGGACTGCCTGATGAACAGTATTTCAAAAGCAATAGAGGATACCTCAGGCCAAGAATGAAAATGGAAAAATACCTACACATGTGCACTCAGACTCCATTAATCCAGCATGTTCTTCCCAGACTGTTTATTTAATTATGTATTCTTCCGTTTAGAGATAGAGTGTGGTAAGATGCCTTCTGGCCCTACGAGCCCACTGTGCCACTCATGGAGACCTGTGACACTGATGTTTCTGGCAATGAGCTCCAAGCAAAAGAGATTCTGCAGATGCTGAAAATCCAGAGCAGTACACACAAAACGCTGGAGGAACTCAGCAGGTCAGGCAGCATCAACGTGATTCTGATAATAGGTCTCTATTGTGGACTGACAAAGGGAAAGGAGCAGGGATCATGGTTGGGAAAAGGAGAAGGGAGAGGGGAGGGAGCAGGAAGCACCAGCGAGACATTCTGTAATGAGCAATAAACCAACTTTTTGCAGTCAGATGAGCTTGCCTGGTATCTCAGGGCTGGGTGTGGCTGCACCTGCGCCACACACCCGCCATGCATCTCCCACCCCTCTCGTGGCATTCCACCCTCGCCATTCCCAACATCCTTTGCTCCTACCAGATTTATAAACTCGCCCTCCACTCCACTTGACAAATACTGTACAGTGCAAAAGTCTTAACCATCCTAGCTATAGATGTGCCTCAGACCTTTGTACCGCTCTGTACTGCTGCCGTAAAACAACAGATTTCATGACATACGTCAGTGATAATAAACCTGATTCAGAATGTGGAGGCTGGTGATTGAAGGAGAAATCATGGTAAACCAAAGAAATAAGTCAAATAACAAAATATAGCTGCAAAATCCTTTGAGAATAACATATAAAACTGCTTCTGTTTTAAAAACTTACCCATGTATTTATTCACCTCATTCAACATTATCACGCATTTGCTTTCTGTGTGTGTAAAACATTATTGTCTGGAGATCTCATTCCTCTTTGTCTCCTGGACATAAGCTCACCGTATTTTAATAGATTTACAGTTCCAGGAAAGCACTATTTTTATTCTGTGGATTTGAAGTCACCAAATGTAGCTTAAAGCTGCTTTATTTTAATCTGCCCAGTGTTCTGTATCTTGGATTAGTTGAAGGATCATCTTGTGGTGGTGGAGAAGCTCGTGAGTTCCTGCGATCCTGAAAGCAATGCCATCTGGAGCTTAACTCCTAGTAGGGTCACCCATGACGGTAAGGTCAAAGGGGAGATTCCAGACAAAGAGCGATCCAACCAAGACCTCAATGGTGCAGTTGGCGGAAGACAATAACACAATGGAGGAGGCTGCGGCAGGGGAGGGTCCTCAGTCACCTTGTGTTCCGTGCCATTGGACTCGGACCCCGATCTGTCAAGGACAGTGCGATAGCTGCCTCTGCACCAGTGCCACACATTAAACAAAGTCACAGGTGTTCTCTTTTAAGGGAATCCACCTTACCATCATGTGGCGAAGGGGTGCAGGAGCCTCTCTGAATGCATGGACCCTGAATCAGCCTCCATGACCATCTAGAGATCTACTAGTCCACAACTCCTTCAGAGGACTTCACACTTAACTCAAATTGCAGATTAGTTGAAAATTACTTCACTTGACATTTCTGTAGAAGAAGGAGCTGGCAGTTTAAATGCAGCCACCAATCTAGAAATAACTTTTAAAAAGTATCGGTTCTGGGACCTCTACTTTTTGTGATTTTTATTAACGACCTGGATGTGGGGGTAGAAGGGTGGGTTGGCAAGTTTGCAGATGACACAAAGGTTGGTGGTGTTGTGGATAGTGTAGAAGATTGTCAAAGATTGCAGAGAGACATTGATAGGATGTAGAAGTGGGCTGAGAAGTGGCAGATGGAGTTCAACCCAGAGAAGTGTGAGGTGGTACAGTTTGGAAAGACAAACTCCAAGGCAGAGTACAAAGTAAATGGCAGGATACTTGGTAGTGTGGAGGAGCAGAGGGATCTGGGGGTACATGTCCACAGATCCCTGAAAGTTGCCTCACAGGTAGATAGGGTAGTTAAGAAAGCTTATGGGGTGTTAGCTTTCATAAGTCGAGGGATAGAGTTTAAGAGACGCGATGTAATGATGCAGCTGTATAAAACTCTAGTTAGGCCACACTTAGAGTACTGTATCCAATTCTGGTCGCCTCACTATAGGAAGGATGTGGAAGCATTGGAAAGGGTACAGAGGAGATTTACCAGGATGCTGCCTGGTTTAGAGAGTATGGATTATGATCAGAGATTAAGGGAGCTAGGGCTTTACTCTTTGGAGAGAAGGAGGATGAGAGGAGACATGATAGTGGTGTACAAGATATTAAGAGGAATAGACAGAGTGGCCAGCCAGCGCCTCTTCCCCAGGGCACCACTGCTCAGTACAAGAGGACATGGCTTTAAGGTAAGGGGAGGGAAGTTCAAGGGGGATATTAGAGGAAGGTTTTTCACTCAGAGAGTGGTTGGTGCGTGGAATTCACTGCCTGAGTCAGTGGTGGAGGCAGATACACTAGTGAAGTTTAAGAGACTACTAGACAGGTATATGGAGGAATTTAAGGTGGGGGGTTATATGGGAGGCAGGGTTTGAGGGTCGGCACAACATTGTGGGCCGAAGGGCCAGTAATGTGCTGTACTATTCTATGTTCTAAGTTATTTTAAATACTAGACTACAGCTAGAGGTCATGGGTTAATGGTGAAATGTGAATAGTTTAAAGGGAACTTCTTAGTTCACAGGGTGGTGAGAGTGTGGAACGAGCTGCCAGCTCAAGTGGGGGATGTGGGGTCAATATCAATGTTTAAGAGAAGTTTGGATAGGTACATGGATGGGAAGGGTATAGTCCAGGTGCAGGTCGATAGAAGTAGGCAAGAAAATAGTTCAGCATGAACTAGATGGGCCAAAGGGTCTGTTTCTGTGCTGCAGTGTTCCATGACTCTGATTCTAGTAACAACAATGAATTCCCTTATTAAAACTATCTCGCAAAGACAGGCTTGGAGGTCTGAGACCCACCACACCAGCAGCCAGTTTCCTCTGACTAGTTTTCACATCTCACATCAACACCAAGATATACAGTAAATAGTTACCTGTTAGTTTATACATAATATGAATGCATTACAAGTTCAAAATAAATTTATTATCTAGAATAACTGTTTATTATTCATTCCTTTATGGTTTTTATTGCTGCTTGGGGTGCAAAATGACTCTAACATAGTAGGTGTGTGTGTGCATGTGCAGTCCATTGTATTATAGCATATTATACACTGTCCACAAGCGATAACTTTTCACCAACCGCACTCCTCCCATTAACACCTCGAAGCTGAGCAGATCTAATATTAATTAGTGTGCAGCACTAAATGTACACTTAGCAGCCACTTTATTAGGTACAGCTGTACTCGCTGATTCAAATATCTAAATCACCCTTTCACATGGCAGCAACTTCAACCCTGCATTCTTCTCCCTTTTGAATTTGTGCTAAAATGTAGCTCGTTGCTCTGTCTACATTTGTACCCAATCGTTGGCTTGTCCTTCCTTATATTCATGTTACACCCATCATCTACTTGTAAACCTGCTGGCTCATCCTCAGCTCTGTCATACTGACTCCCATCCCCTGCCATATGAGTGAGAAAGGCTCCGGGGCAGTGCTCTGTACCATGTGTGGGATGTGGGACGCCTGGGAAATGTCCAGTCTCCCGGATAAACACATCTCCACCGGTGCACGGAATTGCAGCTCCTGGGAGAATGAATCAAGGAACTGGAGCTGCAGCTCGATGACAGGAGCTACAGAGAGGTGGTCTCCCCTAGATTTCAGGACATGTGGCTGTCAGGAGGAGGGGAAATGCACAGCCAGTGCAGAGTACACTGTAGCCATTCCCCTCAATAATAAGTATACAACTTTAGATACTATTGAGAGGGACAACCTACTGGGGGGGGAGCCATGGCGACCAGGTCTCTGGCACTGAGTCTTGTACTATGGCTCAGAAGAGCAGAGAGATGAAGAGAGTTGCAGTGTTTACAGAAGATTCCTTACTCAGAGGAAAAGACACAAGGTTCCATGGGCATGACAAAGACATCCAGAAGGTATGTTGCCTTCCTGGTGCTGGAATCAGGGATGTCTCGGATCATATCCGTGCCATCTTCAAGGGCAAGGCTGAGCAACCAGATGTCTTGGTGCATATTGGTACCAATGACATAGGTAGACAAGGTGAGGAAGTCCTGGAGAGAGACTTTAGGAAGCTAGGTAGAAAGCTGAGAAAGAGGAACTACTGGGTACTAATCTCTGAATTGCTGCCTGTACCACGTGCCAGGAGAAAGGTGGACAATATCAGAAAGGGTGAATACAAGACTGAGGGTGTGTTATTTGAATGCGCGCAGTATACAGACAAAGGTAAATGAACTTGAGGCACACTTGCAGATTGGCATGTAGGCATCACTGAATCATGGCTGCAAGAAGGTTATAGCAGGGACCCTAATGTCCAAGGATACACACTGTATCGAAAGGACAGGTAGAAAGGCAGAAGGGAAGGCATGGCTCTGTTCATAAAAAAAATGAAATCAAATCATTAGTAAGAGGCGGCATAGGGTTGTAACGAGTTACATCAGTGAGGACAGAACTAAGGGACTGCAAGGGTAAAAAGACCCTAATGGGAGTTATATACAGACTCCCCAGCAGTAGTAAGGATGTCGTCTACAAATTACAATGGAAGACAGAAAATGCATGTCAAAAGGGCAATGTTACAATGGTCATGGGGATTTCAATGTGGTTGCATACTGAACATTGGCTGTTTGTCAGTCTTTGTTTATGTATACTTTTTGTAAATTCTATTGATTTCTTTATTCTTCCTGTAAATGCTTACAAGAAAATGAATCTCACAGATATATATACTTCGAGCTTTTGAATTTTCACCCATGATAGACTTGCTAACTTTGAGCCCTCTTGCTATACGATTACAGAGAATGAAACTCTGTCATGGTCCAAACTGTGTAAAGGAATGGATGTCATGCAGAACAATGTCTGGGGTTAAAAAGAAACTGTTGGGCTCTCAATCAGTTAAGCAGCATTGTGAAGGAAAAGAGACGGTCATCATTTTTGGGCCATGATCGTACATCAGGACTGAGAGCAAAGAGGGAGAGGGAAGTCAGAGGCTGAGGTTGGCAGGCAAGGGGAGGAATCAAGAAAGGATGGAGTCAGGAGAGGGGCAGGTTCAAAGTTCAAAGAAATTTATTATCAAAGTATGTACATATTTGTCACCATATACTACCCTCAGATTCGATTTGTTGTGGGCATTCACAATAGGTAGAAAGAAACATAGTAGAATCAATGAAAAACCGCACACAAGACAAGTAAGCAATGTGCAGGAGACAACAAACTGTGCAAATACAATGCTGCAGCTTGTGTAAAATGCAGCAGCAAGAAAAAAGAAAATCTGAGCATATTTCACCAGTTTTGGCATCAATACACTGGCTGCCTGTATCCTTTAGGATCTATTTTAAAATACTCTTTCTTAATTGTATGTAAGGGTCTGCATAATCTCTCTCCTCCATATATTTTGAAGTATCTATTCCCTTGCATCCATAATCGTAATCTTACACCTGTGAATACCAGTTTGTTTAGTGTTCCTAGAGCCAAGCATATAAGAACTGGTGATGCAGCCTTTTGGTCTTACACCCTGAAAATACACCAGGCTAGTACTGTGGAACATTTAAAACACTTCTTCAAAACCTACTCTTTTAATTTGGTCAATTTATAGGATTACTTTATACCTGCTGATGTTGACTACATTTATATAATTTGGAATATTCAATTAAATTTTATTCTATATGATTTTTAATTTTGTCTCGTACTTTACTTTATATTAATTTATCTTTACAATCTATGTAAAGCACTTTGAGCTTGCGTCTTAATGTGTGATAGGTACTGTATAAGTAAAGTTAAAGTTAAAAATAAAAAGACAAAAAGATATTCAAAGTAAATTATTATCAAAGTCCATATATATCGCCATACACAACTGAGTTTCATTTTTGTGCAGCGATACTCAATCAATCCATAACAGAATAATAATCACAACGGAATCAACATGGTTATGTAACCACTGTGCAGGAGAACACAGTGTAAATACAAAAAGAAAGAAAGAATAATAATTTTTAAATTGGCAAAAAATATCAAGAACATGAGATAAAGACCTTGAAAGTTAATCCATAGGTTGTGGGAACATTTCAATGATGGGATAAGTAAAATGAGTGAAATTATCCCATCTGGTTCAAGAGCCTGCTGGTTGAGGGATAGTAACTGTTCCTGAACCTGGTGGTGTGAGTCCTGAGGTTCCTGTACCTTCTTCCTGATGGCAGCAGTGAGAAGAGAGCATGGCCTGCATGGTGGGGGTCCCTAACGATAGATGCTGCTTTTCTGCGACAGTGATCAGTGTAGATGTGACGGCTTTACCTGTGATGGACAGGGCCATATCCACTTCTTTTTGTAGGATTTTTCTTTCAAGGGCATTGGAGTTTCCATATGATGCAGCCAGTCAATATACTCTCCCCTGCAGATCATGGAAGTTTGCCAAAGCTTTCGATACCATGCTGAATCTTCGCAAGCTCTTAAGGAAATAAAACCTCTGCCATGCTTTCTTCTTAATTGCACTTACGTGTTGGCCCAGGACAGGCCCTCTGAAATGACACAGAGCAATTTAATATTGCTGACCCTCTCCACCTCTGATCCCCAGTGAGGACTGGCTCAAGGATCTCCAGTTTCCTCCCCCTGCAGTCAATAATCAGCTCCCTGGTTTTGCTGACATCGAGTGAGAGGTTACTGTTGTGAAACCACTCAGCCAGATTTTCAATCTCCCTCTTACACGCAGATTCATCACCACCTTTGATTAGGCCTTCAACAGTGGTGTCATCAGCATGAACATAACATTGGAGCTGTGCTTAGCCACACAGTCATAAGTTTAAAGTTAGTGGAGCAGGGGGCTAAGCTCACTGTCTTGTAGTGCACCTGTACTGATGGAGATCATGGAGGAGATGTTATGGCTAATCTGAACTGACTGATGTCTACAAGTGAGAAAAGCAAGGATCCAATTGCACAAGGAAATATTGAGATCAAGGTCTTGGAGATTAATTAGTTTTGAGGGGATGATGGTATTGAATGCCAGGTGTAGTCAATAAAGGCATGTCCTGTTCTCACTGTTACTATCAGGTGGGAGGTACAGAAGCCTGAAGGGACACACTCAATGATTCAGGAACAGTTTCTTCCACTCTGCCATCCGATTCATAAATGGACATTGAATCCTTGGACATTACCTCACATTTTTTTTAAATATACAGTATTTCTGTTTTTGCACTTTTTAAATCTATTCAATATATGTAATTGATTTACTTGTTTATTATTATTATTTTATGTTATTTATTATTATGTTTTTTCTCTGCTAGAATATGTATTGCATTGAACTGCTGCTGCTAAGTTACCAAATTTCACGTCACATGCCGGTGATAATAAACCTGATTCTGATAAAGAGCATCCTGATGTATTGCATCCTGATGTGTCCTGATGTTCCAGGGTTGAGTGAAGAGCCAATGAGATGGCATCTGCTGTGGACCTGTTACTCCAGTAGGCAAATTGGAGAGGACCCAATTTGCTGCTCAGGCAAGAGTTGAAATCTTTCATCAGCAACCTTTCCAAACACTTCAGAACTGTGAATGTAAGTGCTACTGAGTGATAGGCATTGAGGCAGGTCACCAAATTCTTCTCAGGTACTGGAATAATTGAAGCCTGTTTGAATTAAGTGAGTACTTCAGACTGCTAAAGTGAGAAGTTAAAGATCTCAGAGAACACCCTAGCCAGTCGATCAGCAAAGGTCCTTAGTACTTAGCCAGGTACTCTGTCTTGGCTGGATGCCTTTTGTGTGTTCAAAATCTTAGTTAAAAGCAAGGCTAAATAAATACAGTAGATTTGGAGCTGGCATTTACAAGCGTCAACCGAGTTGACATCCCTTATAGTTTTACTTATTGTGTTCCACAGTTTATAAGTGTAGTTCAAAAAAGCTGAGCTGCCAATGACTGTCCTGACCTCCTGGTTTCATGTCAGTTCAATTCCACATTCCATCCACACGTAACCTGTCTGTCCTCAGCCTGTGAGATATGGCCAGGCACAGACTAGAAGGGAAGTCCCTCCATAATCCAACTGGATAATCTGCAACCCTACATTGAATCTACAATATTGAATTTTCCAATTTCAGCCCAACTACATTTTCTTACCTGGTTCCACTACTCACCTAGATAGGAATAAGATTGAAAGAGAGTACAGCGAAATTTACAAGGATGCTGCCAGAACCTGAGTTATAGTGAAAAGCTGAATAGGTTAGGACTGATTCTCTAGGCCATAGAAGAATGAAGGGAGATTTGATAGCGGAATACAAAATCCGGACTGGTATAAATAGGGTTGGGTGCCAGGGTGGAGATACATCTCCACCAAAGAAGGTGTAAGGAGAACCTTTCCTCCACTAGCCTGTTGGTCACCCTTGGCAAAGCGTAGCACCTGCTTAGGCCCCCAATCAGGGTCACGCGAAGCGATGGGAGCAGGTGGTGGATGGTCGTATGAGCAGCTGGTGCACATCACAAGTCCTGGTTATCCAACCAGTGACACCAGGCAGACAATCTCTGAAGAGTATTGATAATGGCCGAGGTCGGCCGTCTTGTAAAGACACTGTCCAGCAGAAGACAATGACAAATTACTTCTGTAGAAAAATTTGCCAAGAAAAATCATGGTCATGGGAAAATCATGATTGCCCACTTCATACAACACGGCACGGAATGATGATGATGATAGACAGGGTAAATGCCAGAAGGCAGTCGGGTGAAAACAGGGCTTGAAGTCAGGGGTTAAAGGTGAAAGGTAAGATATTTAAGGGGAAACACCTTCATTCAGAGTGAGAGTGTGGAACAAATGCCAGTGGAAGTGGTGGATGCGGGTTCTTCTGTTATTTCTCAACACCTACGCATTCAAGCCACTGCAATGATTAACAATGACAATACCCAGCTGGAAATGTCTTCTGCTCCCTAAGCTCATCACACCTACTGGGGCACTGCAGAATCTTCTGTGATGGGCCAGTCTTTCAGGATTTACAAGCTGCAGCCTAGGTGAAGATCCTTTGTCTCTCTGGAGTTTCTGTTGTCATGTCTGTAGCTCTGGGTTTTTACAGGGTGGGGTTGCTAGCCCCGTGCCCAATCCTCCTCTTTCTGCATCCGGGCTTGGGGCAGCCCATGGAGGAGCCCTGTGGAAATGCAGTTGTATCAAAAAGAAAACAATGACTTTTTAATCTATCTTCCTCAATGATTAAATCGTATCGAAATGCGGTTGTGCTGCTTACCTCTCCTCACCTGCCTATCACCTCCCTCTAGGTCCCCTCCTTCAATTTCTCCTATGGTCCACTCTCGTCTCCTCTCAGATCCCTTTCTCTCCAGCCCTTGACCTTTCCCCACTCACCTGGCTTCTCCCCCACCCTTACACACACCTTCTTTATTCTGGCATCTTCCCACTTCCTTCCTGATCCTGAAGAAGCGTCTCAGCCAAAGACATCAATTATTTATTCATATTCATGGATGCTGCCCGAAATGCAGAGCTCCTCTGGCATGTTGCGTAAGATTTATTTGTCACACGTACAGTGAAGCACATAATGAAATACACCTTTTGCATCAATGACTAACAGAGTCCAAGAATTGTGCTGGGGCAGCCCCTCAGGTGTTGCCATGCTTCCTATGCCAACGTTGCATACCCACAACTCACGATCCCTAACTTCGGAATGTGGGAGGAAACCGGAGTAGCCGGAAGAAACCTTGCAGTCACGGGAGAACGTACAAACTCAGAGACTAGTGGGAATCAAGCACCAGTTGGTAATCACTGGTGCTGTAAAGTGACTGTGCTAACTGCTATGCTACCATGCCAACCCTGTCCAAAGTTAGAAGGCAGCATATGGTTTCACAATACATTATTGAACCATTTGGGAAGATTCTCTCACACACTCCCAGCACTGAATCAGACATTTAGCGGAGATTCATTCAGTTTGAGGTTCTGTGAACAAATTGCCTTCACAAATTAGCAATTTACATTCTCTTCCCTGTCAGCTTATAAAGACAGCAAGTACAAATAATTCCAGAGCTAGTGTTGGTTGAATACACAGACTCTTTTAAATGCTCACACCTATCAACATCCAGATTTAGGAATATCTTCCTTCAGAACAAGTCATTCTTTAAAGTTGTAAATGAACACATTAAAAAAAGCAAGCCTTACATAATCTGTCTTTTCTGCAAGGGCTGTATCTCAGTATTTGTAAGCAGTTGTCAGTTTACAGAAACATTACCCAGTGACGAGCCCCCAAGTCTACATCGGCACATATTTAAACCCTTCAAAATACAGTTAAACCCATTCCTGAAGACACACTCTCAGTGTTTTAGGAACAACTTCTTCCATGCTATCTCATTGGCTCTTCACACAACCGTGGAACATCTGGAGGACAAAGGTGCGTACATCAGGAAGCTCTTTATCAATTACAGCTCAGCGTTTAACACCATCGTTCCCTCAAAACTATTGAGCACACTCCAATATCTGAGCCTCAATACCCCCTTGTGTAAGTAGATCCTGGATTTTCTCACTTGTAGACCCTAGCCAGTCCAGATTGGCAAAAACATCTCACCAGTCCTACCAAAGGGTTTTGGCCCGAGACTCCAGGATTTTGAGTGTCTTGCTTGGATTTCCATCAACAGATTTTCTTTCTCTTGTTTGTGAATGGATCCCCACAATCTCCATCAGCACGGGGATGTGTGCTCACCCCTCTGCTCTGCTCACTTTTGGTTGTGTGGCTAAGTACAGCTCCAACACCATATACAAGTTTGCTGATGACACCACTGTTGTGGGCTGTACCAAAGGTGGTAATGAATCATCATACAGGAGGGAGATTGATAACTTGGCTGAGTGGTGTCATAACAACCTCTCACTCAATGTCAATAAGACTAAGGAAATGAGTGTAGACTTCATGAGAGGGAAACCAAAGGTCCATGAGCCAGTAATCATCATAGGATCAGAGTCAGAGAGGGTCAGTAACTTCTGGACCTATCATAATTGCGAAGAAAGCACAACAGCACCTCTACTTCCTCAGAGTTTTGCAGAGATTTGGCATGTCATCAAAAACCTTAGCACATTTCTTTGGATGGGTGGTGAAAATTGTGCTTACTGGCTGCATTACGGCCTGCTATGGGAACTCCAATGCCTTTCAGCAGAAAGTCCTACAAAAAGTAGTGAATTCAGCCCAGTACATCACGGGTAGAACCCTCCAAACCATTCAGCCCATCTACATGAAACATTGCTGTAGAAAAACAGCATCCATCATCAAAGATCCTCACCACCCAGGTCATGCACTTTTCTCACTGCTGCCATTAGGTAGAAAATACAAGAGCCTCAGGACTCCCATCACCAGGATCAGGAACAGTTACTACCCCTCAACCATCAGGCTCTTCAACAAAAGAGGACAACTACACACTTTTAAGAACTCTTTTATCTTGTTATTTCATGCTCACCATTTATTGCTATTTATTTATATCAGCATTTTCACAATTTGGTGTCCTTTGATCCTGTTTACTGTTACTGTTCTACAGATTTGCTAAGTATACCCACAGAAAAAGAATCTCAGGGTTGTATGTGGTGACATATATGTGTTCTGATAACAAATTTTACTTTGAACTTTGATCAGATTTCTGAATGGACATTGAACCCATGAACACCACCTTTTTTTTCTCCTTTTGCTCTCTTTTTTGCACTGCTTATTTCTGGTATGGGGTGAAGCCACTGCACAGAATCAATAAAAGCTGCAGAAAGTTGTGAATTCAATCATCTCCATCGTGGCTCTAGCCTCCCCAGCCTTCAGGACATCTTCAAGAAGCACGGCCTCCAAAGGCTGCACTCATCATTAAGGAACCCCATCATCCAGGACAAGCCCTCTTCTCATTGCTACCTTCAAGGAGGAGGTACAGGAGCCTGAAGTCACACACTCAATGATTCAGGAACAGCTTCTTCACCTCTGCCATCAGATTCCTAAGTGGACAATCAACCTATGAGCACAACCTTCACTACTTTTTTTTCTCTTTTTGCACTATTTATTTAACTTTTTAAAATATATATGCATAAACATACTGTAATTTACAGTTTTTATTATGTATTGCAATGTTCTGCTGCGCAAAACAACATATTTCATGGCATATAACACCATAAGACCATACGACATAGGAGAAAAATTGGACCATTTGGCCCATCGAGTCTGTTCTGCCATTCCATCATAGCTCTCAACCCATTCTCCTGCCTTCCCCGCATAACTTTTAATTAAGAACCTATTTACCTCCACCTTAAACATACCCAAAGATTTGGCCTCCATCTATGCAATGAATGAAGTCAACAGATGCACCATGCTCTGGCTAAAGAAATTCCTCCTCATCTTCATTCTGAATGATGTAACTATTCTGAGGCTGTGTCCTCAGGTCTTAAGACTCCCCCACTACAGGAAACATATAGTTTCCAATATCCATATTCACTCTATCAAGGCCTTTCACCATTTGATATGTTGCAATGAGATCCCCCTCATTCTTTTAAACTCCAGCAAGTACAGGCCCAGAGCCATCAAACATTCCTCAGACACCCTGCTTCCTCAACATTACCCATCCCTTCACCTATCGTCATATCATCGCAAACACTGAGCCCATTCACAAATCGAAAGAGAAGCACACAACATCCCAAACTATCTAGCCTTCAAACATGTTAAGCACCACAGAGACACAGGAGAATCCGCAGATTCTGGAAATCTTGAGTAACACACGTGAATCCGAATCAGAATCAACTTTATTATCACTGACATGCTGGATGTTGTGAAATGCATCGTTTTACAGCAGTTGTAGGACTCCGTAGGTCAGTCGAACATGGACGTAGCATTCTAGCTGTCTAGGTACCCAAGTCCAGGTGGTACAATATGGAGAGCAAGCTGTTGCTCATATCGCAGGCTTCCCCCTCTCCATGCAGCTGATGAATCCAAAAGAACAGCAGGGACTGATACAGTTCGGCACCAGCAGCCTCACGGGACTTGCCAATCAAAGTTGAACTTTGAACTTGAACTGCAGTGTTGAACTCAACATAGGATGGCAATAGTACAGTGCAATACATTAAAATCACTACAAGTTGCAGTAGGAAATATATATATAGATATATAAATAAAGTTCAAAGTACATTTATTATTGAAGTATAAATACCATATACCACCCTGAGATTCATCTTGCAGGCAACCACAAAACACAGAAACACAACAGAGTCCATAAAGAAACACCACAAAGACTGTCATACTCCCAATGTGTGAAAAAAGGACAGATTGTGCAAACAATAAAAAAGTAAACAAATATTACACAGAACGTGAGTGGTAGAGATTCCAAAAGTGAATCCACAGCCACAGAGAGCAAAATAGTGAGGTAGAGTTCACGGGTTCATGGATAATAGGGTCTCAGCCCAAAATGTCAACAGTTTATTCCTCTGCATAGATGTTGCCTGACTTGTGAGTTCCTCCAGCATTTTGTGTGTGTTGCTCCATTACTATCCACATGTAACTACATCCTCAGATGCATCACAGGACTTTATCACATTCAGAACTGGCTGAACTGAAGTGGAAGCAAGCTATCCTCAAAGCCAAGAGACTATCAAAAGCAAATCTGGCCTTCCCTGCAGCAGAGATGCTGTAGTTTCATCAGAACTTCAAGATCTCAAGAGCCACAAGGTAATGCTGCAGCTCGATAAAACTTTCAGAATAAATTTCACAGCACATGCTAGTGACATTAAACCCGATTCTAATTCTGAACTCTGGTCAGACCACACTTGGAATTTAGTGTTCAGTTCTGGCTGACATTTAATACTTATTTATTTGTAATTGTTTTTCTTTCTTTTTGTATCTGCACAGTCTTTTACACACTGGTTGAATGTCTAGTAGGTGTGGTCTTTCTATTATGGTTATTATTCTATTACAGATTTGTTGAGCATGCCCACAAGAAAACAAATCTCAGTGTTGTATATGATAACAGATATGAATTTTTTTAATAAATTTACTTTGAGCTTTGAATATGACTCATTATAGGAAGGATGTGGAATTTTAGGGAATGTGCAGAGGAGATTTACCAGGGTGCTGCCTGGATTAGACAGCATGGCTTGTGAGGAGATGTTGCGTGAATTAGGGCTTTTCTCTTTGGACTGGAGGATGAGAGGTGACTTGATAGAGTTGTACAAAATTAAAAAGAAACATAGATTAAGTGGATAGCCAGGGGCTTTTGCATGGGGCAGAAATGTCTAAATTGTGGGGGCATAACTTTAAGGTGAATGGAGGAAAGTATAGAGGGGCGTCAGAGATAGTGTTTTTTTTACACCGAGTAGTAGGTGCCTTGTCTGAGTGATGGTAGAGGCAGATACCTTACAGGTATTTAAGAAACTCAGACACATGGATGATAGAAAGACAGAGAACTATGTAAGCAGGAAGGGTTAGATTGATCTCAGAGTGGGTTAAAACACACATCATGGGCCAAAGGGTCTGTACTCTGCAGTGACGTTTTACATTCTAGCTCAATAATAAATTATATAAATTGGACAAAATACCCAATACTTTTGCCAGCTCTCTAATGTAACTGAAAACTGAAAATTAATTCCTGTTGTATAATGTAATTGACTGGTACAAGTTGAAATTGGAACAGGCTTTAAATTAAGAGAAGGCACTGTTTATAACCATGGATGACAACATTTCAAAATAAGTGAATTAGCATTCTCCAAATACTGGAAGCATTCAGGACGCAACAAATTTATATTTCACTTCGCTATTGGCAATTTTAATTATTTCTAACTCAGATGAGGTCATCATATCGAATTCCTGTCCAAATTCTCCACTGAAGCAAGGTCACGTAGTGTACTGTCTTACAATTACGTTGCCATGGTAAAGCTGAAGTCAACTAAAGTCTTATGACAGAAAGGGCTATTTTTCACCACATTTACAGCGTCCCGTGTAACAGGGTGTCACATCGGCGTAATTTCCAAAAGCAGATTTTAAATCTCCTAAAACAGTGTCAACGGCAGGCAGGCAGTGTACAGAATATACAATCCAACCCCGCAATCAAAAGCCCAACGGTAAATACTACTACATAGTTGATCCTCAATTGAATACAACTTCCACTCACCTCAAGCGTTTGTGTTTTTTAAAATCATTCAGTTGTTACGTTTACTGCCTGGTGTCTGCAGCCCGAGCAGCTTGGAAAGACGGCTCATCATTCCCTGCATTGGACGGTGGAGTGGCATTGGCAAATCTCCCGGAGTCCTGTCCGCCGAGCAGAGACCCCAGCACCAACAGGCAAATGGAGCCGAAGCGCCACCGTGCGCGCACAGCCCGACGATGACGCGCGGCGCGGCGCCGTGCGCGCTCCCGCAAGGCTGTGCTGCCTGTCCATTTCACAAACACCAGCGATTCTGCAGATACTTTCTGCAAAAAGAACAGTTACTTCTCTAACAGCAGTAAGGCTGATCAATACCTCCACTCACTACTTTATCATTAGCTGTCAGAGTCACCTTATGTACAGAAACTCCTGTACTCAGTGTCACTTTATGGACGTACAATCTATCCATGAATATGATAGTTATTTATTTATATTTATTCTTGTTTTCTTTATTTTATTGTGTTTTTTTGTGCTGCATTGGATCCAGAGTAAAAATTATTTCGTTCTCCTTTACACTTTTTGTGCTGGTAATAACATTAAACAATCAAGCCATACTGGTATCTTGAACAACATACACACACACACACACACACACACACACACACACACACACACACACATACACACACATTCACACATATACATTTACATACACACACACATACATACACACTCACACATATACATTTACACAGACACACACACACATACATACACACTCACACATACATTTACACAGACACACACATACACATATACACACTCTCACATATACATTTACACAGACACACACATACACATTTACACAGACACACACACATACATACACACTCACACATATACATTTACACAGACACACACATACACATATACACACTCACACATATACATTTACACAGACACACACTCACACACAATGCTGGAGGAACTTAGCAAGTCGGGCAGAATCTATGGTGGGGAATAAACAGTCGACATTTCAGGTAAAAACAGTGCTCAGGACTGGAAAGGGACGTGGAAGAGGATAAAATCTGTTAAATGATTCCTTCTGTGTTGTTCTGCTGAGCATTTTGGGCATGCTCTGTTGGTCCCAGAATGTGTGGCAACACTTTTGGGTTGTCCTCAGCAAATCCTCAGATGTGTTGGTTGTTAACAGACAACACATTTCACTGTATGTTTTGATGTACACATGATAAAATTCAATCTTGAATTTAGAAAATTTGTATTCAAAGAGTCATAAGCACAAGAAATTGTGCAAATGCTGGAATTCCAGAGTAGTGCATACAATGCTGGAGGAACTCAGCCGTCTATGGAGGGTAATAAACAGTTGGCGTTTTGGGCTGAGACTCTTCACTTTGCCCTAGGTGAAAGCCACACCTCTGCTCCCCCCCCCCCCATCTCTATAGCAGCTGAAAATGCCTCAGTTGTGCCTCCATTTGAGAGGGAAGTTAGGCAGAATCAGGTTTATCAGAACTAATATATGTGAGAGAATTGTTGTTTCAGTATCAGTATTCTGCAAAACATAAAAATCACTATTAAGTGGCAATAGAAATAAAGTACCTTAAGACATAGAAGCAGAATTAGGCCATTTGGCCCATTGACTCTGCTCTGCCATTCCATCATGGCTGATTTATTGTCCCACTCAACCCCATTCTCCTGCCTTCTCCTCATAACCTCTGATACCTTTATTAGTTAAGGACCTATCAACCTCCACTTTAATAGCCATCTGCAGCAATGAATTCTACAGATTCATAACCCTCTGGCTAAAGAAATTCCTCCGCATCTCCATTCTAAAATACGTCCTTCTATTCTGAGCCTGTGTCTTCCGGTATTTGACTCCCCCACCATAGGAAACATCCTCTCCACATCCCCTCTATCCAGGCCTTTCAATATTCAACAGGTTACGATGAGACTGTCCCTCATTCTAAACTCCAACAAGTACAGGCTCAGAGGCATCATACATTCTCCATATGTTAACACTTTCATTGCCGGGATCATTCTTGTGCACCTCCTCTGGACTTTCTCCAATGCCAACATATTCCTCTTAGATAAGAGTCCTGAAACTGCTCCCGATTCTCCAAGTGCAGTCTGACCAATGGCTTATAAAGCTTCAGCATTGCTTTTATATTCTGGTCCTCTCAGATCGAACGCTAACATTGCATTTGGACTGTTTAATTGGAGTATTTGACTGTTTAACTAACCATTTATTTAATACATACCAGCCGATCATGGCAACCTAAAAGATTTGCTGTTTAAGAAGTGAGTACAGAATGAGAGAGAGCCGCTTTCAGTTTGCACCTGTCAATCAAAATCAGTGATTATTCTTGTTTAATATCCTGCATCTTTAACATGTTTGAATTGATAGGAGATGTAGATCTGGTGGATAGGTGGCACCTTTCTCCCAGGGTGGAAATGGCTAACATGAGGAGTTGTAACTTGGAAGAAGTACGAGGGGATATCAGCGATATTACTTCTTACTCGATGGTGTTGTCTGTGAGTTACATGTACTGTGTTGTGCATAGTGGTCCCGAGGAACATTGTTTTGTTAGGCAGTACACATGTATACATGTAATAACTTTCAAGTTCATGTCATAGTCATAGAAAAGTACGGCACAGAAACAGGCCTGTCAGCCCATCTAGTCCATGCTGTCTCATCCCACCGACCTACACCCAGACCATTGCCCTCCATAACCTTCCCTTCCACGTATCTATCCAAACTTCTCATAAGTGTTGAAATCGAGCTGGTTGCAGGACTTGCACTGGCAGCTCGTTCCACACTCTCACAACCCTCTGAGTGAAGAAATTCCCCTTGTGTTCCCCTTAAACCTTTCACCTTTTACCCTTATCCCATGACCTTTGGTTCTAGTCCCACCCAAACTCAGTGGAAAAGCCTGCTTGAGTTTACTATACCAAAACCCTAATAACTGTACATACCTTTATCAAATCTCCCCTCAGTCATCTATGAATGAAGTCCTAACCTGTTGAATCTTTCCTTATGACCCAGGTCCTCCATTTCTGAATATATATGTAATGACAATAAACGTAATCTTGAACTTGAGGCGTATGTTTTTTACACAGAGAGTGATAGGTATATGGAATGCTCTGCGGAGGTGGTGGGAGAGGCGGGTACTACACATAGAAGACATTTAAGCGACTCTTAGCTAGCCAAACAGATGAAAGAAAAGTGGAGAGCTATGAGGGAGGGAAGCGTTTGGAGTCGGTGAAAACGCCATTATACCCTGAGGCAGGGGTCAGCAACCTTTACCACTGAAAGAGCCATTTGGACCCATTTCCCACAGAAAAGAAAACACTGGGAGCCACAAAACCCGTTTGACATTTAAAATGAAATAACACTGCATACAACGTTTTTTTTGCCTTTATGCTATGTATAAACAAACTATAATGTGTTGCATTTATGAGATCGATGAACTCCTGCAGAGAAAACGAAATTACATTTCTGCATGCAACAAAAACATTTTGAACTCCGAAAAAAAGACGTTGGGTTGAAGGTTACTTTTAAGTAAAATAATCAATGTCTATTTGAGTCCTTCTTGTATTTATGAAAAACGCCAAACTTAAATTTTCCGCCAGCAGCAAACCAAAAATAACGTCAGCCAGCTGTCAACCTGAAAAATAAAAGGACTATTTCACTGAACAATGAAAAAATATGAATATACGTAAAATAATAGGCAATTAAAATATTTATCATACTTGGTTAATGGGATTTCTGCTCCTGGACCTCAGCGCACAGCGTCTGCACATCAGGGCTGTATGACGACACCTTCATCTTTACACAGGATCGCAAGCTGTCATCTGTGAGGCGTGCGCGATGTTTGTTTTTAATAAAGTTCATGTTGGAGAACACCTGCTCACATACATATGTGGATCCAAAGATCGACAGGACTCCAAGCGCATACTTTTTAATGTTTATAAATAAATAATAACTAATAAATGTCGGGGATAGCATTCCATGTTTCGAACACAAGTTTGTCCAGTTTTAGGAGGTTTTCAATATCACTCCATTTGTGATTCTGAGCAAGAACAGCCTTCTGACGGGCAACATCTTCAAGGTCTGCTGTCAAGCGTCTAAACTTGGACACCCTATGTCTTTGTCAGCTATGTCGGCCAGTTCCATCTCAAGATCAGGTTGACTCACACCTGCCAATGCAGTCGTATTCAGTAGGGATGGATCGATGCTTAGGGGAGTGACCGGAAAGGATAATGTATTTTTTTCCTCTCTGAACTCACAGAAGCATTTCCCAAACGATGTTTGCATTGCGATGATTGCAGAATGTAAATACTCCGAATTTATCATGTCGTGACCTTGTTTGAACTCTCTCAAATTGGAGAAGTGAGACAATGTGCCTTTCAGTAAATCTCTGGCAAGCACTGTCAACTTGCACTCGAATGCCAAAACATCCTCCAACATGTGTAGAGCTGTACGTCCTTTCCCCTGAGGAGCTGTGTTCAGCGTGTTCAGGTGCGCTGTCATGTCAACCATGAAGTGTATCTTTTCCAGCCACTCTGGCTGTTCCAGCTCAGGAAAGGTGAGCCCTTTGCTGCCCAGGAAAGTTTTCACTTCTTCCAGACACGCAACAAAGTGTTTCAGCACCTCCCCTCTGGACAGCCACCGGACTTTGTTGTGCAGCAGGAGATCAGAATATGCGCTTTCTAGCTCGTCCAATAACAAACGGAATTGACGGTGATTTAAACTTTTTGCCATTATTTTATTGACAATCTGAATGACAACATCCATTACTTCTGTGCATTCCAGAGGAAATGTTTGAGCGCACAGTGCCTCTTGGTGCAAGATGCAGTGAAAAGTCAGCAGCTTTCTGTCCAGCGACTTCTGCAGTAAAGCCACAAATCCCTTGTGCCATACTTGGTGCCCCATCAGTAGCTACTGACACTAGGTGGGTGGTCTTTATTCCTTTGGCTCTTAAACAATTCAAGACAGCCTCACAGATGTCCTCCCCCCGTGTTTGGTCTTTTAGAGGTATCAACTCAATCAGTTCTTCCTGTGGCCCGGCAGAGTTTACATACCGGCAGAACAGCGCTATTTGTTCAATATCACCTTTGTCTTTAGACTCATCACAGACAATCGAGTAGGCCACAGCTGAACTGATGTCTTTAATTTGCTGTCTTGTGATGTCTTCTGCCATTTTTATGGTTCTGTCTTTGACAGTCTTTGCAGAGAGGGGCATATCCCTGATTTTCTGCACAATTTCACTCTTGTTTTTAAAGTCCGTAAATAGATGTTCTGAAATCTTAATGAAAGATTATTTTATATATTCAGCATCTGTAAACTGCTTCCCGTGCCTGACTATTTCCTGAGTGGCAACAAAACTAGCATACGTAGTTGATTTTCCAGACTTCATCCACTTCTTGAAATGATTTTTGCTCAGATCAACCTTCCGCATCAGTTCCGAAACGGCTTTTTTTCTCTCATCTCCATCCGGATATTTTTGAGCAAAGGCTGCATGTTTATTCTGGAAATGTCTTGCGACATTTGACTTTTTGTTGTTTGCTAGTTTCTCAGTGCATATTAAGCATACCGGTAAACCAGTCTTGTCAACAGTGAAAGCAAATGAATCTGTCCACGTATCATTAAACGTTCTGTTTTCTTCAGTCAGTTTTCTTTTCTTAGAATTCTCCATAGTTAGCCTACCTTGGATCGAAAAATTAAAGAAATCGCGCACTGGCGGGTGTCAGGCATTGGCAGTGGTGAGGTATATTAATAGCGATAAAAACACTTTGTAGCGGTGTGCTACACGCAGTCAGTAAACCGCAGTCAAAGATAACTTTATTCGAACTAAACAGCCTTGCTTTTAAGCCTCCCTCAACCTGCCCCCCATGGGCGCGGATGCTCCAAAAGACACGTACTCACAAACCCCCGTGGGCTATCTCTCTTAGCCTGAAAGCTGGCTAATTGTGAGCTGGTTCGGATGTGCCAGGAAATGGGTCGCCACAACGTTTTATTTAGATTGTACAAGATCACCATAATCTTCAAATTTAGAATTACATTTCAAAAACTAACAAACTAACATAAAATACATTTTAATTAAATACCCACCATTTATTTTCCAAAGCCACAGGGAGCCGCAGCACAGAGATGAAAGAGTCACATGCGGCTCCGGAGCCGCGGGTTGCCGACCCCTGCCCTGAGGCATCGAAGTTCTGAATTCAACCCGGTCGTCCTCTGTAAGGAGTTGGTACATCCTCCCCGTGGAATATGTGGGTTCCCTCTGGGGTGCTCAGGTTTCCTCCCACAGTCCAAAGACAAACTGGATGGGTTAATTGGTCATTGTAAATGGTCCTGTCACTAGGCTAGGATGAAATTGGGGCTTGTTGGCTGCATGATTTGAAGGGGCCTATTCCACACTGTATAAAAGTTTCATACACTGAAAGACCTGTACTCTTCTATGTTCTCCATTCTTCCCCATCTGAAGAATAGCTTTTATTTTCAATTTCATAAAAGTAAGGCAGGTGTCCAACTATTGTGCAGCTTAATGTAAGATGCTTCAGTACCCTTTCTGCTTTACTTTGTCCTTGGCACTTCTTCAGTAAGAAAAGATTTTTTCCATTTCATGATCCAGTGAATTATTTTTCTTCCGGCATTGTTATAGCCCCTCAAGCATCATTTGAAATATCAGTGACCAACTTGTGAAGATAGTGAGCTACCAGAGCAATTCTTCAAAAAAATACAATAGAAACAACAAATGAAATTTGTATGTCATCTCTGCACATCATCCCAATAAACCCACAGAGAGCATTCAGATATTGCCCTCATTTTGCAAAAATAGATTCAAAAAAGTTATCTGGGCCACAGAATTCTTCATTGCCATGGCTGCAGTGACCCAAATGAAAATCCCAAATTCTTATTCATGGTAGAACTGACAGTAAATTCTGGAAACGTCCAACAAATCGGGCAGCATCTGGGGGAAGAGAGGCAGGGTTAATGTTTCTGGCCAAAGACCTTTCATGTCTTCAGCCGGAAAAATTAGGAAAGAATGGGCAGTATGATAGTGTAGTGGTTAGCACACCCCATTATAATACTGGCAACCCGGGTTCTATTCCCGCCTTTGTCTGTAAGGAGTTCTCCCCATGGCCTTCGGGTGCTCCATTTCCTCTCGCTGGTTGGTAGGTTAATTAGTCATTGCAAATTGTCCTGTGATTAGGCTAGTGTTAAATCGGGGATTGCTGAGAATCCCAAACACCCCAAATTAATGCAGTGAGGGATGACT
Source organism: Hypanus sabinus (assembly GCF_030144855.1). Lineage (NCBI taxonomy): Eukaryota > Metazoa > Chordata > Chondrichthyes > Myliobatiformes > Dasyatidae > Hypanus > Hypanus sabinus. The sequence continues at coordinate 5,085,770 of NC_082715.1, forward strand.
CTCCGAGTGCACTACTATCCCAGCTATTCATGGATAATTCATGTAGAATCATAGAGTCATAGAGAAGTACAGCACAGAAACAGGCTCTTTGGCCCATCTAGTCCATGCTGAAACCATTTAAACTGCCTTGCTCCACACAACCTGCACTGGGACCATAGCCCTCCATATCCTTACTATCCATGTACCTATCTAAACTTCTCTTAAATGCTGAAATTGAGTCTGTATGGACCACTTGCGCTGGCAACTCATTCCACACTCTCACCACCCTCGGAGTGAAGAGGTTTCCTCTCGTTCCCCTTGAACTTCTCACCTTTCACCCTTAAGCTATGACCTCTGGTTGTAGTCCTACCTGACCTCAGTAGAAAGAGCCTGCTCATGTCTGATGTGCTAAATGACAAAATAAGCAGGGTCAGCTTCCCTGATCTCTACCACAATGATGCAAATAACTTAGCAGTTGTTTCCTGGTTTGGTGTCGGCCAATGAACATACCCCACTATCTTCACCTGATACAGACCAGAATGTCTGTCACTTTGCTTTGTAAACTGTCCAGTTACCTGCTGCGGGCCAGCACCCAGTGCTCTGTAGACAATGCTGTTTGTTTGCAACGCAGTCCTTTTAATTTCAGACAAATTATTGCATGCCATTGACATTAAGAAGTGAAGCCTAGCACCTGCTTATGGTAAGAAGTTGAGCAAGAAACATTGGTTATAATTTTTACTTTGTCATGAAAAACTCTGCTGATTTGGAAAGGTCATGCTGTTGTACCAGAAAGCTGAGGTGAGCAATAAGTCTCTTGGGCCCTGGAAAGTGAACCTCCATCATGAGCAACATGTCCAAACGGAAGATAAGGTACTTCCATCTTATGGTTATAAAGGGGCTGGGACCACAGAAACAGGCGGGTTAGACTAGGAGTGAGATGGAGAATTGAGTTGAACAAACTAAGCACAGGTGCTCTGTTGAACAACCAGGCAGAGTGATGTCGGGTATCCCATCAGGCCTTGGGAAGGTACAGGCTCGCGAGGATAAAGGTGAAAATCTTTATCTCTCGAGATGTTGGGAGCCCCAGAACGATGAAGGAAGATCACATTATCAACACAGAGAGAATTTAGATTGGTTGCATCACCACCTAACTTTGCCAGGGACAGTCACAAACCCAGCTATGAAAGCAGAAGGGTTGTGCATGGGGCGAGCAACCCCATCCCATAAAAACACAGAGCTGCATAAATGCCAACAGAAGCTCCAAATATCTCATCCCTGGCAAGGAAGGTACACCAAGAAGATGGGCTACACCTGGGGACAGCTTGAAAGACTGGCCCAGGACAGAGGACTCTGGTGAGCTGCTGTTGACAGCCTGTGAGTAAAGGGCTTAAGTCAGTAAGCATCACCATCTGGTATGGAGGCTCAAAAGCACAGGATAGTGGAGGCTGCAGAGAGCAGGAGACTTCTTTAAAAGGCAGTGCTTCAAGAAGGTGGTCTCCACCATTAGGGGTTGTCACCAACTGGGACATGTCTTCTTCTCACCACTGTGTGTCGCAATGTACGCTGGCAATTTCAGAACCCAGGCGCAGAGAAAAGACAGACTACGATGCAGAGACGGCAACCAGAGCTTATTCGTGAGAACTCCAGCAGAACATTGAAGACTCGGCCAAGTGACACCGCGAGATGGAACATTATCAAAGCCAGGACCCCGTGCTAACCAGGTGTCCATTTAAAAGTACAAGTAACACAGAATCCCCAAGACTATCAGATCAAACCTAACAAGCTTAAGCAGAAAGCTCCAGGGGGCCGCATTACAAAGCGTGACTCCTTTGAAGAAAACCCAACTCTAAACGATCGATGACTCTTGTTAAACAATAGCTAACCAATTCAGATGCTCTAAAAGCTCAGAACCCAGTGCTCTTTGGCTCCCTGCATGGGCCCAGGGAGCACACTACGCTTCTGTCAGGAGGAGGTACACAAGGCTGAAGACCCACACTGAGTGTTTTAAGAACAACTTCTTCCCCTCCGCCATCAGACTTTGGGACAGACAATAAACCCATAAACATGACCTCACTAAGAGGCTCTTAGTTACATGAATGTGCAGGAAACAGAAGGATAACACCATTGCACTGGCAGAAGGTGCAGGCACATGGGCTACAGAGAAGTGGACTCTGCCCTGTGCATCTCAGCATTGTTCTCCTGAAGCTGCACGGGGGTGCGACCACGCAGTATTTGAAATAGTCCCACGCACATAACCTTTGGTGCCACGCAGCTAGAATTTTTTTATATGATGTTAATATAAAGTACTGTGCAGTTTTCGGGCTGTGTAAAAATTTCCTGCTGAGAGCAATGGTTGGTCAGTGCAGCTGTGAAATCATTTCGAGGGATCGTTGCATTATGGGCACATCAGAAAAAAGCTTCAATGACTGAACAGTCTCTTCCTATTTTCCCGATCCCAATCAGACTCAGGTTTATTTTCAGTGTATGTCTCTGTGTGTACATGTCTATGTGTGAGAGGGTATAGGCTGTGTATAGATCAGTGTGTGTGTGTGTGTGTGTGTGTGTGTGTGTGAAGTCAAGTCATCACTTTTTATTGTCATTTCGACCATAACTGCTGGTACAGTACACAGTAAAAACGAGACAACATTTTTCAGGACCATGGTGCTACATGAAACAATACAAAAACTACACTGAACTATGTAAAAACAAAACAGATCAAATTACACTAGACTACAGACCTACCCAGGACTGCATAAAGTGCACAAAACAGTGCAGGCATCACAATAAATAATAAACAAGACAATAGCACAGAAAGTTGTCAGTCCAGACTCTAGGTATTCAGGAGTCTGACAGCTTGGTGGAAGAAACTGTTACAAAGTCTGGTTGTGAGAGCCCGAATGCTTTGGTGCCTTTTCTCAGATGGCAGGAGGGAGAAGAGTTTGTATGAGAGGTGTATGGGGTCCTTCATAATGCTGTTTGCTTTGCGGATGCAGCGTGTAGTGTCAATGGCTGTGTAGGCGGGAAGAGAGACCCTAATGATCTTCTCAGCTGACCTCACTATCCGCTGCAGGGTCTTGCGATCCGAGATGGTGCAATTTCCGAACCAGGCAGTGATGCAGCTGCTCAGGATGCTCTCAATACAACCCCTGTAGAATGTGATGAGGATGGGGGGTGGGTGGGAAATGGACTTTCTTCAGCCTTTGCAGAAAGTAGAGACGCTGCTGGGCTTTCTTTGCTATGGAGCTGGTGTTGAGGGACCAGGTGAGATTCTCCGCCAGGTGAACACTAAGAAATTTGGTACTCTGTGTATGTGTCTGTGTGTATCTGTGCGTCTCTCTCTGTCTCCCTATGTGCGTGTATCTGTGTGAATGTTTGTGTGTGTGTGTGAGTGTTTATGTGTGGGTGAGTGTTTATGTGTGTGTGTGTGTGTGTGTGTGTGTGTGTGTCTGTAAGTTATGTGTCGAGTGTGTGTAGTTGTGTCTATGTAGGTGTGTGTATATGTGTCTGTGTGTGGGTGTGAGTGAGTGTATGTATGTGCCTTGTGTGTGTTTGAGGGAGAGAGAGAGTATGTGTAGATGTGTGTGGGTGTGAGTGAGTGAGTGAGTGTATGTATGTATGTATGTGTATGTGTCTTGTGTGTGTGTGTGTGTTTGAGGGAGAGAGAGAGTATGTGTAGATGTGTGTGGGTGTGAGTGAGTGTATGTATGTATGTATGTATGTATATGAGTCTTGTGTGTGTGTGTGTGTTTGAGGGAGAGAGAGAGTATGTGTAGATGTGTGTGTGTGAGTGAGTGTATGTATGTGTCTTGTGTGTGTTTGAGGGAGAGAGAGAGTATGTGTAGATGTGTGTGGGTGTGAGTGAGTGAGTGAGTGAGTGAGTGTGTGTATGTATGTATGTGTATGTGTCTTGTGTGTGTGTGTTTGAGGGAGAGAGAGAGTATGTGTAGATGTGTGTGTGTGAGTGAGTGTATGTATGTGTCTTGTGTGTGTTTGAGGGAGAGAGAGTGAGTGTAGATGTGTGTGTGTGAGTGAGTGTATGTATGTGTCTTGTGTGTGTTTGTGTGTGTTTGAGGGAGAGAGTATGTGTAGATGTGTGTGGGTGTGAGTGAGTGAGTGTGTGTATGTATGTGTATGTGTCTTGTGTGTGTGTGTGTTTGAGGGAGAGAGAGTATGTGTAGATGTGTGTGTGTGTGAGTGTATGTATGTGGTTTGTGTGTGTTTGAGGGAGAGAGAGTATGTGTAGATGTGTGTGGGTGTGAGTGAGTGAGTGTATGTATGTATGTATGTATGTGTATGTGTCTTGTGTGTGTGTGTGTGTGTTTGAGGGAGAGAGAGAGTATGTGTAGATGTGTGTGTGTGAGTGAGTGTATGTATGTGTCTTGTGTGTGTTTGTGTGTGTTTGAGGGAGAGAGAGTATGTGTAGATGTGTGTGGGTGTGAGTGAGTGTATGTATGTATGTATGTGTATGTGTCTTGTGTGTGTGTGTGTTTGAGGGAGAGAGAGAGTATGTGTAGATGTGTGTGGGTGTGAGTGAGTGTATGTATGTGTCTTGGGTGTGTTTGTGTGTTTGAGGGAGAGAGAGTATGTGTAGATGTGTGTGTGTGTGAATGAGTGTATGTATGTATGTATGTATGTATGTGTATGTGTCTTGTGTGTGTGTGTGTGTGTGTGTGTGTGTTTGAGGGAGAGAGTATGTGTAGATGTGTGTGGGTGTGAGTGAGTGTATATATGTATGTGTATGTGTCTTGTATGTGTGTGTTTGAGGGAGAGAGAGAGTATGTGTAGATGTGTGTGTGTGAGTGAGTGTATGTATGTATGTATGTATGTATGTATGTATGTGTATGTGTCTTGTGTGTGTGTGTGTGTGTGTGTGTTTGAGGGAGAGAGAGAGTATGTGTAGATGTGTGTGTGTGAGTGAGTGTATGTATGTGTCTTGTGTGTGTTTGTGTGTGTTTGAGGGAGAGAGTATGTGTAGATGTGTGTGGGTGTGAGTGAGTGAGTGTATGTATGTATGTGTATGTGTCTTGTGTGTGTGTGTGTGTGTTTGAGGGAGAGAGAGAGTATGTGTAGATGTGTGTGTGTGAGTGAGTGTATGTATGTGTCGTGTGTGTTTGTGTGTGTTTGAGGGAGAGAGAGTATGTGTAGATGTGTGTGTGGGTGTGAGTGAGTGTATGTATGTATGTATGTATGTATGTATGTGTATGTGTCTTGTGTGTGTGTGTGTGTGTTTGAGGGAGAGAGTGTGTGTAGATGTGTGTGTGTGAGTGAGTGTATGTATGTGTCTTGTGTGTGTTTGTGTGTGTTTGAGGGAGAGAGTGTGTGTAGATGTGTGTGTGTGAGTGAGTGTATGTATGTGTCTTGTGTGTGTTTGTGTGTGTTTGAGGGAGAGAGAGTATGTGTGTAGATGTGTGTGTGTGAGTGAGTGTATGTATGTGTCTTGTGTGTGTGTGAGGGAGAGAGAGTGTGTGTGTAGATGTGTGTGTGTGTGAGTGAGTGTATGTATGTGTCTTGTGTGTGTGTGAGGGAGAGAGAGTGTGTGTGTAGATGTGTGTGTGTGTGAGTGAGTGTATGTATGTGTCTTGTGTGTGTCTGAGGGAGAGAGAGTGTGTGTAGATGTGTGTGGGTGTGAGTGCACAGTATACGTATCTGTGTGTTAGTGTGTGTCTGCATCCGGCCGGGAACTGGGAGCGGACCGGTTCTCCGAGAGGAGGCGCTGCCGCCGGAGTTCGCCGCGGCCCGCGGTCCCCGCTTGTTGCCTCGCCGGCTCCGGGTTCCGGTGACCGGGGGAAGGCGGACGGAGGATGGGAGGCCGGCTGGCGCGGGCTCTGCGAAATTTTAACTTGGAGAACCGGGTGCACCGGCAAGTGGGCCAGCAGAAACCGAGCGTTGCCCCGAGACACCCGGGTACCGGTGCGTGCCTGGAGCGACAGTGGAGGGGTGAGGGGGGACAGTGGAGGGGTGAGAGCCGGGGGTGACGGGGGGACAGTGGAGGGGTGAGAGCCGGGGGTGACGGGGGGACAGTGGAGGGGTGAGAGCCGGGGGTGACGAGGGGACAGTGGAGGGGTGAGAGCCGGGGGTGAGGGGGGACAGTGGAGGGGTGAGAGCCGGGGGTGAGGCGGGACAGTGGAGGGGTGAGAGCCGGGGGTGAGGGGGGACAGTGGAGGGGTGAGAGCCGGGGGTGAGGGGGGACAGTGGAGGGGTGAGAGCCGGGGGTGACGGGGGGACAGTGGAGGGGTGAGAGCCGGGGGTGACGGGGGACAGTGGAGGGGTGAGAGCCGGGGGTGACGGGGGGACAGTGGAGGGGTGAGAGCCGGGGGTGACGGGGGGACAGTGGAGGGGTGAGAGCCGGGGGTGACGGGGGACAGTGGAGGGGTGAGAGCCGGGGGTGACGGGGGGACAGTGGAGGGGTGAGAGCCGGGGGTGAGGCGGGACAGTGGAGGGGTGAGAGCCGGGGGTGAGGCGGGACAGTGGAGGGGTGAGAGCCGGGGGTGAGGCGGGACAGTGGAGGGGTGAGAGCCGGGGGTGAGGCGGGACAGTGGAGGGGTGAGAGCCGGGGGTGAGGGGGGACAGTGGAGGGGTGAGAGCCGGGGGTGAGGGGGGACAGTGGAGGGGTGAGAGCCGGGGGTGAGGCGGGACAGTGGAGGGGTGAGAGCCGGGGGTGAGGGGGGACAGTGGAGGGGTGAGAGCCGGGGGTGAGGCGGGACAGTGGAGGGGTGAGAGCCGGGGGTGAGGGGGGACAGTGGAGGGGTGAGAGCCGGGGGTGAGGGGGGACAGTGGAGAGGTGAGAGCCGGAGGTGAGGGGGGGACAGTGGAGAGGTGAGGGGGGGACAGTGGAGGGGTGAGAGCCGGGGGTGACAGGGGACAGTGGAGGGGTTGGAGAGGTGGTGCTGTTGGAGGGACGATTCGGGACTCACTCTCCCTACCCATCTCCTTTGCACTGTGCCTGCCTCGTGTGCACTAAGGGGCAAACTCAAACAGGTTACACGAGGTTAAGGTGACTTTGAGGCTGGCTGGCTGCCCAGTCTCTGCCTTTAAACCCATGAACGCAAAAACAACCCACTGGCATCTAGCAGGTCTGTAATATAGCTTTACTTTCTCTGGTAGCAAAGGACATGTTCAAATAAATCCACAATTAAATTGGACTGGAGTTTGAGTTCTCTGGTGACTTGTTAACTACAGTGTATGGACTGAACTGACTCTGGGAGTCATTCCTGGATATGGTTGGAGCAATGCAGGACTCTGGTCAGACCCCACTTGGAGTACTGTGTTGAGTTCTGGTCGCTTCACTACAGGAAGGATGTGGAAGCCATAGAAAGGGTGCAGAAGGATTGGGAAGCATGCCTTATGAGAATAGGTTGAGTGAATTTGGCCTTTTCTCCTTGGAGCAATGGAGGATGTAAGGTGAGGTGCTCCTCAGACAGGATGAAGAGATCATTACTCCCCAACGCCATTCGGCTCATCAATTCAACCACCAGGGGCAAGACATGTTAAAGTGCTGGGGTTAGGACTGAGCTTAAGTTACCACTCAATGCACTTTAGTAAACTATTTAAGAACTTTTTAAAAGCTATTTATTAATGCTTTTTGGGAGGGTGATTTTAGATGCATATCATATTTATACTGAGTTAAATACTGTATGTAATTAGTTTTGCTACAATAAGTGTATGGGACACTGGAAAAATGTTGAATTTCCCCTTGGGGATGAATAAAGTATCTATCTATCTATCTATCTGATAGAGATGATAAGAGGCATTGATCGTCTGGATAGTCAGGGAGGCATTTTCCCAGGGCTGAAATGGTTGCTACAAGAGGACACAGGTTTAAGGTGCTGGGGAGTAGTACAGAAGAGATGTTGGGGTAAGTTTTTTACTCAGAGTGGTGGGTGTGTGGAATGGGCTGCTGGCAACAGTGGTGGAGGCAGATATGATAGGGTCTTTTAAGAGACTTTTTTATAGATACATGAAGCTTAGTAAAATAGAGGGCTATGGGTAACCCTAGGTAATTTCTAAAGTAAGTACATGTTTGGCACAGCATTGTGGGCCAAAGGGCCTGTATTGTGCTGTAGGTTTTCTATGTTTCTATAATTTTTTTCCCCTGCTGATAGCGCCCTTGTAAAGTGCTTTGGGGATATTTGTTATCTTGTGGTTGAGATAGAAATTGTACTAAATTATTGAAGCCAAACTAAGAATAAAAAGAATTGCAGGGCAGCACAGCACAGTAGCAATTAGCACAATGCTTTACAGCGCTCGTTGTAAGATTGGGGTTCAATTCCCACCTCTGCCTGTAAGGACTTTGTACATTCTCCCTGTGACCATGTGGGTTTCCTCTGGGTGCCCTGGTTTCCTTCCACATTCCAAAGTTGTATGGGTCAGGGTTAGTTGTGGGCACTGGAGGTGTGGTGACACTTGTGGGCTGCCCACCACAATCTTTGCTGATTTTATTTGATGCAAATGACTCATTACACTTTGTTTCAATGAAATATGACAAATAAAACTAATCTAGTAAATAAAGCTAATCTTAGAATATTCCATCAGTGTCACTATGTTGATCTATCATTTGTTCTTCTGTCACCCATCCTTATCGCCTGACTCTTCCTGTACAGTCAGATATAAAGATTAAAGATAAAGGTCAGCCTTATTGGTCACATGTACAGTGGAATTTGTCATTTGTGTCAATGACGAGCATAGCATGCCCACAGCTTACTAAGCCTGACATGTAAGTCTTTAGAATGTGGGAGGAGACGGAGGCGCCCAGACGCGTGGTTAGAGGCAGAATGTACAAATACCCTATAGACAGCAGTGGGAATCGAACTCTGATTAGTGATTGTGCCAACTGCATTAAGCTTTGTTGTTTAATGATGTTACTAACTTCAAGCCAATTGAAATTTTCCAGAGCGAAGGTCTGTAAAGTGATGTGGTACATTGCCTGGACTGACAAAAATTGATCTCAAACTCTGCATCAGACAATGTAGCACATTGACAGATCCTGGACCTGTAAAGCCAGAGCTGAAGAAAAACAAGAGCTTCTTTTGTCTTTTCTCACACGAGTTCTTGGCCCTTGAACCATTCGGAGAGTGATGGTGCCCCATATGCCTTCATATGGAAATATGGAACAAAAACCTCCACACATTGCTGTCTGTTTAATATTTTGACTATATATTTCAATAAAATTTAGTACTGGCATTTCAGATATCATGCAGCTAAATTATCTCCCAAAGCAAGGATAGTTTAATTTTAAGTTCAGGAAATGTATCCCTAGTGAATGTCTGAGGTATCTTTTTGTACACAGAGTGATGGGTGAGTTAGGGGCGGTTGTCATACGCAGATACGTCAGGGATGTTTTTTTTAAAAAACTCTTCAGATATAGGATTGGTAGAAGAATGGAGGGAGACATGCCCTTTTCTCGCTCTTGCTATCGGGTAGGAGGTATAGAAGCACACAGCGATTCAGGACCAGCTTTTTTCCCTCTGCCATCCAATTCCTGAACGGACATTGAACTCTTGGACACTGCCTCACTTTTTTAATATATAGTATTTTTGTTTTTTTGCATTTTTTTAAATCTATTCAATGCATGTATACTGTAATTGATTTAGTTATTTATTATCATTATTTTGTTTTTTTTTTCTTTTATATTGTGTATTGCATTGAACTACTGCTGCTAAGTTAACGAATTTCACTTCACATGCTGGTGATAATAAACCTGATTCTTATTCTGAAATGAAGGGTTAGATGGATCTTAGAAGAGGTTATAGTGTTGGCACTATATTATGAGCTGAGAGGCCTGTACTGTGCTATATTGTTCTATGAATAATTTCTGAAATTGTGACAAATTCCATTAATGAACCATAAGATATAGAGCAGAATTTAGAGCATTTGGCCCATCAACTTAGCTCTGCCATTTTATCATGGCTGATCCATTAACCTCTCTACTCCAATCTCATGCCTTCTCCTTGTAGCCTTTCATGCCCTGAGTAATCAAGAACCTATCATCCTCTGCCTTAAATACACCCAATGACTTGGCTTCCACAGCTGCCTATGGCAACAAATTCTACTAATTCATCACCTCCGGCTAAAGAAGTTCCTCCTCACCTCTGCTGTAAATGGACATCCTGCTGTTTTGAGGCAGTGCACTTTGGTCCTAGACTCCCCTACCAAAGGAAACATCCCCTTCACATCCACTCTATTTAGGCCTTTTGATGTGAACATGTAGCCATGAACATTAAAATTTGATTTTAATTCTGCAGATCATCCTGAAGTAAATGAAGTTCACAACAAAAATGAAGAGCTTTTGACTTTTCTGAAAAACGTTTATGTTGATTCAAAAGATTATTCATCGAAGGTAAGTGTTGTAAAAGATGCCTAGCGATGAATGTTTAACATTACACCATGGTGGTGGGGGGGTTAATTTCTCTTGTGGCCCTTTGGTTTTTGTATGCTAATATTTTTGATATGTTCTTTGTTTTAAATGGAGATAGTATACATTAGGATGTGGGGTGGAGATATGTCTCTACCAAAGGAGGTGTAAGGCAATCACAAACTAGAAAATCTGCAGATGCTGGAAATCTGAGCAACACATGCAAAATGCTGGAGGAACTCAGCAGGCCAGGCAGCATCTATGGAAAGGAATACAGTTGACATTTTGGGCTGAAACCCTTTGGCAAGACGGGAGGCATTCCTTCCCTCCACAGGCCTGCAAGTGTGGCCTGTGGGCAAGGTGTAGCACCTGCTTAGCCCTCTGATCAGGTTAGGAAACAGGTAGGCTGCAGAAAGACCTAAAATGATTAGGAGAATGGGCAAGAAGTTGGCAAATGAAATTCAATATTGGAAAATGCTTGCATGTGCACTTTGGTAGAAGAAATAAATGTGCGGACTATTTTCTAAATGGGGAGAAAATCCAAAAATCTGATATGCAAAAGGACTAGGGAGTCCTTGTGCAGAACACCCTAAAGCTTAACTTACAGGTTGGGTCAGTGGTGAGGAAGGCAAATGCAATGTTAGCATTCATTTCAAGAAGTCTAGAATACAAATGCTGGGATATAATGCTGAGGCTTTATAAGGCACAGGTGAGGCCTCACCTTGAGTATTGTGAACAATTTTGGGCTCCTTATCTAAGAAAAGATGCGCTGGTTCAGAGTGGTTGCTAGGGATAATTCAGGAAATGAAAGGGTAATCATACGAGGAACGTTTGATAGCTTTGAGTCTGTACTTGCTGGAGATCACAATGAAACCTTTCAAATAATCCCACAAATAAAATTGAACAGCTTTAAGTTCCCCGGCATACACATCACCGAGGATCTCACATGGTCTGTACACACCAGCTGTGTGGTGAAAAAAGCACAACAGCGCCTCTTTCACCTCAGACGGTTGAAGAAGTTTGGTATAGACCCCCAAATCCTAAGAATTTGCTATAGGGGCAGAAATGAGAGCATCCTGACTGACTGCATCACAGCCTGGCATGGGAACTGTACTTTCTTCAATTGCAGGACTCTGCAGAGAGTGGTGCAGACAGCCCAGCACATCTGTAGATGTGAACTTCCCACTATTCAGGACATTTACAAAGACAGGTGTGTAAGAAAGGGCCTGAGGATCATTGGGGACCCGAGTCACCCCAACCACAAACTGTTCCAGCTGCTATCATGCGGGAAGCCATACCACAGCATAAAAGCCTGGACCAAAAGGCTCCGGGATGGCTTCTTCCGCCAGGCCATCAGACTGATTAGTTCACTGATGTAATTGTATTTCTGTGTTATATTGACTGTCCTGTCGTACACACTATTTATTATAAATTTCTATAAATTGCCCAATGCACATTTAGATCGAGAAGTAACGTGAAAATTTTTACTCCTCATGTATATGAAGGATGTAAGAAATACAGTCAATTCAATTCAACTCAAATGTTCCCATAGCCTATAGACTCACTTTTAAGGACTCTTCACTTCAAGTTCTTAGAAGTTTTTGTTTGTTTATTTATTATATTTTGCTTTTTGCATTTGCATCATTTGGTGTCTTTTGCACACTGATTGAATGCCGAAGTTGGTGTGACCTTTCATTGATTCTATTATGGTTATTCTAATATGGATTTATTGAGTATGCCCGCATGAAAATGAATCTCAGGAATGTATATGGTGACATATATGTACTTTGATAATAAATTTACTTTGAACTTTATTAGGTACACCTGTACACCTGTTTGGTAATGCATGAATTAGAATTTATTTAAATCTTACATCCATCCCACAAAGTGACGGAATAAAAATCTTCGCGTTATGACTCTGTTGCAATGTTTAGACATGTGAATTTAAAAGTCTAATGACTCGTAGAAAGAAGCTGTACCATAGCCTTTTGGTTCTGGCTTTAATGCTGTTTGCCAGATGGAAGCAGCTGAATCATGTTAAGTGTCTAATCGGTCAATTGTGACAGTAACAGTGCTTAAAAGCACCCAGACGTGATCAAGACATTCAGTGTTGTTCTGACTAAACATCAGAATGGAGAAGAAATGTGATCTAACTGACTTTGACCGTGGAATAATTGTTGGTGCAAGACAGGGTGTTTGAGTATCTCAGAAACTGCTGATCTGAGATTTTATAACACAACAATTTCTATTGAGAATGGTACAAAAAAACTTTATATGCGTGGCAGTTCTTTGGGCGAAAATGAAGCTGACAGGAAGGTGACAATAACTCAAATGACCACTTGTTATAACAATTTTGTGCAGAAGAGCATCTCTGAATGCACAACACATCAAACCTTGAAGTGGGTGGGCTACAGTGGTAGAAGACCATGAACATCCACTCAGTGGCCAGTGTGTGTACATTTGAATCAGAATTAGGTTTATTCTCATTGACATTAATCATGAAATTTGTTGTTTTATGACAGCAGTATAGAGCAAGACGTAAAGACATACTAGAAATAATCACTAAAAGTAAATGGTATAGGAGGAATAGTGAGATCGTGTTCATGAGTTCATGAACCAAGAAGAAATCTGGCATTTGGTTTGTAAAGTGCTACCTATTTTCAGTTGAATGATATTCCTATTTAATGGATGGGATATTTGTGATGCTGATGAGGTGGTATTTGTTACCCAGTGGGAGCTGTGCCTCTGTTGGCAACAGACTTGATTATGAAATGCATCTCTGGGTTTAAGTTCCAATGCAACACAAAACTCTTTAGACCAGGGGTCCTCAACATTTTTTATCCCTTAACCGAGGGGTCTGTGGACCCCAGTTTGGGAACTCCTGCTCTAGACTAACACTCCAGTGCAGAAACAAGCAAGCAGGGAATTATTGCTGTTGTTTAGGGAATATCATCCCTCACTTTCTGTGACTAAGTACAGATTGTCAGACTGTTATATTGCAACTTGTGAACTTTGTACAACATCGATGTCAAGTTCATTATTATGTATACAGCTAAACAAAATAATGTTCCTCTGGGACCAAGGTGCAAAATACAGTGTATATATCACATACAGCATATAAGATACTACTGACAGATGAAAAATCCTGTAGATGTACAAGTTGGCATGAAGTGCATTTACTGTATATTATGACATCTGGTGCTCCTGAATCTGCCTCCTCTACATTGGTGAAACTCAACGAGAATTGGAGGACCATTTTGTTGAGCACCCCCACTCCATCCGCCAAGAGTGGAATTTCCTGGTGGCCAACCATTTCAATATCTATCCCCATTCTCATTACATGTAGGTCAATGGCCACCTCTTTTGCCATGATGAGGCCACCCTTAGGGTGGAGGAGCAACACCTCATATTCCATCTAGGTAGCCTCCAAACTGAAGGCATGAACGTCGATTTCTCCTTCTGGTAAAAATTTCCCTCCCTGTTCCCACTTCTATTCCCCACTCTGGCCTCCTACCTCTCCTCCTCACCTGCCTATCACCGCTCACTGGTGCCCTTTTTCTCCCATGGTCCACTCTCCTCTCATGTTCCTTCATCTCCAGCCCTTTACTTTTCCCACCCACCTGGCTTCACCTATCATCTTCTAGCTGGTCTTCCTTCCCCTCCCCCCATCTTTTTATTCTGGTGTTTTCCCCTTCCTTTCCAGTCATGGGTGCAAGGTTTCGGCCTGAAACGTAAAATCATTTACTCATTATTCATTTAAATATTTATTCATTTCCATAAATGCTGCCTAACTTGCTGAGTTCCTCCAGCATTTTGTGTGTTGTGTCTTATTGACTTACTCATCTCGGATGCCAGTTTTACTGACTTTAACAATGATTTAGAAGGCTTGTGTAGTGAAAGGCTTTTAGAAGTGGCTTTTGAACCTGTAAAATTGTAAAAGATAAACCCTTATAACAGCACTGTTATTTCTTTATACTGTTTATCATTAAGGACCCTAGTTGGTAGACTAGGGTAGAGAGTCTGATCATTCTCACTCCACCCAGTTCCACAGCTTCAAATTATATTGAGTTTTCACCAGTCACTGACAATTCAGTGTGCAGTAGTGAATGTAAGTTGGTTTATGATTGTCGTATGTACCAAGATACAGTGGAAAGCTTGTCTTGCATACTGGTTGTATAGATCAATTCATTACAACATTAGAAAGTTTTTAACAAGAACGGGCCACTTGACCCAACAAAGCTTGGCAAATTCCAACTCACATTGTGTGTTGAAATAACTATCGAGTTCAGAATTACAAGTCTCTAAGGTACTACACTCAACTACACAACTAGGTAGTTTATTCCGTGTGTCCACAACACGCTGTGTAAAGAAGTGCTTCCTGATGTTATTCTGAAATCTCCACTTCACCAGTCTCCACTTCTGGCCCCATGTCCTTTATGTTAGATTAATTTTGAACTAGCAGCTGGCATCCACCTTAACTATACCCTTAATGACTTTGAAAACTTATATCATGCCTCCTCTCATTCTACATCTATTTTGGCTAAAAAGATTTAATTCTTAAAATCTTTCTTCACAGCTCATACCCTGCAGACCTGGAATGAGTCTGGTTGCCCTTCTCTGGACTCACCAGTGCCTTAACATCCCTCAGAAAAAATGGTACACAGTACTCAAGGTGTGGCCTCACAAGTGCATTATACAGAACGAGAGCGTCTCTAGACTTGAACTTCACTGAGCACATTATATAGCCCAATATTCTATTAGCCTCCCTAATTGCTTCTGTGCATTGTTTAGATGTTGATAGTGATGAGTTTACTGGGGCGCCCAAATCCTTCTCATACAGTGCACTTTCTAACTCAAGACCCCCCCCCCCTTATATATTTATATCTAATGCCTCTACTTTCTATATGTAATATTTTACATTTACTTGAATTAAATTTCATCTGCCATTTATCTGCCCACATCTGGATTTTGTTTAGATCTAACGGTATTGATTCTGCTGCTTGAATGTTATCAGCCCATCTATCTAATTTTGTGTCATCAGCAAACTTTACTAGTTTATTTGTTATGAGCTTATCCAAATTATTGATTTAAGTTTAAAAACAGCAGCATCCCCAAATCCAACCCCTGCAGATCCCCATTTTATAGCATCTTCGAGGTATGAAATTGATCTCACCATAATTCACTGTTTTCTGTTTTTGAGCAAATTCTGCACCCATTCACACACCTTACCCTGAATCCCTATCTCCTGTAATTTGATTATTAACCTCTTGGGAGGTACCTTGTCAAAAGCCTTCTGAAAGTAAATGATATCAACCACTCTGTTATCATAAATGTTAGTTGTCTCTTCATGGAACTCCAACACATTAGTAAAACATGATTTCTCCTTTCTGAACCCATGCTGGCTCTCTGCTAATATGCCTGTTCTTATTAATTGCTTTTCAACTCATTCTTTATTATTGTTTCCATTATCCTACCTATGATACACATTAAGCTTGCTGGTCTATAGTTACCAGAGTTAACTGGGAGAATGTTATCCCATTCCCAGTCTTTAGGGATTCCACTAGGCTTCAATGACTTTTGAAAAATACATGTTAGGGGTTTGTATATTTAGTCACAGACCTCTTTATTACCCTTGGATATATGTTGTCTGGATCCAGAGATTTATTAACTTACAGCCTTTCAGCTGAAGCAGAACCTCACTTTCTAAGATCCCTAAGTCGATTAAAACAATCTTATTTTGTCTCTACACTTACTGGCATATTGCTAACATCTTCACAGATGAATACTTAAGCAAAATATGAGTTAGTCCTTCTCTGCATAATTTGACACCTCACTATTAATCCTAATATGCTGAACTTTCTCCTTGACTTTTCTTTTGCTACTAAAAGTATTGAAAAATCTTAGGGTCAATCTTAATATTAGCAATATCCTTCTCAACCTGCCTTTTGGCAATCGGAACTTCCCTCCTGACTATAGTGCTCATATTTTCAAATACCTTGTGGTTAACATCGTTACTGTTTTTTTTGTATCCCTTATATAGCTGTCTTTTCTTCAATAAGTTTTATGTGTATCTTTATTCCACCATGTAGTTGATCTAATGTTATTTTTACTTCTCTTGACCTTGGGTATTCCTGCACATTTCCTGCACTGTGCTATTACCTCTTTAACTTGACCCTGTAGTTCCTCAACCGACTCAATACCATGCAGCTCCTTCCACCATCTGAAGTTTTCACCACATCAGCACAAACTTTGCCTTTCTGAAATTCAATTTAATAGATTTGGTTATTACTAAAATACTCCGAAAAGTACTTTGAGACTAAACAATTTCCGTACTCAAAATCCTATCCTGATTGTTACTGAATATCAAATCTGGACAGGCCTCCCTTCTTGTTGGTGCATTAACATCTGGGTCAAAAAACAATCATTCAATGACACAATTAATTCACTTTCCTATAATCCTTAGTCACTGGGTTCTGCCACTCAGTAAAGTCTCCCGTAACTACAACGTCACCCTCAGAACTTGCTTTGTTAATATTGTGATAAAGTTTATTAAAATCACCATCAGCGTTAGAGGGTCTATAACATACACCCATTATTATTCCTTTATCTTGGTAGTTTTCAATTCTCACCCAGACATCTTCCCTAAGTCTCAATTCATCTCCTGTCATAAGTAACCTCATGTTTAAATTCTCTGTTATGTATATGGCGACTCCTCCACCTTTAAGATCTTGCCTATCTTTCCGAAGTAAAGTATATCCTTTAATAATATATTCATCACCATCTTCTGAGGTCAGCCAAGTTTTTGTTATTGCTATTATATCATTCACACTTGCATATAATTCCAACTCATTTATTCTTAATACTCAATAGACAGTAGGTGCAGGAGTAGGCCATTCGGCCCTTTGAACCAGCATCGCCATTCACTATGATCATGGCTGATCATACACAATCAGTACCCCATTCCTGCCCTCCCCATATCCCTTGACCCCGCTATCTGTAAGAGTTCTATCTAACTCTCTCTTGAAAGCATCCAGAGACTTGGCCTCCACTGCCTTCTGGGGCAGAGCATTCCACATATCCACCACTCTCTGGGTGAAAAAGTTTTTCCGCATCTCTGTTCTAAATGGCCTACCCCTTATTCTTAAACTGTGGCCTCTAGTTCTGGGCTCACCCATCAGCAGCAACATGCTTCCTGCCTCCAGCGTGTCCAATCGCTTAATAATCTTATATGTTTCAATCAGATCCCCTCTCATCCTTCTAAATTCCAGTGTATACAAGCCCAGTCGTTCCAATCTTTCAACATATGACAGACCTGCCATTCTGGGAATTAACCTTGTGAACCTACGCTGCACTCCCTCAATAGCAAGAATGTCCTTCTTCAAATTTAGAGACCAAAACTGCACACAATACTCCAGGTGGGGTCTCACCAGGGCCCTGTACAGCTGCAGAAGGACCGCTTTACTCCTATACTCAATTTCTCTTGTTATAAAGGCCAGCATGCCATTAGCTTTCTTCACTGCCTGCTGTACCTGCATGCTTGCTTTCATAAACTGATGTACAAGAACACCTAGATCTTGTTGTACTTCCCCTTTTCCTAACTTGACTCCATTTAGATAGTAATCTGCCTTCCTGTTCTTGCCACCAAAGTGGATAACCTCACATTTATCCACATTAAACTGCATCTGCCATACATTTGCCCACTCACCTAGCCTGTCCAAGTCACCCTGCATTCTCATAACATCCTCTTGACATTTCACACTGCTACCCAGCTTTGTGTCATCAGCAAATTTGCTAATGTTACTTTTAATCCCTTCATCTAAGTCATTAATGTATATTGTAAGCAGCTGCGGTCCCAGCACCAAACCTTGCGGTACCCCACTGGACGCAGCCTGCCATTCCGAAAGGAATCCATTAGTTGCAACTCTTTGTTCCCTGTCAGCCAGCCAATTTTGAATCCATGTCAGTATTCTGCCCCCAATACCATGTGCCCTAATTTTGCCCACTAATCTCCTATGTGGGACTTTTATCAAAAGCTTTCTGAAAGTCCAGGTACACTACATCCACTGGCTCTCCCTTGTTCATTTTCATAGTTACATCTTACATTACTGATATTTTTGTCCTATTCAGACCCATTTTGATATTTTTGAAGCCTATGATAGATTTATGTCCTAATATGTTATTCTCCACTAAGTTGTTTTTTGAAAAGTTGTGAACAGCCTATTCTACTTCCCCTACCCTCCCATTCCCTAGTTTGAACAGTCCTCAACTAACTGAGGCATACATTTGCCATCATCTGCTCCAATGTCCCATAAACCTATGCCCCGCTAACCTGCACCATGCATTAAATCTTCTAATCTTCTCCATCCTGCCTGGAATGGCACATGGCACGAAGTTCTGACCCTGAGCTTCCCACCTAACTCTTTGAATTTGTCTTGCTGAACTGACAGCCTGCCCTTACCTATGTCATTTGTTCCAAAGTGCAGATTGACTACTAGATTCAACCCAGCTCTGCCAGGAGCTCATCTACTTGTCCAGCAAGATCTCCTACTTGTGCTGCTGGTAGGCAACACACTGTACGAGACTCCTTGTCAATACATACCTAATTCTCAAACCCTGTGATACTAAGTCCCCTGCTATCAGTACCTCCTTTTTACGGGGTTTAGATTTAGGGTTATAGAGTGTCCTGCGAGGCTCCTCTGTTCTGCCTACCACTTCATTAACTGTAAAGCAATGAAAAAGCAGAATCAGACCATCAGAAGAGCAGAATTAGGCCATTCAGCCCATCGCGTATGCTGTGTGATAGTACAGCGAAAGTTCAGTGCTGCTAAACAGTATGGTGCAAGGTTGCAATGAGGTAGATTATGAGATGAAGATGAAGGTACTTGAGGACAGAATGAGTGCATTCACCTGTCTTTTCCATTTCAGTGATGGATTGGTACTTTCATATGCCATTCAAGGAGAAATGCCATCCTCGTCTTTCAGTTTACCTGCCTCCACTGCATTTGCTCTCATGGTGAGACTTTTCATTCCAGAACAACTGAGATGTCTTCATTCTTCAAATAACGGGGCTTCAATTCTTCCACTATCAATGCTGCACTCGATCGCATCTCTTCCATTTCATGCATGTCTGCTCTTAACCATCCTCCCGGCACGCTACCAGGGATAGGGCTCCTCTTGTCCTCACCTACCACCCCACCAGCCTCTGCGTCCAGCACATAATTCTCTGTAACTTCTACTGTCTCCAATGGGATCCAGCAGATCTACCCCTCCCCCCCCCCCCCCCCCCACTCTCTGCTTTCCACAGGGATTGCTCCCTGTGCAACTCCTTAGTTCATTCGTCTCTCCTCATTGATTTCCGTACTGGCGCTTATCCTTGCAAGCAGAACAAGTGCCACATGTGCCCCTCCTCCTTCTACTTCACTACCATTCAGGGCCCCAAACAGTCCATCCAGGTGAGGTGACACTTCATCCTGGGAGTTGGTTGGGGTCAGCTTCTGTATCCGGTGTTCCCGGTGTGGCCTCCTGTAGATAGACCTGTCAAAATGGCTGTTGTGATGTGCTGTAGTGAAAAGGAGAGCTGAGTATGTAAGTCTCTACTTGCCAGTATGTAGCCTCACATAGTGCCTCCTGGCTGGCAACACACAGAAACTGAACTCCTTTTGGACTGAGGCTGAACTGTCGAGGACGAGGAGGTCTGACCCATGCAAGCAGGCCCACTCATGCCCTAGTGCTCATGAACCAGATCCCCAGCTATGGGTAAGTAGCTCCTTGTGGGCAGCTTCAGGAGAGATGAAGACGACAGAAGTAAACCCAGACAGCACATCTAGAGTGGAGCCCCCAGAGTGGCTGGACATCATTGAAAATTCTTCCAGGATCTCCTGCAGTAAAGCTGGTGCCAAACCTATTGCTTTATAAGCTTTCCTTTGGACTGCCCTGGTGAGGCAGAGAGGGGGATTGACAACTGGGCATCTCAGGGTCTCCATGACTTCAGCCCAGACTTACGATCATCATCCATTGTCCTTTGAGACAGACAGATGCCAGCCAGATTTGGAGACCACTTCACCAAGCACCTTCTCTCCATCTATTACAAAAAGTGGGATCTCCTGGTGGCCACCCATTTCAATTCTACTTCCCATTCCCGTGCTGACATGTCAGCCCATGGCAGGGTCCTCTACAGCCAGGATGAGGCCACGCTCAGGTTGGAGGAGTAACACCTTATGTCCCATCTGGATAGCCTCCAACCTAATGGCATGAACATCGATTTCTCAAACTTCTGGTTATTGCTCCTGCCCCCACTTCAGCATTCCCCATTCCTGTTTCTCCTTCTCACCTCGTCTCCTTACCTGCCCATCATCTCCCTCTGGAACTCCTACCCCTTCCCCCTCTTCCATGGTCTTTTGTCCTCTCCTATCAGATCCCCCCTTCTCCAGCCCTTTATTTCTTTCACCAATCAATCTCCCAGCTCTTACCCCTCCACCTTTCCCCAGTTTCACCTATCACCTACCTCCTTGTACTTCTTCAATCTTCTTACTCTGACTTCTCCCCTTCCTTTCCAGTGCTAAAGATGGATCTCAGCCTGAAATGTTGACTGTTTATTCATTTCCGTAGATGCTGTCTCACCTGCTGAGTTACTCCAGCAATTTGTGTGTGTTGCTTTGAATTTCCAGCACCTGCAGATTTTCTTATGTTTGAAATGTAGTGAAATCTTGTGAGGGGATTTTTTTTTTTTCATTTGATTTTTTTTTCCTCTTGTGTTTGT
This sequence comes from Hypanus sabinus, assembly GCF_030144855.1. Lineage (NCBI taxonomy): Eukaryota > Metazoa > Chordata > Chondrichthyes > Myliobatiformes > Dasyatidae > Hypanus > Hypanus sabinus. The sequence goes on from NC_082715.1 coordinate 5,106,859, forward strand.
CTTGTAGTTTGCTTTGTTAACTTAGAACATACAAAATTTGGCATAGACTGGATGGGCCAAAGAGCCTGTTTCTGTGCTATAGTTTTCAATGACATGATGCTTGACCCTTCCCTCCATTTTTCTATCATCCATGTGTCCGAAGAGTCTCCGAAATGTCCCTAATGTACCTGCCTCTAGAACCACCCTGCTAGGGCGCTCCATGTACCCACCTCTCTCTGTAAAATACATCCCTATAGCTAGCTTATATCTGAAATTGTATCAGCTGGTTGTAATGAACTTAAAACGCAGCTGCAGGACGTGAAGCTATCTACAGAAAACAGACCAAAAATGGACTGGAATCTGGAACCCTTTGATAATTGATATAATTTAAAGATTATTTTAAAAACACATACTTCAGCCCATCGCCTCTTCTGGGGCACAGGCTTGTCAGAGTCCTCTGTCCTGGGCCAGTCTTTTAAATTGCCCCCAGGTGTAGCTCATCTTCAAAGACCCTTACTCTCTTAGGGATGAAACCTTTGGACCTACTGGTGGCATTTCTGTAGCTCTGGGTTTTTGCGAGAAGTGGTTGTTAGCCCCCTGCCCAACCTTCTCTGTCAGTCATGCCTGGGACTGTCCATTGTAGAGTTTTAAAATCCAGTGTTGAGGGGATTATTTTACTGCCTTATAAATCAGTTTGTCTGGTTTACTGAACTAAACAACATAAATCTGTGCTCTTTTGAAGAAAGTACATGTAATTTCTAGTTAAGTCCTTATGTAATATACCAATTTATCTTATCGGTTATGGCTAGCTCTGTACATGTACATCTTATTTCTTTTTTTGTTCATGAGTTGTGGATGAGGGTTTCAATTAGACTAATGTTGAGGTTTTCTTTGTGTAGGCAGGGGTTCCCAGCCTGAGGCCCATGGACTTATCGGTTAGTGGTAAGGAACCCCTGCGTTAAGCAAAGGAGGCTGAGAGGAGATGTTTAAGACCGTTGAAGCCAGTGGATGAGGTACATGGAGAGAACGTGCTCTCATTTAAGGATGAGGGCCACAGTTTTAAAGTATTAGGAAGCAGTTATCGGGGGAATGCAAAGAATGGTTCTGATCTTGACTGTGGGGATCGTGGAAGTGAAGTTATTCAGAACTTTTCATTAAGAATTGGATAGGCACGAGGTAAAATAGTTTTCAGGGTATCGGAGAAAGAATGAGACAATAGGTCAGACTGTTATCCCCTGCAAAAAGCCGCTTGAAATAAATAACCTCGGACCTCGGTTCTTGTGTGGACTAGCCTTCGTGCCACAGCATTGCCTGCACCTGCCGTCCAAGGGAGAAGGCACCGCAGGTGATGTGTGAGAGAACACAGGCGCAGTGAGAGCACTGGAATTCATGCTGTGTTGGGGGGCTGTCCCATTGATGCTCCCTGGAAGGCCAGCTGGATTGCCTTCATCAGCAGCTGACCCAGTACGAGATGAGGAACTGCTATGTGTTTTACGTACAGAAACGTGGCTCCAAGACAGCATGTATCATCAATCTTCAGGCCATGCCACTTAGGGACTTAGTGCTAGTATATTTTGTGATTTTATGTGCTGGGTGCTCTGTGTGACTGTATGTACTGTGTTTTGCACATTGGCCCCAGAGGAAAGTTGTTTTATTTAGTTGTGTGCATGTGTCTCCTTGAATGATTCTATGCTATGTTTTGTAATTGACAGTCATGCTTCTATTGAAAGCTGTTGTCTAAAGATATTTTACTAGTGTTGTTATTTTGTCTTTCCAGAACGTTCCAATCAATGAGACGTCCAAGCAGCTGCAGGAGTACAGATTTCCCAAAGTCACTTTGAATCACGACCCAGCAGGGATTACACAAGTTCCAAAAGGCAAACTGAGCATTGTGGAAGTTCTTGCTGTTATCAACAATCACAAACTCCATCCCGAAGTATGGACTGCTGAAAAAATAGCTGAAGATTACAGTCTAGAACTTAAAGATGTTAAAGGATTGCTGGAATATTTCAAACCCTTCGAAATGAAAATTCTACCTCCAAAGCAAAAGAACAAGGAACTGATATCAACTAGGTGATAATGTGCACAATTTCAGTCAATATATTTTATAAAAAGGGAACCAAATGTTATTTTTTTATTTATGATGTACAACATGTGCGAGTAATGGAAATGTTATGGATATTATGGCTAACATTTCAGACCTATGCTGTAATGTGTGTAAATTGGTGTAGAACTGCTAACCTGTCAATTAGTCCTGTGCGCCATGGTAGCGTACCAGTTTGATGCCATTACAGCCTGGGGCTTTCCAGATTCAATTCTGGCACCGCCTGTAAGGAGTCTGTACTTCCTCCCCTTGAACCTTGTGGGATTTTTTCCAGGTGTGCTGATATCTCCCACAGTCTAGAGACATACCAGTTAATAGGTTAATTAGTCATTGGTAAATTGTCCTTTAATTATGTCCTGTATTTAATTTGGTGGGTTCTGGCCGGAAGGGCCTGTTCCATGCTGTATCTCTAAATAAAGTAAAACATTGACACTACAGTTTAGTGTCAGTTTGCATTGTGTTTCAATATGGTGTTCACTAAACCTGTGATCAAAACACCAGGTGTATCTAACTATGGCATTGATAGGAGAACCATAGAACATTACAGCACAGAAACAGGCCTTTTGGCCCTTCTTGGCTGTGCCGAACCATTTTTCTGCCTGGTCCCACTGACCTGCACTATAACCCTCCATACACCTCTCATCCATGTACCTGTCCAACTTTTTCTTAAATGGTGAAAGTGAGCCCGCATTTACCATTTCATCTGGCAGCTCGTTCCACACTCCCAACTCTCTCTGTGTGAAGAAGCCTCCTTAATGTTTCCTTTAAACTTTTCCCCCTTCACCCCTAACCCATGTCCTCTGGTTGTTTTTCTCCCCCACCTAGCCTCAGTGGAAAAAGTTTTGAATCTCTCATAAGCAAATATGCTTACAGGTTTCCCCTGCTATCTGAAGGTGGAGCGTTCCTATGAAACCGTTTGTAACCAAAATGTCGTAAAGCGAAGAAGCAATTACCATTAATTTATATGGGAAAAAATTTTGAGCGTTCCCAGACCCAAAAAATAACCTACCAAATCAAACCAAATAACACATAAAGCCTAAAATAACACTAACATATAGTAAAAGCAGGAATGATATGATAAATATACAGCCTATATAAAGTAGAAATATTGTATGTACGGTGTAGTTTCACTTATCAAAATTGGGAAGACAGCGAACCAAAATCGATTTGGAGAAAAAAACAGCACGTACATGAGTACGCACACAACTGCCCGCACAGGGCTTCACGGTCATCACAGTCTTTCTCGGGGTAAACACATGTATAAAGCGGGCATCTTTTTTTTGTAAAAGCGAAAATCCTCTTTGGTTAGTGAAAACAGGTACTAATGTAGGTCTTACATAACAGCGAGTTGTCGTAAAGCGAACGTTCGAAAAACGGGGGGCCACCTGTATTTGCTACATATCCTGCAGATTTATGTAAAACATCAATAAGTTAAAAGTGAAATGGAGTTCATTGCCAAGTGCACAAGTACATGTATGTACAGGTGCAATGAAAAACTTATTTGCAGTGTCATCACAGGTACACAGCATCAAACAAGCTGTAGTCACAAGAACAAACATTAATTAAAGACAAATTATACACAATTTTTACAACGAAACATAACTGGAACAAATAAAATTCCATTTTAACTTACTGTGGTTGTTGCTAAACTGGTGATTAGGGCTGTGCCAGTCAGTTCAAAAACTGAAAGCTTGAACCTGGTGATGTGGGGCTTTAGGCTTCTGTAGCTATTGGAGCTGTGAGATGATGGCAAGTTCCATTTCAGAGCTGTGAACAGATAATGGAGTCTGACCTTTAAGTGCCGTACGGGTAAAGGTGGCACTTTATAGATGTGGTGCCGTATTTGCCCCTCGGGAGCACATACCAAATAAAATAATTAAAACACTATGGAAGTAATCCTCAGCCAACACAACCGAAGGTATTTACCTCATTGCTCTTTGTGCCCCTTGCAAATTTGCCTTGTTTGCTTCTGTTTCAATAAATTTATTATGTATATATGTATGGGATCTGATTTATTGTCACACATACAGTGAAAAGTTTGCATATCGTTCATACAGATCAAATCGTTATGCAGAACGAGGTAAAGCAGTGAGAATGCAGAATAAAGTACAGCATCTGCAGGGAAACAGTAAGGTGCAAGTTAGCTTGTGAGGTCAGGGGTCTATATACTTATATTTGTATGTTTTTAGGCAATCTTTGTTACATCAAGTGGTTCTGAAAGTTACCGTATAGTCCCCTACTCTCTCATAATATTTCGTGTAAGGTATCATCCTTTGGATGATTATCCAATTTACTGCATTCGAACATTTTTTTAATGGTGGCTATATAAAGTAATCCTATCTATTTATAGCCAGACACAATAGTTATTTGTTCAGTGTTTTATAAGATTGCTTTTATATTGGGTTATATTGATATATATTTTGATTTTTCTGCCGCATTGGATCCAGAGTAATAATCATATGTGTTGCTTGGATTTCCAGCATCTGCAGATTTTCTCTTCTTTGTAGTGTTCGTTATTCTTCTTTCCACTCGTACTGAAGAATGACAGTAAATGAATCTTGAAATCTGAACACATTTAGTGGGTAGGTGATCAAAAACATTGAAGTGACCAGTAGAGGGAGCAGTTTGATAGTATATTCAGATGAGTACTGTCTGATTATCAGAGGGCTCAATTAACAGGTTTTACTGAACTTTTAATTATTTTCTACACTCCATTTTTAAGTCGATTTTGTGATAACCATTGTATTTTAGTTAAATTTGCAAATGTGGAAAAGAGAATGTAGAAATTTTAATGTTGATTTATGGAAAAAGCTATTTTGAAGCCACCTCATTGCCAGTTACACATCCCTGATTTCCAACCTACAAAATGAAAAATGAATAAGGTGTTGTCTGCTTCTGTATTCTAGTTTGACACAGAGAAAAGCAACATGGGGTAGGTACTGGGGGTTAGAAATTAAAATAGAAAATGACCAAAATCTTAGCTAGTGAGACTGCATCTATGGACAACTAATATTAATAACTTCTTGCAATGACTAGAAAAGATTAGTTATAATGGGATTTATGGCAATATAGAACCAGTTCAGCACAGAACAGGTCCACAACATTATGCCAACCTACAGTATATAAACCTACCCCACAGTCAATCTATCCCTTCCCTCCTACACAGTCCACAGCCCTCCATTTTTAATGCATCCTTGTGCCTATCTAAGAGTTTGCTAACTGTTCTTAATGTATCTGCCTCAACCACCACCCCTGGCAGCATGACCCAGGAGCCCAGCATTCTCCATCTCTGACATAGATGTACAGCACAGAAGCAGGCCTTAGTCATTCTAGTCCATGCTGAAAGCTTTTAAAAACCTCCTCCCATTGACTTGCACTAGGACCATAGCCCTCAATACTCCTACTTACCATGTGCCTATACAAAGGTTGCTTAATCACTGAAATCGAGCTTGCGTGTATCACTTGTGCTGACAGCTCATTTCACATTCTCATCCTCTGAATAAGTTTCCCCTCATGTTCCCCTTAATACCTTTTTACCTTTCACCCTTAACCCATGACCTCTGGTTGTCCTGCCTAATCTCAGTGGAAATACCTCTGTCAAATCTCGCCTCAATTTTCAACATTCTAAAGAATAAAGTCCTAACCTATTCAATCTTTCCTTATAACTCAGGTCTTCCAGACCCAGCAACCTCCTTGTATATTTTCCCTGTGCTCTTTCAATCTTACTTGCATCTTTCCTATAGGTAACTGTCCAAAACTTCACACAAAACACTAAACATCTCTAAACTTTCCTCCGCTCACATTAAACAGATGTGGCATGGTATTGACCATTGGCACTCTGGCAAAAGGTGCTGGCTGTTCACTCTGTCTGAGCCTCTCATAATCTTATACATCTCTTCAATTTGCTTCTCACATTCCAATGTAACTTCTATCATTTAATCTCTTTCTATCACTTTTATTAATTCCTTTCCTTTTCCTGTTCCCTTCCTCTGAACTTAACAGAATGCTTTATATCACTGCAATATTTTACAAGATATTAAAAGTTATCACATGAAATATAAACTATTTATCTTTCTACAAAAGCAGTCTAGCATCCCAATTACTGCCATTATTTATCCAAGATAGTTTAATGTCATTTCCAGTACACAAGTGTAAAGGAGAATGAAATAATTGTTACTCCAGGTCCGATATGGCTAAAAAAAACACACTAGGATAAAGAACACAATTTAAAAAACACTAAGTATAAAGATTTAAGATAGTGTATATACTTAGATTGATTGTATGTCCACAAACTGACACCAGGCTGTACATAAGGTGACTGACAGGAAAAGTAGTGGTGGGGTGGGTCAGTGGGTGGAGATGTTTCTTTCAAATATATAATCAAAACTATGCATTACGATAATCCTCCTTTCATAAACTGGAAGTAGGTATTTTTTCATTATAGCATGCTTGTGAGAAAGGCAACAGCATCTGTTCACACACGTTAGGGTTTCCATGTGCTCCACACGGGTATTATTGCAATCAATCTGATACAGAGCCACATTTGCTCTAGAGCTATTAAAATACAAACTTCACAGCATCTTAGAAGTCTCTTCCCTCAGGCAGTTAATCTGATCAACCAGTTTAGTTACCCCTCCCCCACCCCCTATCTATTTCCTCAGTCACTGCACTATAAACACTTAAAATCACTCTAATGCTGTTTGCATTGTAAATACATGAAGGTATTTATAAATTTATACACATTTTATCCCATATCTGTACTTAAGCCTCAAGTTTATTTTTTGTATACTTCTTTATTTTTATAATTGTTGAATGTTGTTTTTTGTTGCTGTATTGCACAATATGCAATGAAAAAACATTCAACAATTATAAAAATAAAGAATTATATTAAAAATAAACTTACAAGTTAAATACAAATACGGGAAAATGTGCATAAAACATGAGCAATTTCCACTATATGTACAGTATGTAAATGTTTATGGCAGATACAGTTGAGCAAACTCTTTGATGCAGTGTCACATTGGAAGATACGAGTAACACACAAAATGCTGGAGGAACTCAGCGGGTCCAGCAACATTTGCGAAGGGGAGAAAGCAGGTGAAGTTTTGGGCCGAGACCCTTTATTAGAATTGGAAAGGAAAGGAAAGAAGTAACCAGAATAATAAGGTGGTGGGTGGGAAAAGGACGATAAAGTAAGAAGCTGGGAGGTGATAGGTGGAAAAGGTCAAGGGCTGAAAGAAAAAGGACTCGGATAGGAGAGAAGAGTGGACCATGGAAGAAAGGAAGGACAACAAAGGGAGATAATAGGCAGGTGAGGAGAAGCGGTAGGAGGGGGCCAGAATGGGGAATGGATAAAGGGAGAAGGAGCAAGATGAGAAGGGAGAAACTGCTAGAGTTGAGGGAAATTGTTCATGCTATCAGGTTGAGGTCTATCCAGAAAGATTATGAGGTGATTTTGCTCCTCCAACCTGAGGGTGCTCTCATTGCAGTCAAGGGAGCCATGGACTGACATGTCAGAATGTGCAGACATTCCTTTCCAGTCTTGATGAAGGGTCTTGGCCCAAAACGTCAACTGTTTATTTCCTTCCATCGATGCTGCCTAACTGACATCTGTAGAGACCATAAATTGCAGGTCTAAGAATAATGAGACTGGTGTGTCTGCTCTGGTAGACATTAGCATGGACTGTATAAGGGTTTCTACAGTTCTATTAATAGCAAAAGGATAGTGAGGGATAAATTTTGTCCCTTAGAGAATCAGAGTGGACAGCTATGTGTGGAGCCAAAAGAGATGAGGGAGATTTTGAACAATTACTTAGGTATTCACTCAGGAGAAGGATATTGAATTGTGTAAAGTAAGGGAAACAAGTAGGGAAGTTATGGAAACTATGACGATTAAAGAGGAGGAAGTACTGGAGCTTTTAAGGAATATAAAAGCGGGTAAATCTCTGGATCCTGACAGGATACTCCCTAGGAACTTGAAGGAAGTTAGTGTAGAAATAGGGGCTCTAACAGAAATATTTCAAACGTCATTAGAAATGGGGATGGTGCCGGAGGATTGGCGTATTGCTTATGTGGTTCCATTGTTTAAAAAGGGTTCTAAGAGTAAACCTAGCAATTTTAGGCCTGTCAGTTTGACATCAGTGGTGGGTAAATTAATGGAAAGTATTCTTAGAGATGGTATATATAATTATCTGGATAGTCAGGGTCTGATTAGGAACAGTCAACATGTATCTGTGCATGGAAGGTCATGTTTGACAAATCTTATTGCATTTTTTGAAGAGGTTACGAGGAAAGTTGACGAGGGTAAAGCAGTGGATGTTGTCTATATGGACTTCAGTAAGGCCTTTGACAAGGTTCCACAGGGAAGGTTAGTTAGGAAGGTTCAATCATTAGGTATTAATATTGAAGTAGTAAAATGAATTCAACAGTGGATGGATGGGAGATGGCAGACAGTAGTGGTGGATAATTGTTGGTCATATTGGAGGCCGGTGACTAGTGTTGTGCTTCAGGGATCTGTACTGGGTCCAATGTTGTTTGTCATATACATTAATGATCTGGATGATGAGGTGGTAAATTGGATTAGTAAGTATGCAGATGATACTAAGGTGGGTGGCGTTGTGGATAATGAAGTAGGTTTTTAAAGTTTGCAGAGAGATTTAGGCCAGTTAGAAGAGTGGGCTGAATGATGGCAGATGGAGTTTAATGCTGTTAAGTGTGAGGTGCTACATTTTGGTAGGAGTAATCCAAATAGGACATACGTGGTAAATGGTAGGGCACTGAAGAATGCAGTAGAACAGAGTGATCTAGGAATAATTGTGCATATGTTGCAGCACTGAAGAAAGAACTGGATGACCTCAGGTTTATCCGTGAAAATGAGAGTTTTCTGGACAGGACCTACAGTGAGTTTGTTACACCAAGGATACCGGAAGAGAAAAAGGGGGCGACGATGAGGAAGGAAAGGATGCTTGAAGTACAGGAGACCCCAGGGGATGTACCTCTTGTAAGCAGGTTCACCCTCTTGGAAGCTGTCAGGATAGAAGATACTGCCAGTCTGAGAGGCAGAGAGGTCTGCGAGCCGAAAATTGGTGCAGAAGCAGAGCCGAGGAGTCAGACATCAGGAAGAGCTGTGGTAGTAGTAAGAGTTACGGAAAGAGGTTTTTGTGGCAACAGGTGAGATTTAAGGATGGTGTGTTGCCTCCCTGGTGCTAGGATCTAGGACATCATGGACTGATTGTAGGGAATTCTCAAGGGTGAAGGTGAACAGCCGGAAGTGGTAGTGCATGTTGGCACAAATGACATCGGGAAGAAGAGGAAGGACATTCTGCAGCGGGACCAGAGAACTCAGAAGAAGGCTGAAAAGCAGAACTTCCAGGGTGGTTATCTCTGGTTTGCTTCCAGTTCCTCGTGCTGGAGAGGGCAGGAACAGGGAGATAATGGATCTGAATGTGTGGCTGAGGAACTGGTGCAGGAAGCAAGGATTTACATCTTTGGACCACTGGGATCTGTTTTGGGGTAGGGATGAATTGTACAAAAGGGACGGGTTGCGCCTTAATAGGTGGGGGACCAGCATTCTGGCAGACAGGTTTGCCACTGCAACATGGATGTGTTTAAACTAAGTAGTGGGGGGGAGGGGATGAACTGGAAATATAAGGATGGAGTTAAAGGGAAAGTGAAAATAAGAAAAGTTAAAAAGGACAACAGAATCAATGGAGTAGAATGCTCAAGAAGAGATCATACAGTATGGCCAAGTGAAACAGGAATTGATATGAAAGGAGAGGGGAGTGACAAATTAAAAGTATTATATATGAATGCACGAAGTATAAGGAATAAAGTAAATGAGCTTGAGACTCAGTTGGAAATTGGCAAGTACAATGTGGGAATAACAGAGACATGGCTTCAAGCGGACGGGGCCTGGGAAATGAATATTCAAGGATATACATCTTATCAAAAGGACAGACTAACTGGCAGAGGGGGTGGGGTGGCTATGTTGGTGAGGAATGATATTCAGTCCCTTGCGAGGGAGGACATAGAATCTGGGGATGTAGAGTCAGTGTGGATAGAACTGAGAAATTCTAAGGGTAGAAAGACCCTAATGGGAGTTATCTACAGGTCCCCAAACAGCAGTCTGGTTGTAGGGTGTAAGTTGAACAAAGAGTTAAAATTGGCATCTCGCAAAGGTAATGATACAGTTGTCATGGGGGATTTCAACATGCAGGTAGACTGGAAGAATCAGAATGGTACTGGACCCCAAGAAAGGGAGTTTGTGGAGTGCCTCCGAGATGGATTCCTAGAACAGCTTGTACTGGAGCCTACCAGGGAGAAGGCTATTCCAGATTTACTGTTGTGCAATGAACCGGATTTGATCAGGGACCTGGAGGTAAAGGAACCATTAGGAGGTGGTGACCATAATATGATAAATTTTAACCTACAATTTGAGAAGGAGAAGGGAAAATCAGATGCGTCAGTATTACAGTTGAACAAAGGGAACTATTGAGCTATGAGGGAGCTGGCCAAAGTTCAATGGAACAATACCCTAGCAGGGAAGACAACAATGGCAGGTATTTCTGGGAATAATGCAGAAGGTGCAGGATTGGTTCATTCTAAAGAGGACGAAAGAGCGTAAGGGGAGTAAGGGGTGGCAGTGGCTGATGAGGGAAGTAAGGGGCAGTATAAAAATAAAAGAGAAGTATAACATTGCAAAGATGAGCGGGAAACCGGAGTACTGGGAAGCTTTTAAAGAGCAACAGAAGATAACAAAAAAGGCAATACGCCAAGAAAAAATGAGGTACGAAGATAAACTAGCCAAGAATATAAAGGAGGATAGTAAAAGCTTCTTCAGGTATGTGAATAGCAAAAAAATAATTAAGACCAAAATTGGGCCATTGAAGACAAAAACGGGTGAATTTATTATGGGGAACAAGGAAATGGCAGATGAGTTGAACAGGTACTTTGGATCTGTCTTTACTAAGGAAGACACAAACAATCTCCCAGATGTAATAGTGGCCAAAGGAACTAGGGTAAAGGATGAACTGAAGGAAATTTATATTAGGCAAGAAACGGTGTTGGATAGACTGTTGAGTCTGAAGGCTGATAAGTCCCTGGGACCTGATGATCTGCATCCCAGGGTACTTAAAGAGGTGGCTCTAGAAATCATGGACGCATTGGTAATCATTTTCCAATGTTCTATAGATTCAGGAACAGTTCCTGCTGATTGGTGGCTAATGTTGTCCCACTTTTCAAGAAAGGAGGGAGAGAGAAAACAGGGAATTATAGACCGGTTAGCCTGACGTCAGTGGTGGTAAAGATGCTGGAGTCAATTATAAAAGAGGAAAATACGACACATTTGGATAGCAGTAGAAGGATCAGTCTGAGTCAGCATGGATTTATGAAGGGAAAATCATGCTTGACTAATCTTCTGGAGTTTTTTGAGGATGTAACTATGAAACTGGACAAGGGAGAGCCAGTGGATGTAGTGTACCTGGACTTCCAGAAAGCTTTTGATAAAGTCCCACATAGGAGATTAGTGGGCAAAATTAGGGCACATGGTATTGGGGGCAGAGTACTGACATGGGTTGAAAATTGGCTGGCTGACAGGAAACAGAGTATCGATTAACGGGTCCCTTTCGGAATGGCAGACTGTGACCAGTGGGGTACTGCAAGGTTTGGTGCTGGGACCGCAGCTGTTTACAATATACATTAATGATTTAGATGAAGGGTTTAAAAATAACATTAGCAAATTTGCCGATGACACAAAGCTGGGTGGCAGTGTGAAATGTCAGGAGGATGTTATAAGAATGCATGGTGACTTGGACAGGTTGGGTGAGTGGGCAAATGTATGGCAGATGCATTTTAATGTGGATAAATGTGAGGTTATCCACTTTGGAGGCAAGAACAGGAAGGCAGATTACTATCTAAATGGAGTCAAGTTAGGAAAAGGGGAAGTACAACGAGATCTGGGTGTTCTTGTTCATCAGTCAATGAAAGCAAGCATGCAGGTACAGCAGGCAGTGAAGAAAGCTAACGGTATGCTGGCCTTTATAACAAGAGGAATTGAGTATAGGAGTAAAGAGGTCCTTCTGCAGCTGTACAGGGCCCTGGTGAGACCCCACCTGGAGTATTGTGTGCAGTTTTGGTCTCCAAATTTGAGGAAGGGCATTCTTGCTATTGAGGGAGTGCAGCGTAGGTTCACAAAGTTAATTCCCAGAATGGTGGGACTGTCATATGTTGAAAGATTGGAGTGACTGGACTTGTATACACTGGAATTTAGAGGGATGAGAGGGGATCTGATTGAAACATTTAAGATTATTAAGGGATTGGACACACTGGAGGCAGGAAACATGTTCCCGCTGATGGGTGAGTCCAGTACTAGAGGCCACAGTTTAAGAATAAGGGGTAGAACAGAGATGCGAAAAAACTTTTTCACCCAGAGAGTGGTGGATACGTGGAATGCTCTGCCCCAGAAGGCAGTGGAGGCCAAGTCTCTGGATGCATTCAGGAGAGAGTTAGATAGAACTCTTACAGATAGCGGGGTCAAGGGATTATGGGGAGGGCAGGATCGGGGTACTGCTTGTGTATGATCAGCCATGATCACAGTGAATGGCGGTGCTGGCTAGAAGGGCCGAATGGCCTACTCCTGCACCTACTGTCTATTGTCTATTGAGTTGAGAGTTAGGGGGCAAAAGTTTAAGGGTAACATGAGGGGGAATTTCCTTGCTCAGAGAGTAGTAGCTGTGTGGAACGAGCTTCCAGTAGAAGTGGGAGAGGCAGGTTCAGTATAGTCATTTGAAGTAAAATTGGATAGGTATATGGACAGAAAGGAATGGAGGGTTATGGGCTGAGTGTGGGTCAGTGGGACTAGGTGAGAGTAAGCATTCGGCATGGACTAGAAGGGCCAAGATGGCCTGTTTCTGTACTGTAATGTTTATATGGTTATATGGTATAGCTTTCTGTGCTTTGTTTAATAATTTTTACCATTTTGTCTGTTATTCTCGCTGAATCCCTATCATCAACCATTACACCCTCCTCAGCAACCCCTCTGAAATTGCACTGGACTGTTCCTAAACTACGTGTTATATCAATGAAGTTTCTGACTTGCCTGTCATCCTACAAGAAGAGAAACAGATTTCTTGTGTCTCTAAAGAAGGGCATCTGTCCTGAAGAAGTGCCTCAGCCCAAAATATCAATTGTTTATTCATTTCCTGACTGGCTAAGTTCTTCCAGCATTTTGCACATGTTGCTTTGGATTTCCAGCATCTGCAGATTTTCTCATGTTACAGATGTCTTATAATTTCTGTGTGCCAAACTTAGGAAAATTGAGAAAATTCTGCTTCAAGGATCAACTTTATCCACCATATACATTAACATGTATTAGGAAACTGCTGTGGGGTGTTGGCACGACACAACAAAAAAAACTGTCAACAATAATAGAGTTTTATAAAAATAAATTTAGAGATTAAAGTATGGATATGCAATAAAATGTGCATAAATGCACAAATACCAGCTTGCATTTACAATGTAAACAGCATTATAAAAAGTGGTTTAAAATATTTAAGGTGCAGTTCAGTGAAGGGGAGCAATTGATAGAGGGGGTGGGGGGTCTAACTAGAATAGTTAATTAGATTAACTACCTGGAGGTAGAAGGTGGTGTGAAGTTAGGATTCGGAACAAGAAGGCAGCAGAACAGCACCTAAGGATTTCCAGCAGGAAGACATTTTGAGTTCTCGGGGGAAGAGAGAGGCCAGACTGCGCAGGCGCGTGATGTCAGCCAGTTGAGCGTGAACAGTTTAAAAAGGAGGCAGCCATATTCAGTGGGCAGCGGAGTGAGAGGGCTTTGGCTCAAGTTGTTGATTGCAAAAGGAGGTGGTATGTGTGTGAGGCCAGTTTTCTGTGGTCGGTGTCAGATGTGGGAGGTCCTGGAGTCTCCCGGCGTCCCGGACGGCCACATCTGCACCCGGTGCATCGAGATGCAAATCCTAAGGGACCGTGTTAGGGAACTGGAGCTGCAGCTCGATGACCTTCGTCTGGTCAGGGAGAGTGAGGAGTTGATAGAGAGGAGTTACAGACAGGTGGTCACTCCGGGGCCACGGGGGAAAGAGAAATGGGTCACAGTCAGGAGAGGGAAGGGGAAGAGTCAGGTACTAGAGAGTACCCCTTTGGCTGTACCCCTTGACAATAAGTACTCCTGTTTGAGTACTGTTGGGGGGAACAGCCTACCTGGGGGAAGTGACAGTGGCCGTGCCTCTGGCACAGAGTCTGGCCCTGTGGCTCAGAAGGGTAGGGAAAGGAAGAGGAAGGCAGTAGTGATAGGGGACTCTATAGTCAGGGGTCAGACAGGCGATTCTGTGGACGCAGGAACGAAACTCGGATGGTAGTTTGCCTCCCAGGTGCCAGGGTCTGGGATATTTCTGATCATATCCAAGATATCCTGCGGTGGGAGAGAGAACAGCCAGAGGTCATGGTACATATTGGTACCAATGACGTAGGTAGGAAAAGGGAAGAGGTCCTGAAAGAAGACTACAGGGAGTTAGGAAGGAAGTTGAAAAGCAAGACCTCAAAGGTAGTAATCTCGGGATCATTGCCTTTGCCACACGACAGTGAGAATAAGAATAGAATGAGGTGGAGGATAAATGTGTGGTTGAGGGAGTGGAGCAGGGAGCAGGGATTCAGATTTCTGGATCAATGGGACCTCTTTTAGGGCGGGTGTGACCTGTATAAAAAGGACGGGTTGCACTTGAATCCCAGGGGGATCAATATCCTGGTGGGCAGGTTTGATCGAGCTGTTGGGGAGGGTTTAAACTAGTTTGGCAGTGGGGTGGGAATCAATGTGAGTGCAGGGATTACGGTAGAAGGACAAGGGCATGATGTTAAGAGTTCAGAGTTGATGAGGAAGGACAGGCAGGGGACAGAACATAATTGTAGCTAGTTAAAGGGGTTGAAATGTGTCTATTTCAATGCTAGGAGTATTAGGAACAAGGAGGATGAACTTAGAACATGGATTAGTACGTGGAACTACAATGTTGTGGCCATTACTGAAACTTGGTTGGAGGAAGGGCAGGTTTGGATGATGCAGGTACTGGGGTTCAGGTGTTTTAAAAGAAATAGGATGGGGGGTAGAAAAGGGGGGGTAGTGTCATTGCTGGACAGGGATAGTATCACAGCTATAGAAAGGGAGGATGCTGCAGAAGGAGTGTCCACAGAGTCAGTCTGGGTGGAAGTCAGAAATAGGAAGGGATCAATCACTGTGCTGGGAGTAGTCTATTGGCCCCCAAATAGCTCTCAGAACACCGAGGAGCAGATAAGCAGGCAGATCTTAGAATGGTGCAGGAAATATGGGATAGTAGTTGTGGGTGATTTCAACTTCCCTCATATTGACTGAGTGCAAGGGGGATAGATGGGGCTGAATTTGTCAGGTGTGTTCAAGAAGGATTCCTGATACAGTTTGTGGACCGGCTGACGAGAGGAGAGGCTATACTGGATCTAGTTCTGGGTAATGAACCTGGTCAGGTGACAGACCTCTTGGTGGGGGAGCATTTTGGTGAGAGTGATCACAACTCCCTTAGCTTCAGCATAGCTATGGAAAAGGATAAAAACGGACAAAATGGTAAAGCGCTTAACTGGGGAAGGGCAAACTTTGAAGGGATGAAGCAGGAACTAGCAAGAGTAAATTGGAAACAGATGTTGAAAGGGGAAAGCACAGAAGTGGGTGAAGTTCAGGGACCACTTGAGCTGGGTTCAGGATAGGTTTGTCCAAATGAGGAAAGGAAGAAATAGTAGGAAAAGGGAACCGTGGCTGACGAAACATGTGAGGAAAAAGGAAGCATATATTAGATATAAGAAGCAGGAAGTAGGAGGGGCTTATGAGAAATATAGGGTAACCAGGAAGGAGCTAAAGAAAGGACTTAGGAGAGCTTGAAGGGGGCATGAGAAGGCCTTGGCAGGTAGGATTAAGGAGAACCCCAAGGCATTCTATGTGTATGTGAAGAATAGGAGGATGATGAGAATGAAGGTGGGACTGCTAAAGGATAAAGAGGGCAGCATGTGTCTGGAGGCAGAGGAAGAGGTTGGGGAGGTCATAAGTGAATACTTTGCTTCAGTATTCACAAGTGAAAAGGATCTTGATCAGGATGAGGTTCAAGTAGAGCGGGCCTGTGTGCTGGACATTGTGGAGATTAAGGATGAAGAAGTGCTGGATCTTCTTAAAAACATTAAGATTGGTAAATCCCCAGGGCTGGATATGATACACCCCAGGTTGTTGTGGGAATTGAGAGAAGAGATCGCAGGAGCATTAGCTATGATCTTTGAATCCTCTTTGGCTGCAGGGGAAGTGCCAGAGGACTGGAGAACGGCAAATGTAGTTCCCTTGTTGAAAAAAGGTAATAGGGAAAACCTGGAAACTATAGACTGGTGAGTCTTAAGTCAGTGATATGCAAACTACTGGAAAGGATTCTTAAGGATAGAATCTACGAGCATTTGGAGAAGTACAGTCTACTCATGGATAGTCAACATGGCTTTGTGAAGGGAAGATTGTGCCTCACAAGCCTGAGTTTTTTGAAGAGGTAACAAAAGAAATTGATGAGGGTAGGGCAGTGGATGTGGTCTACATGTACTTTAGCAAAGCATTTAACAAGGTCCCTCATGAGAGACTCATCCAGAAAGTCATGAGGCATGGGATAAGTGGAACCTTGGCCACTTGAATAAAAAAATGCCTTAAAGGAAGAAAACAGAGGGTAGTTGTGGAAGGAAAGTATTCTGCCTGGAGGTCGGTGACTAGTGGAGTACCGCAGGGATCTGTCCTGGGAATCCTGCCTTTTTGTGATTTTTATAAATGACCTGGATATAGAGGCAGAAGGATGGGTGAGTAAGTTTGCGGATGACACAAAGATTGGAGGAGCTGTGGATGGAGTTGTAAGTTGTTGAAGGTTACAAGAGGATATAGGCAGGCTGCAGAGTTGGACAGAAAAATGGCAGATGGAGTTCAATCCGGACAAGTGTGGGGTGATGCATTTTGGAAGGACAAACCAGGATTAATGGTCGTTTACTTAAGAGTGTGGGCGAACAAAGGGACCTTGGGGTTCAAATCCATACATCCCTCAAGGTTGCTGCACAGGTTCATAGGGTAATTAAGAAGGCCTTTGGGATGCTAGGCTTCATTAACAGGGGGATTGAGTTCAAGAGTAGAGAGGTCATGATGCAGCTCTACAAATCTCTGGTGAGACCGCACTTAGAGGTATTCAGTTCTGGCCATCTCATTATAGGAAGGATGTGGAAGCTATGGAGAGGATGCAGAGGAGATTTACCAGAATGTTGCCTGGTTTGGAGAATAAGTCATATGAAGCAAGGTTAGCAGAGCTGGGACTTTTCTCTTTGGAGCGTAGAAGAATGAGAGGGGACTTGATAGAGATCTACAAGATTATGAGAGGCATAGATAGGGTGGATAGTCAGTACCTGTTTCCCAGGGCACCAATAGCAAACACCAGAGGGCATATGTACAAAATTAAGGGAGGGAAGTTTAGGGGAGACATCAGGGGTAAGTTTTTTACACAAAGGGTTGTGAGTGCCTGGAATGCCTTGCCAGGGATGGTGGTGGAGGCTAAAACATTAGGGGTATTTAAGAGCCTCTTGGACAGGCACATGGATGAAAGGAAAAATGGAGGGTTATGGGGTAGTGTGGGTTTAGTACTTTTTTTAAGGATTATATGGGTCGGCACAACATGGAGGGCTGAAGGGCCTGTACTGTGCTGTAGTGTTCTATGGTTCTATGTTTCTCTTTTAAGAGCCCTTTAACGTTTCCAAGAAGGGCACTTTTGGAAAAGGCAGTTTGCTAGGTGGGTAGTGTCCACAATGATCTTTCCAACATCGCAGCATTTCCATTGAAGACAAAGTTCAGTTTTCAACATGAGAATAATATGCCTTTTACAGAGTTAAACTACAAGTGTGCTAAGTCAATGCCACCTCCTCCTCCTCCTCTTCAACACCGCCTACTTATGTTTCAGTTCTTCACTGCTGCCTACAGGAATTTACTTCATTGGTTCAGGCCTTGAATTCGGTATTAATTCGACACTACACAAAAGACCTTACACAGAGTCTGGGATTATTCACTGAAGTTGTTCACCCTGGTGTCTAAAGAAGAACACGAGAGACTGGAAATTTTTGGTTTGGAAAGAAGAAGGTAACAGGTGATCTGATAGTCAGTTCATAAAATATCTCAAAAGAGTTAATGTGGAGAGGATGTTTCCTATAGTGAGGGAATCTGGGACCAGAGGGCACAGCCTCAGAATAGAAGGACATCCCTTTCAATCAGAAAAGAGGAGGAATTTCATTTGCCAGAGGCTGGTGAATCTATGGAATTCATTGCCAGGGATGGCTGTGGAAGTCAAGTCTTTGGGTATATTGAAAGTGAAGGTTGATAGGTTCTTGATTAATCAGGGCACTAAAGATTACGGGGAGAATGGGGTTGGAGGGATAATAAATCAGCCTTGTTGGAATGGCCGAATTTGCTCCTATGTCTCATATAAGATGGTAAGTGAATTGAGCAGCATCAGGGGAAGGAAAGGAATTGGTGATGTTTTGGGTTAAAAAGGAACATGAACAGTTTCTTTCCTCCAGCCGATGCTGCTCGCCCAATGAGATCATCCGGCAGGCTGGGTGTGCTTGAGATAAAACTGAACATTTCACACAGGGCTGCTTCAGGCTATCACTCCAAGCAACACCCGGAGCAGAAATGAAAGAAGTAACAAATAAGTAAATAAGCACCAGAGGAACTCAGCAGGTCAGCATACAAAATGCTGGAGGAACTCAGCAGGCCAGGCAGCATCTATGGAAAAGAGTACAGTCAATGTTTCGGGCCAAACCTTTCCACAGGACTGGATGTAAAAAAGCTGAGGAGCAGATTTAAAAGGGGTGGGGGAGGAGAGAGAAAGGACAGGTGATAGGGTGAAACTTGGAGTGGGAGGGATGAAGTAAAGATTGGTGAAAAATTGATTGGTGAGAGAGACAGAAGGTCATGGAAGAAATAAAAGGGGGGAGGAGCACCAGAAGGAGGCAATGGGTGGGCAAGGAGATAAGGTGGGAGAGGGAAAAGGAAATGGGAAATGCTGAAACAGAGAAGGGTGGAGGGCATTAACAGAAGTTTGAGAAATCGATGTTCATGCCATCAGGTTGGAGGCTACTCAAACGGAATATGAGGTGTTGTTCCTCCAACCTAAGCGTGGCCTCATCATGACAGTAGAGAAGGCCATGGGAATGTGAAGTGGAATTAAAATGGATGGCCACTGGCAGATTCCACTTTTTCTGGCTCTCAGCGATTTAAGGGTTTCAGTCTGAATTGTTGACTGTACTCTTTTCCTAGATACACACACAAAATGCTGGTGGAACACAGCAGGCCAGGCAGCATCTATAAGGAGAAGCACTGTCAACATTTCGGGCCAAGACCCTTCGTCGGGACTAACTGAAAGGAAAGATAGCAAGAGATTTGAAAGTGGGGGGGGGGGGGGGGAATGCGAAATGATAGGAGAAGACCGGAAGGGGTGGGATGAAGCTAAGAGCTGGAAAGGTGATTGGTGAAAGTGATACAGAGTTGGAGAAGGGAAAGGATCATGGGACTGGAGGCCTAGGGAGAAAGAAAGGGGGAGGGGAGCACCAGAGGGAGATGGAGAACAGGCAGAGTGATGAGCAGAAAGAGAGAAAAAAAGGAAGGGGAAAAAACTAAATATGTCAGGGATGGGGTAAGAAGGGAAGGAGGGGCATTAACGGAAGTTAGAGAAATCAATGTTCATGCCATCAGGCTGGAGGCTACCCAGCCGGTATATAATATATAAGGTGTTGTTCCTCCAACCTGAGTGTGGCTTCATCTTGACAGCAGACATCTTTTCCTAAATGGTACCTAGCCTGCTGAGTTTCTCCAGCATTGTGTGTGTTGTTTGGATTTCCAACATCTGGAGATTTTCTCTTGTTCAGCAAATCAGGCAGCTTTTGCAGAGGGAAATACACAGTCAATGTTTCAGGTTGAAACTGTTCATTCCTCTCCAAAGATGCTGCCTGACCTGCTGAGTTCCTTTTGTGTTTTGAGCGTGTTACTGCAAATTGACAGCATCTGCAGTTTCAGATGTCTCAATGAATAAATAAAGTTGTTTATTGTCATACGTGCAAGTACATCAGAACCAGATTTATTATCACTGACATAAGCTGTGAAATGTGTTGTTTGTGGCAGCTGTACATTGCAACACAAACAAAATTCTGCAGGAGCTCAGCAGGTCAGGTAGCATCTAGGGAAATGAATAGACAGTCAATGTTTCGGCTCAGACCTGCCCTTAGGACCCACTGAAATTACTATATGTCACAATAAGAAATATATTTTAAAAATAAGTTGTGCAAAGTGAGAGCAAAAATAATGAGATAGTGTTCATGGACCATCGAGGAATTTGATGGCAGAAGAGAAGCCATTCCTAAAATGTTGAGTATATGCCTTTAGGCTCCTGTACCTCCTCCCTGATGGTATCAACGAGAAGAGGGCATGTCCTGGGTGATGGGGGTCTTTAATGATGGATGCTGCCTTTTTGAGGCGTTGCCTTTTAAAGAAGCCAGGGAGGCTTGTGCCATTGATGAAGCTGGCTGAGTTTACAATCTTCTGCAGCTTTTTCCAACCCTGTGCAGTGGCCCCTCCATACTAGACAGTGATACAACCAGTCAGTGTGCTCTCCATGGTACATATGAGGAAATATGCCAAATCTCCTTTGCAATTGCATCAATAGATCAACAGTGCCCAGAATAGATCTTCAGAGATGTTGGCACCCTGGAAATACATATATGCACAGTTTCAATGAAAAATTCATTTGCAGCAGCATCACAGCATTGCTTGTGAATGCATCATTTAAGAAACATTCACAAGAAAAGGGTAAATTAAACAGCATTTTTATAAGAAAACACAAAACAAAAATTATGTCCATTTTACTGCAAAGTGGTCAAATTGGTCAGTGTAGCAAAACTTCAAGAGCCACATATTTGTAGTTGTTCCTGGGTTTCTACTTCTATCCCTGTTCCCTGACTGTGGGCTGGCATGGCCAAATTAATTAATCAGGATTAATTACAAAATTGCTATCATCAAATAGAACACAAGTTATGGAGCAACACACCCACAAAATACTGGAGGAACTCAGTAGGTCAGGCAGCATCTATGGAAAGGTGACACCCTCCATCACTACTAGAAAGGAAGTGGGAGAAAACCAGAATAAGAAGGGGGGGGGAGAGAGAGGGAAGAAGGAAAAGTTAAAAGATGGTAGCTGAACCCAGGTGGGGGAAGGATGAAAAAAGAAGTTGAGAGTTGATAGGTGAAAAGGGAAAGGAATATTTTCCTTAGGAAGAGAGTGGACCATGGAAGAAAGGGAAGGGAGTGGCACCAGGGATGGAAGAAGATGGAAGAGGGAGGCGAAAAATTATCAGAAGTTGGAGAAATTTATGTTTGTGTCATAACTGAAGACTACCTAGATGGAACAGGAGAAAAGGAAACAGGGATGGTAGTTTGCCTCCCAGATACAAGGGACTGTGTTGTTTCTGAATGCATCCACAATATCCTGAAAAGGGAGGGTAAGCAGCCAGAAGTCATGGTACATATTGGTACCGATGACAGAGGTAGGAAAAGTGAGGAAGTTCCAAAAACAGAATACTAGCAGTTAGGAAGGAAGCTGAGAAGCAGGACCTCAAGGGAAGTAACCTCGGGATTGTTGCCTGTGCCACGTGACAGTGAGGATAACCATATAACAATCACAGCATGGAAGCAGGCCATCTCAGCCCTCCTAGTCCATGCCGAACTCTTAATCTCACCTAGTCCCACCTACCCGCACTCAGCCCATAACCCTCCACTCCTTTCCTGTCCATATACCTATCCAATTTTACCTTAAATGACACAACTGAACTGGCCTCTACTATTTCTACAGGAAGCTCATTCCACACAGCTATCACTCTCTGAGTAAAGAAATACCCCCTCGTGTTTCCCTTAAACTTCTGCCCCCTAACTCTCAAATCATGTCCTCTAGTTTGAATCTCCCCTACTCTCAATGGAAACAGCCTGTTCACGTCAACTCTATCTATCCCTCTCAAAATTTTAAATACCTCGATCAAATCCCCCCTCAACCTTCTATGCTCCAATGAATAGAGACCTAACTTGTTCAACCTTTCTCTGTAACTTAAGTGCTGAAACCCAGGTAACATCCTAGTAAATCGTCTCTGCACTCTCTCTAATTTATTGATATCTTTCCTATAATTCGGTGACCAGAACTGCACACAATATTCTAAATTTGGCCTTACCAATGCCTTGTACAATTTTAACATTACATTCCAACTTCTGTACTCAATGCTTTGATTTATAAAGGCCAGTGTTCCAAAAGCCTTCTTCACCACCCTGTCTACATGAGACTCCACCTTCAGGGAACTATGCACTGTTATTCCTAGATCTCTCTGTTCCTCTGCATTCCTCAAAGCCCTACCATTTACCCTGTATGTTCTATTTGGATTATTCCTGCCAAAATGTAGAACCTCACACTTCTCAGCATTAAACTCCATCTGCCAACGTTCAGCCCATTCTTCTAACCGGCATAAATCTCCCTGCAAGCTCTGAAAACCCACCACATTATCGACAACACCTCCTACCTTAGTATCATCGGCATACTTACTAATCCAATTTACCACCCCATCATCCAGATCATTTATGTATATTACAAACAACATTGGGCCCAAAACAGATCCCTAAGGCACCCCGCTAGTCACCGGCCTCCATCCCGATAAACAATTATCCACCACTACTCTCTGGCATCTCCCATCTAGCCACTGTTGAATCCATTTTATTACTCCAGCATTAATACCTAACGACTGAACCTTCTTAACTAACCTTCCATGTGGAACTTTGTCAAAGGTTTTGCTGAAGTCCATATAGACTACATCCACTGCCTTACCCTCGTCAACATTCCTCGTAACTTCTTCAAAAAATTCAATAAGTTTTGTCAAACATGACCTTCCACGCACAAATCCATGCTGGCTACTCCTAATCAGATCCTGTCTATCCAGATAATTATTAATACTATCTCTAAGAATACTTTCCATTAATTTACCCACCACTGATGTCAAACTGACAGGTCTATAATTGCTAGGCTTACTTCTAGAACCCTTTTTAAACAATGGAACCACATGAGCAATACGCCAATCCTCCTGCACAATCCCCGTTTCTAATGACATCTTAAAGATCTCCGTCAGAGCTCCTGCTATTTCTACACAAACTTTCCTCAAGGTCCTGAGGAATATCCTGTCAGGACCTGGAGATTTATCCACCTTTAAATTTCTTAAAAGCGCCAGTATTTCCACCTCTTTAATTGTCATAGGTTCCATAACTTCCTTACTTGTTTCCCACACCTTAGACAATTCAATATCCTTCTCCTTAGTGAATACCGAAGAGAAGAAATCATTCAAAATCTCTCCCATCTCCCTCGGCTCCACATAGGAATAGAATGAGGTGGCAAATAAATGTGTGGCTGAAGAATTGGAGGAGGGGCCAGGGATTCATATTTCTGGATAATTGGGACCTCTTCTGGGGCAGGTGGGCCCTGTACAAAGGGATGGGTTGCACTTGAATCCAAGGAGAACCAATATTCTTGCGGACATATTTACTTGGGTTGTTGGGAGTGGTTTAAACTAATGTGGCAAAGGGGATGGGAACCAGTATGATTGATCTGAGGATGAGCCAGAAGATTTACAGGTAGATGATGGGTGTAATATGAATGTAAGGAAGGACAAGCCAATGATTGGGTACAAATGTAGACAGAGCAAAGAGTTAAATTGTACCACAGGGGCAAAATTCAAAATGGTGAAGAATGCAGGACTGAAGGTGCTGTTTTAAATGCACATAGCATTTGGAATAAGGTGGACGAATTTGTGGCGCAATTAGAGATTGGTTGGTATGGGCATCACTGAGTCGTGGCTGAAAGAAGGTCATAGTTGGGAGATTAACATCAAAAGATACACTTTGTATCGAAAGGACAGGCAGGAAAGCCTAGGCGGTGGTGTGGCTTTGTTGGTAAGAGATGGAATTACATTTTAGAAAGAGGTGACGTAGGGTCAGAGAATGCTGAATCTTTGCGGATGGAGTTAAGGAACTGCAAAGGTTAAAAAAAACTATTATGGAAATCAGTTATAGGCCTCTGGATAGTAGCCAAAATGTGGGGTTGAGATTGTAAAGGGAGCTAGCTGAAAAGCCATGTAATGTCACAATTGTAATGGGGGATTTCAATATGCAAGGGGATAGGGAAAATCAGGTTGGCGTCAGATTGCAAGAAAGGAAATTTGTTGAATGCCAATGAGATGACTTTTTAGAGCATCTTGTGCTCAAGCCTACTCAGGGAAAGGCTATCTTAGATTGGATGTTGTGTAATAATCCTGATTTTATTAGTCAGCTTAATGTAAATGTACCCTCAGGAGGCAGTGATCATAATATGATTGAATTCATACTGCAATTTGAGAGGGAGCAGCATAAATCACATGTATCAGTATCACAATGGAATAAAGGGAATTACAGAGGCATGAGAGAGGAGCTTGCCCAGGTGGATTGGAAGAGAATACTGGCAGGGATGAAAGCAGAGCAGAGTAAGGAGGATTTTTTTTTAGCTGGTTGATAAATTCCTGATTGGTTGGGGCATCAAGGGATAAGGTGAGAGGCCAGGTGTAGGGGGTTGAATGGGATCCAGGATCAGCCTTGATGAAATGGTGGAATGGACTCGATGGGCTGAATGGCCTAATTTTGCTCCTGTGTCTCATGGTCTAATATGAGGTGTTACTCCTCCATCCTGAGGGTGGCCTTACCATAGCAGAAGAGAAGACCATGGACCGATGTGTTAGAATAGGAACGGGAACTAAAATGGTTAGCCACCAGGAAATTCTTTTTGCAGATTGAGCGGAGGTGTTTGACAGAGTGAACCCCAATCTATGTTGGGTCCTATCAATGTAGGGGAAGCCACATCATGAGCACCAGATACAATAGACAACCCCTACGGATTTCCCGGCGAAGTGTTGCCTCACCTGGAAGGACTGTTTGGGGTCTTGAATGGAGGTGAGGGAGGAGGTGAATGGGTAGGTGGAGTACTTTGGCCACTTGCAGGGATAAATGCCAGAAGGGAGATTAGTGGGGAGGGACGAATGGACAAGGGAATCACAGAGGGTGTGATCCCTATGGAAAGTGGAGCGTGGCGGAGGGTCAAAGGTGTGTTTGGTGTAGAATCACATTGGAGATGGTGAAAGTTGTGGAGAATGATGTGTTGGATGCAGAGGGTCATGGGGTGGTGGGAGGTGAAACTCTAATCACTGTTAATGCGGCAGTAGGATGGGATGAGGGCAGATGCCTGTGAAATGGAGGCGTGGGTGAGGACAGCATCAATGGTGAAGATGGGGAAGTCCCATCCTTGGAAGGAGGAGGACACCTCCAATGTCCTGGAATGGAAAGCGGCATCCTGGGAACTGATCTGGTGGAAATGAGGGAACCAAGGACTGGAAACAGGGTGAGAAAAGGTATCGTCAACATCGCTGTGGGTTTATTACAAATATCGGTGTACGGTTTGTGTGTAGTGATGTAGACAGAGAGGTTGAGAAAGAGCAGGGAAGTGTCTGTTGTCAAGTGAATACAGTGGCTATATTGTTTCTACACCGAGGTCGTGATTTGATTCGTACAGGGTGGTTCATGAACTGAATGGGAGAGTTTCCGAACCCGGCCTCCCGCCCGTCGGGAGCCGGGAGAAGGGGAAGAGCGGCTCCTGAACCCGGTGGTGAGGGTCTTTACTCTGCTGTCCCTCCCGCCCGACGGGAGAGGGGGAGAGCGGCTCCTGAACCCGGTGGTGAGGGTCTTTACTCTGCTGTCCCTCAGCCGGGAGAAGGGGAAGAGCGGCTCCTGAACCCGGTGGTGAGGGTCTTTACTCTGCTGTCCCTCCCGCCCGACGGGAGAAGGGGAAGATCCGCTCCTGAACCCGGTGGTGAGGGTCTTTACTCTGCTGTCCCTCCCGCCCGACGGGAGAGGGGGAGAGCGGCTCCTGAACCCGGTGGTGAGGGTCTTTACTCTGCTGTCCCTCAGCCGGGAGAAGGGGAAGAGCGGCTCCTGAACCCGGTGGTGAGGGTCTTTACTCTGCTGTCCCTCCCGCCCGACGGGAGAGGGGGAGATCCGCTCCTGAACCCGGTGGTGAGGGTCTTTACTCTGCTGTCCCTCCCGCCCGACGGGAGAGGGGGAGAGCGGCTCCTGAACCCGGTGGTGAGGGTCTTTACTCTGCTGTCCCTCCCGCCCGACGGGAGAGGGGGAGAGCGGCTCCTGAACCCGGTGGTGAGGGTCTTTACTCTGCTGTCCCTCCCGCCCGACGGGAGAGGGGGAGAGCGGCTCCTGAACCCGGTGGTGAGGGTCTTTACTCTGCTGTCTCTCAGCCGGGAGAAGGGGAAGAGCGGCTCCTGAACCCGGTGGTGAGGGTCTTTACTCTGCTGTCCCTCAGCCGGGAGAAGGGGGAGATCCGCTCCTGAACCCGGTGGTGAGGGTCTTTACTCTGCTGTCCCTCAGCCGGGAGAAGGGGGAGATCCGCTCCTGAACCCGGTGGTGAGGGTCTTTACTCTGCTGTCCCTCCCGCCCGACGGGAGAGGGGGAGATCCGCTCCTGAACCCGGTGGTGAGGGTCTTTACTCTGCTGTCCCTCAGCCGGGAGAGGAGGAAGATCCGCTCCTGAACCCGGTGGTGAGGGTCTTTACTCTGCTGTCCCTCAGCCGGGAGAAGGGGAAGAGCGGCTCCTGAACCCGGTGGTGAGGGTCTTTACTCTGCTGTCCCTCCCGCCCGACGGGAGAGGGGGAGAGCGGCTCCTGAACCCGGTGGTGAGGGTCTTTTACTCTGCTGTCCCTCAGCCGGGAGAAGGGGAAGAGCGGCTCCTGAACCCGGTGGTGAGGGTCTTTACTCTGCTGTCCCTCCCGCCCGACGGGAGAGGGGGAGATCCGCTCCTGAACCCGGTGGTGAGGGTCTTTACTCTGCTGTCCCTCAGCCGGGAGAGGAGGAAGATCCGCTCCTGAACCCGGTGGTGAGGGTCTTTACTCTGCTGTCCCTCAGCCGGGAGAAGGGGAAGAGCGGCCCCTGAACCCGGTGGTGAGGGTCTTTACTCTGCTGTCCCTCCCGCCCGACGGGAGAGGGGGAGATCCGCTCCTGAACCCGGTGGTGAGGGTCTTTACTCTGCTGTCCCTCAGCCGGGAGAAGGGGAAGATCCGCTCCTGAACCCGGTGGTGAGGGTCTTTACTCTGCTGTCCCTCAGCCGGGAGAAGGGGAAGAGCGGCTCCTGAACCCGGTGGTGAGGGTCTTTACTCTGCTGTCCCTCCCGCCCGACGGGAGAGGGGGAGAGCGGCTCCTGAACCCGGTGGTGAGGGTCTTTTACTCTGCTGTCCCTCAGCCGGGAGAAGGGGAAGAGCGGCTCCTGAACCCGGTGGTGAGGGTCTTTACTCTGCTGTCCCTCCCGCCCGACGGGAGAGGGGGAGAGCGGCTCCTGAACCCGGTGGTGAGGGTCTTTACTCTGCTGTCCCTCAGCCGGGAGAAGGGGAAGAGCGGCTCCTGAACCCGGTGGTGAGGGTCTTTACTCTGCTGTCCCTCCCGCCCGACGGGAGAGGGGGAGAGCGGCTCCTGAACCCGGTGGTGAGGGTCTTTACTCTGCTGTCCCTCAGCCGGGAGAAGGGGAAGAGCGGCTCCTGAACCCGGTGGTGAGGGTCTTTACTCTGCTGTCCCTCAGCCGGGAGAAGGGGAAGAGCGGCTCCTGAACCCGGTGGTGAGGGTCTTTACTCTGCTGTCCCTCCCGCCCGACGGGAGAGGGGGAGAGCGGCTCCTGAACCCGGTGGTGAGGGTCTTTACTCTGCTGTTCCTCAGCCGGGAGAAGGGGAAGATCCGCTCCTGAACCCGGTGGTGAGGGTCTTTACTCTGCTGTCCCTCCCGCCCGACGGGAGAGGGGGAGAGCGGCTCCTGAACCCGGTGGTGAGGGTCTTTACTCTGCTGTCCCTCAGCCGGGAGAAGGGGAAGATCCGCTCCTGAACCCGGTGGTGAGGGTCTTTACTCTGCTGTCCCTCCCGCCCGACGGGAGAGGGGGAGAGCGGCTCCTGAACCCGGTGGTGAGGGTCTTTACTCTGCTGTCCCTCAGCCGGGAGAAGGGGAAGATCCGCTCCTGAACCCGGTGGTGAGGGTCTTTACTCTGCTGTCCCTCCCGCCCGACGGGAGAGGGGGAGAGCGGCTCCTGAACCCGGTGGTGAGGGTCTTTACTCTGCTGTCCCTCAGCCGGGAGAAGGGGAAGAGCGGCCCCTGAACCCGGTGGTGAGGGTCTTTACTCTGCTGTCCCTCAGCCGGGAGAAGGGGGAGATCCGCTCCTGAACCCGGTGGTGAGGGTCTTTACTCTGCTGTCCCTCAGCCGGGAGAAGGGGGAGATCCGCTCCTGAACCCGGTGGTGAGGGTCTTTACTCTGCTGTCCCTCCCGCCCGACGGGAGAGGGGGAGAGCGGCTCCTGAACCCGGTGGTGAGGGTCTTTACTCTGCTGTCCCTCAGCCGGGAGAAGGGGAAGATCCGCTCCTGAACCCGGTGGTGAGGGTCTTTACTCTGCTGTCCCTCCCGCCCGACGGGAGAGGGGGAGAGCGGCTCCTGAACCCGGTGGTGAGGGTCTTTACTCTGCTGTCCCTCAGCCGGGAGAAGGGGGAGATCCGCTCCTGAACCCGGTGGTGAGGGTCTTTACTCTGCTGTCCCTCCCGCCCGACGGGAGAGGGGGAGATCCGCTCCTGAACCCGGTGGTGAGGGTCTTTACTCTGCTGTCCCTCAGCCGGGAGAGGGGGAGAGCGGCTCCTGAACCCGGTGGTGAGGGTCTTTACTCTGCTGTCCCTCCCGCCCGACGGGAGAGGGGGAGAGCGATCCTGACGGGAGCTGCGGGAGGATGACCGGGAGGCGGAGCGGATCGCATGACGCCAGGGGCCCGGGTGTTGCGCCCGCCGAGGGGCAGAGCTGCGGCGGGGCTGCCGCCTGACACGTGACGGCGGCGGCGCAGCGACGCGGATACAGTGTGTCCAACCCCGGGCAAAGTGTATCCGAGACACAGCGTGGGGCAAGTCGGCGGCCGCTTTTCTGTCATCGCCTCCTCCTCCCCTCCCGGCCGATTCTCCCATCTGATGCGAAGCCGCGCCGGGGATGGCTCCGTTCACGAGCGACGGGCAGAGGAATGGTTGACGAGGCGGCTGAAAGTTAGCCCCGATCCGGTAAGGCAGCGTTTTCCCAGCCGAGCACCGAATGCTGGCCACCCGCGCTTCTGCTCCGGCTCCGGCTCCGCTCGCTTTTGGATAAATAAAGCATTAATACTATGCTTCAAGTTTCTTTGCAAAGTAAAGTAAAATCAAATCAAAAAAAGAGCTGGAATCCGGGTTTATATTGCCCCCCGTTTGCAACCCCCCTTGATTCCAATTATTAGTGTTAACTATTTTTAATATTTTACCATTTAATCTATTACTCTACTGTGGCAAAACAACGAGAGACGAAGTGATAAACACAAGAGATTCTGCAGATGCTGGAGCAACATGCCAAATGCTGGAGGAACTCAGCAGGTCGGGGTTTTAATGAAGGGTCTCGGCCCGAAACGTCTCTATTCCTCTCAATTGATGCTGCCTGACCTGCTGAGTTCCTCCAGCAATTTTGTGTTACTCGAGATACGAAGTGATTTACGTTTGATGAAGAAATTGGTCCTGTGTGGGGTTAGTAACCTAATACTTCGATTTGCGTGCTTTAATGGCATAGAATAGCTAATCAAAATCCACAGATGCTGTAATTGCAACTGTTGATATTTTTTAATGCCTACATGAGTAACTCAAATTATGCTTTCGTAAAGATACATGTTAGTTAATACTGATGACGTGAGTTGAAACGCTGCATTTAAGAAAGCATGAGTGGAAATCAGGCA
The DNA here is from genome assembly GCF_030144855.1 of Hypanus sabinus. NCBI lineage: Eukaryota > Metazoa > Chordata > Chondrichthyes > Myliobatiformes > Dasyatidae > Hypanus > Hypanus sabinus. The sequence continues at coordinate 5,136,906 of NC_082715.1, forward strand.
TTTTATTTGCAGATTTGCGATGTTTCAAAGTAAGTGACATCCAAATAACACAAGATCGCTCCTTTGTAGAGTGCTTAATGAAAAGTGCTGTGGGATATCTTCGTGGGATTGATATCCGGAGTATTTTTTAAATTCTGTTTCTGATGTATCTAAAATTGGAATGATTTCAGTTTGAAAGATGCACACTCAATGTTTTAGGAGCAGTTTCTTCCCCTCCTCCATCAGGTTCACAAACTCTCCCTCACTAACCTCTCTTCTACACTATTTATTATTGTAGTTTTTAGTAATTGTTTTGTGTCTTGACCTGTACTGAGGCTGAAACGCAAAAAAAAAATCACAACATACACTCATTTAATTTACACCTGTACACCAGCTCGTTAATGCAATTATCTAATCAGCCAATCACATGGCAGCAACTCGATGCATAAAAGCATCCAGACATGGTCAAGAGGTTCAGTTGTTCAGACAAAACATCAGAAGGGAGAAGAAATGTGACCAAGTGACTTTGACTGTGGGATGATTGTTGGTGCCAGACACTGGTCTCAGAAACTGCTGATCTCCTGGGATTTTCACACGTAACTCTCCCTAGAGTTTACAGAGAATGTTGTGATAAGCAAAAAGAGATATCCAGTGAGGGACAGGTCTGTGGGTGAAAACAGCTTGTTAATGAGAGAGGTCAGAGGAGACTGGTTGAAGCTGTCAGGAAGGTGACAGCAACTGAAATAACCATGTTACAACAGTGGTGTGCAGAAGAGCATCTGAAGTGGATGAGCTGCAACAGCATACATCCATAGCCACATGTACCTCCTCTGCCTGACCAAGTGGCCCTGAGTGTATTGTTCGTTTATTGAGATACAGTGCAGAACAGGCCCTACCGAACCCCCCCCCCCCACCCCTGATTTAACCCTAGTCTAATCATGGGACATTAACAATTAACCTACCAACTGTGGGAGAAAACCAGAGCTGCCTGGTGGTCACATGGGGAGAGTGTCCAGGCAGTGGTGGGAATCGAGCCCCGGTCGTCTGTGCTAATCACTACACTGCCGTGCTGCTGTCTCCATTCACGACTCTGGATTCACTTTCCTACAGGCAGTCAGAGCAGTGTCCGTCAGTGATGATAAATCTGATTCTGATTCAGTCAGTTGGAACTCCGGACGGAGATGAGGGGTACCGGTAAGGATGCGTGGGATTTACTGCAGGGTGGGAAGACGATTGGCAGCCCTGCAATTGTTGAAGTTGAGCTTGGGAGCCATGCATGACAAGTACTGGAAAAGGCATGGATGAGAATTTCAGTCGCGTGGGAGAAGCAGGAGCAGTGTTTCAGATGTGGAGCATGCAGTGATAAGTGACTACTGTTGCATGGTTTGAAGTTCAACACAGCATGCAGCTTCAGTGTTTATCAGAGTTTGTCAGACAAGCTGAAGGAATACGGCTGAATGAGCTGGGTGGGTGAGTTTCTGCCACTGTTCTGAGGATTGATTATATTTCGGTGCAAGAGTCTTGGTGATCAGAATCAGAAACAGGTTTAGTATCACTGGCGTATGTTGCTTTGTGGTAGCAGCATAAAGCAGTGTGTAATAATAAAATAAAAACTGTAAATTACAGTAAGAAATATGTATTAACAGTTAAATATGTACTGCAAGAAGAGAACAAAAAAAAATGAGGTAATGTTCGTGGGTTTTTGTCCATTCGGAAACCTGATGAGGGAGGGGAAGAAGCTGTTCCTGAAAAGTTGAGTGTATGTCTTCAGGCTCCTGTACCTCCTTGATGGTAGCAATGAAAAGAGGGCCTGGGCGATGGGGATCCTCAATGATGGATGGCAGCTTTTTGAGGCATTGTCTTTTAAAAGTGTTTTCATTGCCGGGGAGACTAGTGCCCATGATGGAACCGACTGGGTTTACCACTTTCTGCAGCTTTTGCCAATCCTCTGCCGTGGCCCTTCCGTACCAGAGGATGATGCAGCCAGTGCGAATGCTGTTAATGATCCATGGTATTTAACTCAGGTACAGACACCATGAAGTCAAGGTTGAAGATGTAGATGCCCTGAAAAAGGAGCAGTGTTGTTAAACTCAGCTAGCTCCATCATGGGCACCAGCCTCCCCATCATCAGGGACATCTTCAAAAGGAGATGCCTCAAAAAAGCAAAGTATCCATCACTAAGGGCTCCCACCGCCCAGGACATGCCCTCTTCTTTTCATCGCTCTGTGTCTGTACTCGGTGGAATTTAGAAGACTGAGGGGGATCTCATTGAAATCTATTGAATATTGGAAGATCTGTGTAGTGTGGATGTGGAGAGGAAGTTTCTTATTCTGGGGAGTCTAGGACCAGAAGGTATAGCCTCAGAATACAGGAATGGAGATGAGGAGGAAGTTCTTTAGCCAGAGGGTGGTGAATCTGTGGAATTCATTGCCACAGGCGGCTGTGGAGGCCAGGTCACTGAGTACAGTTGGCCCTGCTTATCCACGGATTCAACCAACTGCGGATCGGGAAAACCCGGAAGTTCTCTCTCCAGCTCTCATTGTTTGAGCATGTACAGACTATTTTTTCTTGTCATTATTCCCTAAACAATACAGTATAACAACTATTTACATTGTATTAGTATTATAAGTAATCTAGAAATGACTTAAAAGTACAGGCAGTCCCCGGGTTATGAATGAGTTCCATTCCTGAATCCATCTTTAAGTCGGATTTGAAGTCGGAACAGGTACATCCGGTATTATTTAGCGTCAGTTAGTCAAACATTTTTCTTAGTATAAAGTACATATTCTACCTTTCTCTGCATATAGAACACTTAAGAAACATACACATTTCAATAATTTAACCACTGTGTTGCTTAGTAATAATTGTAGCTTTCATCGGGCCAGGGCCTTTCACATTCTCCATTAAAATTGTTTGGATCGTTGACCGACTGTAGCCTAATGCTTTTCCAATGACCGATGGCGTTTCATCTCTTTCCGATCGCTTTATTACTTCCACCTTATTTTCAATCGCGATCGTGATTATTTTTGTGAACAGAAACACTGTGGATTCAGAGCTGCACCACCAGGTCCTATTGTCAACATGTTAAAAGGTCCAGAGTTCTGCTGGGTCCACCGCACTGATACATGTTAAAAAAGGGACTTGAACATCTGCAAATTTTGGTATCTGCGGGGGGTCCTGGAACCAATTCCCCGTGGATAAGGAGGGCCGACTGTGTATTTAAAGCAGAAGATGATGGATTCTCAATTAGTAAGGGTGTTAACAGTTACGGGGAGACGGCAGGAAAATGGGGTTGAGAGGGGTAATAAAACGGCCATGATGTAATGGAGGAATAGACGCTGGGCCAAATGGCCTAATTCTGCTCCTGTGTCTTGTGGTCTTATGGCTGACCTTGTAGAGGTATGTAAAATTATAAGATGCTCAGATAGGGCTGAAGTCTCAGAAACAAGAGGGCATACATGTAAGGTATGTGGAAAGAGTTTTAAACGGAAGTTGTGAAAAGTTTTTTTTACACATGGTGTGATTACCGGAACTTGTTACGAGAGTAGATGGAGGGGTAAGATATGTTTAAGAGACACTTTGATAGACATTTAAGTAGGTAAGACATAGAAGGATGTTGTCCTAGAGTCATGTTTCTGTAAGAACAAACATGCAACAGTTCTTATTTCACGCTGGGTCAACCGCAAACAAAGGCAGTCCAGCTTGTCTTCCAGAGGGCGAACACTGGGGAGCAGTACTGGTGTGAGAGTTGGCTCCACTGTTGGTGCTGCTCTCCCGTGTTCACTCCGTGGAAGAAAAGTTGGATTGAATTTGAATGCAGCTGACTCATACGCCTCTACGCCATTGATCTTTAGGTCCTGCCACTGAGGGACTTGTGCTAATGTTATTTTGTGACTCTATGTGCTGGATGGTGACTATCTGTGCTGTGTGTAACTGTATGTATTCACCCAGAGGGATGATGTTTCCTTTAGCTGTATAGATGTGTATGGTTTATTGACAATAAACATGAACTTGATATGAACCTAGGGTGAGCAAATAGGAAGGGTCTTGGCCCGAAACGTCAACAGTGCTTCTCCTATAGATGCTGCCTGGCCTGCGGTGTTCCACCAGCATTTTGTGTGTGTTGTTGTTTGAATTTCCAGCATCTGCAGATTTCCTTGTGTGAGCAAATAGGGTTAGTATGGAGGGACAGAAAGGTCAGCACAGATCTGAAGGGATGAAGGGGCTAATTCTGTGCTGACAACTTGAGCACTGTATCCTTTTCACAAAGCTTTGTGTCACCTGTCCTATTTGAACTGATGTTTTGTTATACTTGCCGATGCCTCTGAAGAATTACTTGTGTACTACAAACTGTGATGCTGAGCAAAAATAATACATACTAAAATACGGCTAATCATGTTAGATCTGTTTCAGACTCGAGTCCTTTCTCAGTCATTCATTGATTTTCTGCTCTGACTGTACCTCCAGGTTGCAGAACCTTTAGAGAGGGTGCGGAAGAGATTTGCCAGGAAGCTGCCTTGATTACAGAGCATGTCTTATGAGGATAGGTTTAGCGACTACAGCTTTTCCCTTTGAAGTGAAGAAGAATGAGAGGTGACTTGATAGAGGTGTACAATATAATCAGAGGCATAGATCATGTGGATGGTCAGAGACTTTTTCCCAAGAGCTAAAATGGCTAATATGAGCGGGCACCATTTTAAGGTAACTGGTAGAGCTTATGGGGGGTGGGGTATGTCAGAGAGTGGTGGTGTGGAGCACACTGCAGGGGTGGTGATACAGGGAGATACATTAGAGACAATTAAGAAATAGAGGAGTGGAAGGTTATGCAGAAGGTAATGGTTAGATTGATCTTAGAGTAGGTTAAAAGGCCAGCACATCACTGTGGGGCTGAAGGTCCTGGGTTGTGCTGTAACGTTCTATATTCTAGGTCAAACACTCCCCGTAGTTGTATGATTCTGAGCAAAACTGGTTGTGGCCTTTGGATTCTGCAAGAGACCCAGACGTGCCGTGGTTTGGTTTGTTTATCTAGCGACACAACGCGGAGTAGGCTTTTCTGGCCCTTTGAACCATCCCGCACCAGCATCCCCCGGGAGCCCCGATTAACCCTAATCAGCGTTAGGACAATTGGCAATGACCCACCCAGTACATCTTTGAACTGTGGGAGGACCCGAGAAAACCCTTACGCTCCACAGGGAGGATGTACAGAGTCTATTTACAGAATCAAACCCCGAACTCTGGAACACCCCGAGCTGTAACAGCTGACTGTCATGCTGCCGCGGATATGTAGGCTTGCATGCCCCAGTAACCTGGAGAGCTGTGCTGGCCGGAGTCAGGGCTTTACGCTTTGGCTCTTGGTAGGAACGCCCATGCCAAACAGGTCAAAGGGTAGAGACCAGACTAAGAGAGGCCTAGGTTCAGGGGTTCAGCTCAGGGCTAACACCCCGACTGATAAAACAAAACTGTTAAGGAAAGAGCGATAAAGAATCCTTCTGCATCTGAGTGCGATGGTATTCCTGAGTCTCCACTTAGGGCTTACATTGCTGATAGTAGAGAGACTGAAAAGAAACCTCTGGCACGGTGAAGGAAGACTTGCACGCCAACGGAGAGAGAGGACTTCCATCCCGGCCTGAAACACCACCGGAGAGAGAGAGGACCTCCATCCCTCCTCTAAACACCACCGGAGAGAGAGGACCTCCATCCCTCCCCTAAACACCACCGGAGAGAGAGGACCTCCATCCCTCCCCTAAACACCACCGGAGAGAGAGAGGACCTCCATTCCTCCCCTAAACACCACCGGAGAGAGAGGACCTCCATCCCGGCCCGAAACACCACCGGAGAGAGAGAGGACCTCCATCCCTCCCCTAAACACCACCGGAGAGAGAGAGGATCTCCATCCCTCCCCTAAACACCACCTGAGAGAGAGAGAGGATCTCCATCCCTCCTCTAAACACCACCGGAGAGATAGGGGACCTCCATCCCTCCCCTAAACACCACCGGAGAGAGAGGATCTCCATCCCTCCCCTAAACACCACCAGAGAGAGAGAGGACCTCCATCCCTCCTCTAAACACCACCGGAGAGAGAGAGGATCTCCATCCCTCCCCTAAACACCACCGGAGAGAGAGAGGATCTCCATCCCTCCTCTAAACTCCATTGGAGAGAGAGGACCTCCATCCCTCCCCTAAACACCACCGGAGAGAGAGAGAGGATCTCCATCCCTCCCCTAAACACCACCGGAGAGATAGGGGACCTCCATCCCTCCCCTAAACACCACCGGAGAGAGAGGATCTCCATCCCTCCCCTAAACACCACCGGAGAGGTAGAGGACCTCCATCCCTCCCCTAAACACCACCGGAGAGAGAGACCTCCATCCCTCCCCTAAACACCACCGGAGAGAGAGGACCTCCATCCCTCCCCTAAACACCACCGGAGAGAGAGAGGACCTCCATCCCTCCCCTAAACACCACCGGAGAGAGAGAGGACCTCCATCCCTCCCATAAACACCACCGGAGAGAGAGGGGACATCCATCCCTCCCCTAAACACCATCGGAGAGAGAGGACCTCCATCCCTCCCCTAAACACCACCGGAGAGAGAGAGGACCTCCATCCCTCCTCGAAACTCCACCGGAGAGAGAGAGGACCTCCATCCCTCCTCTAAACACCACCGGAGAGAGAGGACCTCCATCCCTCCCCTAAACACCACCAGAGAGAGAGGATCTCCATCCCGCCTCTAAACACCACCGGAGAGAGAGAGGATCTCCATCCCTCCCCTAAACACCACCGGAGAGAGAGAGGACCTCCATCCCTCCCCTAAACACCACCGGAGAGAGAGGACCTCCATCCCTCCCCTAAACACCACCGGAGAGAGAGGACCTTCATCCCTCCTCTAAACACCACCGGAGAGAGAGAGGACCTCCATCCCTCCCCTAAACACCACCGGAGGGAGAGGACCTCCATCCCTCCCCTAAACACCACCGGAGAGAGAGGACCTCCATCCCTCCCCTAAACACCACCAGAGAGAGAAAGGACCTCCATCCCTCCCCTAAACACCACCGGAGAGAGAGGACCTCCATCCCTCCCCTAAACACCACCGGAGAGATAGGACCTTCATCCCTCCTCTAAACACCACCGGAGAGAGAGAGGATCTCCATCCCTCCTCTAAACACCACCTGAGAGAGAGAGGACCTCCATCCCTCCCCTAAACACCACCGGAGAGATAGGACCTTCATCACTCCCCTAAACACCACCGGAGAGAGATGACCTCCATCCCTCCCCTAAACACCACCGGAGGGAGAGAGGATCTCCATCCCTCCCCTAAACACCACCGGAGAGAGAGAGGACCTCCATCCCTCCCCTAAACACCACCGGAGAGAGAGAGGATCTCCATCCCTCCCCTAAACACCACCAGAGAGAGAGAGGGTCTCCATCCCTCCCCTAAACACCACCGGAGAGGGAGAGGACCTCCATCCCTACCCTAAACACCACCAGAGAGAGAGAGGACCTCCATCCCTCCCCTAAAAACCACCGGAGAGAGAGGGAGGACCTCCATCCCTCCGCTAAACACCACCGGAGAGAGAGAGGACCTCCATTCCTCCCCTAAACACCACCGGAGAGAGAGAGGACCTCCATTCCTCCCCTAAACACCACCAGAGAGAGAGGACCTCCATCCCTCCCCTAAACACCACCGGAGAGAGAGAGGACCTCCATCCATCCCCTAAACACCACCGGAGAGAGAGAGGACCTACATCCCTCCCCTAAACACCACCGGAGAGAGAGGATCTCCATCGCTCCCCTAAACACCACCGGAGAGAGAGGACCTCCATCCCTCCCCTAAAAACCACCGGAGAGAGAGGGAGGACCTCCATCCCTCCGCTAAACACCACCGGACAGAGAGAGGACCTCCATCCCTCCCCTAAACACCACCGGAGAGAGAGAGGATCTCCATCCCTCCTCTAAACACTACCGGAGAGAGAGAGGACCTCCATCCCTCCCCTAAACACCACCGGAGAGAGAGAGGATCTCCATCCCTCCCCTAAACACCACCTGAGAGAGAGAGAGGATCTCCATCCCTCCTCTAAACACCACCGGAGAGATAGGGGACCTCCATCCCTCCCCTAAACACCACCGGAGAGAGAGGATCTCCATCCCTCCCCTAAACACCACCAGAGAGAGAGAGGACCTCCATCCCTCCTCTAAACACCACCGGAGAGAGAGAGGATCTCCATCCCTCCCCTAAACACCACCGGAGAGAGAGAGGATCTCCATCCCTCCTCTAAACTCCATTGGAGAGAGAGGACCTCCATCCCTCCCCTAAACACCACCGGAGAGAGAGAGAGGATCTCCATCCCTCCCCTAAACACCACCGGAGAGATAGGGGACCTCCATCCCTCCCCTAAACACCACCGGAGAGAGAGGATCTCCATCCCTCCCCTAAACACCACCGGAGAGGTAGAGGACCTCCATCCCTCCCCTAAACACCACCGGAGAGAGAGACCTCCATCCCTCCCCTAAACACCACCGGAGAGAGAGGACCTCCATCCCTCCCCTAAACACCACCGGAGAGAGAGAGGACCTCCATCCCTCCCCTAAACACCACCGGAGAGAGAGAGGACCTCCATCCCTCCCATAAACACCACCGGAGAGAGAGGGGACATCCATCCCTCCCCTAAACACCATCGGAGAGAGAGGACCTCCATCCCTCCCCTAAACACCACCGGAGAGAGAGAGGACCTCCATCCCTCCTCGAAACTCCACCGGAGAGAGAGAGGACCTCCATCCCTCCCCTAAACACCACCGGAGAGAGAGAGGACCTCCATCCCTCCTCTAAACACCACCAGAGAGAGAGAGGATCTCCATCCCTCCCCTAAACACCACCGGAGAGAGAGAGGACCTCCATCCCTCCCCTAAACACCACCGGAGAGAGAGAGGACCTCCATCCCTCCCCTAAACACCACCAGAGAGAGAGAGGATCTCCATCCCTCCCCTAAACACCACCGGAGAGAGAGAGGACCTCCATCCCTCCTCTAAACACCACCGGAGAGAGAGGACCTCCATCCCTCCTCTAAACACCACCGGAGAGAGAGGACCTCCATCCCTCCCCTAAACCCCACCGGAGAGAGAGAGGACCTCCATCCCTCCTCTAAACACCACCGGAGAGAGAGAGGACCTCCATCCCTCCCCTAAACACCACTGGAGAGAGAGAGGATATCCATCCCTCCCCTAAACACCACTGGAGAGAGAGGATCTCCATCCCTCCCCTAAACACCACTGGAGAGAGAGAGGACCTCCATCCCTCCCCTAAACACCACCTGAGAGAGAGAGGATCTCCATCCCTCCCCTAAACACCACCGGAGAGAGAGAGGACCTCCATCCCTCCTCTAAACACCACCGGAGAGAGAGAGGATCTCCATCCCTCCTCTAAACACCACTGGAGAGAGAGAGGACCTCCATCCCTCCCCTAAACACCACCGGAGAGAGAGAGGATCTCCATCCCTCCTCTAAACACCACCGGAGAGAGAGAGGACCTCCATCCCTCCCCTAAACACCACCAGAGAGAGAGAGGATCTCCATCCCTCCCCTCAACACCACCGGAGAGAGAGGACCTCCATCCCTCCCCTAAACACCACCGGAGTGAGAGAGGATCTCCATCCCTCCCCTCAACACCACCGGAGAGAGAGAGGACCTCCATCCCTCCTCTAAACACCACCAGAGAGAGAGAGGACCTCCATCCCTCCTCTTAACACCACCGGAGAGAGTGGACCTCCATCCCTCCTCTAAACAGCACCGGAGAGAGAGAGGACCTCCATCCCTCCCCTAAACACCACCGGAGAGAGCGAGGACCTCCATCCCTCCCCTAAACACCACCGGAGAGAGAGAGGACCTCTATCCCTCCCCTAAACACCACCGGAGAGAGAGAGGATCTCCATCCCTCCTCTAAACACCACTGGAGAGAGAGAGGACCTCCATCCCTCCCCTAAACACCATCGGAGAGAGAGAGGATCTCCATCCCTCCCCTAAACACCACCAGAGAGAGAGAGGATCTCCATCCCTCCCCTCAACACCACCGGAGAGAGAGGACCTCCATCCCTCCCCTAAACACCACCGGAGTGAGAGAGGATCTCCATCCCTCCCCTCAACACCACCGGAGAGAGAGAGGATCTCCATCCCTCCTCTAAACACCACCAGAGAGAGAGAGGACCTCCATCCCTCCTCTTAACACCACCGGAGAGAGTGGACCTCCATCCCTCCTCTAAACAGCACCGGAGAGAGAGAGGACCTCCATCCCTCCCCTAAACACCACCGGAGAGAGCGAGGACCTCCATCCCTCCCCTAAACACCACCGGAGAGAGAGAGGACCTCTATCCCTCCCCTAAACACCACCGGAGAGAGAGAGGATCTCCATCCCTCCTCTAAACACCACTGGAGAGAGAGAGGACCTCCATCCCTCCCCAAAACACCATCGGAGAGAGAGAGGATCTCCATCCCTCCCCTAAACACCACCGGAGAGAGAGAGGATCATCCCTCCTCTAAACACCACCGGAGAGAGAGAGGACCTCCATCCCTCCCCTAAACACCACCAGAGAGAGAGGATCTCCATCCCTCCCCTAAACACCACCGGAGAGAGAGAGGACCTCCATCCCTCCCCTAAACACCACCGGAGAGAGAGAGTATCATCCCTCCTCTAAACACCACCGGAGAGAGAGAGGACCTCCATCCCTCCCCTAAACACCACCGGAGAGAGAGAGGATCATCCCTCCCCTAAACACCACCGGAGAGAGAGAGGACCTCCATCCCTCCCCTAAACACCACCGGAGAGAGAGGATCTCCATCCCTCCCCTGAACACCACCGGAGAGAGAGAGGACCTCCATCCCTCCCCTAAACACCACCGGAGAGAGAGGACCTCCATCCCTCCCCTAAACGCCACCGGAGAGAGAGAGGATCATCCCTCCTCTAAACACCACCGGAGAGAGAGAGGACCTCCATCCCTCCCCTAAACACCACCGGAGAGAGAGAGGACCTCCATCCCTCCCCTAAACACCACCGGAGAGAGAGAGGATCTCCATCCCTCCTCGAAATACCACCGGAGAGAGAGGATGGCATAATGGCATGTAACATTTCTAGATTGAGAATTTAAACTCTGCATCCTTGACACCGTTTTGAAGGTTGGTTATCCTCGAATTCTTGTTCAATGCTCAGCCTTTCAGTCAACATTAGTGGAAAACTATCAGCCCGTTTTTGTGAACAGAAAAGCTGTCATACGATTGAGAAGCGTAACTCTTAATATGTTTAATTGTGCTACAGAAAGGCAAACTATTCTGTGGTTTTTCTTCAGCCGCTTATATATATACTCGAACATATTTGATAGAGATATGTAAAATTATGGATGGTATAGGTAGGGTAAATGCAAGCAGACTTTTTACACTGAGCTCGGGCGAGATAATGCGGAAAAACCTTTTCACCCAGAGAGTGGTGGATGTGTGGAATGCTCTGCCCCAGAAGGCAGTGGAGGCCAAGTCTCTGGATGCATTCAAGAGAGAGTTTGATAGAGCTCTTATAGATAGCGGGGTCAAGGGATATGGGGAGAGGGCAGGAACGGGGTACTGATTGTGTATGATCAGCCATGATCACAGTGAATGGCGGTGCTGGCTAGAGGGGCTGAATGGCCTACTCCTGCACCTACTGTCTATAGTCTATTAGAACTAGAGGCCATATGATAAGTGTAAAAGATGAAATATTTAAGGGGAATGTAAGGGGGTGGTCCTTCACTGAGAGAGTTATGAGAGTACGGAACGAGCTGCCAGTGGTAGATGTGGGATCGATTGCAACATTTAAAAGAAATTTGGATCAGTACGTGGACGGGAGGGGTATGGAGGGCTGTGGTCTTGGTACAGGTTGGTGGGAGTCGCCGGTTTGGCATGGACTAGATGGGGCGAAGGGCTTGTTTCTGTGCGCCAGTGTTCTATGACTCTATCACTGTATTTCCTTACAGTGATAGTTTGCTTAAAGAATCCGTGTTAATGTCCTTATCGTCATGTGCTGTGTCATATGATGTGGGCGATCATGGTCTCATGACCATGTTTGTTCTTGGCAAATTTTTCTACAGAAGATTGCCGTGGCCCTCTTCTGGGCAGTGTCTTCACAAGACAGGTAACCCCAGCCGTTATCAATACTCTTCAGAGATTGTCTGCCTGGCATCTGTGGTCCCATAACCCGGACGTGATATCCACCACCTGCTCCCGTGGATTCACGTGACCCTGACTGTGGGGCTAAGCAGGTGCTAAACCTGCCCATGGGTGACCTGCAGGCTAGTAGAGGGAAGGAATGTCTCCTGTTAATATATCATACTTAAATTGAAGATGCATGTTCATATCCCAAATTCGAAAGAAGTCATGGAAAAATCATTGAATTGAGTGCATTGCTACAGTTCCTGTGAAATGATCCATTGAAGTAGCTTTTGGCTCTTTGAAATCGGATTGTGAGCATGTGTTTCCAGTTACATTGCTTCTCTCAGTAAATCATTTCCATCATCACTTAAGTGGTTATATCGTTCTTTGGTTAAATTGAGTCAAACAAGAATTGCAGGGTTAATTGCAGGGTTAATTGCAGAGGTGAAATATATAGAAACAAAATTTCTGACACACTTCTTTTTGAATATTTTTCAGGAAGCCAGTTCTGTATCCCACGCATGGAACCAGCTGCTCTTTGTGGATTTGTGTGATGCACCAGGATGTCGGGTAAATGTAATTGAAATTTTCAAATATTATAGCTATATTATAGATGGATAACGGATAGATATTCCTGTACCTTAATTGGGAAGGAGCCTTAGGTCCCACCTGGTTTAAGAACAGTTATTACCTACATTGGGAAGTAGGTACAGGAGCCTTGTGTCCCACCAGGTTTAGGAACAGTTATTACCCCTCAACCATCAGGCTCCTGAACTAGTATGGATAACTTCATTGACCTCAACTCTGAATTGATCCTACAACCTACAGACTCACTTTCAAGGACTCTACAACTCACGTTCTCAGTATTATTTATTTATTATTTTTCTGCAGTTTGTCATCTTTTGCATGTTGGTTGTTTGTCAGTCTTAGTGTGTGGTTTTCATTGTATTTCTTTCATTCTCCAGTGAATGCCCACAAGAAAATGAATCTGAGGGTTGTACATGATGATATGTATGTTCTTGGATTATAAATTGACGTTAAACTTTGTACTTTGAGGCATTCTGCTTTTAACTCCTGATCTGGTACAGTTTTTGTTGGAAAGGGCAATTTTTAGATTTTATTGGTTCAAAATCTGAGTCACTGGATGTTAGATAATAAAACATAAGAACAGAATTAGGCAATTCAGCCCATCAAGTCTGCTCCACCATTCAATCATGACTGATCCTTTCTTCTATATCCCTCTGAATAGCAGTTCCCGGACTTCTCCCTGTAACCTTTGATGCCATGTCCAATCAAGAACCTAGCAATCTCTGCCTTAAATACATCCAACAATCTGGACTCCACAGCTGCATGTGGCAACAAATTCCACAAATTCACCACCCTTTGGCAAAAGAAATTTCTCTGCATCTCTGTTTTGAAAGGGCACCCCTCTATCCCGAGGCTGTGCTCTCTTGTCCTGGACTCTCCCACCATGGGAAACATCCTTTCCACATCTGCTCTGTCTAGGCCTTTCAATATTTGAAAGGTATCAATGGGATCCCCCTTCATCCTTCTGAATTCCAGTGAGTACAGGCCCAGAGCCATCACACGTTCCTTGTATGATAACCATTGTATTCCTGGAATCATCCTTGTGAACCTCCTCTGAACCCTCTCCAATGCCAGCACATCTTTTCTAAGATGAGGAACTCAAAACTGTTCATAATACTCAAGGTGAGGCCTCACCAGTCCCTTATAAAGTCTCAGCATCACATCCCTGCTCTCGTATTCTAGACCTCTTGAAACATTTGCCTTCCTCACCACTGACTCAACCTGCAAGTTAACCTTTAGAGTGTTCTGTACAAGGACTCCCAAGTCCCTTTGCATCTCAAACTCCAGGATTTTCTCCCTGTTTAGAAAATAGTTCGCACATTTATTTCTACTACCAAAGTGCATGACCATGCATTTTCCAACATTGTGTTTCATTTGCCACTTTCTTGCCCATTCTCCTAATCTGTCTAAATCCTTCTGCATCCTACCTGTTTCCTCAACACTACCTGTCCCTCCACCAACCGTTGTATCATCTGCAAACTTGGCAACAAAGCCATCTATTCCATCATCTAAATCATTTATATATAACATAAAAAGAATTAGTCCCAGCACCGACCCCTGTGGAACACCACTAGTCACTGGCAGCCAACCAGAAAAGGATCTTTTTATTCCCACTCGCTGCCTCCTACCAATCAGCCAATGCTCTAACAAGTTAGTAACTTCCCTGGAATACCATGGGCTCTTAACTTGGGAAGCAGCCTCATGTGTGGCACCTTGTTAAACATGGCTGATCCTGGATCCTATTCAACCCCATATACCTGCCCTCTTACCATATCCCTCAATGCCCCGACCAATCACCTTCCGCTTTAAGTATACCCACGGACCTGGCCTCCACTGCATTCTGTAGCAGAGCATTCCACAGGTTCACCAATCTTTGGCTAAAAAAAAATCCTCCTTATTTCTGTTCTGAAGGGTCACCCCTCTAGTTCTGGATACCCCCACCATAGGAAACATCCTCTTCACATCTGCCCTATCTAGTTCTTTCAACATTTGGTAGGTTTCAATGAGATCCCCACACATTTTTCTAAATTCCAGTGAGTACAGGCTCAAAGCTGCCAAATGCTCCTCATATGTTAACTCCTTTATTCCTGGAATCATCCTCATGAATCTCCTCTGGACCCTCTCCAATGACAACACATCCTTTCTGAGATTTGGGGCCTAAAACTGTTGTCAATACTCCAAGTGTGGCCTGACCAGTGTCTTATAAAGGCTCAGCATTATCTCCATGATTTTATATTTTGTTTCCCTTGAAATAAGTGCCTAAACTGCATTTGCAATGCTAAGTTTGAACCCTAGAAATTTATTCAAGAAAACAAATCCTTTTATTTTTATTTATTTAGAAATACCACACGGTAGCAGGCCCTTCCGGCCCAGTGAGACTGTGCCGCCCAATTCCACCCATGTGACCAATTGCTTTAGTAACCACGCAGTCATAGGGAGAACGTGCAAACTCCACCCGGACGGTGGCAGAATTGAACCCGAGTAATTAGCACTGTAATTGCATTACGATAACTTCAACCCTTATTAAAAAAAAGAGTTAGTGACTGTTAAATTTGAACTCTAGATGTTTATTCAAGAAAACAAATTGTCAATAAGAAAGATTGGGTAATACTTAAAGTGAAGGAATCGATGTATTAAAAATAATGCTCTTGTATATATTCTTCTGCAATGCCTTTGCAATCCCAGTGACTGGGAATGGGTTATTCTTTATGGAGTAGAGTGAAGGATCAACTTTATTCACCATATACATTTACATGTATCAGAAATCTGCCGTGGGGAGTTGGTGCTACATACAACAAAAAAACAACATTCAACAATTGTAAGGAATTAAATAAATATAATGTCAAAGCACAGATATAGAATAAAATGCATATGTGAATAAATAGCATTTACAATGTAAACAACATCATAAGCAGTGGTTGGTAAAGTATTTACGGTTCAGTGAGTGCAGTGACAGGGGTAACAGTCAGAGGGGGATGAGGGGGATGAGGGGGATGAGGGGGATGTGGCTTGATCAAATTAACTGCCTGGGAGAAGAAACTTTTAAGATGACGTGATATTTTTGTTTTAATAGTCCTTCAGTGCTTTCCAGAGGAGAGCTTTTGGAAAAGGCAATTTGCAGGGTGGGTAGCATCCACAATGATTTGTCCTGCCCCCTACTTTGTCCCAGACACACATGGGTCCTGCAGTGATGGTCGACCGCAGCCTATTCTGCTGAGCTGATGGTTCACTGCAGTTTTTGTATACTGTGAGAGGGTGCTGCACCAAAGCCGACAGTAACAGCTGATGTGTATTTTTAACACTGCATTAATAGTGTATGCAAAGTGCCAAAAAAAGGTGTAATAACTTTGCCTTTTATTTCTATAGTTCACTGCATCCAGTTTAATAAATAACCAAATAATACGATTTAATCAGAATGAAATTGCTGTGTTTAGAAGTCAGAGGAAGCAAATGTGGGTCTTATCTGATCTCTGATTTACAAATGGAACACCTCTAAGCTGTTTTATATTTGTTCATTTCTTGTGCTTTGTTTTCCATGGTTAAATAACATGGATTTTGGCATTGTGTGTCAATGAGATGTGTGTGACTCAGTTAGTAGCTGGAAATTTAGACTTTGTCACAAACCTCCTACACAACGTGCTGCTTATATAAGCTACTCATACGTATTGTACACGTGAGCGTGAGGGAATTTAAAAAAAAACCAAAGCATTTATTAATTGTACTTCTCTGCTTTTTGAATTTTGGTAACTTTGGTAAATTATAAATATGAGATTCTACAGATGCTGGAAATCCAGAGCAACACACACAAAGTGCTGGAGGAACTCAGCAGGTCAGGCAGTGTGTATGAGAATGAATAAACAGTCAACGTTTCGGGCTGAGACCCTTCGTCAGGATTGGGAAGAACCCAGAATAAGGACATGGGGGGCAAGGAAGTACGAGTTAGAAGGTGACAGATGAAGCCAGGTGGGTGGGGGAGGAGGAAAAGTGAGAAGCTGGGAGGTGATGGGTGGAAAAGGCAAAGGGCTGGAGAAGAAGGAACCAGATCGGAGAGGAGAATGGACCATGCGATAAAGAGGAAGAGATCCAGGGGAAGTGATAGGCAGGTGAGAAGAAGACAAGGGGTAAGTGGGGTGCCAGACTGGGGAAATGAAGAAGGGGCAGGAGAGAATATTACTGGAAGTTGAAGAAATCGATGATCTTGCCATTGGCTGTTTATTCATTTTTTTAGATGCTGCCTGACCTGCTGAGCTCCTCCAGCATTTTGTGTGTCTTGCTTCAGTAAAAATTAGTCTTGCTTCAGCCTTACCATCGATTGAGTGGACAGCTAGAGACTTCTACTCCGGGAGGAAGTGACTAATACCAGGGGACATGGTTTGAAGTTGATTTGAGAAAAGTTAGAGGGGATGTCAGAGGTAGGTTTTTTTACACAAAGAGAGTGGAAGGTGTGTGGAGAATGCTGCTGAGGTGGTGGCAGAAGCAGATACATTAGGGATATTTAAGAATCTTAGAAAAGCACATGAATGGAAAGGTGAAGGGCGACAATACTGTGGCATATATACTGTATATAGAACTAGGGTGTCTTACACTTTTGCACAGTACTTTAGTAATTTTATGCTTTGCACTGTACTGCTGCCACAAAAAAAAGGCAAATTTTGTGACATGTGAGTGATGATAAACCGGATTCTGATATGGGTCTCTATTGCAGACTGAAAGTGGGAAGGGAACAGGGAGAAGGGATTTATAACCATATAACAATTACAGCACGGAAACAGGCCATCTCGGCCCTTCTAGTCTGTGCCGAACGCTTACTCTCACCTAGTCCCACCGACCTGCACTCAGACCATAACCCTCCATTCCTTTCCTGTCCGTATACCTGTCCAATTTTACTTTAGATGACAATACCGAACCTGCCTCTACCACTTCTACTGGAAGCTCATTCCACACAGCTACCACTCTCTGAGTAAAGAAATTACCCCTTGTGTTACCCTTAAACTTTTGCTCCCTAACTCTCAACTCATGTCCTCTTGTTTGAATCTCCCCTACTCTCAGTGGAAAAAGCCCATCCATGTCAACTCTATCTATCCCCCTCATAATTTTAAATACCTCTATCAAGTCCCCCCTCAACCTTCTATGCTCCAAAGAATAAAGACCTAACTTGTTCAACCTTTCTCTGTATCTTAGGTGCTGAAACCCAGGTAACATTCTAGTAAATCTTCTCTGTACTCTCTCTATTTTGTTGACATCTTTCCTCTAATTCGGTGACCAGAACTGTACACAAATTTATGGTTGGGAAATTAGAAAGGGAGAGGGGAGAGAGCAGGAAGCACCAGAGAGCATTCTGTGATGATCAATAAACCGACTTGAGTCAAATGCCCATGGCTGGTGTCTTAGGGCTGGGTGTGCCTGCAGCTGTGCCACCTCCTGCCCCTGGCACCCCTTCTCTACCCCCTATCCTATCCACCTCCCATGGTGCTCCACCCTCACCATTTCCAAAATCCTTTGCTTCTGCCGGATTTACAAACTTCTCTCCATTACACGTTGACAAATAAAGTACTGTGCAAAAGTCTTAGGCACCCTAGCTATATATATGCGTGCCTAAGATTTTAGTACAAGAGTCAGAATAGAGGGGTATCCTTTTAGAATGGAGATGAGGAGGAATGGTGAATCTGTGGAATTCTTTACCACAGGCAGCAGTCATTGAGTATATTTAAGGTAGATGTTGATAGAATCTTGATTAGTCAGTGCATGAAAGGATATGGGAGAAGATAGCGGATTGGGGCTGAGAGGGAAAATGGATCAGCCATGATGAAATGCGAGAGCAGCCTCAAAGGGTCAAACAGCCTAATTCTGCTCCTATATCTTATGAAAATGACCTGTGAAATCGCCGGATTCAGTTGGTGTGATACTTGTAGAGAAACTAGGAAGTTTCTGGGATTGCACAAACAAACAATTTATAGGTACATTATTGCAATCATGAGAAAATCAGCAAATGCTAGAAATCTAAAGCAACACACACAAATGCTGGAGGAACTCAGCTGGTCAGGCAGCAAATATGGAAAGGAATAAACAGTCGATGTCTCAGGCTGAAAGGCCTGAAACGTTGACTCTTTGCTCTCTCAATTACCAAGCAGGGTGACTACGAGAAGCCAAAACTGAATTCGATAGTGCCTGTGTTTTGTTAAATGGCAACCCAACTGAAATGTTTAAGGGGAATTTCTTCACTCAGAGGATGGTGAGAGTGTAAAATGAGCTGCCAACCCAAGTTGTGGATCTGAGCTCAATTTTAATATTTAAGAGCATTTTGGATAGGTACATGAATGGGAGGCGCTGGTCTATGCAACTGGGCACAGTAAGAGTTCAGCACAGACTAGACAGGCTGAAGGGCCTGTTTCTGTGCTTAGTGCCTATGACTGTAAGCACTTAACCCCTTTGCACTTCCAGTGACCTGGGCATAGAGAATCTGTGATTTTACAAACCTCATTTATTTTCCTGTCAAAAATTAACCCTAATGTTCATCAGTATTATATTTCATTTTGTTAGCATGTTCATTTCTGCCACAAATTTGCACATTCCTTACTGGGACGGCACAGTAGATAGTGCTTAGCACAGGGTTATTACAGTACCAGACCCAGGTTCGATTCCCGCTGCTGCCTGTCAGAAATGTGTATGTTCTCCCTGTGGCTACGTGGGTTTCCTCCCATGTTCCAGAGATGTATGGGTTAATTGGTCACATGGGTGTAATTGGGCGGCACAGGCTCCTTTGGCTGGAAGGGCCTGTTAACGTGTTGTATCTGAAGTTCAAGTTTATTGTCATTCAAACCTACACATGTATATCACCAAGTGAAACAACGATCCTCTGAACCGAGGTGCAAAACAGTGTACACACAACTCACACACGACACATGAAGGAATAAGTCTAGAAGACTGACATTTAGCATAAGGCGCATTTATGACACAAGTTAAAAAGTAAACAGTATAACAGTACTGGCGTTTTATACGTGATGAGACCTGGCTGGTGGCAGGCAGTTCAGGAGTCTCATAACCTGTGGGAAGAAGCTATTCCCCATCCTAATAGTTCTTGTCCTAAATCTACGGCATGTCCTGCCTGATGGTGGGTGGGGGGGGGGGGGTCAAAGAGATAGCTGGATGGATGGGAAGGATCATTGTCAATGGCAAGGCCCTGTATATGAAGTACTCCTGTAATTACCTCACCTAGGTGTGTGACCCTCAGGTTCAGCCAGCCTCGTTAATCTAGGAGAAGACAGCCCCCTGCCCGGCCAAACTTGAGAAATCTTGTTTGTGTGGATGCTGCGTGATGTGCTCCTCTGTTACAAAGCAGAACCACAAAATAACAAACAGTGCACTATATGCAATTAGACTGAGCTTTGTAATTTTTAATTTGCTTATACAGTTAATAAAGAAACTAAAAAGATAAAGGGCCCACTTCCATGAAACAGTCTAATGCACAAGATTGGAATTCACTGTTTTCCCATCTGTTCGTTCTCCATTAACTCCCCCCCCATCGTTCCGTGTCAACTCCTGACCCCATTCCAAGTCCTCTCCGTTCTGCAGTCTACGACTTCCCTGTTCTGGCATCTTCTCTCTCCATCTTCTTCTGAACCAAAATCCTGCAAAATCCCTTCTCTCAGGCACACAAGAAAGAAAAACGTCTCCCCTCATTGGACAGCGCACATTCCAAAGCCCCCGTTATCTCTGGTCATAACCCAAACTCTGCACTACAGAGAAACCTTTCCCAGGTCATTACAATTATATAGACTATATGATGTAGGAGCAGAATTAGGCCATTCAGCCCATCGAGTCTGCTCAAACCATTCCATCATGGCTGATCCCAGATCCCACTCAACCTCATTCTTGCCATATCCTTCGATGCCTTGACTGATCAGGAAACGATCAGTTTCTGACTTTAAATATGCACACAGACTTGGCTTCCAACACAGTCTGTGGCAGAGCATTCCACAGATTTATTACTCTCTGGCTGAAAAAGGCTGAGGCTGAGGCCTCAGTTTATGAGGCTGTGCCCTGTAGTTTTGGATACCGCCTCCATAGGAAACACCCTCTCCGCATAAACCCCACCAATTCCTTTCGGCATTCGGTGGTTTTCAGTGAGATGCCCTGCATTCTTCTAAATTCCAGTGAGTACAGGCCCAAAGCTGCCAAACGCTCCTCATATGTTAACCCCTTCATTCCTGGAATCATTCTTCTAAACCTGTTGTGTCTTTTAAAGCCTCAGCATTATCACCTTTCTTTTATATTCTATTCCCTTTGAAATAAATGCCAGCATTGCATTTGTCTTGTTTACCACAAACTCAACCTGTAAATTAACCTTCTGGGAGTCTTGCATGAGAACACCTAAGTCCCTCTGCATTACTGATGTTTGCTTTTTCTGCCCATTTAGATAATAGTCTACACTATTGTAACTTTTACCAAAATGCATTGTCATACATTTCCCAACACTGTATTCCATCAGCCACTATTTTGCATTTTCATCTAAATTGTCTAAGTCCTGCTGCAATCGCATTGCTTCCACAGCTCTACCTCCTGCTCCACCTGTTCTCATATCATCTGCGAACTTTGCCATAAAGCCATCAGTTTCATTATCTAAATACTGTCAAACTGTGTGAAAAGTAGCAGTCTCAATGACCCCTGAGAAACTCCACTAGTCACTGGCAACCAACCAGAAGAGGCCTCTTTTATTCTCACTCACTACCTCCTGCCTGTCAGCCATTCCTCCATCCATGCCAGTATCTTTCCTGTAACACCACAGGATTTTATCTTGTTAAACAGTTAATCATATGTGACATCTTATCAAAGGCCTTCTGAAAATGTAAGTAAATTACGTTCACTGCCTCTCTTTTGTCCACCGTGCTTACTTCCTCAAAGAACTCGTATCAGATTTGACAGGCAAGATTACCCTTTACAAAAACCATGCTGACTTTGACTTATTTTATCATTAGAAGTTCCCCGAAACCTTGTCCTTAATGATAGACTCCAACACTATTCGAACCACTGAGGTTAGGCTAGCTGGCCCATAATTTCCTTTCTTTTGCCTTCCTCCCTTCTTAAAGAGTGGAGTGACATTTGCAATTTTCCAGTCCTCTGAAACCATGACAGAATCAAGTGATTCTTAAAAGATCATAACCAATACATCCGTTAATTTCAGCACCCTCTCTCAGGACTCTGGGATGTAGTCTGTCTGGTCTAGGTGACTTATCCACTTTAAGACCTTTGAGTTTGCCTAGCACTTTTTCCTTTGTAATAGCAATGGCACTCACTCCTGCTCCCTGACACCCATGGAACTCTGTCACACTACTAGTATCTTCTACAGTGAAGACTGATGCAAAGTACCTATTAAGTTCATCTGCCATTTCTTTGTCCCCTTTATTACCCCACCAGCATCATTTTCTGGTAGTCAAATATCAATTCTCACCTCCCTTTTACTCTGTATATAAATGAAAAAAAAACTTTTAGTATCCTGCTTTATATTACTGGCTAGCTTACCTTCATATTTCATCTTTTCCCTTCTAGCTTTTTTAGTTGCTTTTTGTTGGATTTTAAAAGCTTCCCTATCATCCAACTTCCCACTCACTTTTGCTATGTTATATGCCCTTTCCGTCGCTTTTATGCAGTCCTGAACTCTCTTGACATCCACAATTGCCTACCCAGCCATTTGAGAACAACTTCTTTTGTAGAACATTTCTATCCTGCGCCTTGTGAACTCTTCCCAGAAACTTCGGCCACCTGTGCTCTACTGTCATCCTCACCAGTATCCCCCTCCAGTCCGCCTGGCGTAACCCCTCTCTCATGCCTCTGTAATTCCCTTTGTTCCATTGAGATAATGATACATGTGACTTATGCTTCAACGTGCAGTATGAATTCAATCATATTATGATCGCTGTCCTATGATCCTATGCTCCTACGATCACTGTTCCTTTGCATTAAGCTCCCTAATAAGATCTGGGTTATTACACAACACCCAATCTAAGGTCGCCTTTCTCTGAGTAGACTCAAGTACAATCTACTCTAAAAAAGCCAATTCGTAGGCATTCAACAAATTCCTTCTCTTGCTATCCGACACCAATCGGATTTTCCCAATCCCCTTACACATTGAAGTCCCCGATTACAATTGTGTCATTACACTTATTACATGCCTTTTCCAGCGTCCTTTGCAATCTCAACTCCTCATCTTAACTACTGTTTGGAGGTCTATACATGATTCTCATAATGTTGATTTTTAACCCTTGCAGTTCCATAACTCCACCCACATTCTCTGACCCTGTGTCATCTCTTTCTAACGATGTAGTTCCATCTCTTACCAACAGAGCCACACCATCACCTAAGCCTTCCTCCCTGTCCTTTCGATACAAAGTACATCCTTTAAGTTCCCAACTATGCCCTTTCAGCCATGACTCGGTGATGCCCACAACATAATACTGACCAATCTGTAATTGCACCACGAGTTTGTCCACCTTAATCCAACTGCTACGCGTATTTAAATATAGCACCTTCAGTCCTGCATTGTTTGCCCTTTTGAATTTTGCCTCTGTGGTACAATTCAACTCTTTGCTCTGTCTGCATCTGTACCCAGTCATTGACTTGTCCTTCCTTATGTTCATGTTACACCCGTCATCTACTTGTAAACCTGCTGGCTCATCCTCAGTTCTAACATTGTGGTTCCCGTCCCCCGTCCTATTAATTTAAACCCCTCCTGGAGGGATCATTGACTATTGATCAAAGCTCTCTAAAAACAATAACTAAAAGCAATCTTTCACTGTCCTCCTTCCATTTCACCATATTCCAAGTTTTCACTACTATCTTTGGTTATTTTTGTATTTCAATTTACAAGTAGTCTCAACATTTGTCCTCTAGGGGTTTTGGACTGGCTTTACTGTGATTCACTGCCCTATATTGTAGGCCTCTTGCATTGAAGCAACTGAAATTTTTAAAAATAAATTATGTTTTGGATGCTCAAAATCAAAAGCTTTCTCTTCTAATGCACAATTTGCTCATTTAAGCCTTTCTTGTTTTAAGTGAAGAAACCGATTCGGTAGGTCTCAAAGGCAAGGACTCTGGACACACAGTCTTGGTAGTAAAGGGTTTTATTTACAGAAGGCAAATGTGGGAAAATGGCAACAGAAGAAACACGCGCACAATTTACAGCAGTCATGGGAAAAATTGGATCAGCGATAAAACACACGCAGAAAATTAATAACAAATGTGGGAAAAATCACGTGGGAACAAAGTGCGCGTGTGCGCGCACACACACACATACACACACACACACACACACACACACACACACACACACACACACACACACACACACACACACACACACACACACACACACACCTCCCCCCCAGGGAAAAGTCAGTACGATATCTGTCACTCCTTGACTCAGTGCAGGCACGGCTCTATGCTGTTAGGGACAATAATCAACGCTGCCAACCCTATTCAATGCAAAGCTCACCAACAGTTTCTCCAGCGCCATTCCACGGTTCTCAGCCTAGAGTGAAGCAGGGTGATCCCTCGGGGATGGCAAAGATAACAAGTCCGGCACGCGTGGCACCCTTTTAGTGCAGGAGGGCTGGATGTTCCAGCCCAGGTATTTCACAGGGTGGCCAATGGCTCGGTGCCAGTCAAGTTAAGCTAATTAAGCTGGCTAATGGTCCAAGGCCAAGTACAGGAGGGCTGGATTGTCCAGTCCAGGTGATTCACAGGGGGCCGGTGGCTCAATGCCAGCAGAGTTAAGCTGATTATAAAGGCCAATTCTCCAAAAGCAACTATAAGGCTATGGTTAGGTGTTCATTGATTGGCAGGTGGCGTGCTTTCCGACCAGGTGGTGGGCAGTGCTGTCATGTGACAGTCATGACCCCTCCAATACACTTGCTAACAATATGGTGACACAGTCTGTTATTGATCACTGATTTTTTCCACACTACAAAAATAGCTAATGTCATTAGCTGTTATTTTGTGTTCAGTTTACTAGTCAGTGGTGATGTTCTCTCTTCCAATTTTCCCATTTGCTGGTCCCACAGCTAAATCTTAAGCTTATTTGGCTGGTCCATTTAAGTGTTCAACACCTTTTCCAACAGTCTTGTCTACCTGTGACGCCGCTTTCAGTAAACTAGGCACTTGTACTCCTAAGTTCCTGTGTTTCATTACATTCCCTAGTGCCCTACCTTTCATCATATAATCCTACCTTAGTATGACTTTCCAAAATGCATCACCTCACACTTGCATTGAAATCCATTTGCCACACCTTAGTCCACTTCTCTAACTCATCAAGATGCCTCTGTCTACTTAATTATTATTTACTTAGCGATACGGGGAGGAACCATTCCTTCCGGCCCAACGAGCTGCTCTGCCCAGCACTATTTAACACCAGCCTCATCACAGGGCAACTTACAATGACAAATTAACCTACTAACTGGTATGTCTTTGGATCGTGGGAGGAAATCCATTCAGTCGTAGGGAGAGCATACAAACTCCTTACAGAACATGCCAGAATTGAACTCTGAGCAACCATCTCCTCCCTGCTAACATTCAGATTTCCAAAGCATCTCCACTAGGCATCATGGTAGCATAGTGGAGCTGTTTTGGAAATAGGAATGATATTTGCTGTCCTACAAGCAAAATCACCTCCCTAGTAGCATTCTGGAGTTCGGAGAATGTTACTGGGGACTTCAGAGTTCAATCCCAGTGTTCCCTGTAAGGAGTTTGTAAGATACATGGGTTTTCTCTGGGTTCTGCAGTTTCCTCCCTCCATCCAAAGACGTATTGAGATGGTTAATTGGTCAATGTGAATTGCCCAGGTTAGGGTTTGTTGGGGGTTGCTGGGGTGGTGTAGTTCAAAGGGCCAGAAGGGTCTATTTTGTGATGAATCACTAAATAAATGAATGGAAAATAAACTTGTTTCTTCTATCTTTTGAAAAACCACATTTTTTTTTTCTCCTCACTTACTCTTCACACTATATATTCCCATTTTTGAAATACAAGATATTTCGGAACAACCTGATTTCAAAATGAAGTGTCTTTGTATAGATTTTTAGGAGGTGCTAGACATCCTGCACTAGAAACTCTACAAATGTCAAAGGCAGCAGATGTATCTAGAATTTGAATTGTGTTTATTTCAGTGTTATGTGAATGGGAGGGGAAAAGGTCTGAACAAAATGAAATATCTCAACAGCCAAGTTCCAGTTTATTTTGTTCATTCCAGAGATCTGAGTGCACTTTTGGTGCCAGTTCTACGTATTTAGCAGTATGGATGGTTGTCTTTGTTTGGTTAGTCCATTTAAGTTAGATAGGGTCATAGAAAAAATACAGCACAGAAACAGGTCCTTTGACCCATCCAGTCTATGCCAAACCACTTAAACTGTCACTCCCATTGACCTGCACCTGGACCATAGCTGTCCGTACCCCAACACTTATGTACCTATCCAAACTTCTCTTAAGTGTTGACATTGTGTCCACTACTTGCACTGGCAGCTGGTTTCACACTCCCACACCCTCTTCATGAAGAAGTTCTCCCTCATGTTTCCCTTAAAACATTTGACTTTTCACCCTTAGCCCATGACCTCTAGTTGTAAAAACCTGCTTGCATATACACTTTCCATATACCCATCTTGATCAATGACTGACAAAGCGTCTGTGACTATCGGTGTTCCGCGGACACTCCCATTCACGAAGAAAACATCTAGCTCCTCAATCACTGATATAGGGTTTGAAAGCCTATCACCCCTACTGGGGCATGGGCTGCCAACAGCAGCTCACCAAAGTCCTCTGCTCTGGGCAAAATTGGAAGTTGCTTCCATTTTCACCACACGTCTTCGTGAGTACTCGAGACAAATGTCCTTCCACTCTGATGAGGTCTTTCCAGCTTCTGTTGGCATTTCTGTAGCTTTGGGTTTTTAATGCGATGGGCTTGCTAGCCACAGATCTACCCAGATAGTAGAACTGACCATCTCAGACTATTATATCACACATAGAACTGACCATCTCAGACTATTTAACCACACGTAGAACTGACCATCACAGACTATTTAGCCACACGTAGAACTGACTGTCTCAGACTATTAAACCACACTTAGAAGTGACCATCTCAGACTATTAAACCGCATGTAGAACTGACCATCTCAGACTATTTAACCACATGTAGAACTGACCATCTCAGGCTATTTAACCACACGTAGAACTGACCATCTCAGGCTATTTAACCACACGTAGAACTGACCATCTCAGATTATTTAACCACACGTAGAACTGACCATCTCAGACTATTTAACCACATGTAGAACTGACCATCTCAGACTATTTAACCACATGTAGAACTGACCATCTCAGGCTATTTAACCACACGTAGAACTGACCATCTCAGGCTATTTAACCACACGTAGAACTGACCATCTCAGATTATTTAACCACACGTAGAACTGACCATCTTAAACTATTTAACCACATGTAGAACTGACCATCTCAGACTATATAACCATTTCTAGAACTGACCATCTCAGACTGTTTAACCACACGTAGAACTGACCATCTCAGACTATTTAACCACATGTAGAATTGACCATCTCAGAGTAGTTCACATGTAGAACTGACCATCTCAGACTATTAAACCCCACGTAGAACAGACCATCTCAGACTATTAATCCAAACGTAGAACTGACCATCTTAGACTATTTAACCACACGGAGAACTGACCATCTCAGGCTATTTAACCACACATAGATCTGACCATCTCAGGATATTTAACCACATGTAGAACTGACCATCTCAGATTATTTAACCACACGTAGAACTGACCATCTCAGGCTATTTAACCACATGTAGAACTGACCATCTCAGACTATTTAACCACACGTAGAACTGACCATCTCAGATTATTTAACCAGACGTAGAACTGACCATCTCAGACTAATTAACCTCTTCTAGAACTGACCATCTCAGACTGTTTAACCGCACGTAGAACTGAGCATCTCAGACTAGATCATATGTAGAACTGACCATCTCAGACTATTAACCCTCATGTAGAACTGACCATCTCAGGCTATTTAACCACACGTAGAACTGACCATCTCAGTTTATTTAACCACATGTAGAACTGACCATCTTAGACTATTTAACTACATGTAGAACTGACCATCTCAGACTATATAACCACACGTAGAACTGACCATCTTAAACTATTTAACCACATGTAGAACTGACCATCTCAGACTATTTAACCACACGTAGAACTGACCATCTTAAACTATTTAACCACATGTAGAACTGACCATCTCAGACTATTTAACCACATGTAGAACTGACCATTTCAGATTATTTAACCACATGTAGAACTGACCATCTCAGGCTATTTAACCACACATAGAAATGACCATCTCAGACTAGTACACATGTAGAACTGACCATCTCAGACTATTTAACCACACGTAGAACTGACCATCCCAGACTATTTAACCACACGTGGAACTGACCATCTCAGACTGTTTAACCACACGTAGAACTGAGCATCTCAGACTATTTAACCGCATGCAGAACTGACCATTTCAGACTATTTAACCACACGTAGAACTGACCATCTCAGAGTAGTTCACATGTAGAACTGACCATCTCAGAGTAGTTCACATGTAGAACTGACCATCTCAGACTATTTAACCACATGTAGAACAGACCATCTCAGACTATTAATCCAAACGTAGAACTGACCATCTTAGACTATTTAACCACACGGAGAACTGTCCATCCCAGGCTATTTAACCACACATAGATCTGACCATCTCAGGATATTTAACCACACATAGATCTGACCATCTCAGGATATTTAAACACATATAGAACTGACCATCTCAGATTATTAAACCCCACGTAGAACAGACCATCTCAGACTATTTAACCACACTTAGTACTGAGCATCTCAGACTATTTAACCACACGTGGAACTGACCATCTCAGACTATTTAAACGCACGTAGAACTGACCATCTCAAACTATTAAACCGCATGTAGAACTGACTGACTCAGACTATTAAACCGCACATAGAACTGACCATCTCAGACTATTAAACCACATGTAGAACTGACCATCTCAGACTAGTTCACATGTAGAACTGACCATCTCAGACTATTTAACCGCACATAGAACTGACCATCTCAGACTATTAAACCGCACGTAGAACTGACCATCTCAGACTATTAAACCGCATGTAGAACTGACCATTTCAGACTATTAAACCACATGTAGAACTGACCATCTCAGACTTGTTCACATGTAGAACTGACCATCTCAGACTATTTAACCACACGTAGAACTGACCATCTCCGACTATTAAACCGCACGTAGAACGGACCATCTCAGACTATTAAACCACTCGTAGAACTGACCATCTCCGACTATTTAACCACACGTAGAACTGACCATCCCAGACTATTTAACCATTTCTAGAACTGACCATCTCAGACTGTTTAACCACACGTAGAACTGAGCATCTCAGACTATTTAACCACATGTAGAACTGACCATCTCAGACTATTTAACCACACGTAGAAATGACCATCTCAGACTAGTTCACTTGTAGAACAGACCATCTCAGACTATTTAAACACATGTAGAACTGACCATCTCAGAGTAGTTCACACGTAGAACTGACCATCTCAGGCTATTTAACCATACGTAGATCTGACCATCTCAGATTATTTAACCACATGTAGAATTATCCATCTCAGTCTAGTTCACATGTAGAACTGACCATCTCAGACTATTAAACCCCACGTAGAACAGACCATCTCAGACTATTAATCCACACGTAGAACTGACCATCTTAGACTATTTAACCACACGGAGAACAGACCATCTCAGGCTATTTAACCACACATAGATCTGACCATCTCAGGATATTTAACCACATGTAGAACTGACCATCTCAGATTATTTAACCACATGTAGAACTGACCATCTCAGGCTATTTAACCACACGTAGAAATGACCATCTCAGACTAGTACACACGTAGAACTGACCATTCCAGACTATTTAACCACATGTAGAACTGACCATCTCAGACTATTTAACCACTCGTAGAACTGACCATCTCAAACTATTTAACCACACGTAGAACTGACCATCTCAGACTATTAATACACACTTAGAACTGACCATCTTAGGCTATTTAACCACATTTAGAACTGACCATCTCAGACTATTTAACCAAACGTAGAACTGACAATCTCAGGCTATTTAACCACACGTAGAAATGACCATCTCAGACTAGTACACATGTAGAACTGACCATCTCAGAATAGTTCACATGTAGAACTGACCATCTCAGAATAGTTCACATGTAGAACTGACCATCTCAGATTATTTAACCACATGTAGAACTGACCATCTCAGACTATTTAACCATTTCTAGAACTGACCATTTCAGACTATTAAACCACATGTAGAACTGTCCATCTCAGACTGTTTAACCACACGTAGAAATGACCATCTCAGACTAGTTCACATGTAGAAATGACCATCTCAGACTATTTAACCACTCGTAGAACTGACCATCTCAGACTATTAAACCCCACGTAGAACAGACCATGTCAGACTATTAATCCAAACGTAGAACTGACCATCTCAGACTATTTAACCACACGTAGAACTGAGCATCTCAGACTATTTAACCACATGTAGTACTGACCATCTCAAACTATTAAACCGCATGTAGAACTGACCGTCTCAGACTATTAAACCCCACGTAGAACAGACCATGTCAGACTATTAAACCACATGTAGAATTGACCATCTCAGTCCAGTTCACATGTAGAACTGACCATCTCAGACTATTAAACCCCACGTAGAACAGACCATGTCAGACTATTAAACCACATGTAGAACTGACCATCTCAGACTATTTAAACGCACGTAGAACTGACCATCTCAAACTATTAAACCGAATGTAGAACTGACTGACTCAGACTATTAAACCGCACGTAGAACTGACCATCTCAGACTATTTAACCGCATGTACAACTGACCATTTCAGACTATTAAACCACATGTAGAACTGACCATCTCAGACTGGATCACATGTAGAACTGACCGTCTCAGACTATTAAACCTCATGTAGAACTGACCATCTCAGGCTATTAAACCACATGTAGAACTGACCATCTCAGACTAGTTCACATGTAGAACTGACCATCTTAAACTATTTAACCACACGTAGAACGGACCATCTCAGACTATTAAACCACTCGTAGAACGGACCATCTCCGACTATTTAACCACACGTAGAACTGACCATCCCAGACTATTTAACCATTTATAGAACTGACCATATCAGACTGTTTAACCACACGTAGAACTGACCATCTCCGACTATTTAACCACACGTAGAACTGACCATCCCAGACTATTTAACCATTTCTAGAACTGACCATCTCAGACTGTTTAACCACACGTAGAACTGAGCATCTCAGACTATTTAACCGCATGTAGAACTGACCATCTAAGAGTAGTTCACACGTAGAACTGACCATCTCAGGCTATTTAACCATACGTAGATCTGACCATCTCAGATTATTTAACCACATGTAGAATTGTCCATCTCAGTCTAGTTCACATGTAGAACTGACCATCTCAGACTATTAAACCCCACGTAGAACAGACCATCTCAGACTATTAATCCACACATAGAACTGACCATCTTAGACTATTTAACCACACGGAGAACAGACCATCTCAGGCTATTTAACCACACATAGATCTGACCATCTCAGGATATTTAACCACACGTAGAACTGACCATCTCAGGCTATTTAACCATACGTAGATCTGACCATCTCAGATTATTTAACCACATGTAGAATTGTCCATCTCAGTCTAGTTCACATGTAGAACTGACCATCTCAGACTATTAAACCCCACGTAGAACAGACCATCTCAGACTATTAATCCACACGTAGAACTGACCATCTTAGACTATTTAACCACACGGAGAACAGACCATCTCAGGCTATTTAACCACACATAGATCTGACCATCTCAGGATATTTAACCACATGTAGAACTGACCATCTCAGATTATTTAACCACATGTAGAACTGACCATCTCAGGCTATTTAACCACACGTAGAAATGACCATCTCAGACTAGTACACACGTAGAACTGACCATTCCAGACTATTTAACCACATGTAGAACTGACCATCTCAGACTATTTAACCACTCGTAGAACTGACCATCTCAAACTATTTAACCACACGTAGAACGGACCATCTCAGACTATTAATACACACTTAGAACTGACCATCTTAGGCTATTTAACCACATTTAGAACTGACCATCTCAGACTATTTAACCAAACGTAGAACTGACAATCTCAGGCTATTTAACCACACGTAGAAATGACCATCTCAGACTAGTACACATGTAGAACTGACCATCTCAGAATAGTTCACATGTAGAACTGAGCATCTCAGATTATTTAACCACATGTAGAACTGACCATCTCAGACTATTTAACCATTTCTAGAACTGACCATTTCAGACTATTAAACCACATGTAGAACTGTCCATCTCAGACTGTTTAACCACACGTAGAAATGACCATCTCAGACTAGTTCACATGTAGAAATGACCATCTCAGACTATTTAACCACTCGTAGAACTGACCATCTCAGACTATTAAACCCCACGTAGAACAGACCATGTCAGACTATTAATCCACACGTAGAACTGAGCATCTCAGACTATTTAACCACATGTAGAACTGACCATCTCAGACTATTTAACCACACGTAGAAATGACCATCTCAGACTAGTTCACTTGTAGAACAGACCATCTCAGACTATTTAAACACATGTAGAACTGACCATCTCAGAGTAGTTCACACGTAGAACTGACCATCTCAGGCTATTTAACCATACGTAGATCTGACCATCTCAGATTATTTAACCACATGTAGAATTGTCCATCTCAGTCTAGTTCACATGTAGAACTGACCATCTCAGACTATTAAACCCCACGTAGAACAGACCATCTCAGACTATTAATCCACACGTAGAACTGACCATCTTAGACTATTTAACCACACGGAGAACAGACCATCTCAGGCTATTTAACCACACATAGATCTGACCATCTCAGGATATTTAACCACATGTAGAACTGACCATCTCAGATTATTTAACCACATGTAGAACTGACCATCTCAGACTAGTACACACGTAGAACTGACCATCTCAGACTATTTAACCACTCGTAGAACTGACCATCTCAAACTATTTAACCACACGTAGAACTGACCATCTCAGACTATTAATACACACTTAGAACTGACCATCTTAGGCTATTTAACCACATTTAGAACTGACCATCTCAGACTATTTAACCAAACGTAGAACTGACAATCTCAGGCTATTTAACCACACGTAGAAATGACCATCTCAGACTAGTACACATGTAGAACTGACCATCTCAGAATAGTTCACATGTAGAACTGACCATCTCAGAATAGTTCACATGTAGAACTGACCATCTCAGATTATTTAACCACATGTAGAACTGACCATCTCAGACTATTTAACCATTTCTAGAACTGACCATTTCAGACTATTAAACCACATGTAGAACTGTCCATCTCAGACTGTTTAACCACACGTAGAAATGACCATCTCAGACTAGTTCACATGTAGAAATGACCATCTCAGACTATTTAACCACTCGTAGAACTGACCATCTCAGACTATTAAACCCCACGTAGAACAGACCATGTCAGACTATTAATCCAAACGTAGAACTGACCATCTCAGACTATTTAACCACACGTAGAACTGAGCATCTCAGACTATTTAACCACATGTAGTACTGACCATCTCAAACTATTAAACCGCATGTAGAACTGACCGTCTCAGACTATTAAACCCCACGTAGAACAGACCATGTCAGACTATTAAACCACATGTAGAATTGACCATCTCAGTCCAGTTCACATGTAGAACTGACCATCTCAGACTATTAAACCCCACGTAGAACAGACCATGTCAGACTATTAAACCACATGTAGAACTGACCATCTCAGACTATTTAAACGCACGTAGAACTGACCATCTCAAACTATTAAACCGAATGTAGAACTGACTGACTCAGACTATTAAACCGCACGTAGAACTGACCATCTCAGACTATTTAACCGCATGTACAACTGACCATTTCAGACTATTAAACCACATGTAGAACTGACCATCTCAGACTGGATCACATGTAGAACTGACCGTCTCAGACTATTAAACCTCATGTAGAACTGACCATCTCAGGCTATTAAACCACATGTAGAACTGACCATCTCAGACTAGTTCACATGTAGAACTGACCATCTTAAACTATTTAACCACACGTAGAACGGACCATCTCAGACTATTAAACCACTCGTAGAACGGACCATCTCCGACTATTTAACCACACGTAGAACTGACCATCCCAGACTATTTAACCATTTCTAGAACTGACCATATCAGACTGTTTAACCACACGTAGAACTGACCATCTCCAACTATTTAACCACACGTAGAACTGACCATCCCAGACTATTTAACCATTTCTAGAACTGACCATCTCAGACTGTTTAACCACACGTAGAACTGAGCATCTCAGACTATTTAACCGCATGTAGAACTGACCATCTCAGAGTAGTTCACACGTAGAACTGACCATCTCAGGCTATTTAACCATACGTAGATCTGACCATCTCAGATTATTTAACCACATGTAGAATTGTCTATCTCAGTCTAGTTCACATGTAGAACTGACCATCTCAGACTATTAAACCCCACGTAGAACAGACCATCTCAGACTATTAATCCACACGTAGAACTGACCATCTTAGACTATTTAACCACATGGAGAACAGACCATCTCAGGCTATTTAACCACACATAGATCTGACCATCTCAGGATATTTAACCACATGTAGAACTGACCATCTCAGACTATTTAACCACACGTAGAACTGACCATCTCAAACTATTAAACCGAATGTAGAACTGACTGACTCAGACTATTAAACCGCACGTAGAAATGACCATCTCAGACTAGTTCACATGTAGAAATGACCATCTCAGACTATTTAACCACTCGTAGAACTGACCATCTCAGACTATTAAACCCCACGTAGAACAGACCATGTCAGACTATTAATCCAAACGTAGAACTGACCATCTCAGACTATTTAACCACACGTAGAACTGAGCATCTCAGACTATTAAACCACATGTAGAACTGACCATCTCAGACTGGATCACATGTAGAACTGACCGTCTCAGACTATTAAACCTCATGTAGAACTGACCATCTCAGGCTATTAAACCACATGTAGAACTGACCATCTCAGACTAGTTCACATGTAGAACTGACCATCTTAAACTATTTAACCACACGTAGAACGGACCATCTCAGACTATTAAACCACTCGTAGAACGGACCATCTCCGACTATTTAACCACACGTAGAACTGACCATCCCAGACTATTTAACCATTTCTAGAACTGACCATATCAGACTGTTTAACCACACGTAGAACTGACCATCTCCGACTATTTAACCACACGTAGAACTGACCATCCCAGACTATTTAACCATTTCTAGAACTGACCATCTCAGACTGTTTAACCACACGTAGAACTGAGCATCTCAGACTATTTAACCGCATGTAGAACTGACCATCTCAGGCTATTTAACCATACGTAGATCTGACCATCTCAGATTATTTAACCACATGTAGAATTGTCCATCTCTGTCTAGTTCACATGTAGAACTGACCATCTCAGACTATTAAACCCCACGTAGAACAGACCATCTCAGACTATTAATCCACACGTAGAACTGACCATCTTAGACTATTTAACCACACGGAGAACAGACCATCTCAGGCTATTTAACCACACATAGATCTGACCATCTCAGGATATTTAACCACATGTAGAACTGACCATCTCAGACTATTTAACCACACGTAGAATTGACCATCTCAGACTATTTAACCACTCATAGAACTGACCATCTCAGACTATTAATCCACACGTAGAACTGACCATCTCAGGCTATTTAACCACATATAGATCTGACCATCTCAGGATATTTAACCACATGTAGAACTGACCATCTCAGATTATTTAACCACATGTAGAACTGACCATCTCAGGCTATTTAACCACACGTGGAAATGACTATCTCAGACTAGTACGCATGTAGAACTGACCATCTCAGGCTATTTAACCACATTTAGAACTGACCATCTCAGACTATTTAACCACATATAGAACTGACCATCTCAGACTATTAATACACACTTAGAACTGACCATCTTAGGCTTTTTAACCACATTTAGAACTGACCATCTCAGACTATTTAACCGCATTTAGAACTGACCATCTCAGACTATTTAACCACATATAGAACTGACCATCTCAGACTATTTAAACGCACGTAGAACTGACCATCTCAAACTATTAAACCGAATGTAGAACTGACTGTCTCAGACTAGTTCACATGTAGAACTGACCATCTCAGACTATTTAACCAGACGTAGAACTGACCATCTCAGACTAGTTCACATGTAGAACTGACCATCTCAGACTATTTAACCAGACGTAGAACTGACCATCTCAGACTAATTAACCTCTTCTAGAACTGACCATCTCAGACTGTTTAACCACATATAGAACTGACCATCTCAAACTATTAAACCACATGTAGAACTGACTGACTCAGACTATTAAACCGCACGTAGAACTGACCATCTCAGACTATTTAACCGCATGTAGAACTGACCATTTCAGACTATTAAACCACATGTAGAACTGACCATCTCAGGCTATTAAACCACATGTAGAACTGACCATCTCAGACTAGTTCACACGTAGAACTGACCCTCTCAGACTATTTAACGACATGCAGAACTGACCATCTCAGACTATTTAACCAAACGTAGAACTGACCATCTTAGACTATTTAACCACACGGAGAACAGACCATCTCAGGCTATTTAACCACACATAGATCTGACCATCTCAGGATATTTAACCACATGCAGAACTGACCATCTCAGACTATTTAACCACACGTAGAATTGACCATCTCAGACTATTTAACCACACGTAGAACTGATGATCTCAGACTATTTAACCATTTCTACAACTGACCATCTCAGACTAGTTCACATGTAGAACTGACCATCTCAGACTATTTAACCACACGTAGAACTGATGATCTCAGACTATTTAACCATTTCTACAACTGACCATCTCAGACTAGTTCACATGTAGAACTGACCATCCCAGACTATTTAACCATTTATAGAACTGACCATATCAGACTGTTTAACCACACGTAGAACTGACCATCTCCGACTATTTAACCACACGTAGAACTGACCATCCCAGACTATTTAACCATTTCTAGAACTGACCATCTCAGACTGTTTAACCACACGTAGAACTGAGCATCTCAGACTATTCAACCGCATGTAGAACTGACCATCTAAGAGTAGTTCACACGTAGAACTGACCATCTCAGGCTATTTAACCACACGTAGATCTGACCATCTCAGATTATTTAACCACATGTAGAATTGTCCATCTCAGTCTAGTTCACATGTAGAACTGACCATCTCAGACTATTAAACCCCACGTAGAACAGACCATCTCAGACTATTAATCCACACGTAGAACTGACCATCTTAGACTATTTAACCACACGGAGAACAGACCATCTCAGGCTATTTAACCACACATAGATCTGACCATCTCAGGATATTTAACCACACGTAGAACTGACCATCTCAGGCTATTTAACCATACGTAGATCTGACCATCTCAGATTATTTAACCACATGTAGAATTGTCCATCTCAGTCTAGTTCACATGTAGAACTGACCATCTCAGACTATTAAACCCCACGTAGAACAGACCATCTCAGACTATTAATCCACACGTAGAACTGACCATCTTAGACTATTTAACCACACGGAGAACAGACCATCTCAGGCTATTTAACCACACATAGATCTGACCATCTCAGGATATTTAACCACATGTAGAACTGACCATCTCAGATTATTTAACCACATGTAGAACTGACCATCTCAGGCTATTTAACCACACGTAGAAATGACCATCTCAGACTAGTACACACGTAGAACTGACCATTCCAGACTATTTAACCACATGTAGAACTGACCATCTCAGACTATTTAACCACTCGTAGAACTGACCATCTCAAACTATTTAACCACACGTAGAACGGACCATCTCAGACTATTAATACACACTTAGAACTGACCATCTTAGGCTATTTAACCACATTTAGAACTGACCATCTCAGACTATTTAACCAAACGTAGAACTGACAATCTCAGGCTATTTAACCACACGTAGAAATGACCATCTCAGACTAGTACACATGTAGAACTGACCATCTCAGAATAGTTCACATGTAGAACTGAGCATCTCAGATTATTTAACCACATGTAGAACTGACCATCTCAGACTATTTAACCATTTCTAGAACTGACCATTTCAGACTATTAAACCACATGTAGAACTGTCCATCTCAGACTGTTTAACCACACGTAGAAA
Organism: Hypanus sabinus; assembly: GCF_030144855.1. Classification (NCBI taxonomy): domain Eukaryota; kingdom Metazoa; phylum Chordata; class Chondrichthyes; order Myliobatiformes; family Dasyatidae; genus Hypanus; species Hypanus sabinus. Next base: position 5,175,281 of record NC_082715.1, read on the forward strand.
TGACCATCTCAGACTAGTTCACATGTAGAAATGACCATCTCAGACTATTTAACCACTCGTAGAACTGACCATCTCAGACTATTAAACCCCACGTAGAACAGACCATGTCAGACTATTAATCCAAACGTAGAACTGACCATCTCAGACTATTTAACCACACGTAGAACTGAGCATCTCAGACTATTTAACCACATGTAGTACTGACCATCTCAAACTATTAAACCGCATGTAGAACTGACCGTCTCAGACTATTAAACCCCACGTAGAACAGACCATGTCAGACTATTAAACCACATGTAGAATTGACCATCTCAGTCCAGTTCACATGTAGAACTGACCATCTCAGACTATTAAACCCCACGTAGAACAGACCATGTCAGACTATTAAACCACATGTAGAACTGACCATCTCAGACTATTTAAACGCACGTAGAACTGACCATCTCAAACTATTAAACCGAATGTAGAACTGACTGACTCAGACTATTAAACCGCACGTAGAACTGACCATCTCAGACTATTTAACCGCATGTACAACTGACCATTTCAGACTATTAAACCACATGTAGAACTGACCATCTCAGACTGGATCACATGTAGAACTGACCGTCTCAGACTATTAAACCTCATGTAGAACTGACCATCTCAGGCTATTAAACCACATGTAGAACTGACCATCTCAGACTAGTTCACATGTAGAACTGACCATCTTAAACTATTTAACCACACGTAGAACGGACCATCTCAGACTATTAAACCACTCGTAGAACGGACCATCTCCGACTATTTAACCACACGTAGAACTGACCATCCCAGACTATTTAACCATTTCTAGAACTGACCATATCAGACTGTTTAACCACACGTAGAACTGACCATCTCCGACTATTTAACCACACGTAGAACTGACCATCCCAGACTATTTAACCATTTCTAGAACTGACCATCTCAGACTGTTTAACCACACGTAGAACTGAGCATCTCAGACTATTTAACCGCATGTAGAACTGACCATCTCAGAGTAGTTCACACGTAGAACTGACCATCTCAGGCTATTTAACCATACGTAGATCTGACCATCTCAGATTATTTAACCACATGTAGAATTGTCTATCTCAGTCTAGTTCACATGTAGAACTGACCATCTCAGACTATTAAACCCCACGTAGAACAGACCATCTCAGACTATTAATCCACACGTAGAACTGACCATCTTAGACTATTTAACCACATGGAGAACAGACCATCTCAGGCTATTTAACCACACATAGATCTGACCATCTCAGGATATTTAACCACATGTAGAACTGACCATCTCAGACTATTTAACCACACGTAGAACTGACCATCTCAAACTATTAAACCGAATGTAGAACTGACTGACTCAGACTATTAAACCGCACGTAGAAATGACCATCTCAGACTAGTTCACATGTAGAAATGACCATCTCAGACTATTTAACCACTCGTAGAACTGACCATCTCAGACTATTAAACCCCACGTAGAACAGACCATGTCAGACTATTAATCCAAACGTAGAACTGACCATCTCAGACTATTTAACCACACGTAGAACTGAGCATCTCAGACTATTAAACCACATGTAGAACTGACCATCTCAGACTGGATCACATGTAGAACTGACCGTCTCAGACTATTAAACCTCATGTAGAACTGACCATCTCAGGCTATTAAACCACATGTAGAACTGACCATCTCAGACTAGTTCACATGTAGAACTGACCATCTTAAACTATTTAACCACACGTAGAACGGACCATCTCAGACTATTAAACCACTCGTAGAACGGACCATCTCCGACTATTTAACCACACGTAGAACTGACCATCCCAGACTATTTAACCATTTCTAGAACTGACCATATCAGACTGTTTAACCACACGTAGAACTGACCATCTCCGACTATTTAACCACACGTAGAACTGACCATCCCAGACTATTTAACCATTTCTAGAACTGACCATCTCAGACTGTTTAACCACACGTAGAACTGAGCATCTCAGACTATTTAACCGCATGTAGAACTGACCATCTCAGGCTATTTAACCATACGTAGATCTGACCATCTCAGATTATTTAACCACATGTAGAATTGTCCATCTCTGTCTAGTTCACATGTAGAACTGACCATCTCAGACTATTAAACCCCACGTAGAACAGACCATCTCAGACTATTAATCCACACGTAGAACTGACCATCTTAGACTATTTAACCACACGGAGAACAGACCATCTCAGGCTATTTAACCACACATAGATCTGACCATCTCAGGATATTTAACCACATGTAGAACTGACCATCTCAGACTAGTTAACCACACGTAGAATTGACCATCTCAGACTATTTAACCACTCGTAGAACTGACCATCTCAGACTATTAATCCACACGTAGAACTGACCATCTCAGGCTATTTAACCACATATAGATCTGACCATCTCAGGATATTTAACCACATGTAGAACTGACCATCTCAGATTATTTAACCACATGTAGAACTGACCATCTCAGGCTATTTAACCACACGTGGAAATGACTATCTCAGACTAGTACACATGTAGAACTGACCATCTCAGGCTATTTAACCACATTTAGAACTGACCATCTCAGACTATTTAACCACATATAGAACTGACCATCTCAGACTATTTAAACGCACGTAGAACTGACCATCTCAAACTATTAAACCGAATGTAGAACTGACTGTCTCAGACTAGTTCACATGTAGAACTGACCATCTCAGACTATTTAACCAGACGTAGAACTGACCATCTCAGACTAGTTCACATGTAGAACTGACCATCTCAGACTATTTAACCAGACGTAGAACTGACCATCTCAGACTAATTAACCTCTTCTAGAACTGACCATCTCAGACTGTTTAACCACATATAGAACTGACCATCTCAAACTATTAAACCACATGTAGAACTGACTGACTCAGACTATTAAACCGCACGTAGAACTGACCATCTCAGACTATTTAACCGCATGTAGAACTGACCATTTCAGACTATTAAACCACATGTAGAACTGACCATCTCAGGCTATTAAACCACATGTAGAACTGACCATCTCAGACTAGTTCACACGTAGAACTGACCCTCTCAGACTATTTAACGACATGCAGAACTGACCATCTCAGACTATTTAACCAAACGTAGAACTGACCATCTTAGACTATTTAACCACATGGAGAACAGACCATCTCAGGCTATTTAACCACACATAGATCTGACCATCTCAGGATATTTAACCACATGCAGAACTGACCATCTCAGACTATTTAACCACACGTAGAATTGACCATCTCAGACTATTTAACCACACGTAGAACTGATGATCTCAGACTATTTAACCATTTCTACAACTGACCATCTCAGACTAGTTCACATGTAGAACTGACCATCTCAGACTATTTAACCACACGTAGAACTGACCATCTCAGGCTATTTATCCACATGTAGAATTGTCCATCTCAGTCTAGTTCACATGTAGAACTGACCATCTCAGACTATTAAACCCCACGTAGAACAGACCATCTCAGACTATTAATCCACACGTAGAACTGACCATCTTAGACTATTTAACCACACGGAGAACAGACCATCTCAGGCTATTTAACCACACATAGATCTGACCATCTCAGGATATTTAACCACTCGTAGAACTGACCATCTCAAACTATTTAACCACACGTAGAACTGACCATCTCAGACTATTAATACACACTTAGAACTGACCATCTTAGGCTATTTAACCACATATAGAACTGACCATCTCAGACTATTTAAACGCACGTAGAACTGACCATCTCAAACTATTAAACCGAATGTAGAACTGACTGTCTCAGACTAGTTCACATGAAGAACTGACCATCTCAGACTATTAAACCACATGTAGAAATGACCATCTCAGACTAGTTCACATGTAGAACTGACCATCTCAGACTATTTAACCACACGTAGAACTGACTATCTCAGACTATTTAACCACACGTAGAACTGACCATCTCAGGCTATTCAACCACACGTAGAACTGACCATCTCAGTCTATTTAACCACATGTTGTACTGACCATCTCAGACTATTAAACTACATGTAGAACTGACCATCTCAGACTAGTTCACATGTAGAACTGACCATCTCAGACTATTTAACCACATGAAGAACTGAGCATCTCAGGTTATTTAACCAGACGTAGAACTGACCATCTCAGACTATTTAACCACACGTAGAACTGACCATCTCCGACTATTTAACCACACGTAGAACTGACCATCTCAGACTAAGTAACCACACGTAGAACTGACCATCTCATAGAACTGACCATCTCAAACTATTTAACCACTCGAAGAACTGACCATCTCAGACTATTTAAACAAACTTAGAACTGACCATCTTAGGCTATTTAACCACATGTAGTACTGACCATCTCAGACTATTAAACTACATGTAGAACTGACCATCTCAGACTAGTTCACACGTAGAACTGACCATCTCAGACTATTTAACCACACGTAGAACTGACCATCTCAGACTATTTAACCACACGTAGAACTGACCATCTCAGACTATTAAACCGAACATAGAACTGACCATCTCAGACTATTAACCGCATGTAGAACTGACCATTTCAGACCATTAAACCACATGTAGAACTGACCATCTCAGTCTAGTTGACATGAAGAACTGACCATCTCAGACTATTAAACCGCATGTAGAACTAACCATTTCAGACTATTTAAACACATATAGAACTGACCATCTCAGACTATTTAACCACACATAGAACTGACCATCTCAGGCTATTTAACCGCACGTAGATCTGACCATCTCAGACTATTTAAACACACTTAGAACTGACCATCTTACGCTATTTAACCACACTTAGAACTGACCATCTCAGACTATTTAACCACATATAGAACTGAGCATCTCAGACTATTTAACCGCACGTGGGACTGACCATCTCAGTCTATTAAACCGCATGTATAACTGACTGTCTCAGACTATTAAACCGAACGTAGAACTGACCATCTCAGACTATTAAACCGCATGTAGAACTGACCATCTCAGACTACTTAACCACACGTAGAACTGACCATCTCAGACTATTTAACCACTTCTTGAACTGACCATCTCAGACTATTTAACCGCATGTAGAACTGACCATCTCAGGCTATTCAACCACACGTAGAACTGACCATCTCAGTCTATTTAACCACATGTAGTACTGACCATCTCAGACTATTAAACCACATGTAGCACTGACCATCTCAGACTAGTTCACATGTAGAACTGACCATGTCAGACTATTTAACCACATGTAGAACTGACCATCTCAGGCTATTTAACCACTTCGTGAACTGACCATCTCAGACTGTGTAACCGCACGTAGAACTGAGCATCTCAGACTAGATCACATGTAGAACTGACCATCTCAGAGTATTAAACCTCATGTAGAACTGACCATCTCAGGCTATTCAACCACACGTAGAACTGACCATCTCAGTCTATTTAACCACATGTAGTACTGACCATCTCAGACTATTAAACTACATGTAGAACTGACCATCTCAGACTAGTTCACATGTAGAACTGACCATCTCAGACTATTTAACCACACGTAGATCTGACCATCTCAGGATATTTAACCACATGAAGAACTGAGCATCTCAGATTATTTAACCAGACGTAGAACTGACCATCTCAGACTATTTAACCACACGTAGAACTGACCATCTCAGACTAACTAACCACACGTAGAACTGACCATCTCATAGAACTGACCATCTCAAACTATTTAACCACTCGAAGAACTGACCATCTCAGACTATTTAAACAAACTTAGAACTGACCATCTTAGGCTATTTAACCACATGTAGTACTGACCATCTCAGACTATTAAACTACATGTAGAACTGACCATCTCAGACTAGTTCACACGTAGAACTGACCATCTCAGACTATTTAACCACACGTAGAACTGACCATCTCAGACTAATTAACCACTCGAAGAACTGACCATCTCAGACTATTTAAACAAACTTAGAACTGACCATCTCAGACTATTTAACCACATATAGAACTGACTGTCTCAGACTATTTAATCGTATTTAGGACTGAACATTTCAGACTATTAAACCACATGTAGCACTGACCATCTCAGACTAGTTCACATGTAGAACTGACCATGTCAGACTATTTAACCACACGTAGAACTGATCATCTTAAACTATTTAACCACATGTAGAACTGACCATCTCAGGCTATTTAACCACTTCGTGAACTGACCATCTCAGACTGTGTAACCGCACGTAGAACTGAGCATCTCAGACTAGATCACATGTAGAACTGACCATCTCAGAGTATTAAACCTCATGTAGAACTGACCATCTCAGGCTATTCAACCACACGTAGAACTGACCATCTCAGACTATTAAACTACATGTAGAACTGACCATCTCAGACTAGTTCACATGTAGAACTGACCATCTCAGAGTATTAAACCTCATGTAGAACTGACCATCTCAGGCTATTCAACCACACGTAGAACTGACCATCTCAGACTATTAAACTACATGTAGAACTGACCATCTCAGACTAGTTCACATGTAGAACTGACCATTTCAGACTATTTAAACACATATAGAACTGACCATCTCAGACTATTTAACCACACATAGAACTGACCATCTCAGGCTATTTAACCGCACGTAGATCTGACCATCTCAGACTATTTAAACACACTTAGAACTGACCATCTTACGCTATTTAACCACACTTAGAACTGACCATCTCAGACTATTTAACCACATATAGAACTGAGCATCTCAGACTATTTAACCGCACGTGGGACTGACCATCTCAGTCTATTAAACCGCATGTATAACTGACTGTCTCAGACTATTAAACCGAACGTAGAACTGACCATCTCAGACTATTAAACCGCATGTAGAACTGACCATCTCAGACTACTTAACCACACGTAGAACTGACCATCTCAGACTATTTAACCACTTCTTGAACTGACCATCTCAGACTATTTAACCGCATGTAGAACTGACCATCTCAGGCTATTCAACCACACGTAGAACTGACCATCTCAGTCTATTTAACCACATGTAGTACTGACCATCTCAGACTATTAAACCACATGTAGCACTGACCATCTCAGACTAGTTCACATGTAGAACTGACCATGTCAGACTATTTAACCACATGTAGAACTGACCATCTCAGGCTATTTAACCACTTCGTGAACTGACCATCTCAGACTGTGTAACCGCACGTAGAACTGAGCATCTCAGACTAGATCACATGTAGAACTGACCATCTCAGAGTATTAAACCTCATGTAGAACTGACCATCTCAGGCTATTCAACCACACGTAGAACTGACCATCTCAGTCTATTTAACCACATGTAGTACTGACCATCTCAGACTATTAAACTACATGTAGAACTGACCATCTCAGACTAGTTCACATGTAGAACTGACCATCTCAGACTATTTAACCACACGTAGATCTGACCATCTCAGGATATTTAACCACATGAAGAACTGAGCATCTCAGATTATTTAACCAGACGTAGAACTGACCATCTCAGACTATTTAACCACACGTAGAACTGACCATCTCAGACTAACTAACCACACGTAGAACTGACCATCTCATAGAACTGACCATCTCAAACTATTTAACCACTCGAAGAACTGACCATCTCAGACTATTTAAACAAACTTAGAACTGACCATCTTAGGCTATTTAACCACATGTAGTACTGACCATCTCAGACTATTAAACTACATGTAGAACTGACCATCTCAAACTATTTAACCACTCGAAGAACTGACCATCTCAGACTATTTAAACAAACTTAGAACTGACCATCTTAGGCTATTTAACCACATGTAGTACTGACCATCTCAGACTATTAAACTACATGTAGAACTGACCATCTCAGACTAGTTCACACGTAGAACTGACCATCTCAGACTATTTAACCACACGTAGAACTGACCATCTCAGACTAATTAACCACTCGAAGAACTGACCATCTCAGACTATTTAAACAAACTTAGAACTGACCATCTCAGACTATTTAACCACATATAGAACTGACTGTCTCAGACTATTTAATCGTATTTAGGACTGAACATTTCAGACTATTAAACCACATGTAGCACTGACCATCTCAGACTAGTTCACATGTAGAACTGACCATGTCAGACTATTTAACCACACGTAGAACTGATCATCTTAAACTATTTAACCACATGTAGAACTGACCATCTCAGGCTATTTAACCACTTCGTGAACTGACCATCTCAGACTGTGTAACCGCACGTAGAACTGAGCATCTCAGACTAGATCACATGTAGAACTGACCATCTCAGAGTATTAAACCTCATGTAGAACTGACCATCTCAGGCTATTCAACCACACGTAGAACTGACCATCTCAGACTATTAAACTACATGTAGAACTGACCATCTCAGACTAGTTCACATGTAGAACTGACCATCTCAGAGTATTAAACCTCATGTAGAACTGACCATCTCAGGCTATTCAACCACACGTAGAACTGACCATCTCAGACTATTAAACTACATGTAGAACTGACCATCTCAGACTAGTTCACATGTAGAACTGACCATCTCAGACTATTTAACCACACGTAGATCTGACCATCTCAGACTATTTAACCACACTTAGAACTGACCATCTGAGACTATTTAACCACACGTAGAACTGACCATCTTAGACTATTTAACCACTCGTAGAACTGACCATCTTAGACTATTTAACCACACGTAGAACTGACCATCTCAGACTATTTAAACACACTTAGAACTGACCATCTTAGACTATTTAACCACTCGTAGAACTGACCATCTCAAACTATTTAACCACACGTAGAACTGACCATCTCAGACTATTTAAACACACTTAGAACTGACCATCTTACGCTATTTAACCACTCGTAGAACTGACCATCTCAAACTATTTAACCACACGTAGAACTGACCATCTCAGACTATTTAAACACACTTAGAACTGACCATCTTAGACTATTTAACCACTCGTAGAACTGACCATCTCAAACTATTTAACCACACGTAGAACTGACCATCTCAGACTATTTAAACACACTTAGAACTGACCATCTTACGCTATTTAACCACACTTAGAACTGACCATCTCAGACTATTTAACCACATATAGAACTGACCATCTCAGACTATTTAACCACTCGTAGAACTGACCATCTCAGACTATTTAACCACACGTAGAACTGACCATCTCAGACTATTTAACCGCATGTAGAACTGACCATCTCAGACTATTTAACCGCATGTAGAACTGACCATTTCAGACTATTAAACCACATGTAGAACTGACCATCTCAGACTATTTAACCGCATGTAGAACTGACCATTTCAGACTATTAAACCACATGTAGAACTGACCATCTCAGACTATTTAACCGCACGTGGGACTGACCATCTCAGACTATTAAACCGCATGTAGAACTGACCATTTCAGACTATTAAACCACATGTAGAACTGACCATCTCAGACTATTTAACCACACGTAGAACTGAGCATCTCAGACTAGATCACATGTAGAACTGACCGTCTCAGACTATTAAACCTCTTGTAGAACTGACCATCTCAGTTTATTTAACCACATGTAGAACTGACCATCTCAGACTAGTTCACATGTAGAACTGACCATCTCAGACTATTTAACCACACGTAGAACTGACCATCTTAAACTATTTAACCACACGTAGAACTGACCATCTCAGGATATTTAACCACTTGTAGAACTGACCATCTCAGACTAATTAACCACACGTAGAAATGACCATCTCAGACTATTTAACCACACGTAGAACTGACCATCTCAGACTATTAAACCGCATGTAGAACTGACTGTCTCAGTCTATAAACCGAACGTAGAACTGACCATCTCAAACTATTTAACCACACATCGAACTGACCATCACAGAGTATTAAACCGCATGAAGAACTGACCATTTCAGACTATTTAAACACATATAGAACTGACCATCTCAGACTATTTAACCGCACGTAGAACTGACCATCTCAGATTATTTATCCAGACGTAGAACTGACCATCTCAGACTAATTAACCACACGTAGAACTGACAATTTCAGATGATTTAACCACACGTAGAACTGTCCATCTCAGTCTATTTAACCACATGTAGTACTGACCATCTCAGACTATTAAACTACATGTAGAACTGACCATCTCAGACGAGTTCACATGTAGAACTGACCATCTCAGGATATTTAACCACATGAAGAACTGAGCATCTCAGATTATTTAACCACACGTAGAACTGGCCATCTCAGAGTATTTAACCACACGTAGAACTGACCATCTCAGACTATTAAACCGCATGTAGAACTGACTGTCTCAGTCCATAAACCGAACTTAGAACTGACCATCTCAAACTATTTAACCACTTCGTGAACTGACCATCTCAGACTATTAAACCGCACGTGGGACTGACCATCTCAGTCTATAAACCGAACGTAGAACTGACCATCTCAGACTATTTAACCACTTCGTGAACTGACCATCTCAGGCTATTCAACCACACGTAGAACTGACCATCTCAGTCTATTTAACCACATGTAGAACTGACCATCTCAGACTAGTTCACATGTAGAACTGACCATCTCAGGATATTTAACCACATGAAGAACTGAGCATCTCAGATTATTTAACCAGACGTAGAACTGACCATCTGAGACTAATTAACCACACGTAGAACTGACCATCTCAGAGTATTTAACCACATGTAGATGTGACCATCTCAGACTAGTTCACATGTAGAACTGACCATCTCAGACTATTAAACCGCACGTAGAACTGACCACCTCAGACTATTTAACCTCACGTAGAACTGACCATCTCAGACTATTTAACCGCACGTAGAACTGGCCATCTCAGACGATTAAACCTCATGTAGAACTGACCATCTCAGGCTATTCAACCACACGTAGAACTGACCGTCTCAGACTAGTTCACATGTAGAACAGACCATCTCAGACTATTTAACCACACGTAGAACTGACCATCTCAGGATATTTAACTACATGTAGAACTGACCATCTCAGACTAGTTCACATGTAGAACTGACCATCTCAGACTATTTAACCACACGTAGAACTGACCGTCTCAGGCTATTTAACCACACGTAGATCTGACCATCTCAGGATATTTAACCACACGTAGAACTGACCATCTCAGATTATTTAACCACACGTAGAACTGACCATCTCAAACTATTTAACCACTCGAAGAACTGACCATCTCAGACTATTTAACCACATATAGAACTGACCATCTCAGACTATTTAAACGCATTTAGGACTGACCATTTCAGACTATTAAACCACATGTAGAACTGACCATCTCAGACTATTTAACCACACGTAGAACTGACCATCTTAAACTATTTAACCACATGAAGAACTGACCATCTGAGGCTATTTAACCACACGTACAAATGACCATCTCAGACTAGTTCACATGTAGAAGTGACCATCTCAGACTAGTTCACATGTAGAACTGACCATCTCCGACTATTAAACCACACTTAGAACTTACCATCTCAGGATATTTAACCACACATAGAACTGACCATCTCAGGATATTTAACCACACATAGAACTGACCATCTCAGACTATTTAACCACACTTAGAACTTACCATCTCAGGATATTTAACCACACATAGAACTGACCATCTCAGACTATTTAACCACATTTAGAACTTACCATCTCAGGATATTTAACCACATGTAGAACTGACCATCTCAGATTATTTAACCAGACGTAGAACTGACCATCTCTGACTAATTAACCTCTTCTAGAACTGACCATCTCAGACTGTTTAACCGCACGTAGAACTGAGCATCTCAGACTAGATCACATGTAGAACTGACCATCTCAGACTATTAACCCTCATGTAGAACTGACCATCTCAGGCTATTTAACCACACGTAGAACTGACCATCTCAGTTTATTTAACCACATGTAGAACTCACCATCTCAGACTATTAACCCTCATGTAGAACTGACCATCTCAGGCTATTTAACCACACGTAGAACTGACCATCTCAGTTTATTTAACCACATGAAGAACTGACCATCTCAGACTATTAAACCACATGTAGAACTGACCATCTCAGACTAGTTCACATTTAGAACTGACCATCTCAGACTATTTAACCGCATGTAGAACTGACCATCTCACACTAGTTGACATGTAGAACTGACCATCTCAGACTATTAAACTGCACGCAGAACTGACCATCTCAGACTATTAAACCGCATGTAGAACTGACCATCTCAGACTATTTAACCACACGTAGATCTGACCATCTCAGGATATTTAACCACATGTAGAACTGACCATCTCAGAATATTAAACCGCACGTAGAACTGACCATCTCAGACTATTTAACCACACTTAGAACAGACCATCTCAGACTATTAAACCACACTTAGAACTGACCATCTCAGACTATTTAACCACACGTAGAACTGACCAGCTTAGACTATTTAAACACACTTAGAACTGATCATCTTAGGCTATTTAACCACACGTAGAACTGACCATCTCAGAGTATTTAACCACACGTAGAACTGACCAGCTTAGACTATTTAAACACACTTAGAACTGATCATCTCAGACTATTTAACCGCACGTAGAACTGACCATCTCAGTCTGGTTGACATGTAGAACTGACCATCTCAGACTATTAAACTGCACGCAGAACTGACCATCTCAGACTATTAAACCGCATGTAGAACTGACCATTTCAGACTATTTAAACACATATAGAACTGACCATCTCAGAATATTTAACCGCACATAGAACTGACCATCTCAGGCTATTTAACCACACGTAGACTGACCATCTCAGACTATAAAACCGCATGTGGAACTGACCATCTTAAACTAATTAACCACATGTAGAACTGACTAACTCAACTATTTAACCACACGTAGAACTGACCATCACAGACTATTTAACCACATGTAGAACTGACCATCTCAGACTAATTAACCTTTTCTAGAACTGACCATCTCAGACTGTTTAACCGCACGTAGAACTGAGCATCTCAGACTAGATCACATGTAGAACTCACCATCTCAGACTATTAAACCTCATGTAGAACTGACCATCTCAGGCTATTTAACCACACGTAGAACTGACCATCTTAAACTATTTAACCACACGTAGAACTGACCCGCTCAGACTATTTAACCACATGTAGAACTGACCATCTCAGACTAGTTCACCTGTAGAACTGACAATCTCAGAGTATTTAACCACACGTAGAACTGACCATCTCAGGCTATTTAACCGCATGTAGAACTGACTGTCTCAGACTATTTAACCACATGTAGAACTGACCATTTCAGGCTATTTAACCACATGAAGAACTGACCATCTCAGGCTATTTAACCGCATGTAGAACTGACTGTCTCAGACTATTTAACCACATGTAGAACTGACCATTTCAGACTATTTAACCACACGTAGAACTGACTGTCTCAGACTATTAAACCGCACGTAGAACTGTCCATCTCAGACTAGTTCACAGGTAGAACTGACCATCTCAGACTATTAAACCGCACGTAGAACTGTCCATCTCAGTCTATTTAACCACATGTAGAACTGTCCATCTCAGACTAGTTCACAGGTAGAACTGACCATCTCAAACTATTAAACCGCACGTAGAACTGACCACCTCAGTTTATTTAACCACATGTAGAACTGACCATCTCAGACTATTTAACCACAAAACGAACTGACCATCTCAGACTAGTTCACATGTAGAACAGACCATCTCAGACTATTAAACCACACGTAGAACTGACCATCTCAGACTAGTTCACATGTAGAACTGACCATCACAGACTATTTAACCACACGTAGAACTGACCATCACAGACTATTTAGCCACACGTAGAACTGACCGTCTCAGACTATTAAACCACACTTAGAAGTGACCATCTCAGACTATTAAACCACATGTAGAACTGACCATCTCAGACTATTTAACCACATGTAGAACTGACCATCTCAGGCTATTTAACCACACGTAGAACTGACCATCTCAGGCTATTTAACCACACGTAGAACTGACCATCTCAGATTATTTAACCACACGTAGTACTGACCATCTTAAACTATTTAACCACATGTAGAACTGACCATCTCAGACTATATAACCATTTCTAGAACTGACCATCTCAGACTGTTTAACCACACGTAGAACTGACCATCTCAGACTAGTACACATGTAGAACTGACCATCTCAGAGTAGTTCACATGTAGAACTGACCATCCCAGACTATTTAACCACATGTAGAAATGACCATCTCAGACTATTTAACCACATGTAGAACTGACCATCTCAGACTATTAAACCCCACGTAGAACAGACCATCTCAGACTATTAATCCAAACGTAGAACTGACCATCTTAGACTATTTAACCACACGGAGAACTGACCATCTCAGGCTATTTAACCACACATAGATCTGACCATCTCAGATTATTTAACCACACGTAGAACTGACCATCTCAGGCTATTTAACCACATGTAGAACTGACCATCTCAGACTATTTAACCACACTTAGTACTGACCATCTCAGACTATTTAACCACACGTAGAACTGACCATCTCAGATTATTTAACCAGACGTAGAACTGACCATCTCAGACTAATTAACCTCTTCTAGAACTACCATCTCAGACTGTTTAACCGCACGTAGAACTGAGCATCTCAGACTAGATCATATGTAGAACTGACCATCTCAGACTATTAACCCTCATGTAGAACTGACCATCTCAGGCTATTTAACCACACGTAGAACTGACCATCTCAGTTTATTTAACCACATGTAGAACTGACCATCTCAGACTATTTAACTACATGTAGAACTGACCATCTCAGACTATTTAACTACATGTAGAACTGACCATCTCAGACTATATAACCACACGTAGAACTGACCATCTTAAACTATTTAACCACATGTAGAACTGACCATCTCAGACTATTTAACCACACGTAGAACTGACCATCTTAAACTATTTAACCACATGTAGAACTGACCATCTCAGGCTATTTAACCACACGTAGAAATGACCATCTCAGACTAGTTCACATGTAGAACAGACCATCTCAGACTATTTAACCACATGTAGAACTGACCATCTCAGATTATTTAACCACATGTAGAACTGACCATCTCAGGCTATTTAACCACACGTAGAAATGACCACCTCAGACAAGTACACATGTAGAACTGACCATCTCAGAATAGTTCACATGTAGAACTGACCATCTCAGAATAGTTCACATGTAGAACTGACCATCTCAGATTATTTAACCACATGTAGAACTGACCATCTCAGGCTATTTAACCACACGTAGAAATGACCATCTCAGACTAGTACACATGTAGAACTGACCATCTCAGACTATTTAACCACACGTAGAACTGACCATCCCAGGCTATTTAACCAGATGTAGATCTGACCATCTCAGGATATTTAACCACACGTAGAACTGACCATCTCAGATTATTTAACCACACGTAGAACTGACCATCTCAAACTATTTAACCACTCGAAGAACTGACCATCTCAGACTATTTAAACAAACTTAGAACTGACCATCTTAGGCTATTTAACCACACTTAGAACTGACCATCTCAGACTATTTAACCACATATAGAACTGACCATCTCAGACTATTTAAACGCATTTAGGACTGACCATTTCAGACTATTAAACCACATGTAGAACTGACCATCTCAGACTATTTAACCACACGTAGAACTGACCATCTTAAACTATTTAACCACATGAAGAACTGACCATCTGAGGCTATTTAAACTCACGTACAAATGACCATCTCAGACTAGTTCACATGTAGAAGTGACCATCTCAGACTAGTTCACATGTAGAACTGACCATCTCCGACTATTAAACCACACTTAGAACTTACCATCTCAGGATATTTAACCACACATAGAACTGACCATCTCAGACTATTTAACCACATTTAGAACTTACCATCTCAGGATATTTAACCACATGTAGAACTGACCATCTCAGATTATTTAACCAGACGTAGAACTGACCATCTCTGACTAATTAACCTCTTCTAGAACTGACCATCTCAGACTGTTTAACCGCACGTAGAACTGAGCATCTCAGACTAGATCACATGTAGAACTGACCATCTCAGACTATTAACCCTCATGTAGAACTGACCATCTCAGGCTATTTAACCACACGTAGAACTGACCATCTCAGTTTATTTAACCACATGTAGAACTCACCATCTCAGACTATTAACCCTCATGTAGAACTGACCATCTCAGGCTATTTAACCACACGTAGAACTGACCATCTCAGTTTATTTAACCACATGTAGAACTGACCATCTCAGACTAGTTCACATTTAGAACTGACCATCTCAGACTATTTAACCGCATGTAGAACTGACCATCTCAGACTAGTTGACATGTAGAACTGACCATCTCAGACTATTAAACTGCACGCAGAACTGACCATCTCAGACTATTAAACCGCATGTAGAACTGACCATCTCAGACTATTTAACCACACGTAGATCTGACCATCTCAGGATATTTAACCACATGTAGAACTGACCATCTCTGAATATTAAACCGCACGTCGAACTGACCATCTCAGACTATTTAACCACACTTAGAACAGACCATCTCAGACTATTAAACCACACTTAGAACTGACCATCTCAGACTATTTAACCAAACGTAGAACTGACCAGCTTTGACTATTTAAACACACTTAGAACTGATCATCTTAGGCTATTTAACCACACGTAGAACTGACCATCTCAGAGTATTTAACCACACGTAGAACTGACCAGCTTAGACTATTTAAACACACTTAGAACTGATCATCTCAGACTATTTAACCGCACGTAGAACTGACCATCTCAGTCTGGTTGACATGTAGAACTGACCATCTCAGACTATTAAACTGCACGCAGAACTGACCATCTCAGACTATTAAACCGCATGTAGAACTGACCATTTCAGACTATTTAAACACATATAGAACTGACCATCTCAGAATATTTAACCGCACATAGAACTGACCATCTCAGGCTATTTAACCACACGTAGACTGACCATCTCAGACTATAAAACCGCATGTAGAACTGACCATCTTAAACTAATTAACCACATGTAGAACTGACCAACTCAACTATTTAACCACACGTAGAACTGACCATCACAGACTATTTAACCACATGTAGAACTGACCATCTCAGACTATTTAACCACATGAAGAACTGACCATCTCAGGCTATTTAACCGCATGTAGAACTGACTGTCTCAGACTATTTAACCACATGTAGAACTGACCATTTCAGACTATTTAACCACACGTAGAACTGACTGTCTCAGACTATTAAACCACACGTAGAACTGTCCATCTCAGACTATTTAACCACACGTAGAACTGACCATCTCAGGCTATTTAACCACATGAAGAACTGACCATCTCAGGCTATTTAACCGCATGTAGAACTGACTGTCTCAGACTATTTAACCACATGTAGAACTGACCATTTCTGACTATTTAACCACACGTAGAACTGACTGTCTCAGACTAGTTCACAGGTAGAACTGACCATCTCAGACTATTAAACCGCACGTAGAACTGTCCATCTCAGTCTATTTAACCACATGTAGAACTGTCCATCTCAGACTAGTTCACAGGTAGAACTGACCATCTCAAACTATTAAACCGCACGTAGAACTGACCACCTCAGTTTATTTAACCACATGTAGAACTGACCATCTCAGACTATTTAACCACAAAACGAACTGACCATCTCAGACTAGTTCACATGTAGAACAGACCATCTCAGACTATTAAACCACACGTAGAACTGACCATCTCAGACTACTAAACCACATGTAGAACTGACCATCTCAGACTAGTTCACATGTAGAACTGACCATCACAGACTATTTAGCCACACGTACAACTGACCGTCTCAGACTATTAAACCACACTTAGAAGTGACCATCTCAGACTATTAAACCACATGTAGAACTGACCATCTCAGACTATTTAACCACATGTAGAACTGACCATCTCAGGCTATTTAACCACACGTAGAACTGACCATCTCAGGCTATTTAACCACACGTAGAACTGACCATCTCAGATTATTTAACCACACGTAGAACTGACCATCTTAAACTATTTAACCACATGTAGAACTGACCATCTCAGACTATATAACCATTTCTAGAACTGACCATCTCAGACTGTTTAACCACACGTAGAACTGACCATCTCAGACTAGTACACATGTAGAACTGACCATCTCAGAGTAGTTCACATGTAGAACTGACCATCCCAGACTATTTAACCACATGTAGAAATGACCATCTCAGACTATTAAACCCCACGTAGAACAGACCATCTCAGACTATTAATCCAAACGTAGAACTGACCATCTTAGACTATTTAACCACACGGAGAACTGACCATCTCAGGCTATTTAACCACACATAGATCTGACCATCTCAGGATATTTAACCACATGTAGAACTGACCATCTCAGACTATTAAACCCCACGTAGAACAGACCATCTCAGACTATTAATCCAAACGTAGAACTGACCATCTTAGACTATTTAACCACACGGAGAACTGACCATCTCAGGCTATTTAACCACACATAGATCTGACCATCTCAGGATATTTAACCACATGTAGAACTGACCATCTCAGATTATTTAACCACACGTAGAACTGACCATCTCAGGCTATTTAACCACATGTAGAACTGACCATCTCAGACTATTTAACCACACTTAGTACTGACCATCTCAGACTATTTAACCACACGTAGAACTGACCATCTCAGATTATTTAACCAGACGTAGAACTGACCATCTCAGACTAATTATCCTCTTCTAGAACTGACCATCTCAGACTGTTTAACCGCACGTAGAACTGAGCATCTCAGACTAGATCATATGTAGAACTGACCATCTCAGACTATTAACCCTCATGTAGAACTGACCATCTCAGGCTATTTAACCACACGTAGAACTGACCATCTCAGTTTATTTAACCACATGTAGAACTGACCATCTCAGACTATTTAACTACATGTAGAACTGACCATCTCAGACTATATAACCACACGTAGAACTGACCATCTTAAACTATTTAACCACATGTAGAACTGACCATCTCAGACTATTTAGCCACACGTAGAACTGACCATCTTAAACTATTTAACCACATGTAGAACTGACCATCTCAGGCTATTTAACCACACGTAGAAATGACCATCTCAGACTAGTTCACATGTAGAACAGACCATCTCAGACTATTTAACCACATGTAGAACTGACCATCTCAGATTATTTAACCACATGTAGAACTGACCATCTCAGGCTATTTAACCACACGTAGAAATGACCATCTCAGACTAGTACACATGTAGAACTGACCATCTCAGACTATTTAACCACACGTAGAACTGACCATCCCAGACTATTTAACCACATGTAGAACTGACCATCCCAGACTATTTAACCACACGTGGAACTGACCATCTCAGACTGTTTAACCACACGTAGAACTGAGCATTTCAGACTATTAAACCACATGTAGAACTGACCATCTCAGACTAGTTCACATGTAGAACTGACCATCTCAGACTATTTAACCACACGTAGAACTGACCACCTCAGACTATTTAACCACATGTAGAACTGACCATCTCAGACTAGTTCACATGTAGAACTGACCATCTCAGACTATTAAACCCCACGTAGAACAGACCATCTCAGACTATTAATCCAAACGTAGAACTGACCATCTTAGACTATTTAACCACACGGAGAACTGTCCATCTCAGGCTATTTAACCACACATAGATCTGACCATCTCAGGATATTTAACCACACATAGATCTGACCATCTCAGGATATTTAAACACATATAGAACTGACCATCTCAGATTATTTAACCACACGTAGAACTGACCATCTCAGGCTATTTAACCACACGTAGAAATGACCATCTCAGACTAGTACACATGTAGAACTGACCATCTCAGACTATTTAACCACACGTAGAACTGACCATCTTAGACTATTTAAACGCACGTAGAACTGACCATCTCAGACTATTTAACCACACGTAGAACTGACCATCTTAGACTATTTAACCACACGTAGAACTGACCATCTCAGACTATTTAAACGCACGTAGAACTGACCATCTCAGACTATTTAAACGCACGTAGAACTGACCATCTCAAACTATTAAACCGCATGTAGAACTGACTGACTCAGACTATTAAACCGCACGTAGAACTGACCATCTCAGGCTATTAAACCACATGTAGAACTGACCATCTCAGACTAGTTCACATGTAGAACTGACCATCTCAGACTATTTAACCGCACATAGAACTGACCATCACAGACTATTAAACCGCACGTAGAACTGACCATCTCAGACTATTAAACCGCTTGTTGAACTGACCATTTCAGACTATTAAACCACATGTACAACTGACCATCTCAGACTATTAAACCACACGTAGAACGGACCATCTCAGACTATTAAACCACTCGTAGAACTGACCATCTCCGACTATTTAACCACACGTAGAACTGACCATCCCAGACTATTTAGCCATTTCTAGAACTGACCATCTCAGACTATTTAACCACACGTAGAAATGACCACCTCAGACTAGTTCACTTGTAGAACAGACCATCTCAGACTATTTAAACACATGTAGAACTGACCATCTCAGAGTAGTTCACACGTAGAACTGACCATCTCAGGCTATTTAACCATACGTAGATCTGACCATCTCAGATTATTTAACCACATGTAGAATTATCCATCTCAGTCTAGTTCACATGTAGAACTGACCATCTCAGACTATTAAATCCCACGTAGAACACACCATCTCAGACTATTAATCCACACGTAGAACTGACCATCTTAGACTATTTAACCACACGGAGAACAGACCATCTCAGGCTATTTAACCACACATAGAACTGACCATCTCAGACTATTAAACCGCACGTAGAACTGACCATCTCAGACTATTAAACCGCTTGTTGAACTGACCATTTCAGACTATTAAACCACATGTACAACTGACCATCTCAGACTTGTTCACATGTAGAACTGACCATCTCAGACTATTTAACCACACGTAGAACTGACCATCTCCGACTATTAAACCACACGTAGAACGGACCATCTCAGACTATTAAACCACTCGTAGAACTGACCATCTCCGACTATTTAACCACACGTAGAACTGACCATCCCAGACTATTTAGCCATTTCTAGAACAGACCATCTCAGGCTATTTAACCACACATAGATCTGACCATCTCAGGATATTTAACCACATGTAGAACTGACCATCTCAGATTATTTAACCACATGTAGAACTGACCATCTCAGGCTATTTAACCACACGTAGAAATGACCATCTCAGACTAGTACACACGTAGAACTGACCATTCCAGACTATTTAACCACATGTAGAACTGACCATCTTAGGCTATTTAACCACATTTAGAACTGACCATCTCAGACTATTTAACCAAACGTAGAACTGACAATCTCAGGCTATTTAACCACACGTAGAACTGACCATCTTAAACTATTTAACCACATGTAGAACTGACCATCTCAGGCTATTTAACCACACGTAGAAATGACCATCTCAGACTAGTACACATGTAGAACTGACCATCTCAGAATAGTTCACATGTAGAACTGACCATCTCAGACTATTTAACCATTTCTAGAACTGAGCATCTCAGACTATTTAACCGCATGTAGAACTGACCATTTCAGACTATTAAACCACATGTAGAACTGTCCATCTCAGACTAGTTCACATGTAGTACTGACCATCTCAGACTATTTAACCACACGTAGAACTGACCATCTCAGACTGTTTAACCACACGTAGAAATGACCATCTCAGACTAGTTCACATGTAGAACTGACCATCTCAGACTATTTAACCACACGTAGAAATGACCATCTCAGACTATTTAACCACTCGTAGAACTGACCATCTCAGACTATTAAACCCCACGTAGAACAGACCATGTCAGACTATTAATCCAAACGTAGAACTGACCATCTCAGACTATTAAACCACACGTAGAACTGAGCATCTCAGACTATTTAACCACATGTAGTACTGACCATCTCAAACTATTAAACCGCATGTAGAACTGACTGACTCAGACTATTAAACCCCACGTAGAACAGACCATGTCAGACTATTAAACCACATGTAGAATTGACCATCTCAGTCCAGTTCACATGTAGAACTGACCATCTCAGACTATTAAACCCCACGTAGAACTGACCATCTCAGACTATTTAAACGCACGTAGAACTGACCATCTCAAACTATTAAACCGAATGTAGAACTGACTGACTCAGACTATTAAACCGCACGTAGAACTGACCATCTCAGACTATTTAACCGCATGTACAACTGACCATTTCAGACTATTAAACCACATGCAGAACTGACCATCTCAGACTGGATCACATGTAGAACTGACCGTCTCAGACTATTAAACCTCATGTAGAACTGACCATCTCAGGCTATTAAACCACATGTAGAACTGACCATCTCAGACTAGTTCACATGTAGAACTGACCATCTTAAACTATTTAACCACAAGTAGAACGGACCATCTCAGACTATTAAACCACTCGTAGAACGGACCATCTCCGACTATTTAACCACACGTAGAACTGACCATCCCAGACTATTTAACCATTTCTAGAACTGACCATATCAGACTGTTTAACCACACGTAGAACTGACCATCTCCGACTATTTAACCACACGTAGAACTGACCATCCCAGACTATTTAACCATTTCTAGAACTGACCATCTCAGACTGTTTAACCACACGTAGAACTGAGCATCTCAGACTATTTAACCGCATGTAGAACTGACCATCTCAGAGTAGTTCACACGTAGAACTGACCATCTCAGGCTATTTAACCATACGTAGATCTGACCATCTCAGATTATTTAACCACATGTAGAATTGTCCATCTCAGTCTAGTTCACATGTAGAACTGACCATCTCAGACTATTAAACCCCACGTAGAACAGACCATCTCAGACTATTAATCCACACGTAGAACTGACCATCTTAGACTATTTAACCACACGGAGAACAGACCATCTCAGGCTATTTAACCACACATAGATCTGACCATCTCAGGATATTTAACCACATGTAGAACTGACCATCTCAGACTATTTAACCACACGTAGAATTGACCATCTCGGACTATTTAACCACTCGTAGAACTGACCATCTCAGACTATTAATCCACACGTAGAACTGACCATCTCAGGCTATTTAACCACACATAGATCTGACCATCTCAGGATATTTAACCACATGTAGAACTGACCATCTCAGATTATTTAACCACATGTAGAACTGACCATCTCAGGCTATTTAACCACACGTGGAAATGACCATCTCAGACTAGTACACATGTAGAACTGACCATCTCAGGCTATTTAACCACACGTGGAAATGACCATCTCAGACTAGTACACATGTAGAACTGACCATCTCAGACTATTTAACCACTCGTAGAACTGACCATCTCAGACTATTAATACACACTTAGAACTGACCATCTTAGGCTATTTAACCACATTTAGAACTGACCATCTCAGACTATTTAACCACATATAGAACTGACCATCTCAGACTATTTAAACGCACGTAGAACTGACCATCTCAAACTATTAAACCGAATGTAGAACTGACTGTCTCAGACTAGTTCACATGTAGAACTGTCCATCTCAGACTATTTAACCACATGTAGAAATGACCATCTCAGACTAGTTCACATGTAGAACTGACCATCTCAGACTATTTAACCAGACGTAGAACTGACCATCTCAGACTAATTAACCTCTTCTAGAACTGACCATCTCAGACTGTTTAACCACATATAGAACTGACCATCTCAAACTATTAAACCGCATGTAGAACTGACTGACTCAGACTATTAAACCGCACGTAGAACTGACCATCTCAGACTATTTAACCGCATGTAGAACTGACCATTTCAGACTATTAAACCACATGTAGAACTGACCGTCTCAGACTATTAAACCTCATGTAGAACTGACCATCTCAGGCTATTAAACCACATGTAGAACTGACCATCTCAGACTAGTTCACATGTAGAACTGACCATCTCAGACTATTTAACCACACGTAGAACGGACCATCTCAGACTATTAAACCACTCGTAGAACTGACCATCTCCAACTATTTAACCACACGTAGAACTGAGCATCTCAGACTATTTAACCACACGTAGAACTGACCATTTCAGACTATTAAACCACATGTAGAACTGAACATCTCCGACTATTTAACCACACGTAGAACTGATGATCTCAGACTATTTAACCATTTCTATAACTGACCATCTCAGACTAGTTCACATGTAGAACTGACCATCTCAGGCTATTTAACCATACGTAGATCTGACCATCTCAGATTATTTAACCACATGTAGAATTGTCCATCTCAGTCTAGTTCACATGTAGAACAGACCATCTCAGACTATTAAACCCCACGTAGAACAGACCATCTCAGACTATTAATCCACACGTAGAACTGACCATCTTAGACTATTTAACCACACGGAGAACAGACCATCTCAGACTATTTACCCACACGTAGAACTGACCATCTCAAACTATTTAACCACACGTAGAACTGACCATCTCAGACTATTAATACACACTTAGAACTGACCATCTTAGGCTATTTAACCACATATAGAACTGACCATCTCAGACTATTTAAACGCACGTAGAACTGACCATCTCAAACTATTAAACCGAATGTAGAACTGACTGTCTCAGACTAGTTCACATGAAGAACTGACCATCTCAGACTATTAAACCACATGTAGAAATGACCATCTCAGACTAGTTCACATGTAGAACTGACCATCTCAGACTATTAAACCACTCGTAGAAATGACCATCTCAGACTATTTAACCACACTTAGAACTGAGCATCTCAGACTATTAAACCTCATGTAGAACTGACCATTTCAGGCTATTCAACCACACGTAGAACTGACCATCTCAGTCTATTTAACCACATGTTGTACTGTCCATCTCAGACTATTAAACTACATGTAGAACTGACCATCTCAGACTAGTTCACATGTAGAACTGACCATCTCAGACTATTTAACCACACGTAGAACTGACCATCTCCGACTATTTAACCACACGTAGAACTGACCATCTCAGACTAATTAACCACACGTAGAACTGACCATCTCATAGAACTGACCATCTCAAACTATTTAACCACTCGAAGAACTGACCATCTCAGACTATTTAAACAAACTTAGAACTGACCATCTTAGGCTATTTAACCACATGTAGTACTGACCATCTCAGACTATTAAACTACATGTAGAACTGACCATCTCAGACTAGTTCACATGTAGAACTGACCATCTCAGACTATTTAACCACATGAAGAAATGAGCATCTCAGATTATTTAACCACACGTAGAACTGACCATCTCAGAGTATTTAACCACATGAAGATGTGACCATCTCAGACTAGTTCACATGTAGAACTGACCATCTCAGACTATTAAACCGCACGTAGAACTGACCCTCTCAGACTATTTAACCACACGTAGAACTGACCATCTCAGACTATTTAACCACACGTAGAACTGACCATCTCAGACTATTAAACCGAACATAGAACTGACCATCTCAGACTATTTAAACACACTTAGAACTGACCATCTTACGCTATTTAACCACACTTAGAACTGACCATCTCAGACTATTTAACCGCACGTGGGACTGACCATCTCAGTCTATTAAACCGCATCTATAACTGACTGTCTCAGACTATTAAACCGAACGTAGAACTGACCATCTCAGACTATTAAACCGCATGTAGAACTGACCATCTCAGACTACTTAACCACACGTAGAACTTACCATCTTAAACTATTTAACCACTTCGTGAACTGACCATCTCCGACTATTTAACCGCATGTAGAACTGACCATCTCAGGCTATTCAACCACACGTAGAACTGACCATCTCAGTCTATTTAACTACATGTAGAACTGACCATCTCAGACTAGTTCACATATAGAACTGACCATCTCAGACTATTTAACCACACGTAGATCTGACCATCTCAGGATATTTAACCACATGAAGAACTGAGCATCTCAGATTATTTAACCAGACGTAGAACTGACCATCTCAGACTATTTAACCACACGTAGAACTGACCATCTCAGACTAACTAACCACACGTAGAACTGACCATCTCATAGAACTGACCATCTCAAACTATTTAACCACTCGAAGAACTGACCATCTCAGACTATTTAAACAAACTTAGAACTGACCATCTTAGGCTATTTAACCACATGTAGTACTGACCATCTCAGACTATTAAACTACATGTAGAACTGACCATCTCAGACTAGTTCACACGTAGAACTGACCATCTCAGACTATTTAACCACACGTAGAACTGACCATCTCAGACTAATTAACCACTCGAAGAACTGACCATCTCAGACTATTTAAACAAACTTAGAACTGACCATCTCAGACTATTAAACTACATGTAGAACTGACCATCTCAGACTAGTTCACACGTAGAACTGACCATCTCAGACTATTTAACCACACGTAGAACTGACCATCTCAGACTAATTAACCACTCGAAGAACTGACCATCTCAGACTATTTAAACAAACTTAGAACTGACCATCTCAGACTATTTAATCGCATTTAGGACTGAACATTTCAGACTATTAAACCACATGTAGCACTGACCATCTCAGACTAGTTCACATGTAGAACTGACCATGTCAGACTATTTAACCACACGTAGAACTGACCATCTTAAACTATTTAACCACATGTAGAACTGACCATCTCAGGCTATTTAACCACACGTAGAAATGACCATCTCAGACTAGCTCACATGTAGAACTGACCATCTCAGACTATTTAACCACTTCGTGAACTGACCATCTCAGACTGTGTAACCGCACGTAGAACTGAGCATCTCAGACTAGATCACATGTAGAACTGACCATCTCAGAGTATTAAACCTCATGTAGAACTGACCATCTCAGGCTATTCAACCACACGTAGAACTGACCATCTCAGACTAGTTCACATGTAGAACTGACCATCTCAGACTAGTTCACATGTAGAACTGACCATCTCAGGATATTTAACCACATGAAGAACTGAGCATCTCAGATTATTTAACCAGACGTAGAACTGACCATCTCAGACTAATTAACCACACGTAGAACTGACCATCTCTGAGTATTTAACCACATGAAGATGTGACCATCTCAGACTAGTTCACATGTAGTACTGACCATCTCAGACTATTAAACCGCACGAAGAACTGACCATCTGAGACTATTTAACCACACGTAGAACTGACCATCTGAGACTATTTAACCACACGTAGAACTGACCATCTTAGACTATTTAACCACTCGTAGAACTGACCATCTTAGACTATTTAACCACTCGTAGAACTGACCATCTCAGACTATTTAAACACACTTAGAACAGACCATCCCAGACTATTAAACCACACTTAGAACTGACCATCTCAGACTATTTAACCACACTTAGAACTGACCATCTGAGACTATTTAACCACACGTAGAACTGACCATCTTAGACTATTTAACCACTCGTAGAACTGACCATCTTAGACTATTTAACCACTCGTAGAACTGACCATCTCAAACTATTTAACCACACGTAGAACTGACCATCTCAGACTATTTAAACACACTTAGAACTGACCATCTTAGACTATTTAACCACTCGTAGAACTGACCATCTCAAACTATTTAACCACACGTAGAACTGACCATCTCAGACTATTTAAACACACTTAGAACTGACCATCTTACGCTATTTAACCACACTTAGAACTGACCATCTCAGACTATTTAACCACATATAGAACTGACCATCTCAAACTATTTAACCACACGTAGAACTGACCATCTCAGACTATTAAACCACATGTAGAACTGACCATCTCAGTCTATTTAACCGCATGTAGAACTGACCATTTCAGACTATTAAACCACATGTAGAACTGACCATCTCAGACTATTTAACCGCATGTAGAACTGACCATCTTAAACTATTTAACCACATGTAGAACTGACCATCTCAGACTATTTAACCGCATGTAGAACTGACCATCTTAAACTATTTAACCACACGTAGAACTGACCATCTTAAACTATTTAACCACATGTAGAACTGACCATCTCAGACTATTTAACCACTTCGTGAACTGACCATCTCAGACTATTTAACCGCATGTAGAACTGAGCATCTCAGACTAGATCACATGTAGAACTGACCGTCTCAGACTATTAAACCTCTTGTAGAACTGACCATCTCAGTTTATTTAACCACATGTAGAACTGACCATCTCAGACTAGTTCACATGTAGAACTGACCATCTCAGACTATTTAACCACACGTAGAACTGACCATCTCAGGATATTTAACCACTTGTAGAACTGACCATCTCAGACTAATTAACCACACGTAGAAATGACCATCTCAGACTATTTAACCACACGTAGAACTGACCATCTCAGACTATTTAACCACTTCGTGAACTGACCATCTCAGACTATTTAACCGCATGTAGAACTGACCATCTCAGGCTATTTAACCGCATGTAGAACTGAGCATCTCAGACTAGATCACATGTAGAACTGACCGTCTCAGACTATTAAACCTCTTGTAGAACTGACCATCTCAGTTTATTTAACCACATGTAGAACTGACCATCTCAGACTAGTTCACATGTAGAACTGACCATCTCAGACTATTTAACCACACGTAGAACTGACCATCTCAGGATATTTAACCACTTGTAGAACTGACCATCTCAGACTAATTAACCACACGTAGAAATGACCATCTCAGACTATTTAACCACACGTAGAACTGACCATCTCAGACTATTAAACCGCATGTAGAACTGACTGTCTCAGTCTATAAACCGAACGTAGAACTGACCATCTCAAACTATTTAACCACACGTAGAACTGACCATCACAGTATTAAACCGCATGAAGAACTGACCATTTCAGACTATTTAAACACATATAGAACTGACCATCTCAGACTATTTAACCGCACGTAGAACTGACCATCTCAGATTATTTAACCAGACGTAGAACTGACAATTTCAGATGATTTAACCACATGTAGAACTGACCATCTCAGACTATTAAACCACTCGTAGAACTGACCATCTCAAACTATTTAACCACACGTAGAACTGACCATCTCAGACTAATTAACCACACGTAGAACTGACAATTTCAGATGATTTAACCACATGTAGAAGTGACCATCTCAGACTATTAAACCGCACGTAGAACTGACCCTCTCAGACTATTTAACCACACGTAGAACTGACCAACTTAAACTATTTAACCACATGTAGAACTGACCAACTCAGACCATTTAACCACATGTAGAACTGACCATCTCAGACTATTTAACCACTTCGTGAACTGACCATCTCAGACTGTTTAACCGCACGTAGAACTGAGCATCTCAGACTAGATCACATGTAGAACTGACCATCTCAGGCTTTTCAACCACACGTAGAACTGTCCATCTCAGTCTATTTAACCACATGTAGTACTGACCATCTCAGACTATTAAACTACATGTAGAACTGACCATCTCAGACTAGTTCACATGTAGAACTGACCATCTCAGGATATTTAACCACATGAAGAACTGAGCATCTCAGATTATTTAACCAGACGTAGAACTGACCATCTCAGACTATTTAACCACACGTAGAACTGACCATCTCAGACTATTAAACCGCATGTAGAACTGACTGTCTGTCCATAAACCGAACTTAGAACTGACCATCTCAATCTATTTAACCACTTCGTGAACTGACCATCTCAGACTGTTTAACCGCACGTAGAACTGACCATCTCAGACTATTAAACCGCACGTGGGACTGACCATCTCAGTCTATAAACCGAACGTAGAACTGACCATCTCAGGATATTTAACCAGACGTAGAACTGACCATCTGAGACTAATTAACCACACGTAGAAATGACCATCTCAGACTAGCTCACATGTAGAACTGACCATCTCAGACTATTTAACCACTTCGTGAACTGACCATCTCAGACTGTGTAACCGCACGTAGAACTGAGCATCTCAGACTAGATCACATGTAGAACTGACCATCTCAGAGTATTAAACCTCATGTAGAACTGACCATCTCAGGCTATTCAACCACACGTAGAACTGACCATCTCAGACTAGTTCACATGTAGAACTGACCATCTCAGACTAGTTCACATGTAGAACTGACCATCTCAGGATATTTAACCACATGAAGAACTGAGCATCTCAGATTATTTAACCAGACGTAGAACTGACCATCTCAGACTAATTAACCACACGTAGAACTGACCATCTCTGAGTATTTAACCACATGAAGATGTGACCATCTCAGACTAGTTCACATGTAGTACTGACCATCTCAGACTATTAAACCGCACGAAGAACTGACCATCTGAGACTATTTAACCACACGTAGAACTGACCATCTGAGACTATTTAACCACACGTAGAACTGACCATCTTAGACTATTTAACCACTCGTAGAACTGACCATCTTAGACTATTTAACCACTCGTAGAACTGACCATCTCAGACTATTTAAACACACTTAGAACAGACCATCCCAGACTATTAAACCACACTTAGAACTGACCATCTCAGACTATTTAACCACACTTAGAACTGACCATCTGAGACTATTTAACCACACGTAGAACTGACCATCTTAGACTATTTAACCACTCGTAGAACTGACCATCTTAGACTATTTAACCACTCGTAGAACTGACCATCTCAAACTATTTAACCACACGTAGAACTGACCATCTCAGACTATTTAAACACACTTAGAACTGACCATCTTAGACTATTTAACCACTCGTAGAACTGACCATCTCAAACTATTTAACCACACGTAGAACTGACCATCTCAGACTATTTAAACACACTTAGAACTGACCATCTTACGCTATTTAACCACACTTAGAACTGACCATCTCAGACTATTTAACCACATATAGAACTGACCATCTCAAACTATTTAACCACACGTAGAACTGACCATCTCAGACTATTAAACCACATGTAGAACTGACCATCTCAGTCTATTTAACCGCATGTAGAACTGACCATTTCAGACTATTAAACCACATGTAGAACTGACCATCTCAGACTATTTAACCGCATGTAGAACTGACCATCTTAAACTATTTAACCACATGTAGAACTGACCATCTCAGACTATTTAACCGCATGTAGAACTGACCATCTTAAACTATTTAACCACACGTAGAACTGACCATCTTAAACTATTTAACCACATGTAGAACTGACCATCTCAGACTATTTAACCACTTCGTGAACTGACCATCTCAGACTATTTAACCGCATGTAGAACTGAGCATCTCAGACTAGATCACATGTAGAACTGACCGTCTCAGACTATTAAACCTCTTGTAGAACTGACCATCTCAGTTTATTTAACCACATGTAGAACTGACCATCTCAGACTAGTTCACATGTAGAACTGACCATCTCAGACTATTTAACCACACGTAGAACTGACCATCTCAGGATATTTAACCACTTGTAGAACTGACCATCTCAGACTAATTAACCACACGTAGAAATGACCATCTCAGACTATTTAACCACACGTAGAACTGACCATCTCAGACTATTTAACCACTTCGTGAACTGACCATCTCAGACTATTTAACCGCATGTAGAACTGACCATCTCAGGCTATTTAACCGCATGTAGAACTGAGCATCTCAGACTAGATCACATGTAGAACTGACCGTCTCAGACTATTAAACCTCTTGTAGAACTGACCATCTCAGTTTATTTAACCACATGTAGAACTGACCATCTCAGACTAGTTCACATGTAGAACTGACCATCTCAGACTATTTAACCACACGTAGAACTGACCATCTCAGGATATTTAACCACTTGTAGAACTGACCATCTCAGACTAATTAACCACACGTAGAAATGACCATCTCAGACTATTTAACCACACGTAGAACTGACCATCTCAGACTATTAAACCGCATGTAGAACTGACTGTCTCAGTCTATAAACCGAACGTAGAACTGACCATCTCAAACTATTTAACCACACGTAGAACTGACCATCACAGTATTAAACCGCATGAAGAACTGACCATTTCAGACTATTTAAACACATATAGAACTGACCATCTCAGACTATTTAACCGCACGTAGAACTGACCATCTCAGATTATTTAACCAGACGTAGAACTGACAATTTCAGATGATTTAACCACATGTAGAACTGACCATCTCAGACTATTAAACCACTCGTAGAACTGACCATCTCAAACTATTTAACCACACGTAGAACTGACCATCTCAGACTAATTAACCACACGTAGAACTGACAATTTCAGATGATTTAACCACATGTAGAAGTGACCATCTCAGACTATTAAACCGCACGTAGAACTGACCCTCTCAGACTATT
The DNA here is from genome assembly GCF_030144855.1 of Hypanus sabinus. NCBI lineage: Eukaryota > Metazoa > Chordata > Chondrichthyes > Myliobatiformes > Dasyatidae > Hypanus > Hypanus sabinus. The sequence goes on from NC_082715.1 coordinate 5,208,184, forward strand.
TAACCACACGTAGAACTGACCAACTTAAACTATTTAACCACATGTAGAACTGACCAACTCAGACCATTTAACCACATGTAGAACTGACCATCTCAGACTATTTAACCACTTCGTGAACTGACCATCTCAGACTGTTTAACCGCACGTAGAACTGAGCATCTCAGACTAGATCACATGTAGAACTGACCATCTCAGGCTTTTCAACCACATGTAGTACTGACCATCTCAGACTATTAAACTACATGTAGAACTGACCATCTCAGACTAGTTCACATGTAGAACTGACCATCTCAGGATATTTAACCACATGAAGAACTGAGCATCTCAGATTATTTAACCAGACGTAGAACTGACCATCTCAGACTATTTAACCACACGTAGAACTGACCATCTCAGACTATTAAACCGCATGTAGAACTGACTGTCTGTCCATAAACCGAACTTAGAACTGACCATCTCAATCTATTTAACCACTTCGTGAACTGACCATCTCAGACTGTTTAACCGCACGTAGAACTGACCATCTCAGACTATTAAACCGCACGTGGGACTGACCATCTCAGTCTATAAACCGAACGTAGAACTGACCATCTCAGGATATTTAACCAGACGTAGAACTGACCATCTGAGACTAATTAACCACACGTAGAACTGACCATCTCAGAGTATTTAACCACATGTAGATGTGACCATCTCAGACTAGTTCACACGTAGAACTGACCATCTCAGACTATTTAACCGCACGTAGAACTGGCCATCTCAGACGATTAAACCTCATGTAGAACTGACCATCTCAGGCTATTCAACCACACGTAGAACTGACCATCTCAGACTAGTTCACATGTAGAACTGACCATCTCAGACTATTTAACCACACGTAGAACTGACCATCTCAGGATATTTAACCACACGTAGAACTGACCATCTCAGACTATTAAACTACATGTAGAACTGACCATCTCAGACTAGTTCACACGTAGAACTGACCATCTCAGGCTATTTAACCACACGTAGATCTGACCATCTCAGGATATTTAACCACACGTAGAACTGACCATCTCAGATTATTTAACCACACGTAGAACTGACCATCTCAGACTATTTAACCACACGTAGAACTGACCATCTCAAACTACTTAACCACTCGAAGAACTGACCATCTCAGACTATTTAAACAAACTTAGAACTGACCATCTTAGGCTATTTAACCACACTTTGAACTGACCATCTCAGACTATTTAACCACATATAGAACTGACCATCTCAGACTATTTAAACGCATTTAGGACTGACCATTTCAGACTATTAAACCACATGTAGAACTGACCATCTCAGACTATTTAACCACACGTAGAACTGACTATCTCAGACTATTTAACCACACGTAGAACTGACCATCTTAAACTATTTAACCACATGAAGAACTGACCATCTGAGGCTATTTAACCACACGTACAAATGACCATCTCAGACTAGTTCACATGTAGAAGTGACCATCTCAGACTAGTTCACATGTAGAACTGACCATCTCCGACTATTAAACCACACTTAGAACTGACCATCTCAGGATATTTAACCACATGTAGAACTGACCATCTCAGATTATTTAACCAGACGTGGAACTGACCATCTCTGACTAATTAACCTCTTCTATAACTGACCATCTCAGACTGTTTAACCGCACGTAGAACTGAGCATCTCAGACTAGATCACATGTAGAACTGACCATCTCAGACTATTAACCCTCATGTAGAACTGACCATCTCAGGCTATTTAACCACACGTAGAACTGACCATCTCAGTTTATTTAACCACATGTAGAACTCACCATCTCAGACTATTAACCCTCATGTAGAACTGACCATCTCAGGCTATTTAACCACACGTAGAACTGACCATCTCAGTTTATTTAACCACATGAAGAACTGACCATCTCAGACTATTAAACCACATGTAGAACTGACCATCTCAGACTAGTTCACATTTAGAACTGACCATCTCAGACTATTTAACCGCATGTAGAACTGACCATCTCAGACTAGTTGACATGTAGAACTGACCATCTCAGACTATTAAACTGCACGCAGAACTGACCATCTCAGACTATTAAACCGCATGTAGAACTGACCATCTCAGACTATTTAACCACACGTAGATCTGACCATCTCAGGATATTTAACCACATGTAGAACTGACCATCTCAGAATATTAAACCGCACGTAGAACTGACCATCTCAGACTATTTAACCACACGTAGAACTGACCAGCTTAGACTATTTAAACACACTTAGAACTGATCATCTTAGGCTATTTAACCACACTTAGAACTGACCATCTCAGACAATTTAACCACACGTAGAACTGACCATCTCAGAGTATTTAACCACACGTAGAACTGACCAGCTTAGACTATTTAAACACACTTAGAACTGATCATCTTAGGCTATTTAACCACACGTAGAACTGACCATCTCAGAGTATTTAACCACACGTAGAACTGACCAGCTTAGACTATTTAAACACACTTAGAACTGATCATCTCAGACTATTTAACCGCACGTAGAACTGACCATCTCAGTCTGGTTGACATGTAGAACTGACCATCTCAGACTATTAAACTGCACGCAGAACTGACCATCTCAGACTATTAAACCGCATGTAGAACTGACCATTTCAGACTATTTAAACACATATAGAACTGACCATCTCAGAATATTTAACCGCACATAGAACTGACCATCTCAGGCTATTTAACCACACGTAGACTGACCATCTCAGACTATAAAACCGCATGTAGAACTGACCATCTTAAACTAATTAACCACATGTAGAACTGACCAACTCAACTATTTAACCACACGTAGAACTGACCATCACAGACTATTTAACCACATGTAGAACTGACCATCTCAGACTAATTAACCTCTTCTAGAACTGACCATCTCAGACTGTTTAACCGCACGTAGAACTGAGCATCTCAGACTAGATCACATGTAGAACTCACCATCTCAGACTACTAAACCTCATGTAGAACTGACCATCTCAGGCTATTTAACCACACGTAGAACTGACCATCTCAGACTATTAAACCACATGTAGAACTGACCATCTCAGACTAGTTCACATGTAGAACTGACCATCTCAGGCTATTTAACCACACGTAGAACTGACCATCTTAAACTATTTAACCACACGTAGAACTGACCCGCTCAGACTATTTAACCACATGTAGAACTGACCATCTCAGACTAGTTCACATGTAGAACTGACAATCTCAGAGTATTTAACCACACGTAGAACTGACCATCTCAGGCTATTTAACCGCATGTAGAACTGACCATCTCAGACTATTTAACCACATGTAGAACTGACCATTTCAGACTATTTAACCACACGTAGAACTGACTGTCTCAGACTATTAAACCACACGTAGAACTGTCCATCTCAGACTATTTAACCACACGTAGAACTGACCATCTCAGGCTATTTAACCGCATGTAGAACTGACTGTCTCAGACTATTAAACCGCACGTAGAACTGTCCATCTCAGACTAGTTCACAGGTAGAACTGACCATCTCAGACTATTAAACCGCACGTAGAACTGTCCATCTCAGTCTATTTAACCACATGTAGAACTGTCCATCTCAGACTAGTTCACAGGTAGAACTGACCATCTCAAACTATTAAACCGCACGTAGAACTGACCACCTCAGTTTATTTAACCACATGTAGAACTGACCATCTCAGACTATTTAACCACAAAACGAACTGACCATCTCAGACTAGTTCACATGTAGAACAGACCATCTCAGACTATTAAACCACACGTAGAACTGACCATCTCAGACTACTAAACCACATGTAGAACTGACCATCTCAGACTATTTAACCACACGTAGAACTGACCATCTCAGACTATTAAACCACATGTAGAACTGACCATCTCAGACTAGTTCACACGTAGAACTGACCATCTCAGACTAGTTCACATCTACAGCAGGGTATCTCAGACTTGATCAATCAATGTTTTCAAATATAACTTCGCAAAGAGTGTTAAGTAATCCCTTTCTGGTTTGGGATTTACAAGACATCTGACCATATGAACGGATTGTGTTGTCTGCTGATGTATCATCAGCGTCTCTCTTCCAGCTATCCAAGATATTTATCAGGAGCACTACATACGCAGTGCCCTTAGCTTTGTCAATGTCCCCTCCCATCTGTCCAGCTATCTCGTCCATCCCCCTACCATCAGGGTGGAGCTACTGTAGCATTTGGACAAGGACTATTAGGAAGGGAAACAGCTTTTCTCCCCCAAGGCCATGAGAATCCCGAACTCCTTGCCACCATTCAGGTCTCATAAAGTACGAGTGACATTGTACTGTTTTCTTTTCAACTTGTGTTGTAAGTGCACCTTATTATTTGATTATTTATTTTTGGTAATATTACTTTATGTGTGTGAGTTATTTGTACTGTTGGTCTGGAGGAACTTGTATTTTGTTTCACTGTGTACATGTGTATGGTTGAATGACAATAAACTGGAACTTGAATTTGAATGTTGTTTGATGATCTTAGTGGACAAATGCTTGTCAGGATGCTGCAGGTTATGGAGAATTTAATTTATATCAATCCCACTTTCATTGTCTTTCACCATTTGCCATCTGCTCTGTTTCTAGTTGCTAAGTGATTGCGATTACACTTTGCTTTCTCTTTTGAAGGGAAAACAGCATAGTTTGGATTTTGAAGGCTGCACTTGAGGAATTGTTTCTCTGGGCTCTGCATTTTATTATTGGCACCATATTTGTGATATTTCTCTGAGGATCGTCACCTTGTCACGGTGGAGAGGCTTGTGAGTTCCTCAGATCCAGAGAGCAATGCTGTCAATAGCGTGGAGGTGAACGGCAAGGTTCCAGACAGAGAGCGATCCAGCCAGGGTCTCAGTGGAGCTGGTGGAAGATGACGACACATCACAACAGTGAAGGTGGATGAGGGGTCCCCAGTCATCTTGCATTCTATACCACTGAACCCTGACCCCGATCCTGTGCTGCCTGTGCATCAGCCTCCCCGCATTCGCCATTAAGGGAATCCACCCTCACATCCCGGATAGCGTCCCATGGCGATCACCAAATGGAGAAGGGGACAGCATTGTGGGGTCTAGAAGCCCTTCAGAGATGTGGATCCCTGATCAGCCTGAGGAATGGACAACCCCTTAGGAGAACATCAAACCCCATCTGAGTGATCACACCACCACCACTACTGAGAAGTTACAAATATTTCTACGCTTAGGTTATGAATCAGTCTGCTGAATTCACAGTTATTTATCACGAACATTGAAACATGCAGTGAAATGTATTGTTTTCATTAACAACCAACACACCCGAGGGTGCCCTGTGGGCAGCCCGCAAGTGTTGCCCCACATTCCAGCACCAAGATAGCATGCCCACAATTCTGGCAAAACAACCCAGAACACAACAACAGAGAATACAACAAACAAAGAAACAACAATAGCATGGCAAACCCTGCTCACCCACTACATAATCCTCCTTGAACGTAGCAGATTGTGTCTGTGTTAAACTGGCTTGATGTTGTTAAACAGATTGATTTACATCTCCCTTGAAACCAAGCTTTTTTATTAAATTAGTTGACCGAAAGCTCCCAGCAAATCATTTAAAGTAATTAACAAACATTTAAATTACATCTGAAAATAAAAATTTCTGACTCCATGTCCTGACTGGAAGAATTAATTGGTCTCGTAACCGTGGGATAGAAGATGGATATCAGGGTTGTATGCTGCATAAAGACTTTAATAATAAATGTATTTGGAATCTTTCAGGCTTGAATCTTTGAGTCTCTGACTCTCATGAAGTATGTGTAGGCATTGAAAAGGTTTCAAAGAAGGTTCACAAGATTAATCCCAGCAATGAAAGAGTTAATGTACAGGAGCTTCTGATGGCTCTGGGCCTGTATTCGCTGGAGTTTAGAAGAATAGAGGGGGATCTCACTGAAACCTGTTGAATATTGAAAGGCCTTTATAGAATGGATGTGGAGAGGGTGTTTCGGATGGTGGGGGGAGTCTAGGACCAGAGGACACAGATAGAGTGGATGTGGAGAGGATGTTTCCTGTGGTGGGGGAGTCTGGGACCAGAGTGCACAACCTCAGAATGGAGGAATGTTTCTTTAGAACAGAAATTGAGGAAGAATTGCTTTCGCCAGAGGGTGGTGAGTATGTGGAAATCATTGCCACAGTCAGCTGTGGATGCCAAGTCCTTGGATATATTTAAAGTAGAGATTGACTGGCTCTCGATTAGTCAGGGTGTCAAAGGTTATGGGGAGAAGGCAGGAGAATGAGGTTGAGAGGGATAATAAGTCAGCCATGATGGAATGGTGGAGTAGACAATGGGCCAAATAGTCCAATTCTACTCTTATGTCTTATGTCTTGTGCCTTATGGTCTAATCTTCAGGTTGTTAGCTGTATAAAGTTGGGTGAGGCAGCAAGATACATAGACACACTGAATGCAGAACAAGTAACACAATTCCAAAATTGAATAAGGTCAGCAGCATGTCTAGGGAATTAAAGTATTTAAGGCTAGTTTCAGTGAAATATTGTGTCTGTGATTATGTGGTGTGAGGAGGTAAGTAATTAGCTTTTGAGAGACTAGAACTTTGTTTTCAATGTCAGAATACAACTTTTCTGCATAGCAACAGGCCCTGGTGTTTGAGACTGGAGCTTGTGTGGTTTAACAAAACAAAAACACTTCTTGGATAATTGCCTAGTGTGTTCAGTGGAGGAACAGGCCATTGGGCACAACGGATCCAAGCTGGTTTATTCTTCACAAGAACCCTTTCCATCTCTTCTCACAAGAAGACAATAGGACATGGGCAGAATTAGTTCAATCGGTCCATCGAATCTGCACCACTGACCATCATGGCTGATTTATTATCCCTTCCATTCTTCTGCCTTCTTTCTGTAACCTTTAACACCCTGACTAATTAAGAACCTATCTACTTCTGTTTTAAATATAGTCAATGACTTGGTCTCCAGAGCTGCCTGTGGCAATGAAATCCACAGGTTCACCACTCTCTGGCTAAAGAAATTCCTCCTCGTCTTTGTTCTAAAGTGACCCCCTTGTATTCTGATGTTGTGTCTTCTGGACCTAGACTCCCCCACAATTGGAAATATCTTCTCCACATCCATTATATCTTGGCCTTTCAATATTCAAAAGGTATGAATGAGAGCCTGGATTCTTCTAAACTCCAATGAGTACAAACTCGTTGTACCTTAACCCTTCAATTTCCAGAATGATTTTCATGAACTCCCCTGGACCTTCTCCAATGCCAGAAGTTGTTTTCTTAGATAAGGAGCCCAAAACCGTTTTTAGTACTCCAAGTGCAGTCCAACCGATGCCTTATAAAGCCTCGGCATCACATCCCTGCTTTTATATTCTAGTCCTCTTGAAATAAATGCTAACATCACATTTGACTTCCTCACCACCGACTCAACCTGCAAATAAACCTTTAACAAATCCTGCATGAAGACTCCCACATCCTTGAGTTCCATCAATGTCACCTTTCATTTTCACATTTGTTTATTGATGTTGTCTTTAATTCACGTTCAGGTGAGCCCTGAATCATGGGGGTGGTCCTGGAGAGAGGACTCGGGTTAGCTTTATGTCGTATGTACACTGAAGCCTTGAAACATCCAGTGACGTGCATAATTAGTGTTAAATCAAGTTAAATCAGTGAGACTGTGTTGATCAAATTCTGATCCTCATGAGGGGTCTCAGCCTGAAATGTCGACTATTTATTTTCTTCCTTAGATGTTGCCTGACCTGCTGAGTTCCTGCAGCATTGTGTGTGTGTGTGTGTGTGTGTGTGTGTGTGTATGTGTGTGTGTGTGTGTGTGTGTGTGTGTGTGTGTGTGTGTGTGTGTGTGCGCGTGTGTGTGTGTGTGCGCGTGCGTGCGTGCATGTGTGTGTGTGTGTGTGTGTGTGTGTGTGTGAGTGTGTGTGTGTGTGTGTGAGTGTGCGTGCTGCTCTGAATTTCCAGCATCTGCAGAATCGCTTGTGTCTTCAATTTTTACACTGCTCTTAAATTATCTAAATGCCTACAATCTATTTTTCTAGTTGTCATTGAGATGGATTGAAGAGTTGGCAGATGATTAAAATCTGGATTATTATAGCTGCTAAATAATTTAAACATGCAATATTTTTAAGTAACAGTGTATGTGGGTGTCACAGTAACATAGCAGTTAGCATTGTGTTTTATAGTGCCAGCAATCACAGTCAGGGTTCAATTCCTGCCCCACTGTAAGAAGTTTGTACATTCTCTTTGTGTCTGCATGTGTTTCCAAAATATGCTGCGGTTTCCTTCCTCGTTCGAAGGGCAGGCCGATCGGTAACAGTTGGTAAGTTGTGGGCGCTGGAAACAAAGCATGGCAACACTTGCTGGCTGCCCTCAACACAACCTCAGACTGTGTTGGTCATTGACACAAAAAACTTTTAAGAGACTACTAGACAGGTATATGGAGGAATTTAAGGTGGGGGGGGGGGTTATACGGGAGGCAGGGTTTGAGGGTCAGCACAACATTGTGGGCCGAAGGGCCTGTAATGTGCTGTACTATTCTATGTTCTGTGTTCTAAAATGACCGCATTTCACTGATTTGATGTACTTGTGACAAATAAATCTAATCTATATTCTTTAAAACTTTTAGTCCAGACTCCTTTTTGTTCACTTTCCTCTTGAAAGTGCCCTCTCGTTCCCAAGGAGTTTTGTTTCAATGTACTTGTGACAAATAAAGCTAATCTTTAAATATTTAGTTGGAATATTTTGATCACAAGCCTAATTTTTAATATCAATATGACTGGGACAAGTTATGAAATAGATGTGTTGAACTGAGATGTCAGAGCTTGGGCTGGCATCTCACCCACTTGACTCCTCAGGGTCTGACAGTAACAACTTGCTGCCCAGAGCAATTAGGATCCAAAACAATTAGAGTTCCGACGTGATAAAGCATTGGGAGGTGGATCAGAATAATTTCTGCACGTGAAATAATGGACAAACACTTGCAAATGCTGGAGGAACAGCAGGCCAGGCAGCATCTATAGGGGAATAAAGAGTCAAGAGTCCAAGATCCTTTATCAGGACTGGCATGTCAGGAATAACGGACAAGGTGTTGAGCCCCATTCTGAGTTTTCCTGACCGTCAAACCTGAATGTCAGTAGGCACACTGGAGTTTGTTTATTTAGGCTCCTTGTAATATTTGGAAAGGAAAGGTAATCAATCGCACAAGTGGATCAAACATGATAAAATTTAAATCATGACAACAATTAATGAGATGATTTCTAATGGAAAAAAATGGCCAATGTTACATGGAGAAAAGCAGACACAAGGAAGTCTGCAGATGCTGGAAATTCAAACAGGCACACACACAAAATGCTGGTGGAACACAGCAGGCCAGGCAGCATCTATAGGGAGAAGTGCTGTCGACGTTTTGGGCCGAGACCCTTCGTCCAAGAAATGCAGAGTTTGTTTTGACAAACCCGAGTTTTGAACCGTGAAATTACTTGTATAAATTCCAAGTCAGTACTGAAGTTTAAAACCTAAGGTCATTCGGAAGATTGTGTAACATTTTAGAAACGAATCAGTAGCAATAGGCTACACGTGGAGTCTGGTTTTGATGTTAAAACCACTATGTTTATTAGTAACTATTTATAATATAGTAACTTAAACCAAGCTAAACAAAAGTTAACAGTGTTATGTATGTCTATATATATATATGTGTGTGTGTGTGTGTGTAAATATAACTCCCAAACTATATTGAGCTTGGGGGGGAAACAAGACTTATAGTCTTGAGATGGTAAAGTAGGAAAGTTCAGTAATCCGGGAAATAAATGATGGGACAGAGGTATTTGTAATCCAGGTTGTAACAAAGTGTAAAGGTAAGTACGAGATGTTCCACAGGTTCCACGCTGGAAATGAGATCACAATCACCATTGACCTCGTCTGTCGTTCCAAATCCACATACGAATTATCACTGAAAGTGACCTGTCACATGGATTACCACACAACATACCCAGGCAAGGGTTAACACATAAGTGGTCTGCACAGGATATCCCAAAAAGCCCACTCCTATGGATTATACGAGGTGACAGCCGTACATTCGATGTGCACTGGATCGATAATCAACCCACCCTTGTGGGCCTAGGAGAGTTCCAAACCCTAGCTGCGACAAGCTGAAGCTACTGGCTTTTTCGTCTCTCTCGACGAGACCAGTGAAGCCCAGAGGCCTTTTCTGTGGTTGGACCACTGTGTGGTGTGGGCGGTTGGGTATGAGGAATGGGGCTTGCTTTGCAGTTGTTTTATTGCTTGTTGTGTTCTGTGTTGCTCTGCGGAGCATTATGGGTGCTGGAATGTGAAGCAGTGTTTGTGGGCAGCCCCAGCACAACCTTGGTTGTGAACACAAACAACACATTTCACTGTATGTTTCAATGTACATATGATAAATAAAAGAGTGTGAATCTGAATAAATCATCCTTGGCATTACCTAAGAACAGGTGGGATTCATTGTTTCCTGAAAGTGGCAACTCAAGTGCAGAGGGTGGTAGAAAATGGACATTGTTTTGCTCTCTTTGCACTAATTAATCTAATTTATAAATTTATGTATATCAATGTCAGGAAGTCATCTTGCACTGGTACACAATTGTGGTTCACCACATTTGGAGCTACAGTCAGCCTTCCTTATCCGTGGGTTCTGAATGCGCGGATTCAACCAACTGTGGTTTGGGAAATCCCGGAAGTTCTCTCTCCAGCACTTGTTGTTTGAGCATTTATAACCATATAACAATTGCAGCACGGAAACAGGCCATCCCGGCCCTTCTAGTCAGTGCCGACGCTTACATTCAACTAGTCCAACTGACCCGCCCTCAGCCCATAACCTTCCATTCCTTTCCTGTCCATATACCGATCCAATTTTACTTTAAATGACAATACCGAACCTGCCTCTACCACTTCTACTGGAAGCTCATCCCACACAGCTACCACTCTCTGAGCAAAGAAATTCCCCCTCGTGTTACCCTTAAACTTTTGCCCCCTAACTCTCAAATCATGTCCTCTTGTTTGAATCTCCCTACTCTCAATGGAAAAAGCCTATCCACGTCAACTCGATTTATCCCCCTCATTATTTTAAATACCTCTATCAAGTCTCCCCTCAACCTTCTACACTCCAAAGAATAAAGACTTAACTTGTTCAGCCTTTCCCTGTAACTTGGGTGTAACTTAGGTGCTGCAACCCAGGTAACAGCCATTTACCCATTTCCAGCCCACAAACAACCCATTTACAGACTTTTTTTTCTTGTCATTATTCCCTAAACAGTACAGGGGTACTCGCTGATGGGGTATAGACTTTTAAATTTGTAATGCCCAACAGGATCTTGAGATCATAAAATAATATATTTAAGAAGACAATAATACCTTTGGTTGGCCCCATAAAAGCTTGTGCGTCTGAGTGCACTGTCATCTTACTGGATGTAAATCATGATACCTAAAGTGAGGGAACTAACTAAAAATTATGGAGAACTCATCGGGGATCATTGAGTAACACCCACAAGATGCTGGAGGAACTCAGCAGGCCAGGCAGCAATAAGTGATTGTCCCGGTCTTGAGTCTTGCTGAAGGGTCTCGGCTTGAAACATTAACTGTACTCTTTTCCATAGATGCTGCCTGGCCTGCTGAGTTCCTCCAGCATCCTGTGTGTGTTACTTAGACTTCTAGCTACAGATTTTGTCTTGATGGGGATCTTTGGTTGCATTTTAAAGCTGCTTTTGAAATAAGCTGTGAATAATCTCTAAGTTTGTTGGGTATAATGGATGATAGAAAGTTTGTTCCAAACTGTTCTATCTTCAATTCATGCTGTAATAAAGACCACATGTTATGTAATCTACAGAACTGTGCAACTAAGCTACGTAATGTGCGTGTAGATTATATTTAAATCTCAAAGGGACAAAGCTAGATGGTAATTATCTTTGAATGTACAGTGTGTTTGGCAGGTTAAACAAGAAGATATACAACACAGCATTTGTATCAAGTTTATTATAGGACGTAGCCCATTACAGCACCATACAGGCTCTTTGGCTGACCTTTTAGCCTACTCCAAGAACAATCTAATGCATTCTTTCCCCCATAGCCCTCCATTTTGGAGGAACTGATGGCTTTGTGGCCAAGTCTGCAGGCAATATGAAGGTAGGTGGAGGGGCAGGTAGTTTTGAAGCCGGGGGGCTGCAGAAGAGCTCAGACAGATTAGGAAGATGGGTGAGGAAGTGGCAGTTGGGAAAGGTATGGTCATGTAACTTGGTAGAAAGGATAAAGGCGTAGACTATTTTCTAACTGGGGAGCAAAATCAGAAATCAGATGCACAAAGGGACGAGGGAGACCTTGTGCAGGATTCCCGAAAGTAATTTCCAAGTTCAGTTAGTGGTAAGTAAGGCAGATGCAATGTTAACATTCATTTCAAGAGGGCTAGAATATAAGTGCAAGGATGTAATGCTGAGGCTTTATAAGGCACTGGTCAGATCACATTTGGAACACATACAAACAAGCTGGAGGAACTCAGCAGGTCAGGCAGCATCCGTTGAAATGAGCAGTCAACGTTTCGGGCCGAGACCCTTCGTCAGGACTGAAGAGGGAGGGGACAGAGGCCCCATAAAGAAGGTGAGGGGAGGGTGGGAAGGAGAAGACTGGTAGGTGCCAGGTGAAAAACCAGTAAAGGGAAAGATCAAGGGGTGGGGGAGGGGATAGGCAGGAAAGGTGAAGAAGGATAAGGGGAAAGCACTATGGGTAGTAGAAGGCAGAATCATGGGAGAGATATTAAGCAGCTGGAGGAGGAGGCAGAGTGAAACTGGGATTGGGGAAGGGAGGAGGAGGGAATTACTGGAAGTTGGATGTTCTTGCCAAGGGGCTGGAGACTACCCAGACGGTATATGAGGTGTTGCTTCTCCAACCTGAGTTTGAACCTGCTGAGTTCCTCCAGCTTGTTGTATGTGTTGCTTTGACCCCAGCATCTGCAGTGTACTTTGTGTTTAAAACCACACTTGGAGTATTGTGAGCAGTTTTGGGCCCCTTATCGAAGAAAGGATGTTCTGGCACTGGAGAGGATCCGGAGGAGGTTCACAGGAATGAAAAGGTTAATGTATGAGGAGTATTTGATGGCTGTGGTCCTGTATTCTCTGGAATTCAGAAGAAGGGTTGGGAGAGATCTTATTGAAACCCATTGAATAGTGAAAGGTCTAAATCGAGTGGATATGGAGAGGATGTACCCTATAGTGAGGGAGTCTAGGAAAAACCTCTGAATAGAGGGACATCCATTTGGAATGGAGATGAGGAGGAATTTCTTTAGCCTGAGGGTGGTGAAACTGCAATTCATTGCTGCTGTTGGCGATGGAGGCCAACTTGTTGGGTGTGTTTAAGGTAGACATTAACAGGTTGTTGATTTCTAAAGTTGTCACATGTGCAGGGCGAAGGCAGAGAATGGGGTTGAGAGGGATAATGATGGAATGGCAGAGTAGACTCAATGAACTGGATGGTCTAATTATGCTCCTATGTCTTATGGTATTATTTTCCTTTCATTCTCGATGTACTGGGTAGTAGGTCAGTTGGTCATTTTTAGTTGCCCTGTGGTGAGGCTAGGGTTAAATAGGTGAGTTGCTAGGCTGCATGCCTCATTTGGCTGGAATGGCCTGGTCCGCACGGTATCTGCAAATAAAATAAATCAGCAATATGCAACATGTTTTCTACCTCATTCTTGACTTTCAAAGAGCCTTGGGATTGCAAAACAGCAGGTTGGAGCAGCACCTTCTCAGTTGTTGCTCTACTGCGAGAGAAAATTAAAAAATAACATCATTTGAAACGAGGGAGGTTACAGAGAAGCTTGCTTGTCTAATTACTACCTGGCTCAAATTATTTTTAAAATTCCTAATTTGCTAGCATTGTCAAATAAGTGCTGCCTGCCATTAATAACATGTCATATGTGAATGTTCTATGAACAAGCTGCCAGCTGAAAAAAGGGAACACTTTTGTTAATTATAATTTAAGTATCTCCCTGTAAGAGAATGAACAAAACTTCTCTCGAATTCCCAGTGGAAGTTATTTATTTAATTGGATTACTTACTTCTGATCCACTTTAATTACGCTGAGAGCGGATAGTCTTCTATTCAGGGCAGACTACACTGAGTTGATGTATCGTAAATGGTCTAAGCTTGACACTTAATCTTGTTACATTTTGAAGTCAACTAATATTTCAGATTCAATACTTTTGTAAAACCTTTTGTGTTGCAACTGAAGAGCTGCAAGATAATACCGCAGGCGCCATGGTAGTGTAGCGCCTACACTTTGCAACACTATTACAGATTGGGGTGTCAGCGTTCAGCGTACAATTCCAGCATCCTCTGTAATGGGTCTCTGTATATTTTACCCGTGGAATGTGTGTTTTCCCCCCATGCTCTGGTTTCCTCCTACAGTCCAGTGGTATATAGGTTAATTGGTCATTGTAAATTGTCCTGTGATTAGGCTAGAGTTAAATCAGGGTTTTTGGGGCTGGAAGGGCATACTCCACACTATATCTCAAATAAATAGCTTTTCAGCTTAATAAAACCCTGGTTCAAGATTCACATTTATTTTTCACACCTACAGTGAAATGCATAATTTGCGTTAACAACCAGCTCACCCAAGAATGTGCTGGGGGAGGGCAGCCTGCGAGTGTCGCCAACAGTGCCAACGTAGTCTGGTTAGACCACACTTAAAACGTTGTGTTCAGTTCTGGCCACCTTGTTATAGGAAGCTTTAGAGAGGGTGTAGAGGAGATTTAGCAGGATGCTGCCAGAGTTAGAGAGCTTGTCTTATGAGGATAAATTGAGCAAGCAAAGGAGGATAAGAGGTGTTCAAGATTATGAGGCATAGACTGACTGGACAGCCAGAGACTTTTTCCCGGTGGCTAATACAAGAGGAGGGCTAAAGTTCAGGGGCAGTTTGATGGGAGTAAGCAGTTTAAATGGTTTGGCATGCCTTGTTTCTATGACTCTCAGAGGGGAATAAGCTCTTCTCGGGCTTTCTCATCCCTGGCTAGAAACCTGAGAAGAGTTTATTTGTCATATACGCCCGGATACATCATGTACACTAGATCCTTTTTCACTCTTAAGAGGGCTTTAAGGTGATTGGAAGAAATGTTGCACTAAGAGTGGTGTGTGGAATGCCTACCGGGGTGGTGGTAAAGGCAGATACATTAGAGGCTATTGGATAAACACATGGATGATTGAAAGATGGAAGGCTATGTAGGAGGGAGGGGTTAGATTGAGTAGGTTAGAAGGTTGGCACAGCATCGTGGGCTGAAGAGATGTACTGTACTGTGATTTTCCATGTCCTATGTTCACTTCACCCCCTTCTCCACCCAAATCCACCATCTGAGTGTCAGATCTGTTTAATTTTCAGTCATCCTACATCGTTAAGGGAATTAATAGCTGTTCATACTTCTTGTCTTAATGTTTAAAACTGCAGCAAAATGTTTCTCCACTATTTATGGTTCTTCCAACATATTTGTATTGTTCATTATTTTATCGATCATTATTTTATTGATCAGTATGCTATTGATCAGAATGAGGTTTATTATCACTGGCATGTGATGTGAAATTTGTTAACTCAGTAGCAACAGTACAATGCCATACATAATATAGAAAAAAATGATAAATAAATAAATAGGTCTTATTCAATATACTTTATACAGTATATGTATATTGAATAGATTAAAAATCATGCAAAAACAGAAATATTGCATATTAAAAAAGGTAATGTCCAAAGGTTCAATGTCCATTTAGGAATCGGATGGCAGAGGGGAAGAAGCTGTTGCTGAATCGCTGAGTGTGTGCCTTCAGGCTTGTGTACCTCCTACCAGATGGTAACAGTGAGGAAAGGGCATGACCTGGGTGCTGGAGGTCTTTAATAATGGACACTGCCTTTCTGAGACACCACTTCTTGAAAGTGCCCTGGGTACTTTATAGGCTAGTACCCAAGATGGAACTGACTGGATTTACAACTGCAGCTTCTTTTGGTCCTGTGCAGTAGCCCCCCCTACCAGACAGTGATGCAGTCTGTCAGAATGCTCTCCACAGTACATCTCTTAGATCCTGAAAGATCTTGACACCCAGGAACTTGAAGCTGCTCACTCTCTCCACTTCTGATCCCTCTATGAGGATTGGTCTGTGTTCCTTTGCCTTCCTCTTCCTGAAATCCACAATCCGCTCTTTCGTCTTACTGATGTTGAGTGCCAGGTTGTTGCTATGACACCACTCCACTAGTTGGTATATCTCACTCCTGTACACCCTCTCAACACCACCTGAGATTCTACCAACAATGGTTGTGTCGTCAGCAATTATAGATGGTATTTGAGCTATGCCTAGCCACACAGTCATGAGTTTGTGGAGGGTAGAGCAGTGGGCTAAGCACACACCCCTGAGGTCACCAGTGTTGATCGTCAGTGAGGAGGAGATGTTATCACCAATGCGCACAGATTATGGTCTTCCAGTTAGGAAGTCAAGGATGCAGAGGGAGGTACAGAGGCCCAGGTTCTGCAACTTCTCAATCAGGACTGTGGAAATGATGGTATTAAATGCTGAACTATGGTCTATGAGCAGCATCCTGGCATACCTGTTTGTGTTGTTCAGGTGGTCACAAGCCGTGTGGAGAGCCATTGAGATTGTATCTGCTGTTGACCTGTTGTGACGATAGGCAAATTGCAACGGGTCCAGGTCCTTGCTGAGGCAGGAGTTCAGTCTAGTCATGACCAACCTCTCAAAGCATTTCATCACTGCAGATGTGAGTGCTACCGGGCGACAGTCATTAAGGCAGCCCCCATTATTCTTCTTAGGCACTGGTATAATTGTTGCCTTTTTGAAGCAAGTGGGAACTTCTACCCATAGCAGTGAGAGGTTGAAAATGACCTTGAATACTCATGCCAGTTGGTTGGCACAGGTTTTCAGAGCCTTACCAGGTACTCCATTGGGACTTTCCACCTTGCGAGGGTTCACTCTCTTTAAAGACAATCTAACATTGGCTTCTGAGACAGAGGTCACAGGGTCATCAGGTGCAGCATGTTTATTCTCCCTTTCAAAGTGGGTATAGAAGGTGTTGAGTTCATCTGGTAGTGAAGCATCGCTGCCATTCATGCTATTGGGCTTCGCTTTGTAGGAAGTAATGGTTTGGCAAACCCTGCCAGAGTAGTCGTGCATCTGATGTCTCCTCCAACCTCATTCAAAATTGTCTCATCGCCCTTGAAATAGCCCTCCACAAATCATACCTGGATTTCCGGTACAGGCCTGGATCACCAGACTTGAATGCCACAGATCTGGCCTTCAACAGATGACATACCTCCTGGTTCATTCACAGCTTTTGGTTTGGGAATGTGCAGTAAGTCTTTGTAGGCTCACACCCATCCACACAGGTTTTAATGAAGTCAGTAACAACTGCAGCATACTCATCCAGGTTTGCAGATAATTCCCTGAATACAGTCCAGTCCACCAATTCAAAGCAGTCCTGTAGGTGCTCCTGTGCTTCCCTTGTCCATATCTTCTTGGTCCTCACTGCTGATGCTGCAGTCGTCAGTCTCTGCCTACACTCAGGGAGTAGAAGTACAGCCAGGTGATCAGACTTTCCAAAGTGAGGGTGTGGAATAGCATGGTAGGCATTCATGATGGTGGTGTAGCAATTGTCCAGTGTGTTGTTTCTTCTCGTCTTGCAAGTTATCTGTTGATGATAACAATACGTTATTGATCATTAGGTTATTGATCACTTGCTTGGATGGTTATGGTAGAAAGATCCCTTACTTCTCGTGGCTTCTACTTTCTTCCCATTCGTCCTGTTTCAAATATAGTTTTGTGTGTATCAGGTACTTTTGGTACCTTTTAAAGGACCATTCTTCCTGGGTCTGCCATCAGATATTCTAACTATTTTCAGTAATTTTGTATCTGTTTAGTCATTTTATTTTAAATCTATGTGGACTGTGATGAACCTTCCAGTTAGAGGGTATCTGCCTCCGTGTTTCATTCAGTCGGATTTGTTAAACCGATCTTTAACATTTATTCCATAGCAACGGAAGACGATGGAAGCATTCACCAGGTCGAGAATAAGGAAATACTTGCCATCGAACAGGGACACAGGTTTCTGGGCGGCAGCATTTCAGGGAGTCTGTCCTGTGTGGTAGATGATTATGGCATTCATGTAGAAGGCAGGCCAGTGGCTCTACTGAATTAGGAGTTCGAGGAGATTTGGATGTCACCAAAGGTCCTTGCATTTTCCCTCAGGTGGACGGTGTGGAGTATTCTGACTGGTGGCATCACATCCTGGTGTGGAGCCTCCAGTACACAGGATGACCAGAGGGTTGTAAACTCACCCAGTTCCATCATGGGCATAACCCTACCTCCCATCAAAGGCATCTTCAAAATGCAGTGCCTCAAGATGGTGATACCCGTCAGGGAGATACAGGAGCCTGAACACTCAACATTTTAGGAACAGGTTATTCCCCTTCGCCATCAGATTTATGAACAGTCCATGAATTCTACCTCATTATTTCACTTTTATATTATTTATTTAATTTTGTGACTTTCATAATTTTAACATCTTTGCTCTATACTGCTCCTGCAAAGCAACAAATTTGAAGACATATGTTAGTGGTAATAAATATAATTGTAATTCTCCTACACAAAATGCTGGAGGAACTCAGCAGGTCAGGTAGTATCTATGGAGGGGAATAAACAGTCGACATTCTGGGCTGAGATGCTTCATGATGTCTGGAAAGGAGGGGAGGGGAAGGAGTCAACCTAGAAGGAAATGGGTGAAACCACCAGCTGAAGGGGAAGGTGAGTGGAAGTCGTTGGGGGTTCAAGTAAGAAATGGAGGTAATAGGTTGAAAACGTAAAGACATAGACCGACATATCAAAATGGGAATGGGAAACTGAATTGAAATGGGTAGCCACTGAGAAATCTTGTTTTCTGTGGTGGACGGAGTGAATGTGACCCCCCCCCCCCCAATCTATGTTGGGCATCAGTGATGTAGAGAAGACCATATAAGGAGCATCAGATGCAGTAGATACCCTCAACAGACTCGCAGATGAAGTGTTTCCTCAACTGGAAAGTCTGTTTGGTCCTCAGAATGTTGAGGGAGGTTAGGAACTTTCAAAAATTCACCTATAAAATAATATTTTTAAAGGATTTATGAGCATTTGGAGAAACATAGTCTGATTAGGGATAGCCAGCATGGTTTTGTCAAGGGCAGGTTGTGCCTTACGAGCCTGATTGAATTCTTTGAGGATGTAACAAAACACGTTGATGAAGGTAGAGCCCTGGATGTAGTGTATATGGATTTCAGTAAGGCACTTGATAAGGTTCCCCATGCAAGGCTCATTCAGAAAGTAAGGAGGCGTAGGATCCAAGGAGGACTTGCTTTATGGATCCAGAATTGACTTTGCCCGCAGAAGGCAAAGGGTGGTTGTAGATGGTCATATTCTGCAGGGAGGTTTTTGACTAGTGGTGTTCCACAGGGGTCTGTTCTGGGACCCCTCTTTGTGATTTTTATAAATGACCTGGATGAAGAAGTGGAAAGGTGGGTTAGTAAGTTTACTGATGACCCAAAGGTTGGGAATGTTGTGGATAGTCTGGAGGGTTGTCAGAAGTTACAGTGGGACATGGATAGGATGCAGAACTGGGCTGAGAAGTGACAGATGGATGGACTTCAACCTGGAAAAGTGTGAAGTGGTTCATTTTGGTTGGCCCAATTTGAAGACAGAATGTAATATAAATCTTAAGACACTTGGCAGTGTGGAGAATCTGAAAGATCTTGGGGTCTGTGTCAATAGGACACTCAAAGCTGCTGCGCAGTTTGACAGTGTTGTTAAGAAGGCTTATGGTGTGTTGGCATTCATCAACCATAGGATTGAGTTCAAGAGACGTGAGGTAATATTACAGTTATGTAAGATCTTGGTCAAACCCCTCTTTGAGTACTGTACTCAATTCTGGTCACCTTACTACAGGAAAGAGGAGATTTACGAGGATATTGCATGGATTGGAGGGAGTGCCTTATGAGAATAGGTTGAGTGCTTGGCCTTTTCTTCTTGGATGGACGAAGGATGAGAGGTGACCTGGTAGAAGTGTATATGATGATGAGGGGCATTGATCTTGTTGATAGCCAGAGGCTTTTGCCCGGCTAAAATGGCTAACACAAGGGGGCATAATTTTAAGGTGCTTGGAAATAGGTAATGAGGGGATTTCAGGGGTAAGATTTTCACACAGAGAGTGGTGGGTGCATGGAATGCACTGCCAGCAGCAGTGGTAGAAGCGGACACAATAGGGTCTTTTGAGAGTCTCTTAGATAGGTACTTGGAGCTTAGGAAAATAAAGGGCTAGGCACTAGGGAGATTCTAGGCAGTCTCTGGAGAAGGTTACATGATCGGCTCAACATTGTGGGCTGAAGGGCCTGTAACGTGCTCTAAGTTTCTGTGTTAAGTTGGCAGGATGCAGGGTCTTGCTCTGTAAGTGTTTTTACAGATTGAGTACCCCTCATCCGAAATTCCGAAATACAAAATTGTTTTGAGCACAGTGTTGGTGTTGGACACCACAAATGGAAAATTCCACAAGTTACTAGGAAGGTTTCTAGGCAATGTGCAGGTCTCTGAGGAGTGAACAGAAGTTAATGAAAAATAGAAAACCACTGCATAAAGTGAAAAATGAAGATCACGATCGTGCATTGAAAGAATGGATTCGTCAGTGTTGGAGTGAACATGACACTTGACAGTATGCTGATCAAGAAACAAGCAAAGATCTGTCACGACGAATAGCAAATTGGAAGTAATTGTGAATATTCAACAGGCAGGTTGCAGAAATTTAACAAACAGCACGGCATTAAATTTTGAAAGATTTGTGGTGAGAATGTGTCTGCTGATCACAAAGCATCAGAGAAATTCACTGATGAGTTTGCCAGGATCGTCACTGATGAAAATCCGGCACACTGAATGGCTGTGTCAGTATGTATACGTGCTTACAGGTAGCACATAAATTCAGAGTCAGAAATGATGGTGATCCCAAGCTATCTCATTAAACACAGGAATGAGATATATCATCCAGTTGAGTGGTGTCACAGCATCAACCATGCACTCAATGTCAGTAAGGGCAAAGAACTGATTGTGGACTTCAAAAAGGGTAAGATGAGGGGAAACACACTAGTCCTCATAGAGGGATCAGAAGTGGAAAGGGTGACCACGTTTCCGGGTGTTGTTATCTTTGAGGATCTATCTGGGACCCAGCATATTGATGCAGTTACAACGAAGACATTAGAGTGACTATATTTCATCAGGAGTTTGAAGAGATTTGGTATGTCATCAAAGACACTTGTAAATTTCTGCAGAGGTACCGTGGAGAGTATTCTAATGGGTTGCATCACCATCTGGTGTGGGGTGGGGGCTATTACACAAGATCAATAAACTGCAGAGAGTTGTAAACTCCATCATGGGCACCAGCCTCCTTAGTACATCTTCAAGGAGCGATGCCTCAAAAAGGCAGTGTCCATCATTAAAGACCCCTATCATCCAGGACATGCCTGGTTCTCATAACTACCATCAGGAAGGAGGTACAGGAGCGTGAAGGTACACACGCAACGATCGAGTAACAGCTCCGTCCCCACTGCCAACTGATTTCTTAATGGACATTCAACCCATGAACACCACCACGCTACTTTTTATTTCTGTTTTTGCACTAATCTAATTGTTTAATGTTAATACACTTACTGTCAATCACATTTATTATATTATTATGTATTACTTTGCACTGCTGCTACAAAGATGACTAATTTCATGACATATACTGATATTTAAACCTAATTCCAAAATCTGAAAAAATCTGAAATCTAAAACACTTCTGGCCCCAAGCATTTTGGATAAGGGGTACACAAATTGTGTTTTGAATGGGAGATTGCAAACCATTTTTCTTCTGTTGGTTTGAAAATAAACATTTGCTAGTTTAGTTCAGAAATGGTTCATTTTGTGTTTAACACAATGCAGGACACATAGGTGCAGATCAGAAGGATTTGGTTGCAGCAGAGAAGACAATTATAACTTGAATAAATATTGTTCATGAGGTTTATGAAGTAGTTTTTTTTTAAGCTTGTTATTGAATGAGGTCCCAATGAAGGCCTTCAGCTCAGAATGTTGACTCTTTATTCCTCTCCATGGATGCTGCCTGACCTGCTGAGTTCTTACAGCGTTTACCATGTGTTGGTCTTGTTATTAAATGTACTGTGAGAATTATTTTAGAAGCATCTTCCCATGAGGCAGTGTTCAGCTTTGAGGTCTCAGCTGCAAGTTTGTTTACCAGCTCATCCCAGCGGTGGTTTTTAAAAGGTTGTTTATACAATACTAATTAGTTGAAAAACACCTTGTTAAATAAATGAGCTCTTTAGCAGCTTCATTAAACCAAACCTACTGGAGTAATTCGGGATATAGAATCATAGAACACTATAGCACAGAAACAGGCCCTAGTGTGTGCCAAACTATTACTCTGCTGGTCCTATCGAAATGCACCTAGACCATCGCTCTCCATACACCATGCACCTATCTTTAAAATGTTGAAATCGAGCTCGCATCCACCATTTGCACTGGTAGCTCATTTCACACTCTCACCAGCCACTGAATGAAGAAGTTAGTTGCCCCTCAGGCTCTCCTTAAATATACCACCTTTCACCCTTAACCCGTGCCCCCTAGTTCTAGTCTCACCCAACCATAATGGAAAATGCCCTCATACTCCTCAGTGTAACACCTTCTTAGCTGTCACCCAGGGTTACATGGAGTCATGGGAGCAGGTGGTGGATGGTTGTATGAACAGTCGGTACTGATCACAAGTCCTGGTTATGTGACCACTGACGCCAGGCAGACAATCTCTGAAAGGTATTGATAATGGCTGGGATCACTCACCTTGTAGAGACACTGCCCAGAAGAAGGCAGTGACAAACCACTTGCATAGTGTTATGTGTCAACATTTGTTTTACTGCAAGCATAATTTTAAGCGCCTGGACGAGGCGGGTGGATGATGTCATTGCGGACAGGTTTCTGGAACATTCAGCAGAGAAGGAACAGTGGACTGCGAGCTACCAGCAGGAGAGCGAGCTGGATAGATATAGCTGAAGAGTTCGCTACAGCAGCGGACCAGTCTGATCCTTCTCCATGTCCAGACGACTGTGATAATTAGCAGCACACAGTGCATATTGGATACGTGACTGCCACTTTACATGATCCATACTTGGATTTCTGGTGTATTCCTGTGGAGACCACTTTTTGTTAACCCATGCATAGAGTTGGGTGTGCTGGGTGGCGACCACTTGTGTTAAGGAATATTCTGTGACTGTCACCTTGTCATATCTCTAGGTGGATTTTGGAACACTACCCAACATCTGGAATCTGCTGTGACTGCTATCTTGTTTTCCCAGCATGGATCCTCTGGAATTTTCTGTGATTCCCGCCTCGTGTCATCTTAGTGTGGATTTACAAGTTTCTTTCCCTCACCTTTTTCCATGGATATCTGGAATCATCTGGATTGCATTTCTGGGACTGTGTTTGAGTAAGATTTGAGAAGAACTGTTCCTAAACTTGACACTGTTTGTGAGCCACAAATGCATATATAGTTGTTTAACATTAAAACTGAGTCCATGCTCTATTGCTGCTGGCACATAAAGTGGGGGCTCATCCAGGATTTGAACAAATTGGGATTTATCGATTGACTGATTACTTCCCTTTTGATTGACTTGTGTGTGGAAACCAGCAGCAATGTTTATTAATATATTCCTGGCATCTCCAACCTCTGAGGGATTACAGAAAGCCAAAAAGATAGAGTTGTTGATCATTGCTAGTAAGTTAAAACTTGTTACAGTAAAGTTGGCTATGAAAAAGGCAGAGATTCAGAGGAGAATAGTTGAGCACTATGTAACTATGTATGTATTTACAGCCGAGGTGTTAGAACTGTTTCCTGAAAGTAAACCAAGTGACCCTGAGCTCCAGTACACACTGGAAAAACTAAAGTTAGAGAACCTTAGATTAGAAGCTGAGGAAAGAGAAAAACAGCTAGAAGTGGAGGAAGAGAAAAGGAAAGGCTGCTTGAGCTAGTGAAGTTAAGGCTCATGGGTCAAACTTCTGGATCTAGTGACAGGTTTGTTGCCAGTCGGGAAGTTAGATTAGTTCCTCCATTTGATGAGGCCGAGGTTGATAAATACTTTCAGCATTTTGAGAAAGTTGCTCAGAGCCTACGGTGGCCAAGAGAGTGTTGGCCTCTTATGTTGCAAAGTGTAATTAAAGGTAAGGCTCACAAGCTTATTCTGCTCCATCAGGTGAAGATGCAGCTGACTATGGGACAGTAAAACAGGCTGTGCTTAAAGCTTATGAGTTGGTTCCAGAGGCCTATAGGCAAAGGTTTAGGAATTTGAAAAAGTCTGTGAGCCAGACTCATGTGGAATTCGTTTATGAAAGTCTGTGTGTTTTGAACAGTGGTGCACATCTCAAAATGTGAATGACGATTTTAATTGAAGAGTTGATTTTAATTGAAGAGTTTAAAAGGTGCGTCCATAATGATATAAAGACATACTTAGATGAAAAGGATGCTGCCACTTTGCAAGAAGCTGCTAAGTTAGCAGATGAGTTTGCTCTAACCCACGAGTCTTAAGTTTGCTCCAAGTAAGACCTTCCAAAAGAATAGCATGGATAATCAGGGTAAACCAGAAATCAAACCTGGGAACAGTGACAAATGTGAGGATGAAGGGAAGCAACTAAAGGAGAAAAATTCTGGTCCTACTTGTCACTATTGCAAGAAACCTGGTCATGTTATGGCTAATTGTTTCCTCCTGAGGAAGAAGAAGGAAAAGGAAGTAGTTCCAGCTGTCTGTATTCAGCACTTTGAAACACCTGTGAACCACAGGGTTCCGGATGTCCTGATGAAGCTCTGTCAAAGGCTAAGACGTCTGAACTAGTTAGGAAGGAAATCATTCCTTTTGTGTCAGAGGGATTTGCTTCGGTGAATGAAGGGTCATCCCCCGTTCCAGTGAAAATTCCTCGAGATACTGGGGCTTCTCAGTCACTCTTGTTAGTTCTAGAGTTTCATGATGAGACTGCCATTGGTGAGGTAAATCTTATTCAAGGCATTGTTTCTGTACCTCTGCACAAGGTAATTTTGAAGTCAGAGTTAGTTTCAGGACTTGTTAAGATAGGATTACGGCCCAGCTTACCGGTGAAATGTGTTTCTTTGTTGTTAGGGAATGACCTAGCAAGTGGCAAAGTTGTCCCTGTAATGCAGTTGACGACTAAGCCAATCACTGATGACCCAAAGATGGATTCTAATGTTTATCCATCCTGCGCAGTAACTTGAGCTATGGCCAAGAAGCTTGCCTATGCAGGTGGTCATGTGCAGGATGGTTCCACTACCCATGATAGCCCAAATCATTATTCAGGTTTTGATGACCTGTCAGTAACTTGTCTTACTTCATTGTTGAACCAGGATCCTTGTATCAGGTCTGACTATAAAGATTTGTCTCTGTCCAGGAAAGAGTTTATAGCAGAACAGACCAGAGACCCGGAGACTGCTGCATTGCGAGATAGAGCTCTCTCAGGTGATGAGATTGAGAAAGTACCAGTTGGATACTATTTCAAGGATGGAGTGTTAATGAGGATGTGCAGACACCCTGATATCCCTGCAAGTGAGGAATGGGCAATTGTTCACCAGGCTGTAGTTCCTAAGGTTTAGAGGAATGAGATTTTAACCTTGGCCCGTAGTATGCTCTTGGGTGGCCATCTTGGTGCGAATAGGGGTTTGAAACAATTCTTCTGGCCTGGTTTGAGGAAAGATGTTGCGACATTTTGCCGAACTTGTCACACTTGTCAGCTTGTGGGTAAACCTAATCAGGTCACCCCAGTGGTTCCGCTACAGCCTATTTCTGCATTTGGTGAACCCTTTTCTAAAGTTATTGTGGATTGTGTTGGTCCATTGCCAAAGACTGCAGCTGGCCCATCAGTATTTACTAACCATCGTGTGCACAGCATCTAGATTTCTGGAAGCAATACCTCTCATGAATATCAAAGCTCCAACTCTGTGGAAGGCTGTCATAACATTTTTCATCCTATTTGGTTTGCCTAAAGAAATCCAGTCTGATCAAGGAAATAATTTTATGTCAGGATTATTCTAGCAGTTAGTTCACAAACTGGGAGTCAAACAGATTATGTCATCTGTGTACCATCCAGAGAGAGGAGAGGAGGTGTTGGAGTTGTTAAAATACATTAGGACAGATAAGTCCCCGGGGCCTGACGGAATATTCCCCAGGCTGCTCCACGAGGTGAGGGAAGTGATTGCTGAGCCACTGGCTAAGATCTTTATGTCCTCGTTGTCCATGGGAATGGTAATGGAGGATTAGAGGGAGGTGAATGTTGTCCCCTCATTCAAAAAAGTTAGTAGGGATAGTCTGGGTAATTATAGACCAGTGAGCCTTACGTCTGTGGTGGGAAAGCTGTTGGAAAAGATTCTTAGAGGTAGGATCTATGGGCATTTAGAGAATCATGGTCTGATCAGGGACAGTTAGCATGGCTTTGTGAAGGACAGATCATGCCTAACAAGCCTGATAGAGTTCTTTGAGGAGGTGACTAAGCACATAGATGAGGCTAGTGCAGTGGATGTGATCTACATGGATTTTAGTAAGGCATTTGACAAGGTTCCACAAGGTAGGCTTATTCAGAAAGACAGAAGACATGGGATCCAGGGAAGTTTGGCCAGGTGGATTCAGAATTGGTTTGCCTGCAGAAGGCAGAGGGTTGTGGTGGAGGGAGTACATTCAGATTGGAGGGTTGTGACTAGTGATGTCCCACAAGGAACTGTTCTGAGACCTCTACTTTTTGTGATTTTTATTAACGACCTGGATGTGGGGGTAGAAGGGTGGGTTGGCAATTTTGCAGGTGACATAAAGGTTGGTGGTGTTTTAGATAGTGTAGAGGATTGTCGAAGATTGCAGGGAGACATTGAAAGGATGCAGAAGTGGGCTGAGAAGTGGCAGATGGAGTTCAACCTGGAGAAGTGTAGGGTGGTACACTTTGGAAGGACAAACTCCAAGGCAGAATACAAAGTAAATGGCAGGATACTTGGTAGTGTGGAGGAGCAGAGGGATCTGGGGGTACAGGTCCCTGAAAGTTGCCTCACAGGTAGATAGGGTAGTTAAGAAAGCTTATGGGGTGTTAGTTTTCCTAAGTCAAGGGATAGAGTTTAAGAGATGCGATGTAATGATGCAGCTCTATAAAACTCTGGTTAGGCCACACTTGGAGTATTGTGTCCAGTTCTGGTCACTTCACTATAGGAAAGATGTGGAAGCATTGGAAAGGGTACAGAGGAGATTTACCTGGTTTAGAGAGTATGGATTATGATCAGAGAGTAAGGGAGCTAGGGCTTTACTCTTTGGAGAGAAGGAGGATGAGAGGAGACATGATAGAGGTATACAAGATATTAAGAGGAATAGACAGAGTGGACAGCCAGGTATATGGAGGAATTTAAGGTGGGGGGTTATACGGGAGGCTGGGTTTGAGGGTCTGCACAACATTGTGGGCCGAAGGGCCTGTAATGTGCTGTATTGTTCTATGTTCTAAGATGCACATTTAGGGAGAGTGAGTCATGAGCATGCCATGTTGGTGACGGAAACATTGTGACACCTGTGGGATACTGATTTGATTTGATTCAAACAGCAGATTTCACTGAACATCTTGATGAACATGTGGCAAATAAAACTAATCGAATTTTGTTACATAAGCCTAGTTCTCATTGTTGTATCTTTTACTGAGATGTTTGGTGGGTTATTTTGTGGAAAGGAGGAGCTTTTTCATTGCAAGCAAAGCACATTACAGACGTGAGGTTTGAGGCCCCGTGTCTGTGAGACTGGGAGCCCCAGAGCAGGATCTGAAGGTCTGAGGTGGTTTATCCTGGAATTGGAGGCTGTCTGTGTTGCTGGGTTGTTTTGCTGCTGCTGCTGCTGTTGCTTCTGTTGTTCTGCTGAACATGGTGGGTACGCTATGCGTGGCAACACCTGCGGACTGACCCCAGAACATTGTTGGGTGTGCTGGTTGTTAACACAAATGGCGTATCTCACTGTATGTTTCAATGTCCAAAACTCTTAGGCACATATAGCTAGGGAACCTGAGACTTTTGCACAGTCCTGCAGTAATTTTATGTATTGCACTGTACTTCTATCACAAAAAAAATCAAAATTTATGAGGTATGTGAGTGATGATAAACCTGATTCTGATCTGGGTCTCTGTTGTGGACTGAGAGTGGGAAGGGGGCAGCGAGAGGGAAATCATGCTTGGGAAAAGGGGAAGGGAGCGGGAACACCAGAGATATATTCTGTAATGATCAGTAAGCTAATTGTTTGGAATAAAGTGACCTTGCCTGGTGTGCCTGCCCCTGTTCCACGCCCCTCCTGTGGCACTGTAAAAATACACCTAAGACTTTTGTACAGTGTTGTGCATCTTCAACTGAACACTTTACACATGATAATTAAATCTGAATCTGGGGTGTCACGGTAGAGCAGTGGTTATCAGAGCACTTTCCTGTACCAATGACCCAGGTTCATTTCCTTCCACTCTCTGTAAGGAATTTGTAAATTTCTCCCTGTGACCTTGTGGGCTTCCTCTGGGTGCTCCTGTTTTCTCCCACAGTCCAAAGACCTTCTGATCAGTAGGTTAATTGGTCATTGTTAACTGTCCCTTGATTAGGCTGGTGTTAAATCAAAGGGCTGCTGGCTGGCGCATCTCAAAGGGCCAGAAGGGCCTGTTCTGCACCGTGTCTCAATAAACAAATCTGTGTTTTCTGCAGTGAGAAGGCATTCTAGATGTGTAGAATCCTAGAACTGCTTCAGTACAGAGGGGAGTGATCAGGCCATTAATTCGATGCCATATTCCTGCAGAAAAGTCTAATCAACACCATTCCCCTGTCATCCTTTAAATTACTTCTCTTCGCCTGTCTATCCAATTATCTTTTTAAGTTCTAATTGCCTGTGTTTCCTCTGCTCTTTGGAGGCAGCATGTCCCCATGTTCTTCGCTCAAAGTTTCATAAGTTTCAAAGTAAATTTATTATCAAAGTATATATATGTCATCATTTACAACCCTGAATACATCGCTTGTGAGCAATCACAGTAAATACAAAGAAATAGAGAAAAAGAAGTAGGGATAGCAGGAGCTCTGACGGAGATCTTTCAGATGTCATTAGAAACGGGGATTGTGCCAGAAGATTGGCATATTGCTCATGTGGTTCCATTGTTTAAAAAGGGTTCTAGAAGTAAGCCTAGCAATTATAGACCTGTCAGTTTGACATCAGTGGTGGGTAAGTTAATGGAAAGTATTCTTAGAGATAGTATTTATAATTATCTGGATAGACAGGATCTGATTAGGAGTAGCCAGCATGGATTTGTGCGTGGAAGGTCATGTTTGACAAACCTTATTGAATTTTTTGAAGAAGTTACGAGGAATGTTGACGAGGGTAAGGCAGTGGATGTAGTCTATATGGACTTCAGCAAAGCCTTTGACAAAGTTCCACATGGAAGGTTAGTTAAGAAGGTTCAGTTGTTAGGCATTAATGCTGGAGTAATAAAATGGATTCAACAGTGGCTAGATGGGAGATGCCAGAGAGTAGTGGTGGATAATTGTTTATCGGGATGGAGGCCAGTGACTAGCGGGGTGCCTCAGGGATCTGTTTTGGGCCCAATGTTGTTTGTAATATACATAAATGATCTGGATGATGGGGTGGTAAATTGGATT
The DNA here is from genome assembly GCF_030144855.1 of Hypanus sabinus. Classification (NCBI taxonomy): domain Eukaryota; kingdom Metazoa; phylum Chordata; class Chondrichthyes; order Myliobatiformes; family Dasyatidae; genus Hypanus; species Hypanus sabinus. Next base: position 5,238,035 of record NC_082715.1, read on the forward strand.
AGTAAGTATGCCGATGATACTAAGGTAGGAGGTGTTGTGGATAATGAGGTGGATTTTCAAAGCTTGCAGGGAGATTTATGCCGGTTAGAAGAATGGGCTGAACATTGGCAGATGGAGTTTAATGCTGAGAAGTGTGAGGTTCTACATTTTGGCAGGAATAATCCAAATAGAACATACAGAGTAAATGGTAGGGCATTGAGGAATGCAAAGGAACAGAGAGATCTAGGAATAACTGTGCATAGTTCCCTGAAAGTGGAGTCTCATGTAGATAGGGTGGTGAAGAAGGCTTTTGGAATGCTGGCCTTTATAAATCAAAGCATTGAGTACAGAAGTTGGGATGTAATGCTAAAGTTGTACAAGGTATTGGTAAGGCCAAATTTGGAATATTGTGTGCAGTTCTGGTCACCGAATTATAGGAAAGATATCAATAAATTAGAGAGAGTGCAGAGACGATTTACTAGGATGTTACCTGGGTTTCAGCAATTAAGTTACAGAGAAAGGTTGAACAAGTTAGGTCTCTATTCATTGGAGCGTAGAAGGTTGAGGGGGGATTTGATCGAGGTATTTAAAATTTTGAGAGGGATAGATAGAGTTGACGTGAACAGGCTGTTTCCATTGAGAGTAGGGGAGATTCAAACGAGAGGACATGATTTGAGAGTTAGGGGGCAGAAGTTTAAGGGAAACACGAGGGGGTATTTCTTTACTCAAAGAGTGAAAGCTGTGTGGAATGAGCTTCCTGTAGAAGTAGTAGAGGCCAGTTCAGTTGTGTCATTTAAGGTAAAATTGGATAGGTATATGGACAGGAAAGGAGTGGAGGGTTATGGGCTGAGTGCGGGTAGGTGGGACTAGGTGAGATTAAGAGTTCGGCACGGACTAGGAGGGCCGAGATGGCCTGTTTCCGTGCTGTGATTGTTATATGGTTATATGGTTATAATATAATAGAATCATTGAAAATCTGTACACAACAAACACAGGCAAACTACCGATGTCCAAAAGACTCCCAGCTATGTAAATGCAAAAAGAGAAACAGAGGTAGCAATAATCTAAGTAAATAAGCAATCGATATTGTGTAAGTGAGTTGTAGATCCTTAAAAACAAGTCCATGTGCTGTGGAATCAATTCAGTGTTGGGTGAGTGTAGTTACCCACGTTGACTCTGTGTTTCTTTAGTTCTCAGACAATCTGCCTGTGGAGACAGTTCTCCCATATTTGCCCTTTTTGAATCATTGTGATGAGATTGACTTCCACCAAAGATCCTCCCAACTTTCTTGGCTCCCAGGAGTCGCCTGGGACTATACTCACTGGAATTCAGAAGAATGAGAGGAGATCTTGTAAGATTTTGAAAGGGATGGGTAGGATAGAGGCAGGAAATGTGCACAAAGTGCTAGAGGAACTCAGCAGGCCAGGCAGCGTCTATGAAAATGAATAGTCGACATTTCGGACTGAGAGCCTTTGTCAGGCAGGAAAGTTATGTCACGTACAGCAAGCTGGAGGAACTCAGCCAGTTGGGCAGCATCCGTGTCTGGCCTCAAGTGACACCACTGTGAGTTGACACAGTAGTGTGGTGGTTAGTGCATCACTTTACAGCAAAAGCTCAAAGATCAGGTTTCAATTCCTCTCACTGTGAGGAGTTTGTCTGTTCTCCCTGTGACCATGTACATTCCAAAGATGTACAGCTAGGGTTAGTGAGTTGTGGGCAAGCTATGTTGGCACTAGAAGCATGGCAGCACTTGTGGGCTGCCCAGCATAATCCTTGCTTATTTGATTTGACCCACAAATGACGCATTTCACTGTACTGTGATAAATAAAGCTAATCTTTCATATTTAATCTTTTCTTTTTTTAAAAAAAAGGATTAGAATTAGGGGAATCCATTAGTCCTGAAGAAGGGTCTCAGCCTGAAATATCGACATCTTATTCTTTTGCACAGAAGCTGCCTGACTTGCTGAGTTCCTCCAGCATGTTGTGTTTGCCCTGGTTTTCCAGCCTCTGCAGAATCTCGTTTACAATGAGGACATAGAGCTTCGAGGTCTGTGGAATTCCCTGCCCAGGGAGCAGGAGAGGCTACACCTCATGTTATATATTTAAGACACAGTTAGATAATTTTTTGTACAGTAGGGGACTTATAAAAGTCACTTAGATCATATTTCTTCCTGATTCTGATGCTTGGTCTGAACAACAACGAAACCTCTGTATACTGGTGTGCATTGAGTTGCTGCCACATGATTGGCTGATTACACGCAGAACATGCTGGAGGAACTCAGCAGGTCGGGAAACGAACAGTCAACGTTTCAGGCTGAGACCCTTCGTCAGGACTGAAGAGGGAGGGGGCAGGGGCCCCATAAAGAAGGTGGAAAGGAGAAGGCTGGTAGGTGCCAGGTGAAAAACCAGTAAGGGGAAAGATCAAGGAGTGGGGGAGGGGAAGTAGGGACGGGATAGGCAGGAGAGGTGAAGAAAGAATGTAAGGGGAAAGCACAATGGGTGGTAGAAGAAGGCGGAATCATGAGAGAGGCGATAGGTAGCTGGAGGAGGAGGCAGAGTGAAACTGGGATGGGGGAAGGGAAGGGGAGGGAATTACCAGAAGTTGGAGCAGCAGAGGTTTGAGATCAGGGATTTTACTCTCCTAGAAGAGCTGCCAACCACGGCTGACAAGCTCCCCCTGCCTGAAGAGAATGGTCGTAAGCCGCCAGTAATCCGCCTTTAGCCCTTCTCCTGTCAGTAGAAACCGTTCCACCGGGTTTAGTAGCTTAGCCACACGTGAAGGCCAGGAGCTGGACTTGGTTGCCAGAGGCCATTTGAGACACACACCATTGGGAGTATTTAATAGGTAGTGGGAGCTTATCCCCATTACCACCCCTGGATATAACAACCTTACTTACTACTCGTTATGCTGCTGGCATTTAGGGCAGCAATGAACATCCTTCAACTCTGGTGGTGTTCAGAGCTTCCTTTATCATTCCAGTAGCTTCCTCTCGGTTTTCTCTACCGCCAACTGTGCAAGGCCCCGGTGGAGACTCAGGAATACCGTCGCACTCAGGTGCAAAAGATTCTTCATGGCTGTTTCCATAACAGTTTTGTTTGACTGGTCAGGGTTGCTGGCCTTGAGCTGTTCACCCATCTTGGAGGACCAGTAGGCCACTCTTTGTCTGTCCTCTACCCTTTGACCTGTTTGGCATGGGTGACCCTACCAAGAGCCAAGACATGAAGCCCTGATTCTAGCCAACACTGCTGTTCAGGTCATTCAAGCCTCCAAACCCAATGACAAGATTGTGGGAGAACCTTAAGGAACCATATAAACTCTGCTGTTGTAGGATTTATCATTCCCTTATTTGGCTTCTTCCTCCTTCCTTTCCAGTCCCGATGAAGGGTCTCAGCTTGAAATATTGACTGTTTATTAATTTCCATAGATGCTGCCTGACCTTCCATAGATTGTGCCAGAATTTTGTGTGTGTGGTTTCTTATTGTCGATGTTGTTTTTGCTTTCTCTTCTTCTCTTTCCAGGCACAATCACTCTGCCTTTGAACTTGGCAACCAGGTGAGATAGAGAGATCCCTGGGAGATGGAGGATGAGGGTAAGAATAAAATTAATGAGCCAGAGGTGACACTGAAAACTAAATTGCAGCTTCTTTGCAGAAAATAATTAGCAGAGAAAAGATGCGATTTTTAAAAAAATTCAGTTGTTGCTGTGAAAAGAAATCTTAAATTGTAACATTATTTTAGAGTCACATACATACTAATTTATCACAAGTACATCAAATCTTGCAGAGAAATGCATCATTCGTGTTAACAAAATGAAGCTCACAAGTGTCGCCACGTATTCTGTCGCTAACATAGCATGTCCACCGTTTTCAGAAGGACACAAGCAGTAAGTAAGGAGTTTGTATGTTCTCCCTGTGACCGTGTGGGTTTCCTCCGGTTGCTCCAGTTTCCTACCACATTCCAAAGATGTGGGGGTTAGGAGGTTAATCAGTGTGGGCTCATTGGGCCAGAAGGGCCTGTTACAGGCTTATCTCTGAATAAATATGTAAATAAAAAAACAGAACAAGACAGCTCAGCAAAACACTCACCCACTCACACACACAGGCTGTCTTCCAACCCCAGGACAGACTCCTCCAAGGCCTCTAATACCAGAACAGGCCTCCAATACCGGAATGGGCCTCCAACACCAGGATAGGCCTCCTCCGGTCCTCCGACACTAGGACGGGCCTCCTCTGGGCCTCCTGTCCTTGGTCCTGTACTTTCAGACTCATAGACATTGAGCCTCCATTCTCCAGAACATTGGAAAGATGTCAAACAAATTTTTATTTAGAAAGAAGAATACAAAAAAAACTGCATTTCTGTCGAGCAGGGGTTCCCAATCTTTGGTCCACCAACCCCTTGGTTAGTGACATTGATCCATAGCATAAAAAAAGATTAGGAGCCTTTGCTGTAAACACTCACTTGAATATTGATTTAAAGTATCAATTCTAATACAAAAGTTTAGTCTAGAATCTACTTTTGTAGATCATAAACCATAAAGTACACAGGTAACAAGCAGAGTGCTCAGTGTGCGATCCTAACAACTACACAGGCAGATTGAAATTCATGACACCAGCATCTGGAGTCGGTTGGTTATCTTAAGAGGGAAGGTTGGATTGGCAAGACATGTACGTGTTAGTGTTCAGAGAAGTGAAAGGACATTTGACTGTAACATGAGAAACTCTGAGGGGTCATGACAAAATGGGTGTGGAAAGGATTTTTTTCCCTGTAGGAGGAACTAGAACTTTTTTTTAGAGAGAGATGATCAGTTAAGGCACACAAGGCAATTTTTTTCTGAGTGCTTTAAGCCTTTCGAACTCTCTTCCTTGACAAGCTGAGAAAATGGAGACAGAATAATGTTAAGGAATAGACATTGAGTACATGGAGGAGAAAGATTACCATGGATACAAGAGAACGTACACTTGCATTGGAACCACAGCCTTATGAAATGTTGGTTAGGCTTGGGCGAGTGATTAACTTACTCAGAAAATGGAATGGGCCCTTGTGATCACCAGCTCTGTGTCAAGCATGATACCAGTCTAAACTAACCCTGTCTACTTCTCCCCTCCTGTTCAGGTGCTGGCACCTCCCTGGCAGATTATTTTAGTCATCTCTGGTGTTATAGTAGCATCATAGAAACATATGGCCCACAAAGTTGTGCAGAACAAGTCCCCACCTTAGAAATTTTCTAGGGTTGCCCATAGCCCTCTATTTTTCTGAGCTCCATGTACCTGTCCAAAACTCTCTTAAAAGACCCGATCGTATCCGCCTCCATCACTGTTGCCGGCAGCCCATTCCACGCACTCACCACTCTCTGAGTAAAAAACTTACCCCGACATCTCTGTACCTACTTCCCAGCACTTTAAACCTGTTTCCCCTTGTGACAACCATTTCAGCCCTGGGAAAAAGCCTCTGACTATCCACACGATCAGTGCCTCTCATCATCTTATACACCTCTATCAGGTCACCTCTCATCCTCTGTCACTTCAAAGAGAAAAGGCAAGTTCACTCAACCTATTCTCATAAGGCATGCTCCCCAATCCAGGCAACATCCTTGTAAATCTCCTCCGCACCCTTTCTATGGCTTCCACATCCTTCCTGTAATGAGGTGACCAAAAATGAGCACAGTACTCCAAGTGGGGTCTGACCAGGGTCCTGTATTGCTGCAACATTACCTCTCGGCTCCTAAGTTCAATTCCATGATTAATGAAGGCCAATACATCATACGCCTTCTTAACCACAGAGTCAACCTGCACAGCTGCTTTGAGCGTCCTATGGACTCGGACCCCAAGATCCCTCTGATCCTCCACACTGCCAAGAGTCTTATCATTAATACTATATTCTGCCATCATATTTGACCAACCAAAATGAACCACCTCATGTTTATCTGGGTTGAACTCCATCTGCCACTTCTCAGCCCAGTTTTGCATCCTATCAGTGTCCCATTGTAACCTCTGACAGCCCTCCACACTATCCACAACACCTACAACCTTTGTGTCATCAGCAAATTTACTAACCCATCCCTCCACTTCCTCATCCAGGTCATTTATAAAAATCATGAAGAGTAAGGGTCCCAGAACAGATCCCTGAGGCACAACATTGGTCACCGGCCTCCATGCAGAATATGACACGTCTACAACCACTCCTGGTTGGTGGAACACTATTATAGCACCAGCTGTAACAACTGCCGCTGTTTGGAAGGAGTTTGTACATTCTCCCCATCACTGTGTGGGTTTCCCCTGGGTGATCTGTTTTCCTCCTACATTCCAAGGTTGTACGGATGGGGTTAGTGAGTTCAGGCATGCTGGAAGTGTGCCGGCATGTTTGTTGCCCCCAGCACAATCCTCGCTGTTTTGATTTGATGCAAAGATGCATTCACTGTATGTTTCCATATACATGTGACAAAAAAAAGCTAATTTCTTTTTTTAAATATTGTTTTGTAAATCTCCTTTCAGCCTTTCCCTTAAAACAAATGCCCTCTAGTATTTGACATTTTCACCGTGGGGTAAATACTCTGACTCTAGCTATATACAAAATCAGCTTGCCAATATAAAATACACTCCTGCACCTAAATTATATGTTTGCATAATGGCTCCTACTTTAGTTGTGTACAGTATGTCTGAATTTATTTAGAGATACAACAGTGACAGGCCCTTCTGGCACCATGAGCCCACACTGCCCGATTACACTTACGTGACCAATTAACCTACTGACCTATTCATCGTTGGACTGTGGGAGAAACCCAGAGCACCTGGAGGAGGCCCACGTGGTGACAGGGAGAACATACAAGCTCCTTACAGATGGCAGTAGTAATTGAATCTGTGTCTCTGGCGTGATAATAGCGTTATGCTAACCACTACATTGCCATGCATTCCCAAATTTATGCCGATATTTTGTGCTTTTCATTAATTGTATATAAAGTCTCAATTTGTTCAGAATTTGTTAGATATTCATCCTAGATTATTTGTGCAGGTAGTGGAGATGGGCAGAGTCTTGCAGCTCCTTTTACTGTCATTTGATTGAAAGTACTTGAACTGAATTCTGCAAGTGGCCAACTACTTGTATATTGTGTGTATTAATGCAAGGGCAAAATTCCTCTTATTTAACCAAAGGAAAGCCTTTTTTTATATTGCAGGCTTCATGCATCTTTTCAGAAACATGGATGGGAGCTGAATGAAAAGTGATTATTGAGCAATGACTTCCTCTGAAAAGTTCAGAAGCAATAAACAGTGCTGCTGCTGCTCCCGAAACCCGCGGGGCACAGGTCACCGACAGCAGCTCCCCAGAGCCCTCTGTCCTGGGCCAGCCTTTCAGACTGTCCCCAGTATTAGCCCACCTTCGAAAATCATTCCTCGCCCAGTGATGAGGGATTGGGCTGCTAACCCCACGTCCAACCCTCCTTTCACAACCGGGCTTGGGACCGAAGTTAATAAACAGCGCTCTACATGTGGCGTTTTGTGGCTCTGGGCTTTACGGAATGGGATTGCTAGCCCAACCCATCTCCTCTTGCACCTGGTCTTGGGAGTTAACAAATGGTGCTGTAGCTGTGAAATCGGTTTAGGGAATGATGCTGGCTGTACCTCCGATGTGATTGCTGCAAATCTGTTTTAGATTCCTAGAGACAATCAGTTAAATTATCCTGTCGAAGGAAAATGACACTTTTAAAAATTATCACTTCACCACAGCTCCCTACCTATAAATATTTAATAGCTCCCTTGATGTTTCCATGCATGAAGTTTATGGTGGTGTGGATTTTTGTGCTGTTTAAATGAGATCATATATCCTCCTGTTGATGCTGGTAAGTCAGTAAGCATTAAAAACACTCCAATGGTTGTAATCAGAAAGAGGTTTATTATCACTGACAAATATGGCAAGAACACAGCGCAAAGGCACAATGGAATTACTGTTAAGATCAGTAAGAAAATATAAAGAAAGGTAACGCAAAAAGAGAGCAAAATAGAGAGGTAGTTAGTGTTCGTGGACTGTTCAGAAATCTGATGGCAGAGGGGAAGAATCTGTTCCTAAAATATTGAGTGTGTGACTTCAGTCTCCTCTGCCTCCTCCCTGAGAAGAAGGCATGTCTGGGGTGGGGAAGGTCCTTCATGAAGGGATGCCATTTTCTTGCACTGTTCATTTATCTGTAACATAGTAATTTTTATATCTTACACTGTACTGCCACCACAAAAGCACAATAAATACATAAGATAGCATGTATAAATAGATTGTATGTATAGTACATGAAGTGACACTAGGCTGTACATAAGGTGACTGACGGGAAGTAATAGTGGTGGAGTTAGTAGTGGAGGTGTTGATCAGCCTCACTGCTTGGGGAAAGTGACTGTTTCTGAGTCTGGGAGTGGAGGGGTGGGTCAGTGGGGGGAGGTGTTGATCGGCCTCACTGCTTGGGGAAAGTGACTGTTTCTGAGTCTGGGAGTGGAGGGGTGGGTCAGTGGGTGGAGGTGTCGATCAGACTCACTGCTTGGGGAAAGTGACTGTTTCTGAGTCTGGGAGTGGAGGGGTGGGTCAGTGGGTGGAGGTGTTGATCAGCCTCACTGCTTGGGGAAAGTGACTGTTTCTGAGTCTGGGAGTGGAGGGGTGGGTTAGTGGGTGGAAGTGTTGATCAGACTCACTGCTTGGGGAAAGTGACTGTTTCTGAGTCTGGGAGTGGAGGGGTGGGTCAGTGGGTGGTGGTGTTGATTGGCCTCACTGCTTGGGGAAAGTGACTGTTTCTGAGTCTGGGAGTGGAGGGGTGGGTCAGTGGGTGGAGGTGTCGATCAGACTCACTGCTTGGGGAAAGTGACTGTTTCTGAGTCTGGGAGTGGAGGGGTGGGTCAGTGGGTGGAGGTGTTGATCAGCCTCACTGCTTGGGGAAAGTGACTGTTTCTGAGTCTGGGAGTGGAGGGGTGGGTCAGTGGGTGGAAGTGTTGATCATTCTCACTGCTTGGGGAAAGTGACTGTTTCTGAGTCTGGGAGTGGAGGGGTGGGTCAGTGGGTGTAGGTGTTGATCAGCCTCACTGCTTGGGGAAAGTGACTGTTTCTGAGTCTGGGAGTGGAGGGGTGGGTCAGTGGGTGGAGGTGTTGATCAGCCTCACTGCTTGGGGAAAGTGACTGTTTCTGAGTCTGGGAGGGGAGGGGTCGGTCAGTGGGTGGAGGTGCTGATCAGCCTCACTGCTTGGGGAAAGTGACTGTTTCTGAGTCTGGGAGTGGAGGGGTGGGTCAGTGGGTGGAGGTGTTGATCAGTCTCACTACTTGGGAAACGTGACTGTTTCTGAGTCTGGGAGTGGAGGGGTGGGTTAGTGGGTGGAGGTGTTGATCAGCCTCACTGCTTGGGGAAAGTGACTGTTTCTGAGTCTGGGAGTGGAGGGGTGTGTCAGTGGGTGGAGGTGTTGATCAGCCTCACTGCTTGGGGAAAGTGACTGTTTCTGAGTCTGGGAGTGGAGGGGTGGGTCAGTGGGTGGAGGTGTCGATCAGCCTCACTGCTTGGGGAAAGTGACTGTTTCTGAGTCTGGGAGTGGAGGGCTGGGTCAGTGGGTGGAGGTGCTGATCAGACTCACTGCTTGGGGAAAGTGACTGTTTCTGAGTCTGGGAGTGGAGGGGTGGGTCAGTGGGTGGAGGTGTTGATCAGCCTCACTGCTTGGGGAAAGTGACTGTTTCTGAGCCTGGGAGTGGAGGGGTGGGTCAGTGGGTGGAGGTGCTGATCAGCCTCACTGCTTGGGGAAAGTGACTGTTTCTGAGTCTGGGAGTGGAGGGGTGGGTCAGTGGGTGGAGGTGTTGATCAGCCTCACTGCTTGGGGAAAGTGACTGTTTCTGAGTCTGGGAGGGGAGGGGTCGGTCAGTGGGTGGAGGTGTCGATCAGCCTCACTGCTTGGGGAAAGTGACTGTTTCTGAGTCTGGGAGTGGAGGGGTGGGTCAGTGGGTGGAGGTGTTGATCAGCCTCACTGCTTGGGGAAAGTGACTGTTTCTGAGTCTGGGAGTGGAGGGGTGGGTCAGTGGGTGGAGGTGTTGATCAGTCTCACTGCTTGGGGAAAGTGACTGTTTCTGAGTCTGGGAGTGGATGGGTGGGTCAGTGGGTGGAGGTGTCGATCAGCCTCACTGCTTGGGGAAAGTGACTGTTTCTGAGTCTGGGAGTGGAGGGGTGGGTCAGTGGGTGGAGGTGTTGATCAGCCTCACTGCTTGGGGAAAGTGACTGTTTCTGAGTCTGGGAGGGGAGGGGTCGGTCAGTGGGTGGAGGTGTCGATCAGCCTCACTGCTTGGGGAAAGTGACTGTTTCTGAGTCTGGGAGTGGAGGGGTCGGTCAGTGAGTGGAGGTGCTGATCAGCCTCACTGCTTGGGGAAAGTGACTGTTCCTGAGTCTGGGAGTGGAGGGGTGGGTCAGTGGGTGGAGGTGTTGATCAGACACACTGCTTGGGGAAAGTGACTGTTTCTGAGTCTGGGAGTGGAGGGGTGGGTCAGTGGGTGGAGGTGTTGATCAGCCTCACTGCTTGGGGAAAGTGACTGTTTCTGAGTCTGGGAGTGGAGGGGTGGGTCAGTGGGTGGAGGTGTCGATCAGCCTCACTGCTTGGGGAAAGTGACTGTTTCTGAGTCTGGGAGTGGAAGGGTGGGTCAGTGGGTGGAGGTGTTGATCAGCCTCACTGCTTGGGGAAAGTGACTGTTTCTGAGTCTGGGTGTGGAGGGGTGGGTTAGTGGGTGGAGGTGTTGATCAGCCTCACTGCTTGGGGAAAGTGACCGTTTCTGAGTCTGGGAGTGGAGGGGTGGGTCGGTGGGTGGAGGTGTTGATCAGCCTCACTGCTTGGGGAAAGTGACCGTTTCTGAGTCTGGGAGTGGAGGGCTGGGTCAGTGGGTGGAGGTGTTGATCAGCCTCACTGCTTGGGGAAAGTGACTGTTTCTGAGTCTGGGAGTGGAGGGGTGGGTCAGTGGGTGGAGGTGTCGATCAGACTCACTGCTTGGGGAAAGTGACTGTTTCTGAGTCTGGGAGTGGAGGGGTGGGTTAGTGGGTGGAGGTGTTGATCAGCCTCACTGCTTGGGGAAAGTGACTGTTTCTGAGTCTGGGAGTGGAGGGCTGGGTCAGTGGGTGGAGGTGTTGATCAGCCTCACTGCTTGGGGAAAGTGACTGTTTCTGAGTCTGGGAGTGGAGGGGTGGGTTAGTGGGTGGAGGTGTTGATCAGCCTCACTGCTTGGGGAAAGTGACTGTTTCTGAGTCTGGGAGTGGAGGGGTGGGTCAGTGGGTGGAGGTGTTAATCAGCCTCACTGCTTGGGGAAAGTGACTGTTTCTGAGTCTGGGAGTGGAGGGGTGGGTCAGTGGGTGGACGTGTTGATCGGCCTCACTGCTTGGGGAAAGTGACTGTTTCTGAGTCTGGGAGTGGAGGGGTGGGTCAGTGGGTGGAGGTGTTGATCAGTCTCACTGCTTGGGGAAAGTGACTGTTTCTGAGTCTGGGAGTGGAGGGGTGCGTCAGTGGGTGGAGGTGTTGATCAGCCTCACTGCTTGGGGAAGTTACTGTTTCGGAGTCTGGTGGTCCTGGTGTGGATGCTACATAACCTTCTCCCTGATGGGGGTGGGACAAACAGTCCATGAGCAGGGTGGGTGGGATCCCTCATTATGTTGCTGATCCTTTTTCACCACATTTCTGTATATATGTCCTTGATAGTAGACTAGTGCTGGTGATACTTTGGGCAATTTTGACTACCCGTTGTAGATCCTTCCTGTCTGCCATTGTGTAGTTTCCTTTCCAAGCCATGATGCAGCTTGTCAGGATGCTCTCTGCTGTACATCTGAAGATTGTTGTGAGTATAGATGTGCAAAGTCCAGCTCTCTTCAGCCTTCTCAGAATGTACAGAAATTGTTGAGCTTTCTTGACTGTGTAGGATATGTCCTGGGACCATGAGACGTGCACGCACTCCCAGGAGTTTGAAACTGCTCACAGTTTCCACTGCTGTGCCGCCGATGTAAAGGGGGTGTGAGTGGTGTGACTTTCTCCTAAAGTCAGTAACCATTCTGCTTTGTCTTGTTGACATTAAGAGAAAGGTTATTTGCCTGACACCAGGACTCGAGCTCTTCCACCTCCTCTCATCATTGTTGTTAATGAGCCCCACCACTGTCGTGCCATCGGTAAAGTTGACTTTGTGCTTGCTTGGGTGTTTGGCCATACAGCCGTGTGTCATCAGAGTGTACAGCAAAGGGGCTCAGCACAACCTCAATGAAGATGCCGGGGAGGAGGAGCATTTGTGCATCCGGTTGTTTGGAAACCCAAAACCCAGTTGCAGAGTGGTGTATTTTGACCGAAGAGTGGGAGTTTATTTACAAAGATCTGTGAGACAATACTGTCGAATGCTGAACTGAAATCCAGAAACAGCATTCTGACATAAGTATCCCAGTTTTCTCGGTGTGTCAGGGTCAGGAGCATAGAGCAGTTCTGTCGGTAGACATACTGGTGAGTCTCCAGTGTGGCAGCAATGGAGTTTTGATATGTATATTTATCAGCCGTTCAAAGCACTTTGTGATGATTGGTGGCATTGCCAGTGGATGGTAGTTGTTTGGTTCTGAAGGTGTAGAGTTTGCTGTTACAGGGATGATGGTGGCTGATTTGAAGAATGTGGGACAGCAGCTTGGATGAGTGAAGTGTTGAAGATGTCTGTGAAGACATCAGTGAGCTGGTGTGCACACTGCCTGAGTACTCAGCTTGGGATGTTGTCTGGCCTGGCTGCCTTATGGGAGTTAGCTCTCTGCAGAGTCCTTCTCACATCTGCTGTCTCAGACAGTGGCTGCTCACCAGGGAGGCTTAGCTTTTATAAAAGTTGTTTTGGAGTGTCAGGAAGAGAAACATCATTGGTACAGTCAACACTGTTTTCCTTGCCGAGGCAGTAATGTCCTTGATGCTCAGCAACATACACTGGGGATCACCATCAGACATGAGTTTTTCAAACATCATCTGTTCCTGCTGCATTGTTTGAGCGCAGTGGTCTTTGCCCTCTTGTTGCCTAAGATGTGGTGTCCCCTGGCTGCTCAAAGTGCAACATCCCAGGCTTTTAGTAGGGAGCACACCTCTGTCGCAGTTCCTGCGTCTCTGTATGCTGCCATCTTAGCAGAGAATGGTTTAGTACAATGACTTTCAATTTAGATTTTGTGGTCTGAGGAAGGTTTGCTTGATAAAGATTTATATTTTATATGTGACTGTTGCAGTGAAGAGTGGAGATGTCATTATCTTCTCTGTTCTGTGGGATTGATAACTACTCCAGCAGCTCAAAACTGGAACCGTGGTACTTAGTTTAAAGTAGATACAAAACCTCCATGGAGCATTTAAATTGTGACTTAATACAAACCTGCTCTTTTAGCACAATATAGTCCATTATAGTAAAATATTTTAAAAAGATTAATTTTACAATTCCTTCTCAAATAGCTCATTATCTCTTCTATCCATTCTGAATTCACGTGCACCTATGCTAACCCACAGCTGTCAGATATCTAGCTTCTCACTCAATCTGGGGGGGAAATCGACTATTGATGACCCTCAGACACACTCCGGACGTGGCTTCAAGATTAAAGCATCACATCAGAATCAGGCTTATTATCACTGACATCTGTCGTGAAATTTGTTTTTGCGGTAGCAGTGCATAAGATAAGACCATAAGATATAGGAGCAGAAGTAGGCCATTTGGCCCATCGAGTCTGCTCTGCCATTCAATCATTGGCTGATCCAATTCTTTCAGTCATCCCCATACCTTTTGATGCCTTAAATATACCCAATGATTTGGCCTCCACAGCCACCTCATGCCCTCTTCTCAAGAGGTGTAGAAGCTTCACGTCCCAATCTACCAGGCTGAGGAGCAGTTATTACCTTATAACCATCAAGCTTCTGAACCAACATGGATAACTTCACTCAATGCAACCCTAAGCTGATTCCACAAGCTGCAGACTCAATTTCAGTGACTCTTTGCAACTCTCATTTATTTTTATTTCAACAGTTTGTCTTCTCTTTTCACATTGGTTGTTTGCCAGTCTTTGTTCATGCAGAGTTTTTCATAAATTCTGTTGTATTCTTTATTTTCCTGTAAACGCCTGAAAGAAAATAAATCTCAATCAAGTATATGGAAACTTACATGATGACAGCTGGCCAGACTCATTTGTCTGGAGCCAGTTTTTCAAGTTATCTCCAAGTGTAGCCCATCATTGAAGATTCTTCCTTACCTTGGGATGGGATCTCTGGAGCTGCTGTTGGTTTTTTGATAGCTGTGGGTTTTATGGGAAGGGAATTACAGAGGCATGAGAAGGCAGCTTGCCCTGGTGGATTGGAGGAGGGCAGACTGGTGGGGATGACAGCAGAGCAGAGATGGCTGAAGTTTCTGAGAATAGTTCACAAGATGCAGGACAGATAGGTCCCACAGAAGAAGTTCTCAAATGGCAGGGGTAGACAGCTGTGGCTGACAAGGAAGATTAAGGGCTGCATAGAAACTGAGGAAAAAGCAATTAAGGTAGCAAAAGTGAGTGGGAAATTGGATGTTTGAAAAGCTTTTAAAATCCAATAAAAGGCAACTAAAAAAACTATAAGGGAAAAGATACAATATGAGGGCTAACTAGCCAATAATATAAAACAGGATACCAAAAGTATTTTTCAGTTATATAAAGAGTGAAAGGGAAACAAGAGCTGATATTTGACAATTGGAGAATTAAGCTGGCGAATTCTAATGGGAAACAAAGAAAATGGCAAATGAGCTTAAGACCATAAGATATCGGAGCAGAAGTTGGCCATTCGGCACATCGAATCTGCTCCGCCATTCAATCATGAGCTGATCCAATTCTTCTAGTCATCCTCACTCCCCTGCTTTCACTCCATACCCTTTGATGCCCTGGCTAATCAAGAACCTGTCTATCTCTGCCTTAAATGCACCCAATGACTTGGCATCCACAGCCGCTCGTGGTAACAAATTCCACAGATTTACCACCTTCTGACTCAAGTAATTTCACTGCATCTCAGTTCTAAAAGGATGTCCTTCAATCCTGAAGTTGTGCCCTCTTGTCCTAGACTCCACTACCATGGGAAATAACTTTGCCATATCTAATCTGTTCAGGCCTTTTAACATTCAGAGTGTTTCTATGAGATACCCTCCCATTTTCCTGAACTCCAGGGAATACAGCCCAAGAGCTGCCAAATGTTCCTCATATGGTAACCCTTTCATTCCTGGAATCATTCTTGTGAATCTTCTCTGAACCCTCTCCAATGTTAGTATATCCTTTCTAAAATAAGGAGCCCAAAACTGCACACAATACTCCAAGTGTGGTCTCATGAGTGCCTTATAGAGCCTCAACATCACACCTCTGCTGTTATATTCCATACCTTTAGAAATGAATGCCAACATTGCATTTGCCTTCTGCACCACTGACTCAACTTGGAGGTTAACTTTTCGGGTATCCTGCATAAGGACTCCCAAGTCCCTTTGCATCTCTGTATTTTGAATTCTCTCCCCACCTAAAAAATGGCCTGCCAGTTTATTTCTTCCACCAAAGTGCATGACCATACACTTTCGAACATTGTATTTCATTTGCCACTTCTTTGCCCATTCCCCTAAACTATCTAAGGCTCTCTGTTTCCTCAACACTACCCACACCTCCACCTATATTTGTATCATTGGCAAGTTTAGCCACAAATCCATTAATCCCATAGTCCAAATCATTGACATACATCATAAAAAGCAGCATCCCAATACCGACACCTGTGGAACTCCACTGATAACAGGCAGCCAGCCAGAATAGGATCCCTTTATCCCCACTCTCTGTTTTCTGCCGATCAGCCAGTGTTCTACCCACGCTAGTAACTCCCCTGTAATTCCATGGGCTGTTATCTTGCTAAGCAGCCTCATGTGCAGCACCTTGTCAAAGGCCTTCTGAAAATCCAAGTGCACCATGTCTACTGCATCTCCTTTGCCTTGTAATTCCCTCAAAGAATTGCAGTAGGTTAGTCAGGCAAGATTTTCCTTTCAGAAAACCAAGCTGGTTTTGGCCTATCTTTTCATGTGGTTCCAGGTATTCCATAATCTCATCCCTAACAATCGATTTCAACAACTCCCAACCACTGATATCAAACTAACAGGTCTATAGTTTCCTTTCTGCTGCCTCCCACCCTTCTTAAGTAGCTGAGTAGCATCTGCAATTTTGCACTCATCCGGTACAGTGCCAGAATCTTTCGATTCTTGAAAGATCATTGTTAATTCCTCCGCAATCTCTTCAGCTACTTCCTTCAGAACCTCAGGATTTATCCACCCTCAGACCATTACGCTTCCTGAGCACCTTCTCAGCTGTAATTTTCACTGCACAAACTTCACTTCCCTGACACTCTTGACTGTTGTACTGCAGACACCTTCCACTGTGAAGACTGATGCAAAATACGCATTCAGTTCCTCCGCCATCTCTACGTCTCTCATTACAATATCTCCAGTATCATTTTCGCTTGGTCCTATTTCTACCCTCAACTCTCTTTTACCCTTTTTATACTTAAAAAAGCTTTTAGTATCCTCTTTGATAGTTGTTGCCAACTTCCTTTGATAATTCATCTTTTCCTTCTGAATGATCTTCTTAATTTCCTTCTGCAAGTTTTTAAAAGCTTCCCAATCCTCTGTCTTCCCATCAGCTTTAGCTTCCTTGTATGTCCTCTCTTTAGCTTTTACTTTGGCTCTGACTTGTCAACCACATTAGTGTCCTCCTATTCGAAAATTTCTTATTTGGAATATATCCGTTACACTTCACTAATTTTTTGCGGAAACTCCAGCCATTGCTGCTCTGCTGTCCTTCCCGCTAGTGTCCCTTTCCAGTCAACCTTGGCCAGTTCCCCTCTCATGCCATTGGAATTTCCTTTATTCCACTGAAATACCGACACATAGGAATTTAGATTCTCCTTCTCAAATTTCAATGTGAACTCAGTCATATTGTGATCATTGTTCCCTAAGGGTTCCTTAACCATAAGTTATCTTATCATCACCAGATCATTGTACAACACCCAATCCAGCACAGCCGATCCCCGAGTGGGCTCAACAACAAGCTGTTCTAAAAAACCATCCCTTGGATATTCTACAACAGTGCAACACATAAAACATGCTATAAATTACAGTAAGAAATATTTAATGGAGATTTTATGTACAAGTCATGAATAAGCACAAATTATCTGCATAAATTTGGGAGGCTCAGTGGTGTCATGGTTACAATAATGCCATTATCATACCAGCGACCCCAGTTCAATTCCTGCTGTTGTCTGTAAGGAGTTTTACATTCTCCCCGGGACTATGGGTTTCCCTCGAGGGCTCCGGTTTCCTCCCATAGTCCAAAGATGTACTGGTTGGTAAGTTAAGTGGTCATTGTAAATTGTCCTGTGATTAGGCTGGGGTTAAATCGGGGGATAGATGAACGGTGTGGCTCGAAGGGTCGGGAGGGCCTAGTTCGCACTGTATCTCAGAAAATAATAAATCAAACTAAATAAATTAAATAACATTGCCTTCCTATGTTATTTCAGTGATTACATTCTGATCTCTTGCTGTACCTCCACATCAGCCTTTTACAAACAGGACACAAAGGCACCTGCATTAGTGGTTGCCTTTCCTGTAATATTTTGCAACTTTTTGTTATCTTAATTTGCAATGTCATGTTTGCTGCCATGGCAGTTCTGACTAAACCTGCAATATCATTAGGTTATGTGTTTTAAACCGCTGTGAAATCTGTTGCATTTGAACTTGCCTGGAAGTGTAAGTTTGCCAAGATTATTGTGCTCAAAGATCAATTTTATTCACCATGTACAGTACATTTACATGTGTTAGGAATTTGTGGTGTGTTGGCAAACAGCAATATTCAATAATTACAAAGAATTGTACAAAAAGCAATGAA
Organism: Hypanus sabinus; assembly: GCF_030144855.1. Taxonomy (NCBI): domain Eukaryota; kingdom Metazoa; phylum Chordata; class Chondrichthyes; order Myliobatiformes; family Dasyatidae; genus Hypanus; species Hypanus sabinus. The sequence continues at coordinate 5,255,913 of NC_082715.1, forward strand.
GCAGGAAATGCAAATGTTTCTCAAAAGTAATCAGTGCATTTTTTTTGCAGATTGTGGAAGTGTGGAATGCAGTAACAGTCCAGTCAACAGCTGAGGGTCACTATTTGGCTTCTGGAGGAATGGGCTATTTTAGCCCTCGTGTAACAGCCGTTATTCGTACTTGACCTGATGATCCAGCTACACCTTCTTCCTGTTCTGTCGGTGGTTTATCAATGGGAAAATCATGGTCTATTCTCCATTCCTGACTGCGCATGCAGGAAGCTCAAATGGCACAATTGTCACTTATGAACATGCCTCTTTCAACTCTACAGCACGTCCAGTAATTCACAGTGAGATGGAAGTTCCTGTTGCTGAAGGATCAGTGACTTACAAAGCTTCAGAAGGGAACTCTGTGGGAAATAGCACATCAATCCCCTCTCAGTCAGCCTACGGGGGGATGGGCCTCCCTCTGCAGGTCCTCCTCTCTGTGATTATGCTGGTGATTGCTTTAATTTCTTTCTTGGGGAATTTTATCGTCTGTCTCATGGTCTACCAGAAGGCAGCTATGCGATCAGCCATCAATATCCTCCTGGCAAATCTAGCTTTTGCAGACATGATGCTCGCAATAATGAATATGCCTTTTGCCCTGATCACGGTCAACACGACTTACTGGATCTTTGGAGATATCTTCTGCAGGGTGTCTGCCATGTTTTTCTGGCTGTTTGTGATAGAGGGTGTAGTTATTTTGCTTATAATTAGTATTGATCGATTCCTCATTATTGTTCAGCGTCAAGACAAACTGAACCCTTACCGTGCTAAGCTTCTCATCGCTGTCTCTTGGGGATTGGCATTTTGTATGGCTTTTCCTCTTGCGGTCGGTAGTCCAGACTTGCCCGTACCATCTCGAGCTCCGCAGTGTGTTTTCGGCTACTCTACGGACCCTGGTTATCGGGTGTACGTCCTATTAATAATCATAGTGTTTTTTTTCATCCCCTTCATGCTGATGTTGTACTCTTTTATGGGCATCCTGAACACTGTTCGGCATAATGCAATCCGGATCCATAGCAACTCAGACAGCATTTGTTTGGGACAAGCAAGTAAGCTAGGGCTGATGAGCTTGCAGAAACCGTGCCAGTTGACCATCGACATGAGCTTCAAAACTCGTGCCTTCACCACCATTTTGATCCTCTTCATCATCTTCACTTTGTGCTCAGCACCATTCACCACATACAGCCTTGTTTCTACTTTCAACAAAAGTTTTTACCATAAAGTTAACTTCTTTGAAATAAGCACCTGGTTCCTTTGGTTGAGCTACCTCAAATCTGCACTTAACCCTTTAATTTACTATTGGCGAATCAAGAAGTTTCGGGATGCTTGCGTGGAGTTGCTGCCGAAAACCTTTAAGTTTTTGCCTCAGCTGCCGGGACGTACCAGGAGGCGGGTTCGTCCAAGTGCCGTTTACGTTTGTGGTGAACATCGATCTGTCGTTTGATATGCATGACGTTTTCAAAGTTTAAATAGAGATACTATATAGGCACTGCCAGCACAATATTGAACAATTGTTTTGTGTGGGATATTTTCTTTTCTCCAAAATTTCCTTCCTGCCTAAATGAGATCTCTCCAAAATGTCCTAAATGGGATTCCTCCAAAATGTCTCAAATGGTATTCCTCCAAGATCTCCTAAATGATATTTCCCCAAAATGTCTCTAAAGGGATCTCTCCAAAATGTCTCAAATGGTATCCCTCCAAGATCTCCTAAATGATATTTCCCCCAAAATGTCTCTAAAGGGATCTCAGAATCTGAATCAGGTTTATTATCACTGGCATGTGGCATTAACTTTGCAGCAACAGTTCAATGCAATACATAATCAAGCAGAGAAGAAAAAAATCAATTACAGTATGCATATATCGAATAGATTAAAAATATGTGCAAAACGAAAATACTGTATATTAAGAAAAAGTGAGGGAGTGTCCAAAGATTCAATGACCATTTAGAAATCAGATAGCAGAGGGGAAGAAGTTGTTCCTGACTCGCTGAGTGAATCTCTCCAAAGTCTCAAATGGGATCTCTCCAGGATCTCCTAATTGACATTCTCCAAAATATTCCTGATAAAATTTCTCCAAACTTTCCTATCCACCTAAATCACCCTGCTATTCTTGTTTGATTGTTCTCCTCGTAGATTATTTAAATGGTGAGTCAGTGTTTCTACAACGTAAATTTGAAAATTATTGCCTGTGCAATTTGTATACTTTTGGATTCTCCGCTGACATTGGGCAGGCTGTGCTTCAAAGCTTGTGAATTGTTGTTTGCTGCTCTGATGGTGCTGAAGTGGTGAAAATGTGCAATTCTGTGTTTAGTGTTCTGACCACTAAAAGAAATTAACGGTAGGAACTAAGCACAATTGACCTCTCAGGCAAATCCATGAGACATAGCAACTGTAAGCCAATTGCGTGTTATTTTTGTTGGTTGTTGGATGGGGCTTGGGGAAATCTTGGGAGGCTTTTAAATTTTATTTAGTTTACTACTGTATAACGCAGAATTGATGTTTGAATGTGGTGGTTGATAGAAAATTACTTTCATGCTTGTTTCCATTGTAACTTAATGCAGAGTTTTATTTTATTTATACAGGTTGTCTTGAGTAATTCCATTGATACTGTGTATGATGATGCATGCAGGACACAGAGTGGTACACTCAGGGAATAATGTATTTATTACTATGAATTAGTTGGTGCTTGATTCTGAAGTTCATTAACTTTGCTTAAGTATATTGTGGCTCTGTAAACTTCTGTAGGGACCAATGATAATTCTCATGATACAGTCACTTGAAAGCTGCAAAAGAAGATTATGATTCAAAATGTGTTTATATATTTAGATATCAAGTGTAAAGATCATCATCGTTAACCAATAGAGTACAAGATAGATTTTAATTTAGCCGCTGATTTACCAGATTATGTTTAAAGCACCATATTTTAGAATACTTATCTGCTGTTTCAGAATCTCAACTTACTGTGGTCAGGAGGAAATGCTTTAGATTCAAGGCAAAGGCAGAATTTGTATATCTGAAGTGCTGAATGCAATCAAATTGTTCTGATATGTTTTATTATTACTTATTGTATTTCTGTGAAGTCCTGGTTGTTTCTTTTAACATTTATGCAATTTTGTGCCTGTATATATAAGCATAACATTTTATTCTCAGTTTTATGATATATTTGGGTTATATGATCAGATCCTTTTTCTAAAAAACAGATACCTTGAGTACTCATTTGAGTTTGAAGTAGTCTGTCTTTTGGGCACTGGATTTCCATAAGAGAGTTAGATTTATTTATCATATGAACATTGAAACATGCAGTAAAATGTGTCTTTTACATTAACTACCAACACTGAGGTTGTGCTGGGGCAGCCTGCCAGTGTCGCCACACTTTTTGGTGCCAACATAACATGCCCACAATGCTTGTCAGAACAACCTGGCAAACAACAAAGAAAGCCATGCTCCTCCCTCCCTATGCACGTACACATTCCTCTGACCCCAAGAGACAGCTGGTGGATGTTATGCTGGGATGGTAAAAAAACACGAAACAAAGGATATCAACAATATGGGCAGCCATTCACTATGAGTACAGAGACAAGGTTCACAACATTCCGTTGATAATAATATCTGATGTGTTGAGAAGTTACAATTTTTATTAAGAGATACAGCTCTGTCACAGGCTATTCTGGCCCAACGAGCCCACACCACTTAATTAACACCCATGTGACCAATTAACCTACTAACCTGTACACCTTTGGAATGTGGGAGGAAATGCAAGAAGTTTCCCTTCATGTTCCTTTTAAACTTTTCACCTTTCACCCTTAACTCATGACCTCTATTGTAGTCCCACCCAACCTCAGTGGGAAATGAGGTTGCATTTACTCAGTCTATTCCCCTCATAACTTTGTATACATCTATCAAATCTGCAGTCTGCTACGTTCTAGAGAATACAGTCCTAACCTGTTCAGTCTTTCCAGTCCCATCAACATCCTTGTAACTTTTCTCTGGACTCTTTCAACCTTATATACATCTTCCCCTTAGGTGTGTGTCCAAATCTACACACAATACTCCAGATTAGGCTTCACCAATGTTTTATACAAGATTAGGGTTAGTAAGTCTGGGAACCCAACAGCGGCACTGAAAGTATAACAAGTTCTTGCAGGCAGCCCCAGCCCAATTTTCGCTGATTTGATTTGACACAAATGAAACCATTTCACAGTATGTTTTGGTGTATGTGTGACAAATAAAGGTAATTTTACAGTTTTTATTTTTATCATTTCCCTACTGCTTCAGTCACTGATATTCCGGCAAAAGTCCTCTCCTGCTGCAGCAACATCTGAGATGTGATCATACCGAGATTCCCTGAAAACAATTCAGATTCTGCGGGCGCTGGAAATCAAGAGTAACGCACACACAATGCTGGAGGAACTCTGCAGATCAGTCAGCATCCATGGTGGGGATTAAACAGTTGCTGTTCCAGGCTGAATCCTGATGAAGGGTCTTGGCCCCAAACGCTGACCATGTACTCCTCTCAACAGATGCTGTCTGACCTACTCAGGTTCTCATAGTGCTAATGGCATCCTCTGAACAGACCCTACATAACCCAGGGAGAGGGCAATCAGGTTCTCATCGGGCTGCTTTAAAAAGATTAACGATTTAGTTCATTGATTGCAAAGTGCCTTGGGATGTTTGAGGAATGTAATTACACACATATCAAATTAGTGTCTCTTATCCATTTACTTAAGGAACTGTGACACACTATTATTTGTCTATCATGATCCGCTTGATTATATAACTCCCTGAGGAAAGAGTTTTGGTGAACTGAGCCAAACAATTGAACAGAATCACCTTAAACCATTTACTGGGAAGCTCCCTAGGGTGCAAACTTCCAATATTCCTATTTAAATAGGAGACTCTGGATATACAGTATCCCAGAGTCTTATCGGCTGACGAGTGGTGCTAACATACGTTGTCCATTCCTGGTCTAGCCAGGGCTAGATTATTATCCAGAATCAAGGTTATTACCATTGATGTACAGTGTATCATGAAATGTGTTGTTTTGTAGTAGCAGTACAGTGTAAAACATTCAAAAAACTGCTATAAGGTACAATAAAAAGGTAGATGAATAAATGCACTGAAAGAGAGAGAGGTAATATATGTATCTTTGTTCTCCTGCTACGTTCCAGATGGCACAGACAGAAATTCTGTTGGCACACACGGAAACTTTGTTGGCATGTGACATGCAGTGCTGTCCCTCAATTTTTAAACCCCACCCGTAATAAAAAGATTGATTATCGTTACAGCCAAATGAAGCAGTGAATGTTTTTAACAATGCAAGAGTAGTGAGATGTTTTCATTGGAAAGGTCTCATGCTGGCTCAGTGCCAGCAAAATGGTTGCAAGAATACGATTTGAAATCCTCTCAGGCCTGCTGTACACGTTGACTTTAGGAAAATAAACAGTGGGGACAGTTGGAATTGCCTTTGCTCTGCTTATGTTTGCTTCCTCTGTCTTGTTTCAAAAATGTCCGTCACCCCTGGCCTAGCACGTTGTTCGTTCATTCGTTGTTGTATGATGTGGGCGATCATGGTCTTTCCATGAGAATGATTGTTCTTGGCAGATTTTTCTACAGGAGTGGTTTGCCATTGGCAGTGTCTTTCCAAGGCAGGCGACCCCAGCCATTGTCGATACTCTTCAGAGATTGTCTGCCTGGTGTCAATGGTCACATAACCAGGACTTGTGATATGCACTGGCTGCTCATATGACCATCCACCACCCGCTCCCCTGGCTTCACTTGACCCTGATTGGGGAGGGTGGGCTAAACAAGTGCTACACCTTACCCAAGGATGACCTACAGGCAAGCGGAGGGACGGAGTGTCCTAGACCTCCTTTGGTAGAGACCACCCATCTAGCACATCAGAAGCTGAAATAAAGAGGGCAGGAATTATAGATAATTGTTTCATGTACTGAGAGACAGTGTAAACCACCTGTTCATGGGCCATGCATCAGATCATGCTGTACTGTATGTAAGTAGACCGAGGGAGTAAAACAAGATGTACAGACGGATAATAAATCACTCAAGATTATTTATTGTCATTTCCAGTACACAAGTGTAAAAGAGAAGAAAATAACTTTTACTCCAGATCTGATGCAGCACAAAAAATATAATAAAGAACACAATAAATAGAAGTACATAATATAGCTTATATGCATTCTGTAGATGGATTGTAAGTCCATAAAGTGATGGTAGGCACAGGAGTGTCTGTACATAAGGTGACTGACAGGAACTGGAAAAGAAGTGGAGTTTGAATGGGTTAGTGGGTCTGTGCTGGATTAGCAGAGCAGAATCAATGGGCCAAATGGCCTCTACTTCTGCTGCAATGCCTTATGGTCTTACAGAAAGTACAGACAGGGAATTAAAGTCATCCACGTTGTTTTGCCCACAATAACATAGAAACTGAACTCTTGGATGATGTCCTGGTTGACCCCTGGGGTGGTTCATGGCCACAGGATACCACCCCCTCCCCCCCCCCCACTCAATATCTTCTGAACGACCAGAGTTTGGGTAGATATCATCAGATATCTCATTGAAAATATCCGGAAGACAAGTTGGGACGAAGGCTATTTGGGTAATGGGTAAAGTAGTTGGTAAAACTGACAAAAAAAAAGACTACAATGAATTGAAAGTCTTGACCAATTTCCTGCCATATATCTGACAGATTCACAGAACATTATATGGACACCATGGTAGCATAGTATTTAGCGCGACGTATTAAAACTCGTGTCAGAGTTAGGAGTGCAATTCTGTAAGAAGGTTTGTACATCCTTCCTGTGTACGCTTAGGTTTCCTCCCACAAAGACCTACCAATCAGTAGGTTAATTGGCCATTGTAAATTATCCAGTGAATAGGCTGAGGTTACATAGGTGAGTTGCTAGGCAGTGAGGTTTATTGGGCCAGAAGAGCCTATTCTGCACTGTATCTCTAAATAAAATAAATGTTTACATCTCAAGTCTATTGATTCTTATTGAGCTTGTGCTGGTCAAAAAAGATCTGCTCAATTTAATTACAATTTGCAATATGACATACCTGGCCCTGCAGCCAATGCCTGTTCAAGTACAGTTCTGAATATTTTTTGAATGTGAGTAAAGTTTTCTACCTTGAAAAACTAAAGTTCTGGAGGTATGAAATAGCAATGGAGTGGCTCTGTAACATAACATTTAACATAATTCTACAACAGCACCGACAGCCCGGATTCAATTCCTCTCGCTGTCTATAAGAAGTTCGATGTTCTTCCTATCACCGTGTGGGTTTCCTCCCACAGTCCAAAGATGTACAGGTCAGTAGATTATTTGGTCACATGGGTGTAATTGGGCTGAAAGGGCCAGTTATTGTGCTGTATCAATAAAATAAAACAAATCAGCAAAGTGCCCTAGAACTCAAGGTTCAAAGTAAAATTGATAGAAGTACATATATACAACCCTGAGATTCATGCTCATGTGGGCATCCGCAGTAAATCCATAACCGAAGTAATGAAAAACTTCTCGAAAAGAAAAGATCACCGAATGGTTTCCCTGTAGACTTGGCAAAGACTGAATTCTTTAAGGTGAATATATAAACAAAATCTAATCTGTTATAAACTGAGTTGTGTTTTGCCGAGATAAGACATGGAACTGTTTGGCTCAGAATGTGTTTTGTGCACATAGATGCTCAAAGTGCCTCTGATCAGTCAAATTCATGATGACAGATGACTGCGGAGGCCAAGTCAATGGGTATATGTAATGCAGAGGTTATAGGTTCTTGATTAGTCAGGGTGTCAAAGGTTAAGAGAAGGAAGGAGAATGGGATTGAGAGGGATAATAAATCAGCCATGATCAAATGACAGAGCAGACTTGATGGGCCAAATGGCCTGATTATGCTCTATGGTCTTATGACTAACACCGCAAGGGAAATGGTACATTTGGTAGCTGGGTCAACAACGCAACCAGTGAAGTCTTCTCTAACTGATGACATTCAGGGCTGGAAAAGAAGATTAACAACAGATCAGGTATAGTAAGATAAAAGAGCAATTCAAGAGGAAAGAAACGAGATGCAGGTGAAGAGCATTTTAAAGTCATATTTGAAAAACGTCCAACAATTTGAAAACTTAGAATATAATTCAGAACCTTTATTAAAAAAAGTCAATAGCTTTTGCAGTTGTTTTTCAGGCTGTTTTGAAGTACATTGTAACAATGAAGTATATTTGAGGTTTTGAATAATTATCAGTAGCAATTCTAGACAGGCTGATTGGAATCTAAACCACTGCAGTTAAGTAACCAGCTTCATGCTAATAATTGATAGCCTTGAAGAGTTGCGGTCGATTTAAGTCTTATCTCTTGTGCAAGTACAAACATTCAGTGCATGGTGTCAGAGTGACGGGAGCAGGATTTCTGATTTCTGTCGCTATTTCTGGTAAGGTCAGTGCTTTGAATGGCTGCTTATGGATTACATTAAATTTCATCTTCCTGCTACACCACAGTTCACCTATTGCTCAAATCAGTCCAAAGATGATGCACCCCACTCCATCCAGTTGCACTTGCAAGATGGTGCTTTATCTACCAGATGGTAGGAGGGAGAAGAGTTTGTGTGAGGGGTGTGTGGGGTCCTTCACGATACTGTTAGCTTTGCGGGTGCAGCGAGTGGTGTAAATGTCTGTAATAGCGAGAAGAGAAACCCCGATGATCTTCTCAGCTGACCTCACTATGGTGAATCTCATCACATATGAAATGCCAATAGTGTTATACTGTTAGCTTTTTAGCTTGTGTCGTACAAACTAAAAAATCCTTTTATTTGTTGTCATACTGCTCTATTTGTTATATGTGTGTATGTGTTATGCACTTTGTTCCTGAGGAACATTGTTTCATATATCTATATATATATATATATATATATATATATATATAAACATATACCCATATAACAATCACAGCACGGAAACAGGCCATCTCGGCCCTTCTAGTCTGTGCCGAACGCCTAGTCCCACTGGCCCACACTCAGCCCATAACCCTCCATTCCTTTCCTGTCCATATACCTGTCCAATTTTTTTCAATGACAATACCGAACCTGCCTCTACTACTTCTACTGGAAGCTCGTTCCACATAGCTCGTTTCATTGGGTGTATTGGAGCTTCTGTTGGCGTTTCTGGATTTTTATGAGATGGGGTTGCTAGCCCCATGCCCAACCCGCCACCTGGCATTGCTGGGCATGTGACTGTCCATGGTAGAGTTATTTGGACGTGGAAATTCAACTGGAATTCTGTCCCCGTGGTCGAATGCATGTATAAGGATGAGTGACTGCCTCACTGTTAGCTTGACAGCAAAATCTAACCCATGTCCCAACAACTCTGTTTCTAACTTATCATTAGCCAGATCAAATCAATTTCTGTCCCTGATTCCAGCCACAGCTGTATCCTGTGACCAGGAAGTCAGAAATCAATCAGACAATCCTCCATGATATGAATGTTTCATTTTCAGTACACAATGGTATGTTTATTTTATTTAGAGATAACACACAGAACAGGTGCTTCCTTCCCTTTGAGCCACAGTGCCCAGCTAACCCTGATTTAACCCTGTCCTAATCATAGGGCAATTTACAATGATCAATTAATATTAACCCTGGGGTTCCCACCGATTCATCTTTGGACTGTGGGAGGAAACCAGTAATGAAGTTGTTGTCACATATTGGTGCGTGGAATGGGCTGCCGGCAACGGTTGTGGAAGCAGATACAATAAGGTCTTTTCAGAGACTCCTGGATACGTACATGGAGCTTAGAAAAATAGAGGGCTATGGGTAACCCTAGGTAATTTCTAAAGTAAGTACATGTTCAGTACAGCATTGTGGGCCGAAGGGCCTGTATTGCGGTGTAGGCTTTCTATGTTTCTATGTTCCTTTGGGAAGGCAATGGATGTTAAGTTTCACTCCAGAATTTTGAAGTCTGCATTTGATATAACTTTTAATTTAAATTCAATTATTGGGAAAAGCATTATGCCTTGATGCTTTAAGGGACTAGAATAGATAGTTTACCAATTGGTCCTAGGCATCTAACTGATTATGTTCATTTAGAATCAATCAAAAAAAAAATGTGGCAGCATACAATGGATAAATTTCTCTGCTGTTAACTGTTAGGAACTAATACACAGTTTTATAGAATTGATAGTATTCCAAGCTGTCCCTAAACACATAATTTGTTACTCTTTTTGTCTCTTTCATACCTTTTTAACTATTTCCATTGGCTAATTGGGGTGGTCACTTAATTGGGCCAAAATGCACTAGCCCAATGTGTCCCAATTAACTGGAATTCACTGCATATGATATGATAATGAAATAATAATTAGTATGTTGGCATATCTTGGTCACAATATCCAAGTTACTGAGAATGCAGAGACTACTTATGCATGCATTTTAAAGCTTTCTTGGAAAGAACAACTATTTAATGTTTTTAATGGAGATACGCGAGGGAAAGGAATTACAGTCTCAAATGTTCAGTATCTAATATTTTGCAACTTATTTTCTTCCCATTCATCAGCGTTAAACCCAAGAATACATAAACGTAGGAAATTCTGCAGATGCTGAAAATCCAGAGCAACAGGCACAAAGCGCTGGAGAAACTCAACAGGCCAGGCAGCATCTGCAGATTTTAACTTGTTTGTGAATAAGCAGTTGATATTTAGGACCGAGTTCTGATCAGTCCTGATGAAGGGTCTTGGCCTGAAACATCAAACATCAACTCTTTATTCTTCTTCCATAGATGCTGTCTGACCTGCTGAGTTTCTCCAGCAGTTTGTGTGTGTTACTCAAGAATACATAATTTGGTCACAGTTCAATTGACAGAAAAATACCAAACTCCATTTTGTTGACTGACAGCTTAAGTGCAAAAAAAAACATTATTTTTCTACAGAATTGCTTTGAAGAAACATCATATTTTGGTGTGTTGGCACTTTAGGTTAATGAGTTCGGGGTGAGCTTACTTTGTGAACGAATATAGAACTGGCATTTTAGTCGTTGAACTGAAATATATTGTATCAGTGCTGCTTGAATCTTGTAGTTTACATGAATAATTCATTCAGATGTTACAAACAAAAGTGACCAAGTTGCATGTAATATCATTATTTTGATGAATTATTTGTTTCTGTAACTTAAAATAAAAAGTGATATTCTGCAATTACTGCTGCTTGCATTTCTTCATCATGTTATAAATATAAGGACCATAAAAACATAAGATATAGGAGCAGAATTAGGCCACTTGGCCCATCAATTTTGCTCCACCATTTCATCATGGCTGATCCATTTTCCTTCTCAGTCCCAATCTCCTGCCTTCTCCCCGTATCCCTTCATGCCCTGACTAAACACGAATCTATCAACCTCTGCCTTATATATACCCAATGACTTGCCCTCCACTGCCTCCGGTTGTAACAAATTCCACAGATACATTACTCTTTGGCTAAAAAAATTCCTCCTCATCCCTGTGCTAAAAGAATGCCACTCTATTCCGAGGCTGTGTCCTCTGGTCCTAGACTTCCCTATCATGAGAAACATCCTCTCCATGTCCACTCTGATGAGGCCTTTCACCACTTGATAGGTTTCAGTGAGGTCATCCCTCATTCTTCCGAGTTCCAGTGAGTACAGGCCCAGAGCCATCAAACGCTCCTTTTAATCCTAGAATCATTTTCATGAACTTCCTTCGAACCTTCTCTAGTGTCAGCACATCCTTTCTTAAATAAGGGGTCCAAAATGAATGAAAAGAGCATTGAGAATGTTTAACTTCCCAATCCAGTTATTTATTAAATAATTGGCTCTTCTACTCTACTAAGATCCCTCTGTTAGTGACTTCCTGCCATTATTTCTGTATTTTACACTGGCTCATTTGAAATTCTACTTTCACAGTTTGAGATAATTTTCTGAACGTGTAACAGCTGTAGAACAGTGCAGTCCAGGCCTTTCAGCCCATAATGTTGTGCTGACCTTTTAATTTTCTCCAAGGTCACTTTGCCTACTTTTACCTCGCAATTATCTCCATCCAGGAGAGAAAGGGGTGGACTTGCTTTGTTTTTATCCTATACAGTTTTCTGATGTGGAGTTATGTAGAAGTCTACAGCACAGAAACTGGCCCTTTGGCCCATCGAGTCCATGCCAAACCAATTAAACCACCTAGTTTAAATAACATGCACCGTGACTATGACCCCGCATACCCCTCCTATATCCATTAACCTATCCAAACTTGTGACTCTTTTCTGAAATATATCGGAAGCATCAGTGCCTCTCTGCCTGCCTGCTTCCAACCCTTCGAAGTTCAAAGTAAATGTATCATGTGTCACCATATACAACCCTGAGATTTATTTTTGTGCAGACATTCACGGTAGAACAAAGAATCTATGAAAAACTACGCACAAAGACTGACTAACAACCAACGTGCAAAAGAAGACAAACTATGCAAACACAATAAATAAATAAATAGATAGATAGATAACAACTGAGAACATGAGTTGCAGAGTTCTTGAAAGTGAGTCCTTAGGTTGTGACCCTCTCTAAACAATTCACCTTGGAGGATGTAAGTGCTACAGGACGATAATCATTGACAAAAATTCCGTGCTCTTCCTGGGTACTGGTGTGACTGTAGCCTGCTTGAAACAAGTGGGTGCCTCAGACTGCCAAAGTGAGAGGTTAAAGATCTCAGTGAACTCTCCAGCCCATTGATTACCCTGAACCAGAGCGAGAGTAATGAGCCAGTTTTACTCTAACTATATTTCCTTATTGTACTTTCACTGTCTGAGATAATTCACTGAATGAGTCACTGTCGTAGAACACAGAACATTATTGAGGTAATTTACTGAATGAGTCACTGTCATAGCACAGTGCAGATCCTTCAATGTTGCGCTGGCCTTTTAACCTACTCCAAGATCAATCTGCCTACTTTTACTCCACAGTTACTTACTCCAGGGGAAAAAAGAGTGAAGTTTCTCTTACCCTGTACAGTTTGCTGATATGTGACACTTTCCTGAAGTATCTGTGCTTTCAGTTTACCTCTTCACCTCACTTGACAGACTACTTGATATATCTAGGGGCTGAATGGGGCACTCAAAACTCCTCGGTTTGTGCTCCGTAGTGAAATAGAACTGTTTTTTCTAGTGAAAGAGAGAGAATCCTGTGTAGAGTTCAGAAAATGGGGAATCAAAAACAAAATATCACTAGTTACAGATGGAAATCTGAAATAAATAAATTGACATTGATTCTAATTAACATTAATTAGAAGAATTGAAATTGTTTCTCTCTCCGTGAACGCTATATGAACAATTCAATTATTTCACAGAGAATTCGCACAACAGAAAATCAAATCAATATTGCTTTTACCTTATATTTTATATAATTCAAAGTAACAATCACAAGAAATTTGTAGTAAACACAAGGTGGTGATTGTGGGAGATTTTAATTTTCCACACGTAGACTGGGAAGCTCATTCTGTAAAAGGGCTGGATGGTTTAGAGTTTGTGAAATGTGTGCAGGATAGTTTTTTGCAACAATACATAGAAGTACCGACTAGAGATGGGGCAGTGTTGGATCTCCTGTTAGGGAATGCGATAGGTCAGCTGACAGATGTATGTGTTGGGGAGCACTTTGGGTCCAGTGATCACAATAGCATTAGCTTCAATATAATTATGGAGAAGGACAGGACAGGACCTAGAGTTGAGATTTTTGATTGGAGAAGGGCTAACTTTGAGGAGATGCGAAGGGATTTAGAGAGAATGGATTGGGTCAAGTTGTTTTATGGGAAGGATGTAATAGAGAAATGGAGGTCATTTAAGGGTGAAATTATGAGGGTACAGAATCTTTATGTTCCTGTTAGGTTGAAAGGAAAGGTTAAAGGTTTGAAAGCACCATGGTTTTCAAGGGATATTAGAAATTTGGTTCGGATGAATGTATACAATAGATATAGGCAGCATGGAGTAAAGGAATTGCTCGAGGAATATAAAGAATGTAAAAGGAATCTTAAGAAAGAGATTAGAAAAGCTAAAAGAAGATACGAGGTTGGTTTGGCAAATAAGGTGAAAGTAAATCCAAAAGGTTTCTACAGTTATATTAAAAGAAAGAGGATAGTGAGGCATAAAATTGGCCCCTTAGAGAATCAGAGTGGTCAGCTATGTGTGGAGCCGAGGGAGATGGGAGAGATTTTGAACGATTTCTTCTCTTCGGTATTCACTAAGGAGAAGGATATTGAATTGTGTAAGGTGTGGGAAACAAGTAAGGAAGTTATGGAACCTATGACAATTAAAGAGATGGAAGTACTGGCGCTTTTAAGAAATTTAAAAGTGGATAAATCTCCGGATCCTGACAGGATATTCCCCAGGACCTTGAGGGAAGTTTGTGTAGAAATAGCAGGAGCTCTGACGGAGATCTTTAAGATGTCATTAGAAACGGGGATTGTGCCGGAGGATTGGCGTATTGCTCATGTGGTTCCATTGTTTAAAAAGGGTTCTAGAAGTAAGCCTAGCAATTATAGACCTGTCAGTTTGACATCAGTGGTGGGTAAATTAATGGAAAGTATTCTTAGAGATAGTATTAATAATTATCTGGATAGACAGGATCTGATTAGGAGTAGCCAGCATGGATTTGTGCGTGGAAGGTCATGTTTGACAAACCTTATTGAATTTTTTGAAGAAGTTACGAGGAATGTTGATGAGGGTAAGGCAGTGGATGTAGTCTATATGGACTTCAGCAAAGCCTTTGACAAAGTTCCACATGGAAGGTTAGTTAAGAAGGTTCAGTCGTTAGGTATTAATGCTGGAGTAATAAAATGGATTCAACAGTGGCTAAATGGGAGATGCCAGAGAGTAGTGGTGGATTATTGTTTATCGGGATGGAGGCCGGTGACTAGCGGGGTGCCTCAGGGATCTGTTTTGGGCCCAATGTTGTTTATAATATACATAAATGATCTGGATGATGGGGTGGTAAATTGGATTAGTAAGTATGCCGATGATACTAAGGTAGGAGGTGTTATGGATAATGAGGTGGGTTTTCAAAGCTTGCAGAGAGATTTATGCCAGTTAGAAGAATGGGCTGAACGTTGGCAGATGGAGTTTAATGCTGAGAAGTGTGAGGTTCTACATTTTGGCAGGAATAATCCAAATAGAACATACAGGGTAAATGGTAGGGCATTGAGGAATGCAGAGGAACAGAGAGATCTAGGAATAACAGTGCATAGTTCCCTGAAGGTGGAGTCTCATGTAGATAGGGTGGTGAAGAAGGCTTTTGGAACGCCGGCCTTTATAAATCAAAGCATTGAGTACAGAAGTTGGAATGTAATGTTAAAATTGTACAAGGCATTGGTAAGGCCAAATTTAGAATATTGTGTGCAGTTCTGGTCACCGAATTATAGGAAAGATATCAATAAATTAGAGAGAGTGCAGAGACGATTTACCTGAGTTTCAGCACTTAAGTTACAGAGAAAGGTTGAACAAGTTAGGTCTCTATTTATTGGAGCGTAGAAGGTTGAGGGGGGATTTGATCGAGGTATTTAAAATTTTGAGAGGGATGGATAGAGTTGACATGAATAGGCTGTTTCCATTGAGAGTAAGGGAGATTCAAACGAGAGGACATGATTTGAGAGTTAGGGGGCAGAAGTTTAAGGGAAACACGAGGGGGTATTTCTTTACTCAGAGAGTGATAGCTGTGTGGAATGAGATTCCTGTAGAAGTAGTAGAGGCCAGTTCAGTTGTGTCATTAAAGGTAAAATTGGATAGGTATATGGACAGGAAAGGAGTGGAGGGTTATGGGCTGAGTGCGGGTAGGTGGGACTAGGTGAGATTAAGAGTTCGGCACGGACTAGGAGGGCCGAGATGGCCTGTTTCCGTGCTGTGATTGTTATATAGTTATGTATGTTATATAAATTAAGGCAGAAATTCAAAAGTTATAAACATATTTTTAAAACCTATTGAGTCCTGAGGTTTTTAACTAAGAGGACAAAGCTTATTGATCACTGATATACGTTATGAAATTTGTTGTTTTGCAGCTCAGTACTGTGTGAGACCAAGGGTTACTGCAAGTAACAGTAAGAAAGAAAGAAATTGTGCAAGAGGGGATTTGTAAGGTTTGTTCTCGTGTTCATGGGTCATTCAGAAATCTGATGTTGGAGAGGAAGAAGCTGTTCTTAAAACATTGAGTGTGGGTTTCCCAGCTGCTGTACCTCTTCCTTGATGGTAGAAATGACAAAGGTGACGGTTCTTAACAATGGAGGCTGCTTTGTTGAGCCACCATTTTTTTAAGATGTTCTTAATGGCAGGGAGGGTTGTTCCTGTGATGGAGCTGGCTGAATTTACACCCCTCTGCAGCTTTTGCTAATCCTGTGTAACGGCACCTCCATACCAGATAGTGACACAAGTAGTCAGAATGGATTCCAAGGGACGCCTGTAGAATTTTGCTGGAGTCTTTGGTGACATACCAAATATCCTCAAACTTGTAATGAAGTAGGGCTGCTGGCATGCCTTCTTTGTGCTGAAGACAATTTGGAATTTTGTGCATTAGGTGCCACACTTCATGGAATGAGAGGCAGGATAGACAAGCGTGTGATGCACGTGTGGTTCCTAAAGGTTGTTATAGGCAGGGGTGGTAATGGGGATGAGCTCCCACGGCCTGTTGAATACTCCCATTATGTGCATCTCAAGTAGCCTCTGACAACCAAGTCCAGCTCCCGGCCTTCGTGTGTGGCTCAGCTACTAAACTGGTAGAACTGTTTCTACTGACAGAAAGGAAAAAGTCAGATTACTGATGCCTTAAAGCCAGTCGCTTTGGGTGGATGGGGCTCGTCAACCATGGTTGGCAGCTTATCTGGTAGAAGGAGAGTTCTGATCTCAGATCTGCACTGCCTTATGATTATACTGACTATGAATATACTGAGGTAGTGTCCAAGGGTTCAATGTCCATTGAGGAATCAGATGGCAGAGGGGAAGAAGCTGTTCCTGAATTGCTGAGTGTGTGCCTTCAGGCTTCTGTACCTCCTACCTGATGGTAACAATGAGCAAAGGGAATGCCCTGGTTGCTAGGGGTGCTTAATAATGGACACTGCCTTTCTGAGACACCACTCCCTGAAGGTGACCTGGGTGTTTTGTAGGCTAATGCCCAAGATGGAGCTGACTAGATTTATGACCCTCTGCAGCTTCTTTCTGTCCTGTGCAGTAATGCTCCCACCCACACCTCCATACCAGACAGTGATGCAGCCTGTCAGAATGCTCTCCACAGTACATCTGTAGAAGTTTTTGAGTGTATTTGTTGACAGATCAAATCTCTTCAAACTCCTAAGGAAGTGTAGTCACTGTCTTGCCTTCCTTATGACATCATCAATATGTTGGGATCAGGTTAGGTCCTCAGAGATCTTGACATCCAGAAACCTGAAACTGCTCAGTCTCTCCACTTCTGATCCCGCTATGAGGATTGGTATGTGTTCCTTCATCTTACCCTTCCTGAAGTTCACAATCAGCTCTTTCATCTTACTGAAGCTGAGTGCCAGGATGTTGCTGTGGCACCACTCCATCAGTTGGTATATCTCACTCCTGTATGCCCTTTCGTCACCACCTGAGATTCTATCACCAATGGCTGTATCATCAGTAAATTTATAGATGGCATTTGAACTATGCCGAGCCACACAGTCCTGGGTAAATAGAGCAGTGGGCTGAGCACACACCCCTGAGGTGCACCAGTGTTGATTGTCAGTGAGGAGGAGATATTATCACCAATCTGCACAAATTGTGGTCTTCTGGTTAGGAAATCAAAGATCAAACTTCACGAGGAAGGTACAGAGGCCCAGGTTCTGCAACTTACTCAATAAGGATTGTGAAAATGATGGTATTAAATGCTGAGCTGTAGTCGATGAACAGCAACCTGACATAGGTGTTTGTGACACATAGAGCCACATTCAGAGTGCACAGAGATTCTAATCTTCTCCCAAGAAAGGTCTATGTACCATTTGTTTAATGTACCTGAATGAAATTTTTAATAATTCATATTCAAGTCACTAGGTATATTTAAAACTGAGGTTCTTGACAAGTTCTTGATCAGTGAGGGGGTGAAAGGTTACGGGAAGAAGGCAGGAGAATGGGGTTGACAGGTATAATAAATCAGCCATCTTAGAATAACAGAACAAACCTGATGGGCTGAATGGCCTAATGCAGTTTCCATGTCTTATGGACATTTAGGTCCATAGAACTATAGAACCATAGAACACTACAGCACAGTGCAGGCCCTTCAGCCCTTGTGCCGATCCATATAATCCTTACAAAAAAGTACTAAACCCACATTATCCCATAACCTTCCATTCTCCTTTCATCTATGTGCCTGTCCAAGAGGCTCTTAAATACCCCTAATGTTTTAGCCTCCACCACCATCCCTGGCAAGTCATTCCAGGCACTCGCAACCCTCTGTGTAAAAAAACTTACCCCTGATGTCTCCCCTAAACTTCCCTCCCTTAATTTTGTACATATGCCCTCTGGTGTTTGCTATTGGTGCCCTGGGAAACAGGTACTGGCTATCCACCCTATCTATGCCTCTCATAATCTTGTCGATTTCTATCAAGTCCCCTCTCATTCTTCTACGCTCCAAAGAGAAAAGTCCCAGCTCTGCTAACCTTGCTTCATATGACTTGTTCTCCAATCCAGGCAACATCCTGGTAAATCTCCTCTGCACCCTTTCCATAGCTTCCACATCCTTCCTATAATGAGGTGACCAGATTTGAACACAATACTCTAAGTGCTGTCTCACCAGAGATTAGTAGAGTTACAACATGACCTCTCCACTCTTGAACTCAATCCCCCTGTTAATGAAGCCTAGCATCCCATAGGCCTTCTTAACTACCCTATCAACCTGTGCAGCAACCTTGAGGGATGTATGGATTTGAACCCTAAGGTCCCTTTGTTCATCCACACTCTTAAGTAACTGACCATTAATCCTGTACTCAGTCTTCTGGTTTGTCCTTCCAAAATGCATCACCTCACACTTGTCCGGATTGAACTCCACCCGTCATTTTTCTGCCCAACTCTGCAGCCTGTCTATATCCTCTTGTAACCTTCGACAACCTACAGCTCCATCCACAACTCCTCCAATCTTCGTGTCAACCGCAAACTTACTCACCCACCCTTCCGCCTCTACATCCAGGTCATTTATAAAAATCACAAAAAGGCAGGGGTCACAGGACAGATCCCTGTGGCACTCCACTAGTCACCGACCTCCACGCAGAATACTTTCCTTCCACAACTACCCTCTGCTTTCTTCCTTTAAGCCAATTTTTTATCCGAACAGCCAAGGTTCCACTTATCCCATGCCTCATGACTTTCTGGATGAGTCTCTCATGAGGGACCTTGTCAAATGCTTTGCTAAAGCCCATGTAGACCACATCCACTGCCCTACCCTCATCAATTTCTTTTGTTACCTCTTCAAAAAACTCAATCAGGCTCGTGAGGCACGATCTTCCCTTCACAAAGCCATGTTGACTATCCATGAGTAGACTGTACTTCTCCAAATGCTCATAGATCCTATCCTTAAGAATCCTTTCCAGTAGTTTGTATACCACTGACGTAAGACTCACCAGTCTATAGTTCCCAGGTTTCTCCCTGTTACCTTTTTTAAACAAGGGAACTACATTTGCCATTCTCCAGTCCTATGGCATTTCCCCTGTAGCCAAAGAGGATTCAAAGATCATGGCTAATGTTCCTGCGATCTCTTCTCTCAATTCCCACAACAACCTGGGGTGTATCATATCCAGCCCTGGGGATTTATCAATCCAGCACTTCTTCTTCCTTAATCTCCACATTGTCCAGCACACAGGCCCACTCTACTTCGACCGCATCCTGATCAAAGGACATTTAGGACCACCCCAAACTCCTCTGCCTCCAAGCACATGTTGCCCTCTTTATCCTTTAGCAGTCCCACCTTCATTCTCGTAATCCTCCTATTCTTCACATATACATAGAACGCCTTTTCCTACCATTTTTTCCTTGTCTTAGTGTGACAAGCCTATCCTGAACCCAGCTCAAGTGGTCTCTAAACTTCTCCCACATTACTTCTGTGCTTTCCCCTTTGAACATCTGTTTCCAATTTACTCTCGCTAGTTCCTGCCTCATCCCTTCAAAGTTAGCCCTTCCCCAGTTAAGCACTTTACTATTTCGTCTGATTCTATCCCTTTCCATAGCTACGCTGAAGCTAAGGGAGTTGTGATCACTCTCACCAAAATGCTCCCCCACCAAGAGGTCTGTCACCTGACCAGGTTCATTACCCAGAACTAGATCCAGTATGGCCTCTCCTCTCGTCAGCCGGTCCACATACTGTATCAGGAATCCTTCTTGAACACACCTGACAAATTCAGTGCCATCATACCCCCTTGCACTCAGGAGGTGCCAGTTAATATGAGGGAAGTTGAAATCACCCATAACTACTATCCTGTATTTCCTGCACCATTCTAAAATCTACCTGCTTATCTGCTCCTTGGTGTCTAGAGGGCTATTTGGGGGCCTATAGACTACTCCCAGCACAGTGATTGATCCCTTCCTATTTCTGACTTCCACCCAGACTGACTCCGTGGACACTCCTTCTGCAGCGTCCTCCCTTTCTATAGCTGTGATACTATCCCTGTCCAGCAATGCCACTCCCCCTGCTTTTCTACCTCCCATCCTATTCCTTTTAAAACACCTGAACCCCAGGACCTGCATCATCCAATCCTGCCCTTCCTCCAGCCAAGTTTCAGTAATGGCCACAACATCGTAGTTCCACATACTAATCCATGCTCTAAATTCCTCCTCCTTGTTCCTAATACTCCTAGCATTGAAATAGACACATTTCAACCCCTTTAACTGGCTACAATTATGTTCTGTCCCCTGCCTGTCCTTCCTTATCAACTCAGAACTCTTAGCATCATGCCCTTGTCCTTCTACCTTAATCCCTGCACTCACATTCTGATTCCCACCCCCCTGCCAAACTAGTTTAAACCCTCCCCAACAGCTCGATCAAACCTGCCCAGCAGGATATTGGGCCCCCTGGGATTCAAGTGGAATCTTTTTGTACAGGTCACACCTACCCCAAAAGAGGTCCCAATGATCCAGCAATCTGAATCCCTGCCCCCTGCTCCAATCCCTCAGCCATGCATTTATCCTCCACCTCATTCTATTCCTATTCTCATAGTCGCGTGGCACAGACAGTAATCCTGAGATTACTACTTTTGAGATCCTGCCTTTCAACTTCCTTCCTAACTCCCTATAGTCTTCTTTCAGGACCTCTTCCCTTTTCCTACCTATGCCATTGGTACCAATATATACCACAACCTCTGGCTGTTCTCCCTTCCACCACAGGATATCTTGGATGCGATCAGAAACATCCCAGACCCTGGCACCTGGGAGGCAAACTACCATCCGAGTTTCTTTCCTGCATCCACAGAATCGCCTGTCTGACCCCCTGACTATAGAGTCCCCTATCACTACTGCCACCCTCTTCCTTTCCCTACCCTTCTGATCCACAGGGCCAGACTCTGTGCCAGAGGCACGGCCACTGTCGCTTCCCCCAGGTAGGTTTCCCCCCACCAACAGTACTCAAACAGGAGTACTTATTGTCAAGGGGTACAGCCACAGGGGTACTCTCTAGTACCTGACTCTTCCCCTTCCCCCTCCTGACTGTGACCCATTTGTCTGTCCCCCGTGGCCCCGGAGTGACCACCTGTCTGTAACTCCTCTCTATCACCTCCTCCCTCCTGCAGAACATTAACCATTTTCATGTTGTTATTTATTTTTCATTTAGAGATTCAGCATAGTAACAGTCCCTTCCTGCCCAACAGGCCTGTGCCTCAAAATTACACCCAGATGACCAGATAACCTACTAACTGGTCCGTCTTTGGCCTGTGGGAGGAAACTGGAGCACCTGGAGGGAACCCATGTGGTCACGGGAAGAGATGCACACTGCTTACAGACAGCGGTGGGAATTAAACCCTGACCGTGCAGCTGGTTCATTATTATTACCTGTGTCGAGGTACAGGGAAAAGCTTACCTTGCATACTGTCCAGAGCAGGGGTTTTGTGCCATGGGCCCCCAACCATTAACCGAGGGGTCCATGCATTGAGGCAGAAGAGGATAAAAACAAGAACAGTGGACAGAATAGAGTGCTGCATTTACACAGAGAATGCAGTGCAGGCACACATTAAGGTGAAAGATAAAAAGAGACATGTTACCATATAAAAAGTACTCTGCTGTATTTACCAAAGTGGATGATTACAGTTTTCCCGAATATGTTCTATATGCCGTGAAATTTGCCATTCACTTCATCTAATTGTATCCCTCACTAGCCTTTTGGCATCCACTCTGCTGACATTGAGCTCCACTCTAATTAGTAATAAACTTGAAGCTGTTACACTCCCATCCAAATTATTGCTTCAGTTCAAAGTAAGTTTATTATTGAAATATGTATATATCACCATATGGAGCCTATATACTATATATATCACCATATATGCTACCCTGAGATTCATTTTCTTGTGGGCATTCACTGTAGGGCAATGAAACACGATACAATCAATGAAAAACTACACAAAGACTGAGAAGCAACCAATGTACAAAATATGACAAACCGTGCTAATACAAAAACAAGAAATAACAACTTAATAAGTAAATAATACTGAGATCATGATTTGTAGAGTCCCAGTGTTCAGTGTTGAGGTGAGTGAAATTTTCCACACTGGTTCAAGAACCCGATGTCTGTTCCTCAACCTGGTGGTGTGAGTCCTAGGGCTCCTGAAGGCAGCAGTGTGAAGAGAGCGTGGCCTGGATGGTGAGGGCCTTTAAGATGGATGCAGCCTTCTTGTGACTGCGCTCCCTGTAGATGAACAGTGGAATTCCTTACACTGAGTGTTGTGGCACCTGTAGGTCGCAGTTCCCCTTCCTCAGTAATATCCACAGGCGAGGTCCCAGAGGACTGGTGAGTGGATAACGCTGTACCTCTGTGTAAGTAGGAAACGAGAGAAAACCAGTGAGTCTCATGTCAGTTGTATGGAAATTGCTGGAGAAATACTTTGGGGTAGGATATTTGAGCATCTGGACACACGTGGTCTAATTAGGGGGAGCCAGCATGGCTTTGTGCATGGCAGGTTGTGCCTTACCAACTTCACTGAATTTTTTGTCGAGGTGACAAGAGAGATTGTTGGGGCAGGGCAGTGGATGTTGTCTACATGGACTTTAGGGAGGTGTTTGACGAAGTCTCTCATAGGAGGCTAATCCAGAAGGTTAAGATCCATGGGGTCCATGGTGAATTGGCCTGTTTGGATTCAGAACTGGCTCGCACACAGAAGACAGAGGGACTTGTTTGGGCTGGGGGTCTGTAATTAGCAGTGTTCCACAGGGATCTTGCTCAGACCTCAGCTGTTTGTGATGTATATCAATGACCTGGATGAAAATGTAGATGGGTAGCTTAGGAAGTTTGTGGATGATACTGAGATTGATGGAGTTGTGGATAGTGTATAAGACTGGCAAAGAATACAGCGCAATATTGATCAGTTACAGATGGGCAGAGAAATGGACAGACAAACATACTTTATGTGGTGAATTACATATACCTATCTGGACACGCCCCCCTGCTGACTGCTCCTGTGGCTCCTCCCACAGACTCCGGTATAAAGGCGATTGGAGGCACTGCTCCTCCCTCAGTCTCCGAGATGTTCTGTGATGGTCTCTTGCTGCTGACAGTGCTTTCTACCAGCTAATAAAAGCCTATCTCTCGCCTCATGCCTCCGAGAGTTATTGATGTTGCATCACTTTATTGATCCCGAGGTAAATGGCAGATAGAGTTTAACCCAGATAAATGAGAGATGTTGCACCTTCATGGGCAAATGCAAGGAGACAGTGCACTATGACGGGCAAGGCCCTTAACAGTGTTGCAGAGCAGAGAGATCTTGGAATCCAAGTTCATAGCTGCTTGAGAGTGACTACACAGGACAATAAGGTGGTTAAGAAGGCTTATGGAATGCTTTCTTTTATTATTCAAGGCATTGAGTTCAAAGGTCAAGTCGCTATGTAGCAACTTTATAAAACTCTGGTTAGGCCACATCTGGGAGTATTGCGTACAGTTCTGGTCACCCCACTATAGGAAGGATGCTGAAGCTTTGGAGAGGGTGCAGAGGAGGTTTACCAGGATGCTGCCTGGTTTAGAGGACCTGTGCTATAATGAGAGGCTGGATGAACTTGGGTCATTTTCTCTGGAGCGCCAAAGGCTGAGGGGAGATTGACAAGATTATGAGAGGCATTGATAGTGTGGACAGAGTATGCTTCTTAGGGTAGAAATGCCTAATACCAGAGGGCATGCATTATAGGTGAGAGGAGGTAGGTTCAAATGGGATGTGAGGGGTAAGATTTTTACTCAGAGAGTGGTGAATGCCTGGAATGTGCTGCCCGGTATGGTGATAGAGACAAGTACTTTGAAGGCTTTTAAGAGATGTTGGATAGGCACTTGGATGTGAGGAGGATGGAGGGACATGGACATGGAGGGATGAGTGTTTGGGTGTTTTAGATTTGCTCTTTAGCTGGTTCAGCACAACATTGTGGGCTGAGGGGCCTGGTCCTGAGCTGTTCTCTTCTCTGCTGTATGTTTTATGTTCTATATTTTCTGTCCATTAATCATCCTAACCCCATCACTCCAGTATATTACCTAATGATATATGTTGAAATTTTCTTTAATAATCTCGTGTGACACTTTATCAAAAGCCTCATAAGAAATCCAATTACCTCAATCATTTTCAATCATTTTCATTTTGTGTCTGTTGCAGCTGCAGATTTTCTCTTGTTTGTGACCTCAAATCATTTGACCTATTCTGCTAATTGGTGTTTCTCCACGTGGAAATGCATTTGTCAGATATGCTTTCTCTTTCGTAAGTCAGCGAAGTGAAGAGCTGGGAAGTTGATCGGTGTGGAGGTACAGGGCTGGAGAAGGGCAAGTCTGGTTGGAGAGGACAGAAGGCCATGGAAGAAAGGAAAGGGGGGAGGAGCACCAGAGGGAGGGGATGGGCAGGAAAGGAGATAAGGTGAGAGAGGGAAAAGGGGATGGGGAATGGCGAAGGGAGGTCGGGTGGGGGGAGGACATCACCGGAAGTTCAGGAAACCAATGTTCATGCCATCAGGATGGAGGCTACCCAGATGAAATATAAGGTGTTGCTCCTCCAACCTGAGTGTAGACTCAATGCGACAGTAGAGGATGCCATGGACTGACATATCAGAAGGGGAATGGGAAATGGAATTAAAATGGAGATCCTGCTTTTTATGGCAGATGGAGCATAGGTGCTCGGCCAAACAGTTTCCCCATCTAAGTCAGGAGGCCACACCGGGAGCAACGCATACAGGGGATGACCCCAACAGGACCCCCACCCGGAAGGACTGTTTGGGTCTCTGAACGATAGTGAGGGAGGAGGTGCAGCACTTGATCCGCTTGCAAGGATAAGTGCCAGGAGGGAGATCAGTAGGGAGGCACAAATGGACAAGGGACTCACGTAGGAAACAATCCCTGCACAAAGCTGAAAGCCGGGGGGAGGGAAAGATCTGCCAAATCCCATTGGAGGCGGCAGAAGTTAGGGAGAATTATGTGCTGGACGCAGAAGCTGGTGGAAGGTAGGTGAGGACAAGAGGGACCCTATCCCTGGGAAGAGGAGGTGAGAGCAGATGTACATGAAATGGAAGAGATGCGGCTGAGGCACCATTGATGGTGGAGGAAGAGAAGTCCCTTTCTGTAAAGAAGGAGGGTATCTCCTTAGTTCTGGAATGATAAGCCTCATTCTGAGAGCAGATGCGGCAGAAACAGAGGAATTGAGAGAAGGGGATGACATATTTACAAGTAACAGGGTGGGAAGAGATATAGTCCAGGTAGCTGTGAGAGGCAGTGGGTTTATCATAGACAGTAGATAAGTTGTCTCCAGACACAGAGACAGAGAGCTTGAGAAAGGGGAGTGGGGTGTCGGGAATCGACCAGGTTACTTTGCTGGCAGGGTGGAAGTTGGAGGCAAAGTTGATGAGGTCTGCATGGGTGCAGGAAGCAGCACCAGTGCAATCATTGATGTAGCGTAGGAAAAGTGCGGGATGCTCCCCAGTGTAGGCTTGGAACGTAGACTATTCCATGTAACGGACAAAAAGACAGGTATAGCTGGGGCACATGCAGTGAGACCACACTCAGGTTGGAGAAGCAACATCTTATATTCCGTCTGGGTAGCCTCCAACCTGATGACATGAACATCGATTTCTCAAACTTCCAGTAAAGCACCTCACCCCTCCCCTTCACCATTCCCATTTCCCTCTCTCACCTTAATTCCTTGCCTGCCCATCATCTCCCTCTGATGCTCCTCTCCCTTTTCTTTCTTCCAAGCCTTCTGTCCTCTCCTTTCAGATTCCTCCTTCTCCAGCCCTGAATTTCTTTCACCAATCAACTTCCTGGCTCTTTACTTCACCCCTCCCAGTTTCACTTACCACCTTATGTTTCTTCCTCCCATTTTGACTCCTCATCTCTTTTTCAACAGTCCTGCCGAAGGGTCTCGGCCCAAGATGTCGACTATCCACAGACTGCCTGGCCTGCTGGGTTCCTCCAGCTTTCTGTGTGTGTGGCTGATTAGATATTTGCATTAATGAGCAGGTGTGCAGGTGTACCTAACAAAGTACACCTGAGTGTAGATATTAATGTTGGAAAACCACAAAACTGAAGGTTGAAGTCACTGACAATAGAAGTGCCTCCGGGAAATGGCATTCTGAAAAAAACAACTTTTCAACTGACATTTGTTTCTTTTGAATAGAAGAGTTTTAAATGCCTTGCTGAGGAGTCTGGTAGCAATGGGAACAAGGCTGCTTTTGTTTTACCCTTCTCTTGCTGTTACAATAAACAGAATTGCTGAGGCTCTGGTGGAATAACTATGGAAATCCTCATGGTTTCCACATAGCTAGCAACCATGATTTACAGAGCATAGTTAATTGTTCTGTATGGGTGTGCAATTCACCGCCGTGGAATGTACGGCCCTCCATTGGCTGAGGTCGACCATGGATGTTGCGTCCCAGCTGATACGCAAGCCTGGACAGTATGACACGGAGAGCAAGCTGCTATCCACGTAGCAGGCTCCCCTCTCTCCACGCTACTGATGAATGCTAAGGAACGGCAGAGACCAATGCAGTTTGGCACCAGTGGTGTCGCAGGAGTTGCCAGTCAGCGTTGAACTTAACATTGAACTGCCTTAGGGACAGAAGCTCTGGATTCTCCCCTCGGGGTTTGCTCCCGAAGCTTTCCCCATGTGTGGGTTAGGCCGCAAGGCAGCAGAGGTTTGAAATCAGAGTTCTCCTTCTCCGAGATGAGCTGCCAACCATGGCTGATGAGCTCCAGCTGCCCAAAGCTGTGAAACTAACTTTTTTAATTATAATGGTTTATCCTTGATTTTGCCTACATGTGAATAAAACCTGAACTCATGGTGTTCTAGTAAAAATTCGCAAGCAGATCTTTAGAAAAATTAAACATTGTCTTGGTGGCAGAAGCAGATACATTAGAGACTTTTAAGAAGCAGACAGGCACATGGATGTGAAGAAAATGGACATTGTGTTGGCAGGAGGGATTAGTTTAGTTGACCATTTGATTACTAATTTAATTGGTTCGGCATAGCAGGCCAAAAAGCCTGTTCCTTTGCTGTATTATTAGATGGTTCCAGACAATTCATGAAACTACTTCTTTCACTTTGTTTTCTTTCAAATGTGATTGAGCTTCCGTTGGGACCTGTAACTTACATTTTGGTGGTGTGTTTTCAGGCCGATTGAGTTATTTGCCACTTTGCTGTCTCTGAGAGGGGTCGATGAGGTTTTGAACGAAGCATGCAGATCATGATCAACTCCGTTTCTCACCGATTCAAGCATTGAGGAAAAATGGAATCATTGAGGAGTGAGCGGAAGTTGAGTGGATGTTCAGTGTCGTCTACCAGCTGCCACCGGAGAAAGGTGTCAGCATTGGATGGTCTCCCTCTCCCTCTAACTCGATGCTGCGGAGGATGGTGCTGGAGTCCTGGGTCTTGGGCAGCGGTTTGTGGATTGGATTCTGTAGTTCACGTTATGATGTGTTTCTGGTTCCTGGTCGCTCCTTTCTCTGTTGCTGTTGGGTGACTTTGATTGGGATGGCCTACAGATAATGATACAGAGCTGGACTGAACTGAACTAAATTTGCCTGGACTCTTTTGATTTTGGGTTTTATATTCTGTGTTTCTTGCTCCTGTTTTTTTGCCATTTGCGCAGTTTGTTTTTATTTGTGCTTGGAGGGGGGTGGGGTATGATGGTTGTTGATTTTCTTTGAATGGGCTCCATGGTTTTCTTTGTTTTCTGACTGTCTGTGGGAAGGTGGCGAATCTCAGGGTTTCTGCAGAGAGTGGTGTGGACAGCCCAGCGCATCTGTAGTTGTGAACTTCCAATGATTCAGGACATTTACAAAGACAGGTGAGTGAAAAGGGCCTGTAGGATCATTGGGGATCCAAGTCACCCCAACCACAATCTATTCCAGCTGCTACCATCTGGGAAATGGTACCACAGCATAAAAGCCAGGACCAACAGGCTCCGGGACAGCTTAATCAGATAGATTAACGCACACTGATATGAGTGTATTTCTATGTCACATTGACTTCTATTTATTATAAATTACTATGATTGCACATTTAGGTGGAGATGTAACATAAAGATTCTTACTCCTCATTATGTGAAGGATGTAAGAAATAAAGTCAATTCATTCATACGAATACTGCTTTCATACTTAGATAATAAATGTACTTTGAATTGTTGATGCTCTATGTTAAGCCCCAGGACTCTACTTCCCAAGCTCTCTCAGTAAGGGGTATAACTTGTAACTAGGTCACAAGCAAGAGAGAGTCTGCAGATGCTGGAAATCCGAGTAACACACACAAAATGCTGGAAGAACTCAGCAGGCCAGGCAGTATCTATGGAAAAAAGTACAGTCGACGTTTCGGGCTGAAATTAGGTGATAGTTGTCTGTTTAAAACAAAGTGTAGATTTTGCTGACCAATGTTGGCTGTTCTGAACAGAGCTACTGATATTTACCATCGACTCTGGAACCTTTATACGAGCATAGGTGAGCAAGGGAGCTTCAGACATGGAACCAAGTCTTTTGTTTGATGTCTGTTGGAAAGGGGTGCAGCAGAATGGTTCAGAATTTACGATTTTTTAATATTGTTTTTCAGTGCACAGGTGCAAAGGAGAATTCAAAAATTGTTACTCCAGATCTGAAGCTTTATCAATAGGGTAAAGAACACAATAATAAATAAAAACACCAATAAATATACTGTACTATATATAGCCAGGAAGCCTAAGACTTTTGCACAGTACTGCAGTAATTTTATGTATTGCACTGTACTGCTGCCACATAACATATGTGAGTGATGATAAACTGATTCTAACATGGGTCTCTAAATGAAATACCCTACAGTATTGGCAGTAAAAATCTTAATCTTAACCATATTCTCCCGTCCACCAAAAATAGTCATGTCTTCATGACTTTCAAATTTATCAAACTATTATTAATGACACAGTGTTCAAATAAATTCTGTGATTTCAGGACCCCCAATCCATTTGTAAATGGCAGTAATATATCTCACTATGGGAATAGACGCAACACACTGTTTCCCTGGTGTGTTATATGCCAGCCTGTCTGGGGGGGGGGGGGAGGTTTCTGACTCTCTGAGGCCTCATTATCTCATCTTCAGCTTCAACCACTCCTTCTGACCCTTTTTGTCTACCAGAGGTTGCCTCCCCATATATACGACTCGTACCTGCTGGCACCTCAGGTCCCCTCTCCATGACTGAACTCAGCTTCCTACAGTTTAAGCAGGTGCTGTTGAACATCTTCAACCTCTGCTGGTGCTAACTAGTGAGACCTCTCTCGGAAATGGGTGTCCTCAGTCACATTAATAGTGTGGCATGTGCATTTGGAGCAAGCAATATTGGGCTTGCCAGTAGAAGAGGCACCTTTGCATTCCAAAATCTTCTCAGTTAATCTCCTTTTCCATTCCTCAGGCTTCGGTGAGTCACCCAAGATGCATGACTTTGATGTTGACTTCCTCGATCCAGGAGGCTCTTTCTCTTCCATTTCTGTTGAAAAAACAGGCACTACTGTCACAGGACGAAGAGGGGCCTTTGACACCCCATATCTGAGGGTAACATTTCTTCCTGAAGAGTTCCTGCTAATCACTGTCATCACATTTGTGTAGACAACTGAAGATTTCTATAAATCAGGTCTCACCAGCACTCCTGCAGATAAGTGTGACTTTTCTTCTAGGCTATCTGGAGTGTTGGGCATTCTGACAAATTTGGGGGTTGCTCCTCCAGGACATAACATAACTGTGTATGACTGGGTGCACCAAACAGTCCTTCATTTCTGCTCATCATCCTGCCCCAGGGGAGCTTGCACCTCCTCAAATGCAGCTCTGAACACCAGGTGAATGAATGAGAGGTTCTCTTGTGGGCCAATCACGTCACGTGACCGCACAACTTGCTCCATTCGCAAGCAATTTCTCTCAGACAGCCAGCTGAATGCAGCAGTTTCTCCAACCTGAAAATGGAGGCAGACAACTTCTGTTCTTCCTCCTGGAATGTGCGCCTAAACTTCATTATCAGATCAGCTGCACTTTCAGCAGTGCCAGAAGCTTCTTCCAGAGCCTGCAGGCAATTAGCTGAGATGGCTAATGGGTTTTCTGCCTTTAGGAACCTCACTATATCGGCCGATCTACCAGTCTCGTTTTTTTTCACATTACCTGTGCACTGCCATTCACCCAGTAACTGAGCTGACTGCAGAGCCCAACATATTCTTCCTCCTCCTCAGGACTGAGCTTGACTTCCGAGCCTGCAATAACTTCGTCTGTCTGCAGATGCATGTTTGTGCTTAACAACCAGTGATGTAATCGCCAAAAGGAGCTCAGAGTTTTGAATCAACTGCTGAAGGATGCTTTAGACCTTTCACATCAAGCAACTCTTTTCCCTCACTTTGCAGAAATGAGAACAACATGTCTTTAAGATCTTCACCCTCAGCTACATGGACTGAAAATATGGACTGCCCTTGGCTCCCTCTGTAGGGTCTTCCGACCTATCACACAGTGCAACTTCAGTCACGTCACTGCTAGTTTGGACTAAAATGACATCCTTACAAGCCATTTGGTCAAAAAGCTGTTCAATGAGCAAAACTTTTACAGAACTCAGCACTCTGAATTACAGCTCATTGGGAATTCGGACATCCATCCTGCTCAAAATACAAGCATTATTTGTGGATAATCTCTTTGAAGTGCACCAAAGCTTATTCCCTACAGCATCCATAATGAAGTACCATAGTCACTTTCCTTGACACCAGTTTAAACACATGAACCAGTTAATCAATTCTTATCAGCAGTTACACAGCATTCTGTGAATTCTTGGATAATAGCCCCCGCAATTGTAACCCCCCCACCCCCCAGCGGGCTTGTAAGCAAACGTGGCTCGTTAGCTGGCTGCTCAAACAGCCCCATGGCTCAGCAGCAAGAAGATCACCTTTCATAAGCAATAGGTGTCTACAATCCGGGGTTCAGCGTGATGTTCCGATTAAAGGAACACTGATTTGAGTGAATGCTGTATAAATACTGCCCATCCACAGTGGTCAGTCGGCAAGAAATAACAGATCGTACATCACACAAAATCATAAATATTCATTTCTCTCTCTCTCTCTACTTTTCGTAATTGTTCTTTCTTATCAGTTTTATGTCTTTTTCTTGCCACTTATTCGAATACTGTATTGTGGAGGTATGGTATTGTGTACACCATCAAGTTCAGGAACAGTTATTATACTTCAACCATCAGGCTCCTGAACCACAGGGGATAACTTCACTCAAATTCACTCGCCCCATCACTGAACTGTTCCCTCAACCTGTGGACTCACTTCTAAGCACCCCAGATCTCATGTTCTCAATATTTATTGTTTATTTGTTTACTTATTTTTATTGTTTTTCTTTTTTTTGGTGTTTTCACACTTTGTTCTCCTTTGCACATTGGTTCTATATCTGTCTCTCTCTGATGGAGATTTCCATTGATCAAGTATGACAGTGGGAAAGTGTGTATGGAACTGGAGGAGATAGCAGAGGTACTTAATGAATACTTTACTTCAGTATTCACAATGGAAAAGAATCTTACAGAGGACTGAAAAGCTTGAGCATGTAGATATTAAGAAAGAGGATGTGCTGGAGTTTTTGGAAAGCATCAAGTTGGATAAGTCGCAAACTCAAGGAAATTTGCAGATGCTGGAAATTCAAGCAACACACACAAAATGCTGGTGGAACACAGCAGGCCAGGCAGCATCTATAGGAAGAAGTACAGTCAATGTTTCGGGACGAGACCCTTTGTCAGGATTAACTGAAAGAAAAGATAAGTAAGAGATTTGAAAGTAGGAGGGGGAGGGGGAAATCTGAAATGTTAGGAGAAGACCGGAGGGGAGAGATGAAGCTAAGAGCTGGAAAGGTGATTGGCAAAAGGGATACAGGGCTGGAGAAGGGAAAGGATCATGGGACGGGAGGCCTCGGGAGAAAGAAAGGGGGAAGGGAGCACCAGAGGGAGATGGAGAATAGGCAAGGAGTGATTGTGAGAGTAGAAGAGAGAGAAAAAAAGGGGAGGGGGGGAAGAAAGAGAATAAATAAACAAATAAACAAACAAACAAACAAACAAATAAATAAATAAATAGATAGATAGATAGATAGATAGATAGATAGATAAATAAATAGATAGATAAATAGATAAATAAGGGATGGGGTAAGAAGGGGAGGAGAGGCATTAATGGAAGTTAGAGAAATCAATGTTCATGCCATCAGGTTGGAGGCTACCCAGACGGAATATAAGGTGTTGTTCCTCCAACCTGAGTGTGGCTTCATCTGGACAGTAGAAGAGGCCATGGATAGACATATCAGAATGGGAATGGGATGTGGAATTAAAATGTGTGGCCACTGGGAGATCCTGAGGAAGATCCTAAGGGTGCCCCTCTCTCCTGAGGCTGTGCCCTCTTGTCCTAGACTCTCCCACAATGGGAAGCATCCTTTCCACATCCATTCTGTCTAGGCCTTTCAACATTCGAAAGGTTTCAATGAGTTCTCCCCTCATCCATTTGAATTCCGGTGAGTACAGACCCAGTTCCTCATATGATAACCCTTTCATTCCTAGAATCATCCTTGTTAACCTCCTCTGGATCCTCTCCAATGCCAGCACATCTTTTCTAAGATGTAAGGCCCAAGACTGTTCACATTATTCAAGGTGAAGCTTCACCAGTGTTTTTAAAGCCTCAGCATCACATCCTTGCTCTTGTATTCTAGACCACTCGAAATGAATGCTAACATGGCGTTTGCTTTCCTCACCACTGACTCAACCTGCAAGTTAACATTTAGGGTGTTCTGTACAAGGACTCCCAAGTCCCTTTGTATCTCAGATTTTTGGAATTTCTCCCCAAAATTCATTGAAAGTGGTGTCATGGGTTGATAGGTTCATAAAGAAAACTTTTGGCTCATTGCCTTCATAAATCACTGTACTGTGTAAGGGGGATGGGATGTTACGCCGAAGTTGTATAGGATATTAGTGAGGCCTAATTTGGAGTGTTGTGTGTAGTTTTGGTCACCTATCTACAGGAAAGATGTAAACAAGTTTGAAAGAATGCAAAGAAAATTTACAAGGTTGTTGTTGAGTCTGGAGGACCTGTGTTATAAGGAAAGATTGAACAGGTTAGGACTTCATTGCTTGGAATGTAGAAGATTGAGGGGTATAGATAGGGTAAATGCAAGGAGACATTTTCACTGATGTTGGGTGGGCCTACAACTAGAGGTCATGGGTTAAGGGTGAAAAATGAAAAATTTAAAGGGAACATGAGGGACAACTTCTTCATTTATAGGGTCGTGAGTGTGTTGAATGAGCTGCCAGTGGAAGTGGTCTATTCAAGCTGGATTTTAACGTTTAAGAGAAGTTTGGATAGGTATGTAGATGGGAGAGGAGAGGAGAGGATGGGTACATGGATGGGAGAGAAGTTTGGATAGGTATATCCAAACCTATAGGTATATAGGTATACCCAAACAGGATATACCTATATAGGATATATACAGTATATATAGGATATCCTGCAAATAGGATATACCTATATAGGTATACAGGTATATCCGAGGAAAGTTGACGAGGGTAAAGCAGTGGATGTTGTCTATATGGACTTCAGTAAGGCCTTTGACAAGGTTCCACATGGAAGGTTAGTTAGGAAGGTTCAATCGTTAGGTAGTAATATTGAAATGTATTAATGTAAATTAAAGTCCTGACAAAGGGTCTTGACCTGAAACGTTGACTGCTTCTTTCAATGGATGCTGCTCGACCTGCTGAGTTCATCCAGCTTTTTTGTACTGGGTCCGATGTTGTTTGTCATATACATTAATGATCTGGATGATGGGGTGGTAAATTGGATTAGTAAGTATGCAGATGATACTAAGGTAGGTGGCGTTGTGGATAATGAAGTAGGTTTTCAAAGTTTGCAGAGAGATTTAGACCAGTTAGAAGAGTGGGCTGAATGATGGCAGATGGAGTTTAATGCTGTTAAGTGTGAGGTGCTACATTTTGGTAGAAATAATCCAAATGGGATATACATGGTTAAATGGTAGGGCATTGAAGAATGTAGTAGAACAGAGTTATCTAGGAATAATGGTGCATAGTTCCCTGATGGTGGAATCTCATGTGGTTAGGGTGGTGAAGAAAGCTTTTGGTATGCTGGCCTTTATAAATCAGAGCATTGAGTATAGGAGTTGGGATGTAGTGTTAAAATTGTACAAGGCATTGGTAAGGCTGAATTTGGAGTATTGTGTACAGTTCTGGTCACCGAATTATAGGAAAGATGTCAACAAAATAGACAGAGTACAGAGAAGATTTACTAGAATGTTACCTGGGTTTCAGCACCTAAGTTACAGGGAAAGGTTATTCAAGTTGGGTCTTTATTCTTTGGAGCATAGAAGGTTGAGGGGGACTTGATAGAGGTATTTAGAATTATGAGGGGGATAGATATAGTTGACATGGATAGGCTTTTTCCATTGAGAGTAGGGGAGATTCAAACAAGAGGACATGATTTGAGAGTTAGGGGGAAAAAGTTTAAGGGTAACACGAGGGGAAATTTCTTTACTCAGAGAGTGGTAGCTGTGTGGAACGAGCTTCCAGTAGAAGTGGTAGAGGCAGGTTTGGTGTTGTCATTTAAAGTAAAATTGGATAGATATATGGACAGGAAAGGAATGAGGGTTATGGGCTGAGTGCAGGTCAGTGGGACTAGGTGAGAGTAAGTGTTCAGCACAGACTAGAAGGGTCGAGATGGCCTGTTTCCGTGCTGTAATTGGTATATAATTATATGGATGGGAGAGGTGTGGAAGGTGTGGAAGGTCCGGGTGCAGGTAGATGAGTAAGATGGTAAGGTGGTTCTGCACGGACTAGATGGACTGAAGGGCTTGTTTCTGTGCTACAGTTCCCCATGACTTTATGACAATAGAACCCATTAAAAAGACTGTTGAACACCCAATATGCAGGAATAAACTGTGCAAACAGCAAAAACAAACAACGGAAGTTGATGGAAGTGACTCCACAGCCGAGAAGTGAGTCGTTACTGTGGCCTGTTAGTTGTAGGCTCAGCCTAATCCAGTGCAGAGATGAGTAAACCTCACCAACCAGAGAGGTGAACCAGCCTGCCCCTCACCTCCAGCCCTGACTCCCTGGCCCAGCTCTTAAATCATCCAAACTTTGCATCGTTCCTTGCTCTCAGACTCGGGCTAATACATTTATTTTGAACTTCGAGAAGTTGCATTATGGTAGCTCGTACACAAGTCAAGTAACCATAAACTGTAACCTGGGGGAAGTCTACGTTACAA
This sequence comes from Hypanus sabinus, assembly GCF_030144855.1. Classification (NCBI taxonomy): domain Eukaryota; kingdom Metazoa; phylum Chordata; class Chondrichthyes; order Myliobatiformes; family Dasyatidae; genus Hypanus; species Hypanus sabinus. The sequence continues at coordinate 5,291,859 of NC_082715.1, forward strand.
TGCTGTATAAAAATATAACCAGTTACTGTCCCTCAGGCTAAGAACCTTTCACTCCAGACCTCTTGTTGTCTTTTTTCCTTTTGAAAATGTCAACACTTACTGGAGGGTTTCTCATGCTGTTTGCATCAAACGTCTCCATGAATAAGCCCAGGCGCTTGAGTGCTAGAAACCAATTGAACTGTAAAGAGCAGAAGCAGTTTGTCAAAGTCTCCCAAGATAAACCAGTAGGTAGCCTCAGCATCTCAAATTTATCCTGAAATATACATTCAAGGAAGATGCCATTCAGCAAACCACTGGGGACAAAGATGAATAACAAATTACCCCTGGAGACCAATGAAGAACAAACAATTATGACAGATGCTTCTCTTACCTTCAAATCACTTCTCAGAAGACACATTACTTGTGAAGCATGAATACCTTAGAGAGACTTGCTGACAGATCAGGAGCTTTGTTGCAGTTATGCATCAGCAGTTTGATGGAAATGAATTCTAGATTCATCATACATTCAGAAGTAATTTAGTGCAATCTATTTCAAATGACAATGCTTGAGATTTTTAAAACTGGTATCCACTTAACTGATCATCTACTGCCCATTATGTTGCTGGAGTTTAGACAACAATGAAGGTTCTCCTTCTCTGTCCATGGCCACGCAGATGTAGAAGGATTCTTCCTCACTCCTTCTGTAATAGATTTGTTTTACCCATCAGGGTTTTTAGCCCTGCTCTGAACCTCCAACCTAGAGGACTGATGGACCATTCGTAGTCTGGCCTCTACCCTTTGACCTATTTGGCTTGGGTGACCCTACCAAGAGCCAAAGCATAAAGCCCTGACTCCAGTCAACACAGGACACTGGAGCACAGGCCACTGAAGCACACAAGCCTCCAAACCATGACAAGATCGTGGTCCTCTTGGAGGCTTAACTGATCAGTAGTCGCTCAGAGCACGAACAAGGATGATATTTATAACAGTAGACCGCATTACAGGCCCTTTGGCCGATCATGTTGTGCCAATTGATATAAACCTACTTCACCATCAATCTGTCCTTCCCTGCTAGAGTTCGTAAGCCTCCAGCTCTCCTCTGACAATATGCCTATCTAAGAGTCCCTTAATTTTCCCCTTTGTATTCTGATTGCAACATATAAGATTGTTAAGGGATTGGACAAGATAGAAGCAGGAAATATGTTCAAGATGCTGGGAGAGTCCAGTATCAGAGGGCATGGTTTGAGAATAAGGGGTAGGTCATTTAGGACAGAGTTAAGGAAAAACTTCTTCTCCCAGAGAGTTGTGGGGGTCTGGAATGCACTGCCTCGGAAGGCAGTGGAGGCCAATTCTCTGGAAGCTTTCAAGAAGGAGCTAGATAGGTATCTTATGGATAGGAGAGTCAAGGGATATGGGGACAAGGCAGGAACCGGGTATTGATAGTAGATGATCAGCCATGATCTCAGAATGGCGGTGCAGGCTCGAAGGGTGGAATGGTCTACTTCTGCATCTATTGTCTATTGTATCGGCCTCTCCCACCTGCCGGCACCCACCACTCTGTGTAAAAAACCTACCTCTGACATCTCGACTAAACCTTCTTCCACTCGTCTTAATGGATATTTAAAGTTCAAAGTAAATTTGTTATCAAAGTACATGCATGTCACCATATATGACCCTGAAATTCATTTTCTCAAAGGTTTCAAAGGTACATTTAATGTCAGAGAAATGTACTGTATACAATATTCATCTTGAAATGCTTTTTCTTCTCAACCATCCACAAAAACAGAGGAATGTCCCCAAAGAATGAATGACAGTTAAGTGTTAGCACCCTGAAGTCCCCCGAGCTCCCCTCCCTCCCACGCGTAAGCGTCAGCAATCAACAATCTCCCCTACCCCCACCGGCAAAAAAAAGCATCGGCTCCCAACATCGAGCACTCCAGTGCGACAGAGCCACAGCAGAGACACAGACTCGCAGTAATCCTGAGACTGCTCGTTCACCCAGCACTCGACATATCGCAGGCTCTCTCTCTCCCTAATGAGAGAGAAAGAGGCATTACTGTTTCACAGCGAGAGGGGAGACATAACAAACAACCCACTGATTTACGATGTTAAAAGTCTATTGCGTCGCTTTTTCCAAGCTCTGTGCCCAAAGATCGCGGGTCTCTGGGCACACAGCCTTAGATCTTCCATCTCCCACGACACACCGGTCTTCTGCTCGGACACTGACCTCCGATCCCCCCATCTCCAGAGCCACGAAAACTCGAAGGTGAGCAGAGCTCTCAGGACGAGCCCTCGGCGTGCCGAGCAACGGCCAGACGTGAAACCTCGAGTGCGAGTCCCATTCCCGCAAAGCACTTTAGTCAACATGAACCTCCAGATCAGGGTCTTCAAAATAACTCTGAAAAGGAAAAATAAAGATATTAAAGATGGAAATAGAGCTATTTCCGAAGACGCAAGCAAAGGAGTCGCCATTAACCCTCCTAAGCTCCACCTTCTCGCGGGCATACTCTACATATCTATAGAAAAATAACCGTAACAGAAGCAACGAAAGGTCAGGGCATTCAACCACAGTGCAGAAGACAACAAAGCATACAAAGAAATAGTAATACATAAATAAGCAATAAATATTAAGAACATGAGATGAAGAGTCCTTGCAATTGAGTCCATTGGTTGTGGGAACATTTCAATGATGGGGCAAGTGAAGTTGAGTGAAGTTATTTCTTGTGATTCAAAAGCTAAATGGTTGAGGGGTAATAATTGTTCCTGAGCCTGATGGTGTGGGTCCTCAAGCTCTTGCACCTTCTTCCTGAGAGCTGCAGTGAGAAGAGAGCATGTCCTAGGTGATGGGGATCCCTGATGATATATTGCTTTCTGGCTACAGTGCAATGTGTAGATGTGCCTAATGATTGGGAGGGCTTTACCAGTGAGGGTCATATCCTATATTTTTGTAGGATTTCACATTGGTTTTCCCTACCCCAGGCTGTACTGGGGAATAATAAACCTGATTCTGAGAAGAAATTCTCTGGCTCTCCATTTTACCTATGCATCTCCGTCAAATCTCATTCTCCTTCACTCCTAAGTCAAAAGCATTAGCTTGCTCAACCTTTCAATAAGAGACATTCTCTCTAATCAAGGCAGCTTCCTGATAAATCACCTCTGCAGACTCTTTAAAGCTTCTACATCCTCCAGGTGTGATCAAACCAGAGTTTAATAGAGCTGCAACATAAGAGTTCTTTGAGGATATAATGAGTGCATTGAATAGAGGGGAACATGTGGAAGTTGTAAACTTGGAGTTCCGTAAGGCATTCAATAAAGTGCCACATAAAAGACTTATCCATAAGATACGGATGCATGGAGTTTGAGGTAATGCGAGGGCATCCTTAGGTTAGGGTTGACCCTGGATGTTGCTTCCTAGCTGTCTAGATATGCAAGCATTGCAGGAGTTACCAGTCAGCATTGAACTCAATGTAGGACTGCCTTAGGAACTCCAGCTTGGATTTTTTCCCAAAGCCTTCCCCATGAGTAGGTATAACTGCAAGGCAGTGGAGGTTTGAGATTAGAGTTTGCCTATTCCTAGATGAGCTGCCAACCACAGCTGATAAGCCCTATTTTTCCAAAGCAACTGGTTTTAAAGTGCCAGTAACCCACCTTTGCTCCTTCTCGTGTCAGTAGAAATGGTTCCGCCGGGTTAGTAACTAATCCACAAGTGAGGGCCAGGAGCTGGACTTGTTTGTCAGATGCCGTTTGAGATAAACACCATTGGGAACATTTAGTAGGCAGTGGGAGCTTGTCCCCATTTCCTCCCCACTTTAACAACCTTAAGGAACCTGAGGTAATGTATTAGCAAAGGTAGAGGATTGGTTAACCAGTAGAAGGCAATGAGTTAGAATAAATGAGTGTTTCTCGGGTTGGCTGTCAGGGGTAGGTGCTGGGCTTGCGACTTTTCATGGTGCACATTGAGGATCTGGAAAAGGGAACCGAGTGTAGTGTATCTAAGTTTGCTGATGACATTAAACTGAGTGGAAAAGCAAATTGTGCAGATGATGCGAAGAGTCTGCAGAGGGATATGGGTAAGTTAATTGTGCTGTTTCTAATTATCTTCAGATCCAGTATTGAGAGGGGTTTTGGAGTGGGCTGGTGGCATCTAAAACTTTATAGTTACGATTACCATTTGAAGTTTGAGGAAATTTGTTATGTCACCAGAGACTCCAGCAAATTTCTACAGGTGTACCATAGAGAGCATTCTAATTGGTTGCATCACCATCTGGTACGGAGGGGCCAATGCACAGGATCGAGAAAAGCTGCAGAAGTTGTCAACTCAGCCAGCTCCATCGTGGTCACTGGCCTCCCCAGCATTGAGGACACCTTCATAAGACGATGCCTCAAAAAGGTATCATTCTTCATGAAGGACCCTTACCACGCAGGAGAAGTCCTCTTCTCATTATTATCATCAGGGTGGAAGTATAGGGCTCAGTTATTTAGGAACATTAATTTCCCTCAACTATCAGGTTTTTGAACTGGCCATAAACACTACCTCACTATTTTACTCTCTTTTTGCACCATTTCTTTATTTTTTTAATATGCTATTACTGTCATTTACAGTATTTTTATTATTATACTGTACTGCTGCCACAAAACACCAAACAGCACAATATTGGTCTGTGATAATAAGTCTGACTCTGATGCCATGAGATTCATTGGCCGTAAATGTCAGTGACCAGATGTTCAGGATTTAGTTCCTGCTGCTGTCAGTGAGTTTGTATGTTTACCATTTGAAGTTCGAGGAAATTTGATATGTCACCAGAGACTCCAGCAAATTTCTACAGATATACCATGAAGAACATTCTAACTAAAAGAGAGTTTGTTCGTTTCGGCTGTTACTATGCTAGGTGACAGATTTCAGAGTGGACGTCAGTGTATAAATACAGAAATCTCCCATATTGTTCCTTGCTAAAGTTCAGGTAAAATAATTGCTTGCTGGTTACCCTGGGAGATGTGTTCCTCTGCTAAAAGCCTCTCCCTTGAGTTTCATCCTCGGCTCTCCACCAATAACTCGCCCTTCATTGTGTGTCCTCTGCTTATTCTATCAGCTCCTGCTTTATTACAAGGACTGTACACAACAATTCATCCATACCTGGGCATCAGCTGGTTGGGGCAGAAGCCTTGGTATATCCAGGGCATCTTCTAAAGGTGGCATCCATCATTAAGGATCCCCATCACCCAAGATATGCCTGCTTCTCATTGATACCAGGAGGGAGGAGGTACTGGAGCCTGAAGATTCACTCTCAGTGTTTCGAGACCAGCTTCTTCCCCTCCATCGTCAGATTTCTGAATGGACAATGAACTCATGAACACTACCTCAGTAGGTTTTTTTCTATTTTTTCTCTTTTTTTGCACTGCTTATTTAATTTAATTAAATTTCTAATTTTAATTTACAGTTTTATCACTATATGCTGCACTGGCTGCTGCTGCAAAACAACACATTTCATATCACACGTCAGTGATGTCCGAATGAATCCATCAGTCTGCACTCGGTCTTAGTAAACCATAAAAATAAAACAATCCACATAGTTTTGCTTGCTGTTATTGTAGTGCTGCAAGATGCAATTGTTGCTAAGCAATACTGAACTTAGTTTGGACTAAAAGACAGGAATCAAACAAGAAAGCACAACTGATTAGTCTTGCAATATGATAATGAATTCCAAAAGAACCGTTATGAGATATACACGTTTCCTTTGCAAGCAGATCTGTGAAGCCAATCCTTGAAGTCCATTCACAGAAAGGTAATTTAGATCAAACAATTAAACAATACAGTCTTTGAACTTTGGAATGCTTGAAGACATTGTCAAGAATGATATCTAGAACACTATAGCTCAGTACAAGAACTTCAGCCCATGATTTTGTGCCAACCTTTTAATCTTTCCCAAGATCAATCTAACTCTTCCCTCCCACATACCGCTCTATATTTCCATCCTCTATGTCCCTATCTAAGATTCTCTTAAATGACTCTAATGTATCTGCCTCTACCACCACCTATGGCACTGTGTTCCTCACTCCCACATAACCCTCCATTTTTCTTTCATCTTTTTCCCTATCTAATAGTCTCTTAAATGGCCCTAAAGTATCTGCCTCTAACTCCATTACCTATTAACTGCTTTCAGTGGAGTACGCCTCAAATGGCCTCTGACAACCAAGTCCAGCTCCTGGCCTTCACGTGTGGCTTAGCTACTAAGCCTGGTGGAACTGTTTCTACTGACAGGAGAAAGGGTAAAGGTAAGTTACTGGTGTCTTAAAACCAGTCGCTTCAGGCGGATGGGGCTCATCAGCCATAGCTGGCAGCTGATCTAGGAGAAGGAAAACTCTGATCTCAAACCTCTGCTGCCTTGTGGCTCTACCCACTCATGGGGAAGGCTTTGTGAGTAAACCCCAAAGCAAAAATCCAGAGCTGGAGTTCCTATGGAAGTCCTATGTTGAGTTGAACGCTGACTGGCAAGTCCTGCGATGCTGCTGGTACCAAACTGTATCGCTCTCTGCCGTTCCTTTGGGTTGGTGAGGGGGAGCCTGCTGCATGGGCAACTGCTTGCTATCCATTTCATACTGCCCAGGCTTGTGTATCTAGTCAGCTAGGATGCAATATCCAGGGTCAACCATGACCAACAGAGAACCTCAAGTCTATTAAGTAACCTCTCATACTTTTTGCTTTGAAAATAGAACACAGAACAGTATAGTGTAGGAATGGGCACTTCAGCCCACAATGTTATACTGATCCAATTATTAGTAATAAAATGGCCAGACAACCCAATCCTTTCTGCCTTCACACTGTCCACATCCTTCCATTTCCCTCACATTCAGAACCAGAATCAGGTTTATTATCACCGGCATGTGTCGTAAAATTTGTTAACTTAGCACAGCAGTTCAATACAATATATGGCCAAGAGGAAGAAGAAGAAGAAGAAGAAGAAGAAGAAGAAGAAGAAGAAGAAGAAGAAGAAGAAGAAGAAGAAGAAGAAGAAGAGGAAGAAGAAGAAGAAGAAGAAGAAGAGGAAGAAGAAGAGGAAGAAGAAGAAGAAGAAGAAGAAGAAGAAGAAGAAGAAGAAGAAGAAGAAGAAGAAGAAGAAGAAGAAGAAGAAGAAGAAGAGGAAGAAGAAGAAGAAGAAGAAGAAGAAGAGGAAGAAGAAGAAGAAGAAGAAGAAGAAGAAGAAGAAGAGGAAGAAGAAGAGGAAGAAGAAGAAGAAGAAGAAGAAGAAGAAGAAGAAGAAGAAGAAAAGAGGAAGAAGAAGAAGAAGAAGAAGAAGAAGAAGAAGAAGAAGAGGAAGAAGAAGAGGAAGAAGAAGAGGAAGAAGAAGAAGAGGAAGAAGAAGAAGAAGAGGAAGAAGCTAAATAAATAAATCGATTACAGTAAATGTAATTGAATAGATTAAAAATTGTGCAAAAATAGAAATAATATATATATTAAAAAACTGAAGTAGTGTCCAAGGGTTCAATGTCCATTTAGGAATCGGATGGCAGAGGGCAAGAAGCTGTTCGTGAATCATTCAGTATGTACCTTCGGGCTTCTGTACCTCCTACCTGATGGTAACAGTGAGAAAAGGGCATGCCCTGGGTGCTGGAGGTCCTTAACAATGGATGCTGCCGTTCTGAGACACCATTCCCTAAAGGTCCTGGGTACTTTGCAGGCTAGTGCCCAAGATGGAGCTGACTCGATTTACAACCTTCTGGAGCTTCTTTTGGTCCTGTGCAGTAGTACCCCCACCCACAACCCCCATACAAGACAGTGATGCAGCCTGTCAGAATGCTCTCCATGGTACATCTATAGAAGTTCATGAGTGTTTTTAGTGACATACCAAATCTCTACAAACTCTAATGAAGTATATTCACTCTCTTGCCTTCTTTATAGCTGCATCAATATGTTGAGACCAGGTTAGTTCCTCAGAGATCTTGACACCCAGAAACTTGAAACTCTAACTCTCTCCATTTCTGATATCTCTTTGAGGATTGGTATGTGTTTCTTCGTCTTACCCTTCCTGAAGTCCACAATCAGCTCTTTTGTCTTACTGACATTGAATGCCAGGTTGTTCCTGCGATACCACTCTACTAGTTGGCATATCTCACTCCTGTACACCCTCTTGTCTCCATCACAGATTCTACCAAGAATGGTTGTACATGTGCCTATCTAAACATCTTTTAAAATCCCCTGATGTATCTGTCTCTACCAGCACCCCACACAACACATTCCAGGCACCCACCACTCTCTGTGTATAACATCTCTTTCGAAATGATCCCTCTCACTTTAAATGCATGCCCTCTGGTATTAGATATTCCAAACCTGGGAAACGATGCTACCTTTGCCTCTCATAATCTTATAGACCTCTTTCAGATTTCCACTCAGCCTCCGCTGCTCCAGAGTAAAACATCCTAATTTTGTTCAACCTCTTGTTATAGCACATGCTTTGATCAAGATTTACTTTATTTCAAATTACGTCTCATGCCACACAACCTTCCATGATGTTTTTTTGAGGAATCTGCAACAAAGATCTGAATATTTAACATTATGCAGAGATATGAACTCTAGCACAAGTTTACAATATCAGGCGATGTCACGGTTGTTACCGTCAGTGATGATGTTCCAGTCTTACCCCAGAGACCCAAGCAGAAAATAAAGATGACACCCTGGGTAGTGTTAAGAGAGTTCTGCACTTTGGAGGTAACTCTATCTTTGGTGAAAAGTTAAACTGGTTCTCAATAAAATGCTAATAAAGAATTGGAAACAGTAAGTACATTCTAGTTCCTGGATGTCAACATCTCTGAGGATCTATCCTGGGCCCATCATGGGCACTAACCACTCCAGCATGAAGGAAACCTTCAAAAGATGATGTCTTAAAAAGACAGCATCCATTTATAAGGGCCTCCATCACCCAGGACATGCCTTTTCTCATTGCTACAATCAGGAAGGAGGCACAGGAGCCGAAGACACATCTCAACAATTCAGGAATAGCTTCTTCCCCTCTGCCATCTAATTTCTGAAGGGACATTGAACCCATGAACAGAACCTCAGTACTTTTGTATTTCTATTTTTGCACTACTTATTTAACTATTTATATATATATATACTGTAATTCACAGTTTTTCTATATTATCATCATCATATATTGCATTGTATTGCTACTGCAAGGTCAACACATTTCAGTGATATTGATTCTGAAATGAGAGAATGAGACAGCTGGATAATTATTGGAGTCAGATTACTGAATTAACATTTCATTAAATACTAAATTTCTTGGATTACCAATAGCATTATTTGATGCATTGAATGCCTGACTGGGCTAATCCAGAGCCTAAGGGTCGAGTAAAGGAGATTGTGGACTTGCAGCGAGTTGCGCTAGAATGCTAAACGTCTTTTCCACATTGAATTACCTGAGGCTTTGAAGATTGTTTAATGCCATTTCCTGTAGTAGTGGTTGTCTGTTTTGTTTGACAATGACAGGAGTTCTTAAAGTTGCACTGGGGCAGTTCTTCCCTCTCGACCTCAGAAATCTGGGTCCAGTGTCACAAACTGGGATTGTCCTTGGTTGCAATGGATGACTATGACATCTTCTATACCCTGTCAAGTCCTTTGCTCTTCAAAGAGCATTGAAATATTGCTTTTCTAGCCATTGGACCTCACTGTAGATCTCATCTGGCCAGTCCACATTGCTATCTTCATGTGCTAGGACAGGCATGTCCCTTTTTCATTGGGTATGAGGCCACTGGCTACCCTCACCTGGTTTAGCTCACCTGAGGAAGCGGTGTACCTGAGTGCAGCCACTGTCACATGCAAACAGCCACTTGGAGCTACAGGTGAGAGGTGAGTGTCTGGTGGGGACCAAAGGTGAGTGAGCTGCCCCAGAACGGACACAACCCCTTCACCAGAGCTGCTACCCCTCCCTGAACACTCCATACACCCCTGTCATTTCTTGTACACAAGAGTAAAGGAGACTAATATAATTGTTTCTCTGGATCTGATGCAGCGTAGAGTAAACCACAAAAGATAAAGACCATAACCTTTCACTCCATTGTCTCCTTACTCCGACAACATTCAAAACTGTTTAATGTCATTTCTAGTACACAAGTGTAAAGGAATAAGACAATTTTTTTTGCTGCACGACAACAAATTTCATGACAAATATCAATGATAATAAACCTGATCCTGATTCAGGTTCTGATATGGGGACCATGCAAGAAATTATATAATTGGCCAGAATCTTGCTGAATGACTATGTTCGAAGGTTGTCAGGCGCAGTCCTTCTTTTGTTCTTTAAGATTCAAGGTGGTATAGATAGAGAAAAAGCAGGCAGGTTTTTCCACTGAGGTTGGCTGGGGTAACAAGCAGAGGTCATGGGTTAAGGTTGAAAAGTGAAAAGTTGAAGGGGGAACACGAAGGGAAACTTCTTCACTCAGAGGGTGCTAAGAGTGTGGAGTCAGCTGTCAGCAAGCATGCGAGCTCGATTTCAACATTTAAGAGAAGTTTGGATAGGAGCATGGAGGGCTATGGTTCCTCAGCATGTTAATGGGACTAGGCAGTTCAAATGTTTTGGTATGGACCAGATGGGCCAAATAGCCTGTTTGTGTGCTGAGGGTTTCTATGGTCCTATAACTATTCAGGATAGTTTATTGTCTTTCTTCAGAACACTGGTATAAAGGATCACAAAAGGATTGTTAACTGGATATGATGCAACCACTATGAGCATAAATAAACACAATAAATATAACTATATAAGACAGCTAATATACAAAGATTGATTGTAAATCCATAAAGTTATAAACTGCACAGGTGCGTTTGTATGTAATGTGACTGACAGCAGATGACAAAGTAGTGGTGGTTGGGGGTGTGGAGGGGTGGGTTAGTGGGTGGAGGTGTCGATCAGACTCACTGCTTGGGGAAAGTGACTGTTTCTGAGTCTGGGAGTGGAGGGGTCGGTCAGTGGGTGGAGGTGTTGATCAGCCTCACTGCTTGGGGAAAGTGACTGTTTCTGAGTCTGGGAATGGAGGGGTGGGTCAGTGGGTGGAGGTGTTGATCAGTCTCACTGCTTGGGGAAAGTGACTGTTTCTGAGTCTGGGAGTGGAGGGGTGGGTCAGTGGGTGGAGGTGTTGATCAGCCTCACTGCTTGGGGAAAGTGACTGTTTCTGAGTCTGGGAGTGGAAGGGGGGTGGGTCAGTGGGTGGAGGTGTTGATCAGCCTCACTGCTTGGGGAAAGTGACTGTTTCTGAGTCTGGGAGTGGAGGGGTGGGTCAGTGGGTGGAGGTGCCGATCGGCCTCACTGCTTGGGGAAAGTGACTGTTTCTGAGTCTGGGAGTGGAGGGGTGGGTCAGTGGGTGGAGGTGTCGATCAGCCTCACTGCTTGGGGAAAGTGACTGTTTCTGAGTCTGGGAGTGGAGGGGTGGGTCAGTGGGTGGAGGTGTTGATCAGCCTCACTGCTTGGGGAAAGTGACTGTTTCTGAGTCTGGGAGTGGAGGGGTGGGTCAGTGGGTGGAGGTGTTGATCAGACACACTGCTTGGGGAAAGTGACTGTTTCTGAGTCTGGGAGTGGAGGTGTGGGTCAGTGGGTGGTGGTGTTGATCAGTCACACTGCTTGGGGAAAGTGACTGTTTCTGAGTCTGGGAGTGGAGGGGTGGGTCAGTGGGTGGAGGTGTTGATCAGCCTCACTGCTTGGGGAAAGTGACTGTTTCTGAGTCTGGGAGTGGAGGGGTGGGTCAGTGGGTGGTGGTGTTGATCAGACTCACTGCTTGGGGAAAGTGACTGTTTCTGAGTCTGAGAGTGGAGGGGTGGGTCAGTGGGTGGTGGTGTTGATCAGACTCACTGCTTGGGGAAAGTGACTGTTTCTGAGTCTGGGAGTGGAGGGCTGGGTCAGTGGGTGGAGGTGTTGATCAGCCTCACTGCTTGGGGAAAGTGACTGTTTCTGAGTCTGGGACTGGAGGGGTGGGTCAGTGGGTGGATGTGTTGATCAGCCTCACTGCTTGGGGAAAGTGACTGTTTCTGAGTCTGGGACTGGAGGGCTGGGTCAGTGGGTGGAGGTGTTGATTAGCCTCACTGCTTGGGGAAAGTGACTGTTTCTGAGTCTGGGAGTGGAGGGGTGGGTCAGTGGGTGGAGGTGTTGATCAGCCTCACTGCTTGGGGAAAGTGACTGTTTCTGAGTCTGGGACTGGAGGGCTGGGTTATGGGTGGAGGTGTTGATCAGTCTCACTGCTTGGGGAAAGTGACTGTTTCTGAGTCTGGGAGTGGAGGGGTGGGTCAGTGGGTGGAGGTGCTGATCAGACTCACTGCTTGGGGAAAGTGACTGTTTCTGAGTCTGGGAGTGGAGGGGTGGGTCAGTGGGTGGATGTGTTGATCAGCCTCACTGCTTGGGGAAAGTGACTGTTTCTGAGTCTGGGAGTGGAGGGGTGGGTTATGGGTGGAGGTGTTGATCAGCCTCACTGCTTGGGGAAAGTGACTGTTTCTGAGTCTGGGAGTGGAGGGCTGGGTCAGTGGGTGGAGGTGTTGATCAGCCTCACTACTTGGGGAAAGTGACTGTTTCTGAGTCTGGGAGTGGAGGGCTGGGTCAGTGGGTGGAGGTGTTGATCGGCCTCACTGCTTGGGGAAAGTGACCGTTTTGAGTCCGGTGATTCCGATCTGGGTGCTTTGTAGCCTCTCCCCTGACGAGAGTGGGACAAACAGTTCATCAGCAGTGTGGGTAGGATTTTTCATAATGTTATCAGCCCCTTTTCTGTCACCTTTCTGTTTGGAATTGATATTTTTTTTCAAAATCTATAAAAGTTGTTTATTTATTTTAGAAGAAAATGAATGTGTTGACTAGTTTGTTTTCTGCAGAGATCTGTTACTTATTTAAGAAGAAGCTCCGGCATCTGACAGTTTGGTGCTTAAGGTTTGCTGCTGCACTCTGAAAATAACCACATTTCTGTGTGAGCAGAGGTAAAATTTATTTTAAATTCCCCTTGCTGGAAAGGGTGTAATTTTGTCCTTGTATAGAAATACCTAAGCCCGGACAAATTCTTTCTAACAATGAGCTATTAATTCATTTGCAAGTTTTGTTGAGCTCTGCTTGGCAGGAGGAATGCAGGCTGCATTATAATAAAACAAAAAAATTCCTTTATTCATGGAAAGGATTCACTCAGTGTTCTCATTTGCAGAGACATCAGTGTCGCTAACACAGCTGAAACCATTACTGGATCTGTTGTAACTCAAAGCAGAGAGCCTATAATAGCAGCACACAGCACAGACCTTGGAACAGAAATAAATCAATGATTCCAGTAGGCAGTGTTGGATTTATTTTTGCACATTACCATGATTTCTGTGGGTTTACATCATTACATCGGTTTTGCAATGAGTGCCACTGTTTCAGAACTGTTCATTATATCTATTGGATGAATGAAATTTTCACCTGGGCGTTTCGAAGCATTGTCATAGAGTTATAAAACACAGTTTCACTAATGGCTACAATATCATAATTCTGCATACTGTTCCATGCCTTGAGCTCATCCACCTTTCTTACAATCGTCATCATGATGTGCCATACTCTGCTAGAGCCTCAGCGACCACTTTCTTCCACTGCGATCTGTCAGCAGTCAAACCTCTTGCATCTCTGGCGGTGAGACTGGTCCACTTTTTGATGATTGTCGATCCGGGTTGTCCTCTGTCTGCCTCAGGAGTGGCTTCTTTCCACTCTGCCCTCAAGCACAGTGTGTTCCAGTGTGTCATCAGTTCTTGAGATGTGTCCAAAATAATGAAGTTTCCTTTGGAGAACAGTTTCCAGAAGTATGGGTTTCGTGCCAATCTTTTCTAGAATGAAATTGTTGAGTTTCCTTTCAATGTATGATACCCTGAGGATCTGTGTTTCTTACACTACTCCTTGTATAGCTCAGGACATTAGTCCCACCATATTGAACCTTTTGATTTCTGACCTTAAACATAGGCTTAACAACATCTGTGTCCACAACCTCTCTACCATCTGTCTCCACAACCTCTTCAACATCTGTTCTGGCTCCTGTGGTTTCCATCTCTCTGCAATCCTAGTTTAAACCACCACCTCCCCTCCTTTCCCCACCTTAATGCAGCACTACTAAACCTTCCTGCTAGGTTATTAATCTCCTCCAGTTCATTCTTAATCTATCTCTTCTGTATAGCTTCCACCTTCTCTAAAAGAAAGCCAAATTATCCACAATTCTAGCACTCTCCCTCCTATACTAAATCCTTAGCCACATGCTAAACTGTACGATCTTCCTATTTCTGGCCCCACTGGCATGTTGCATGGTTAGCAATCCCAAGAACACAACCCAGGAGGTTGTGTCCTTTAACTTAGTCAAATGTGTCAGTATTACAGTGGAGTAAAGGGAATTACAAAGACATGAAAGAGGAGTTGGCCAGAATTGATTGGAAAAGAACACTGGCAGGGATGATGGCAGAGCAGCAATGGCTGGAATTTCTGGAAGCAATTCAGAAGGCACAGGAAATATGCATCCCAAAGAGGAATAGGTATTCTAAAGGAAAGATAACACATCTGTGCCAAAGAAGAGAAGTCAAAGACAACATAAAAGGCAAAGAGAGGGCATATAATAGAGCAGAGATTAATGGGAAGTTAGAGGATTGGGAAGCTTTCAAATACCAACAGAAGGCAAGTAAAGAAGTCATGAATTAGGTAAAGATGCAATTTGTTAGTAAGCTAGCCAAGAATATTAAAGAGGATATCCAAAGTTTCTTCAGATACATGAAGTGTAAAAGAGAGGCAAGAGTGGATATTGGATCACTGGAAAGTGATGCTGGAGAGGTAGCAATGGAGGACAATGAAATAGTGGACAAGCTAAGTAAATGTTTTCCATTAGTCTTCACTGTGGAAGACACTAGCAGTATGGTTGAAGTTCCAGGTATCAGGGGGCATGAAGTGTGTGAAGTTACCATAACTGTAGAGAAGATTCTAAAAGAAGAAAACTAAAGGTCTGAAGGTAGGTAAGTCATCTGCACCATACGGTGTACACCACAGAGTTCTGAAAGAGGTGGCTGAAGAGTCTGTGGAGGTACTAGTAATGATCTTTCAGGTTTCCAGTGACACCATTGTCAAGAATGGCAACTTAAGTCACTAGCTCCTTCAGAAAAATGCATATTAAGCCCTGTTAACCCAACAAATATAATATTTTTTGAAAAAGATTTGAACTGAAAAGAGGGGCAAGAATGGGAAAAAAGAATGGAAATAAAAAAAAGCAACACTGCGGAGCCTGCGTCCGAGAGGAGTGCAGTGAGTGGCTCTCCTACCTGACCGCGTACTAGCGAGGCGGACACTGGGCCTCATTCAGGTGAAGCGGCGAATATGATCGAAATCCTGAAAGAGATAAGGGAGTTCCAGAAAGAAATAGAGCAGCAGCTCAGTAATATTAAGTCAGAGCTCGCCAGCATCAATCAAAGAATAGCGGTGACAGAGACTCGAATTGAGAAGGTGGAAGATCGCGTTCAAAACGTGGAACGGATACTGAGTAAGACAATAAAAATATTACATCATCAAGAAGGTAAACTGCTTGACTTGGAGGGAAGATCACAGCGGAAAAATATCAGAATCTCCAATGTTCCCGAAGGAGCAGAGGGCTCGTTGGAAAGTTACTGCGGGATGCGCTGGATTTTCCCTCGGCTATGGAGCTGGAAGTCAAAAGAGCCCATCATGCACTCGTCCCGAAACCTACCCAGGATAGAAAGCCATGCTCAAAAATAATTAAGTTCCTTTGGTACAGCACCAAGGCGGAGATTCTACAAAGGGCCTGGGGTAAGAAGAGAGTGTTTTTAGATGATAAATTAATATATTTTGACCAAGATTACCCCCCCCCCCCGCAGTCCTGCAGAAACGCAAAGAATGCTCTGAAGTAAAGCGAGTACTAAAGCAAAAAAATATTAGATTTCAAACTCCGTACCCTGCTAAACTTTGAGTGTTTTATGACAACGGGATGAGGTTGTACTAGACAGTGGAAGAGGCGACTACAGACATGAAGGCCAGAGGGTTGCCCGTCAACATGACCAAAACAAAGGAAAGCCTGACTGAAGAATATCCCGCTCGGATTGGGAAATAGTGCGAGAATCGAGAAGGCAGGAGACAGGAGGAGGCTGAGAGAAATATAT
Source organism: Hypanus sabinus (assembly GCF_030144855.1). Taxonomy (NCBI): domain Eukaryota; kingdom Metazoa; phylum Chordata; class Chondrichthyes; order Myliobatiformes; family Dasyatidae; genus Hypanus; species Hypanus sabinus. Next base: position 5,307,970 of record NC_082715.1, read on the forward strand.
CAGGAAGAGACTGGGAGTTTCCCAAAGGCAGTCCTCACCCCCTTCAGAAGAGCCATAAGGTTTGGCTAACTTTAAAAATGTTGATAAGCTAAACAGAAGCAAAAGTACACGGTGATATACCTGTCTCCAGAAATACTTATTATAATGTGGATTTTATATTACGTAGTTGTTATTCTTTATCCGCTCACTTACTCCTTTTCCCCCACCAAAATGAGAATATATATGTGCATATATGTGTATGTATGTAATATATGTGTGAGTGTGTGTGTGTGTGTGTGTGTGTGTGTGTGTGTGTGTGAGTGTGTGTGTGTGTGTGTGTATATATTTGTGTGTGTGCATATATATATATATATATATATAGGAGGAGTAGACTGGGAAACCCTTTCTGTGTAATGGATTTGTTCACTGACTTTTATGAATACTGCAATGGGCGCCCTCAACTTGCAAGTAGGAGGGGTTATCCCCCACAGCTAACCATTTCCTTTAGCTCAAAGCAGGGTCATCTACTAGAGACCTCAGCCTTGGAATCACACGTTCATTGCCATTTTTATTATTATTTGCGTTTCTTGGTTCTTATTTGTTCAGGGAGTAGATCGATTAAGTTTTATTCTATTTTCAATGATACATTGACAGATAAATACAGATGGCTAAGGACAGTGGTAAAATTCATTTCTTTTAGTGTCAATGGGCTATTAAATCCAATCAAATTTTATCCAAAATGATAAAAGAACAAGCCCATGTAGTATATTTACAGGAAACTCATTTAAGTGATAATGAGCATAAAAAACTAAAGAGAATGGGCTTCACTAATCTGTTTTTCTCCTGATATAAATCAGGACATAGGAGATGAGTTGCTATTCTTATCTCAAGTAAGCTAAATATTGAAGAAATATTCGAAATGGGAGATAAAGAGGGCAGATATATTCTGGTAAGGGGGAAATATAGACGGAAATTCAGTTACGCTATTGAATATATTCGCACCCCCCCCCCTGGGAAGTGATATTGGTTTCTTTCAGAAAATTACTGACATTATGGTAATGGAAACAGAAGGTCTCCTGATATGTGGGGAGACTTAAATTTACAATTACAACCAAACTTAGACTCTTCCAATAGAAAAACCCATGAAACAAAATCTTTACATAATAAAGTTAATTCACTTTTTGAGGATGTTGGTTTAATTGATATATGGAGGGACCTTTTCCCTGACAGAAGGGATTACACTCATTATTCTGCTCCCCATTCTGTATATACAAGCATAGACTATTTCATAACATTTAGAAAAGACAAAGGCAAAATAAACACCTGTGGAATTGGGACAATAGATGTAAGTGACCATGCATCTGTTGGTCTGTTGATTTTGACCTACAACCAAAGAATACTATTTGAAAACTAAATTCAAGTCTACTCAATGATCTGTACTTTAAGGAACAAATTAAAACTGAAATTAGTCTCTACTTAGAATTTAATGATAATGGAAAGGTTTCACCTCCCATTTTATGGGATACTCTGAAGGCAGTCTTAAGAGGGAAAATTATAGTGATATCTTCATATAAGAAAAAAATAAGGAATAAAACATTAGAGGAATTACAAAATAGGCTGAAGGAACTAGAGAAAAAACACAAATTGAATTTGGCACAGGATACATTAGGGGAAATTAAAAGTATTAGGAATGAAATAAATAATTTGGCTGTGCAAGAAATCAGGAAAAACTTAATGTTTTTGAAAAAGAGACATTATGAAAGCGAATCAAAATCTATGAAAATACTGGTGTGGAAACTGAAAAAGAAGATAGCAGAAAATACAATTCATAGAATTAGGGACCCAACAACAAAAATGATAAAAAATAAGCTAAGTGAAATTCAAGAAGCTTTTGAAGTGTTTTACAAAACTCTATATTCCAAAGTTCCACGGGGAAGCATAACCCAAATTGTCACCTTCTTGAATTCTCTAGAGTTGCCCACTTTAAGCGAAGAACAAAATAGAACGATGACTGCTGACATAACTGAAGTTGGATTAAAAGCTGCAATTAGTAGGCTTAAATTAAGCAAGTCACCAGGATCAGATGGGTATACGGCAGAGTGGTACAAAGAATTTAAAAATTAGTTAATTCCTGTTTTACTCCCCACACTGAACTGGGCTCTAAAAAAGGCACAAATGTCACCCAGTTGGAAGGAAGTGATAATCGCAGCTATATTGAAAGAAGGCAAGGATAAAATAGAATGCGAGTCATTTAGACCAATATCAGTTCTTAATGTAGATTATAGATTATTTACCTCCATCATGGCCAAACGATTAGAGGAGTTTCTACCCATACTGATACATAATGATCAGAGAGGTTTTATACGACAACGCCAGACACAAGACAATATATGAAGGACACTTCAATAATGGATCATATACAAAAAAAAAATCGAAGCAATAGTGATAAGCGTGGATGCGGAAAAAGCATTTGATTCGGTTAATTGGAATTTTCTTTCTTTTCTTTTTCAATCTTTTTATTATTATTATTAATACCAACAAAATAAAATTGATACATAGATAATGGGATTCCAAACATACACATTACAACTGAACATGAAAGAATACATAAGCAATAGTTACAGTATAAATGAGTATTCCCAAATCATGGACGATACAAGTAACAAATAAACAAGGCAAACCTATGTATATCATAATATATATTAAAACACAGAAAAAAAAGAAAAAAATTATGCAAAAAAAACCCTAATCGAATAATCTAATAACTAATAAGGAAAAAAACAAAAAAAGAAAAAAAGAGAAAAAGAAAAAATGGGAAAAAAGGGCTGTTTATAATATCTCACAAAAATACAAAATCATCAGGCTCGTCAACTCCGATCCTCTCAACGTATATAAAATCGAAACTGAAAAAACAAATAGGCTTGGAACAGGATCATATTACATCATATGAAAGTATTGAATAAATGGTCTCCATATCTTTTCAAATTTAATAGAAGTATCAAATACAACACTTCTAATTTTTTCTAAATTTAGACATAACGTAGTTTGAGAAAACCAAATATGGTAGGAGGATTAATTTCTTTCCAATTCAACAAAATAGATCTTCTAGCCATTAATGTAAGAAATGCAATCATTCGACAAGCAGAAGAGGATAAATGGAGTGAGTCCATCATTGGTAAACCAAAAATTGCAGTAATAGGATGAGGTTGTAAATCTGTAGAATACAATGCTGTAGAAATAATATCAAAAATGTCTTTCCAATATTTTTTCAAAAGCGGACATGACCAGAACATATGAGTTAAAGATACTATCTCAGAATGACATCTGTCACAAATAGGATTTATATAGGAATAAAAATGAGCCAATTTATCCTTGGACATATGAACCCTATGCACAACCTTAAATGGTATTAATGAATGTTTAGCACATATAGATGATGTATTAACTAATTGAAGAATTTTATCCCAATTCTCAATAGGGATAGTAAGGTTAAGTTCTCTTTCCCAATCATTTTTAATCTTATAGAAGGGCTCTGAATGTATCTTCATAATTATATTGTAGAGTTTTGATATTACACCTTTCTGAGAAGGATTTAGTTCAAACAAATTCTCCAAAATACCTGAAGACACAAAATTTGGAAAAGTAGGAAGTACAGTATTTAATAAATTCCTAATCTGTAAATATCTTAAAAAATGAAATCTAGGCAAATTATATTTATTAGATAATTGTTCAAAAGACATTAAACAATTATCCAAAAATAAATTGGAAAATTGTAGTAATCCTTTAGTCTTCCAAGCTGAATAAGCTTGGTCTATAATAGAAGGATAAAAAAAGTGATTGGATACAATAGGAATATTTAAAACAAACTGAGTCAACCCAAAAAATTTCCGAAATTGAAACCATACACGTAAAGTATGTTTAACTATCGGATTGTCAATTCGTTTCTGCAATTTAGAAAGAGCAAAGGGAAGAGAAGACCCTAAAATAGAACCCAATAAAAATCCTTGTACAGATTTAGTTTCCAGGTTTACCCAATGAGGGCTAAAAGATAAATCCCAATTCTTTAACCAACATATCAAATATCAGATATTAATTGCCCAATAATAAAATCTAAAATTAGGCAATGCCAATCCACCTTCCTTCCTTGCCTTCTGTAAATATTTTTTACCTAATCTAGGATTTTTATTCTGCCATATATATGAGGGAAGTTTTGAATCAACATTAGCAAAAAAAGATTTCAGAATAAAAATTGGTACCACTTGAAATATATATAAAAACTTGGGTAAAATAACCATCTTAATAGCATTAATCCAACCTATCAGAGATAAAGATACTGGTGACCATTTAGTAAGCAAACATTTAATCTGATCGATTAGGGGTAAAAAATTAACCTTAAATAAGTCCTTATAGTTTTTTGTGATTTTAATCCCTAAGTAAATAAAAGAGTCATTAACTAATTTAAAAGATAAATTTCCATAAATTGGAACCTGTCTATTTAAAGGAAACAATTCACTCTTATTAAGATTTAATTTATACCCCGAAAAATTACTAAATTGAGCCAACAATGTTATAACTGCAGGAATGGATTTCTCAGGATCAGAAATAAATAATAATAAATCATCTGTATATAATGATAGCTTATGTATATCCGTCTCACGATTAATACCAAAAATGTTCTGTGATTCTCTGATAGCAATTGCCAAGGTTTCTAAAGCAATATCAAATAATAATGGACTAAGAGGACAGCCTTGTCTAATACCCCAAAATAAACGAAAAAAGGGAGATCTTTGATTGTTAGTAAGCACCAAGGCTACTGGAGTATGATATATCAGTTTAATCCAGGAAATGAATGTCGGACTAAAATTAAAGTTCTCAAGCACAGTAAATAAGTATGGCCATTCAACTCTATCAAATGCTTTCTCCGCATTTAGTGAAATGACACATTCTGAAGTGCTATGCGAAGGAGTATAAACAATATTCAATAATCTCCTAACATTGAAAAAAGAATAGCGATTTTTAATAAAACCAGTTTGATCTACCGAAATAATTTGGGGTAATACCTTCTCCAGCCTGGATGCCAGTAACTTGGAAAAGATCTTGGAATCTACATTCAATAAAGATATTGGTCTATAGGATGCACAGTCAGTAGGGTCTTTATCTTTCTTCAATATTAAAGAAATGGAAGCTCTATAAAAAGATTGTGGCAGATTGCCCAATCTAATTGCTTCTTTAAAAACCCTGCATAACCAAGGAAAAAGAGTAGCAGAAAAACATTTAAAAAATTCTACTGTATACCCATCTGGACCTGGTGCTTTCCCAGAATTCATAGAGGAAATAACCCCTTTAATTTCTGCATCCAGAATAGGAGTTTCTAATATTGAAAGATCATCTGATGATAATTTTCGAAAATTCAATTTCCCAAGAAAATCACACATGGTATTATGATCATGAGGGAATTCGGAATGATACAGGGAGGTATAAAAATCTTGAAATGATTTGTTTATCTCATCATGGTTAACTGTCAGATCCCCATTCTGCTGACAAATCTTAGTAATTTGGCGCTTAACCAAAGCGTTCTTCAATTGACTAGCTAACAGTTTACCCAATTTATCACTATGTATATAAATACCAGATCTGGTTTTCATTAATTGATTTTCAATTGAAGATGTAAGTAATAAACTATGTTCCATTTGAAGTTCAACCCTTTGTTTGTAAAGCTCCTTACTAGGAGTTGTCGAATATTTCTTGTCAATCTCTTTAATTTTATCAACCAATAAAAGAGTTTCCTTCTTAAAGCGTTTTCTCAGACCAACAGAGTAGGAGATAATCGGTCCACGTATATATGCTTTATAAGTGTCCCAAAGTGTTCCACAAGAAATATCATCCGTGGAATTAGTTGAAAAGAAGAACTCGATCTGTTCCTTCATAAATTTAATAAAATCCAGATCTTGCAGTAAGGTAGAATCAAATTGCCATTGTCTAGCACTAGAAGCTGTATCCGTAAATTTAATAGAAAGTTTTAATGGAGCATGGTCAGAGATGGCTATAATATCATAATTACAACCAATTACCGATGGAATAAAAGAAGAGTCAATAAAAAAAATAAACAATTCTCGAGTAGGAATGATAAACATGTGAGAAAAATGAAAACTCTTTGTCCTTAGAATGCCGAAATCTCCAAATATCAAAAATTCCATTATCAGTCAAAAAAGAGTTAATATAAGCGGCCAAATTATTAGGTAAAGTCTGAGTAGATATAGATTTGTCCAACAAAGGATTTAAACAACAATTAAAGTCACCACCCATTATTAACTTATATTCATTTAGATTAGGTAGAGAAGTAAATAAGGACTTAAAAGAATCGGGATAATTCACATTTGGAGCATAAACATTAACCATAGCAAACTTTTTGTTAAAAAGTAAGCCAGTAATTAACAAAAATCTACCATTCGGATCCAAAAAGATATCGTGCTGGACAAATTCAATAGAGGAGTCAATAAAAATTGAAACTCCCTGTACTTTAGCATTCGAATTCGAATGGTACTATTGATACCTCCAAAACCTAAAAAAGCGATAATTATCCTCTTTCCTCACATGAGTTTCTTGTACAAAAATAATATGTGCATTAAGTCTTTGGAATACTTTGAAAATCTTTTTCCATTTAATTGGATGGTTTAAGCCATTAGTATTCCAAGAGATAAAATTAATGGTCTGAGCCAGATTTCTGAAATCAACCCTTTGGTATATAAAGGGTTAACCAAATTATGAACTCATGCACCCGGAAGAGGAACAAAAACAAGGGGCGAACTCGGAAGTGATGACATCGTGGACATTTTAGTAGTTTAAAATCAGCCCAAATGAAGAAACTAAAAAAAAACTGGTGTAAAGAACATAAGATTTAGAAAAAGATCCCCCATTCCCCACCCAAGAGGAGAAAAGATCTCCCCAGCCAGGAAAAGGCTGGGAAAAAGGAGAAATGAAACTAAATCTACCCCCATATCAGCAGAAGGCAACTCCATATATGAAGGATAAAAAAGATCCACCCTAACTCTAAAGAAATAATAATCACTATACCAAAACCAAACTTCTTAATATAATTGGTAGTAAAAAAAACAAAAAGAATATAATCACTAGAAACTTATAAATTGGGTTAAAACCCAAACAAACCAAAAAATAAACTGTGATAAGAAATGCATTATAGGAAGAAGACAAGAGAAAAAAAATGGCAAAATCAAAAAAAAGCCAAAAATATTTTAGAGAAGAAACCGCCATCTTAGTAAAATAAATTCACCTTCGAAAGATTAATAAAAATGACCAAAGCTAAAGTACAGTGATTGAAGTAAGTAAAATAAAAAGATTAGTATATCAAAAAAAAACTTTAACCAGAGTATGAAATATAGAGTAAACCTACACCAATAGCCAGAAACAAAATCTGGTTTTGGAAACAAAAACCATCTTGCAACGATCAAAATCACTCATTTATTAGAGATGAGTGTCTGTAGCAGTAGGGAAGTTCTCATTCAGAAAGCTTCTTGCTTCAGATGTAGAAAAGAAAATACGCCGTGATGCATTGGGAGGCGATGTTCTGAGCTTCGCAGGGTATAAGAGAGCAGGTTTTAGATTTTTCTCATAAGGAATTTTCTTTACAGAGTTTTACATAGGTTTGGTTTCCAAAACACAATTATTAAAACTATACAGATACTATATGACAATCCTACTGCAAGGATTAAAATCAATGGATATTTATCAAATAGTGTTACCCTAGAAAGACAGGGTTGTGCATGGTCACCACTACTCTTCGCATTATATCTGGAACCATTAGCTCAATACATCAGACAAAATGAAGATATCAGGGGAATTACTATTAAAGGGACAGAGCATGAATTGGCTTGTTATGCGGATGACATTTTGATCTATCTAGGGCAACCAACATACTCTTTACCTAAATTGATGCAATCCTTTGAACAATATGGTCAATTATCAAGATACAAGATCAGTATAGATAAAACCCAATTACTTTCATATTACTATAGCCCACCAAAAGAAATTGAAAGTCGATATCCCTGGGCATGGCACACAGAGTCTTTTTTATTTGGGGATCATTATGCCAAAAGATTTGGCAAAATTATCAGAATGTAATTATCAGCCTTTATATAAAAAAATTAAGGAAGATGTGGCAAGATGGAACCTGATTCCTTTTTTCAGTCTCAGTTCAAGGATTGAGTCTATTAAAATGAATGTTCTGCCCAGACTGTTATATCTCTTTCAGACCCTACCAATAGAGATTAATCAAAATCAATTCAATGAATGGAACAAGATGTTATTAAGGTATATTTGGCAGGGTAAAAGGCCTAGAGTTTGTTTCAAAGCTTTGCAATTAGCAAAGGAAAAGGGGGGATGGGGCCTACCTTCTCTTAGAGATTATTATTTTGCAGCACAGTTGAGAGCTGTGATATGTTGGTGCAACCCATCATATGACGCTCAAAGGAAAAACATTGAGGAGCGGATATTTCCCATCCCCATACAGGCAATTTTGGCTGATAACAACCTGCAAAGGTACATAAATACTATTGATAACCCATGGGTGAAATTGACTCTAAAAAAATGGAAAACTACTGTAAAAAAATAATCTAGAGGGAGATATTGCATTTCTTAAATGGTGTGCATATGACTTGGATTTTACACCAAATAAATTGGATGCTAGATTTAAGGACTGGACAGCTAAAGGAATAACAGTTTTTTGCAACATATTGAAAGAAGGAACACTGCTCAGTTTTGAAATGCTTAAAGAGAAACACTTATTAGAAAAACAAGATTTTTATCAGCATTTACAGATGCGACAATATGTTAATAAGATGCTTAAAAATGTAACCAAGGCAAGTACATGCTTGATAGAGCTCTTTAGAAAAGCATATAATTCAGATAATGGAGGTAGAATCATTTCAAGCATGTATAAGGGGTTGTCAAATCTTAAAACACATTCAACTTCATACATTAAAACAAAATGGGAGAAGGAAGGAGGGTTAATTATATCTGAGGAAGAACGGACAACAATATGGAGGTATCAATGGAAGTGCACCAGTTCACAGAAATGGAGGGAGTTTGGATGGAAAAACTTGACAAGATATTTTATTACACCCTCTCAGAAATCCCATTATGATAGTAACCTCCCTGTTTGCTGTAGAAATTGTGGAAATCAAAATGCAAATTATTATCATACTTTTTGGGACTGTCCTGTTATCAAAGACTATTGGAGGGGGATCCACAATGCCCTACAAGACATCTTTAAATATGAAATACCCTTGGAGAGTAAGACCATATATTTTGGATATATACTTCAAGAATGGTTGAAAAGAAATAAATATTTAATGAATATACTGTTGGTGGCTGGTAAAAAGACTCTTACTAGGAAATGGTTATCACAGGAGAGCCCAACTTTAAATACATGGATGGAAATTACAATAGACATTTACAAAATGGAGAAGATAACAGCATCTGTTCATCATAAGCTGGAACAATTTGATTCATACAGGGAAAAATGGTTTAACTACATAATGCCTCATAGGCCTGATTTTATTCTCACAAATTAATGAACCTGTTGTAAAAAAAAGATCACTCTCTATTTGTACTTAGTTCTTTCCTTTTGCTTGTTGTTTCTTTCCACTCTTTTCTATAAGTGTATACCCCAGACAAATATTTTGTGGAGATTTGTGCTATATATGATTATATGATATATATGTACAATATCTGAAATACATCTTATAGAAATGTTTGTTTGATGATGAACTTCAATAAAAAAATAAATTACAGAACAAAAAAAGTAATGATCTTTCAACAATCACTAGATTCTAAAATGGTTCCAGAAGACTGGAAAATTACAAATGTCACTCCACTCTTTAAGAAGTGAGAGAGGCAGAAGAAAGGAAATTATAGGCTAGTTAGACCTCTGCTGTGACTTTCAATTAATACTTAAAAACAAGAGATTCTGCAGATGCTGGTAATCCAGAGTAAAATACATAAATGCTGGAAGAACTCAGCAGGTCAGGCATTATCTATGAGAGGAATGTACAGGAGATGCTTCAGGCTGAGACACTTCATCAGGACTTTATGGTCAGTAAACAAATACCGTCACACCATTGGTGAACCTGTTGCCAAAGAGACATCTCTGGGATGGAGAGAGCTATGCTGTGAAATGTAGACCAGCTGTGGCTGCAGCTTCTGTCACATGTAACTGCCAGATGTCAATCGGCAGACTCTAAAATATAGGAGCATAATTTTGACATTTGGCATGGAATAGGGCCTTCTGGCCTTTCAGCTGTGTCACCCTGCAACTCACTGATTTTAAATCTAGCCTAATCACAGGGCAATTTACAATGACCAAATAACCTACATCTTTGGACTGTGGGAGGAAACCGGAGCACCCAGAAGAAACCCATGCAGTCATGGGGAGAACGTACAAACTCCTTAGAGGCAGCAGTGGGAATTGAACCTGGCTCATTGGTACTGTAAAGTGTTGTGCTAGCAACAATGCTACCATGCCATGGGCCATTCTGTCTTTCCACCTTCTCCTTGTAAACTTTAAAGCCCTTTCTATTCAAGAACCTATCAACCTCCACTTTAAGTACCCAATGATTTGGCCTCCATGATAGTCTGTGGTAATGAATTCCACAGATTCACCACCATCTGGCTAAAGAAATTCCTCCTACATCTCTGTTCTAAAGAGACGTCTATTCCCTTTAGTCCCACCAACTGTGTCCTCTGGTCCGAGACTCTCCTACTATTGCATTCTCTCCAAGACCTCTCTGTCAAGGTCTTTCAATATTCAATAGGTTTCAATGAGATGCCCCTTCATTCTTCTAAACTCCAGTGAGTACAGGCCCAGAGCCATCAAACGATACTCATACATTAACCCGTTCATTCCTGGGATCATTGTTGTGAACCCCCCTCTTGAACCTCACCAATGTCAACACTTTTCTTGGATAAGGGGCCCAAAACTGCTCACGTTACTGCAAGTGTAGTCTCACAAGTATCTCACATTATATTCTTGCTTTTATTAGAATATATGAATGCTAACATATACCACTGACCACTGACTAATACTTTACATTAACCTTTAGGGAATCCTGTATTAGGATTCCCAAATCCCTTTGCACGTTTGATTACTGAAGAGTTGGGTTGCAAACCACAAAGCTTGAGTGGAAATGTAGAAACACAAAGTGTAAAGTTGAGAAAGACTGCACAGGCATTTGCTACTCTCCATTGGCAGCACCTCAGCCACCCTGCTCACATCGTGGTGGATCGGAGGTCATGTTGAAGTTGTATAAAACTCGTTTGGAGTACTGCACTCAGTTCTCATCGCCCTATTAAGTGAAGGATGAGGGGGCTTTAGACAGGATTCAAAAGATGCTGATCAATTTGCTGTCTGGATTGGAAGAAGTGAGCCAGAAGGAGAGGTTGAAAAATTGGGATTGCTTTCTGTGGAGTGCTGGAGGCTCAGAACAAACCCAATAGAAGCTTCTAAAATAATAAGAGGCATAGATAGAATAGACAGCCAGAATCTTTCTCCCAGGATGGAAATGTCTAATACTAGAATGCATAAAGTAAGAAGTGGAAGGTTTAGTAGTGATGGTGTGAATACTGGAGTCGAATGATGTTCTCCTAAAGCAAAGGTTCCCAGCCTTTTTTATGCCATGGACCCTCACCATTAACCGAGGGGTCTGTGGACCCCAGGTTTGGAAACCTTGTCCTAAGTGGTGGGTCCTCAGGTGGCTGTTGAGGCCAATCCAGGACCCACTTATTCTGGTGCAGTGTGGAGACGAGTAATTGGTGCCTGTGTTTAGTGGTTGATTGAGTCTTATGATTGTTCATTCTCTCCTTTCACAGCTACTGCATGTCCTCTGTGGTGTGGGGGAGGTCACTCTCATGTAAGGCAGGGAATGCTTACAGGGGGTAATCATGCAAAGTTTGTTTTTATGTAGAGTCAGCAAGACCAAGGAGTTGATTACTGACTTCAGGAGAAGGAAATCAGATCTACAAGAGCCAGTTTTCATTGAAGGATCAGTGATGGAGAGGGTTAACAATTTTAACTCCTAGGTGTATTTATTTCAGAGGACCCGTTGTAAGCCCAGCACGTAAGTACAATTATAAAGAAAGCATGTCAGTGTCTCTATATCGTTAGGAGTCTGCAGAGATTTGGCATGACACCTAAAACTTTGACTGATGTCTGTAGATGTGCAGAGGAGAGTATATTGACTGGCTGTATCACAGGCTGGCTTGGAAACACCATGCATTTGAACATCAAATCCTACTAAATTAGTGGAAGTGGCCCAGTCCATCATGGATAATGTCCTCACCACCACTGAGCACATCTACATGAAATGCTGTTGCAAGAAAGCAGCATCTATCGTCAGGGACTCCAGCACCCAAGACATGCCCTGTTCTCACTGCTGCCATCAGGAAAAGGTACAGGAGCCTCAGGACTCACACCACCGGGATGACAAACAGTTACAACATCTCAACCATCAGGATCATGAACTTCACTCAATTCCACTTGTCCCATCATTGAAATCTTCTCACAACCTGTGGAGTAACTTTGAAGGACTCTTCATCACATATCCTCAAAATGTATATTTTATTTCTTTACTGTTATTATTTTTGTATTTGTACAGTTTGTTATCTACAGTGCTCAGGCAGAACACCTTAATCTTTCATTAATTCTGTTATGGTCATTTTTCAATAGATTTATTGAGAATGCCTGCAAGTAATTGAATCACAGATTGTATATGGTGACATATAATGATAATTAAATTTACTTTGAACCTATGAACTTTGTGTGATGGGTGTCTCAAATTAACTGCTGAATGTGGTGGAAAAAGCTGATAGAAACATAGAAACATAAAAAACCTACAGCACAATACAGGCCCTTCAGCCTACAAAGCTGTGCTGAACATGTCCTTACTTTAGAAGTACCTAGGCTTACCCTAACCCAAGCTCCATGTATCCATCCAGGAGTCTCTTAAAAGACCCCATCAATTCCAACTCCACCACCGCCACCGGCAGCCCATTCCATGCACTCACTACCCTATGCGTAAAAAAATTACCCCTGACATCTCCTCTGTACCTACTTCCAAGCACTTTAAAACTAGCTATTTCAGCTCTGAGGAAAAGCCTCTGACTACTCACATGATCAATGCCTCTCATCATCTTGTACACCTCTATCAGGTCACCTCTGATCCTCTGTTGCTCCAAGGAGAAAAGGCCGAGTTCACTCAACCTATTCTCATAAGGCATGCTTCCCAATCCAGGCAACATCCTTGTAAATCTCCTCTGCACCCTTTCTATGGTTTCCACATCCTTCCTGTAGTGAGGTGACCAGAACTGAGCACAGTACTCCAAGTGGGGTCTGACCAGGGTCCTATATAGCTGCAACATTACCTCTCAGCTTGTAAACTCAATCACACAATTGATGAAGGCCAATGCACTGTATGCCTTCTTATAGACCATAGAGTCAACCTGCATGGCAGCTTTGAGTGTCCTATGGACTTGGACCTCAAAATTCCTCTGGTCCTTCACACTGCCTAGAGTCTTACCACTAATGCCATATTCCGCCATCATATTTGACCTACCAACATGACCACCTCATACTTATCTGGGCTGAACTCCATCTGCCACTTCTCAGCCCAATTTTGCATCCTATCAATGTCCCATTGTAACCTCTGACAGCCCTCCACACTATCCACAACACCCCCAATATTTGTGTCATCAGCAAACTTACTAACCCATCCCTCCACTTCCTCATCCAGGTCATTTACAAAAATCACGAAAAGTAAGGGTCCCAGAACAGATCCCTGAGGCACTCCACTGGTGACCGACCTCCATGCAGAATATGACCCATCTACAACCACTCTTTGCCTTCAGTGGGCAAGCCAGTTCTAGATCCACAAAGCAATGTCGCCTTGGATCCCATGCTGCCTTACTTTCTCAATAAGCCTTGCATGGGGTACCTTATCAAATGCCTTGCTGAAATCCATATACACTACATCTACTGCTCTTCCTCATCAATGTGTTTAGTCACATCCTCAGAAAATTCAATCAGGCTCGTAAATCACAACCTGGCCTTGACAAAGCCATACTGACTATTCCTAATCAAATTATACCTCGCCAAATTTTCATAATTCCTGCCTCCCAGGATCTTCTCCATCAATTTACCAAGCACTGAAGGAAGACACGATAGTCTATAATTTCCTGTGCTATCTTTACTCACTTTCTTGAATAAGGGAACAACATCCGCCACCCTCTAATCCTCAGGAACCTCCCCATCCCTATTGATGATGCAAAGATCATTGCCAGAGGCTCAGCAATCTCCTCCCTTGCCTCCCACTGTAGCCTGCGGTCCCAGCGACTTATCCAACTTGATGCTTTCCAAAAGCTCCAGCAAATCCACTTTCTTAATATCTACATGCTCAAGCTATTCCTATGCTTACTATCACATTGCACAGGCAGTAATACTGAAATTACTATCCTTGAGGTCCCGTTTCTCAACTTTCTTCCTGTAGTCTGTTTTCAGGACCTCTTTCCTTTTCCTACCTATGTCGTTGGTTCCAATATATATGATGACCTCTGGCTGTTCTCCCTCCCACCGCAGGATATCTTGGACACGATCAGAAACATCCTGGACCTTGGCACCTGGGAGGCAAAAACCATCTGTGTTTCTTTCCTGCGTCCACAGAATCGCCTGTCTGACCCCCTAACTATAGAGTCCCCTATCACTACAGCCTTCCTCTTCCTCTCCCTTCTGAGCCACAGGGCCAGACTCTGTGCCAGAGGCATGGCCACTGCTGCTTCCCCCAGGTAGGCTGTCCCCCCCAACAGTACTCAAACGGGAGTACCTATTGTTAAAGGGGACAGCTACTGGGGTATTCTCTAGCATCTGCTTCTTGCCCTTCCCTCTCCTGAGTATTACCCACTTATCTGTCTCCCCAGGCCACGGAGTGTCTATCGGCCTGTAACTCCTCTCTATCACCTTCTCACTCTCCCTGACCAGACCAAGGTCATCGAGCTGCATCTCCAGTTCCCTAAGGCGGTCCCTAAGGAGCTGCAGCTGGATGCCCTTGGTGCAGATGTGGCTGTCCAGGAGGCTGGGAATCTCCAGGACCTCAGACATCTGACACCGAGCACAAAAAACCAGCTTCACACAGATACTTCCTGCCTGTAATCTACACATAATGAACCTCGCCTCGACCCATGTCGTGTCCTGTTCAAACTGCTAAATAGCCGTGACCTTTTCAACTCTGCTCGCTATTAAACTCTTCCTGCTGTTCTCAATGCCCAACCTGCATGCGCTTGCGCAGTTGTGCCCCGCACAAATCGCTGAAGTAAAATATAGTGATATACTGGTTAAAAGAAATAAAAAATAAAGAAAAAGGAAACCAGAGCCTTGTGGAGGAGGAAGGACACAGATGATAGATTAGGTAAAAGGAGAAGCACAACATCAAGGATGTCAGAACTATGCTATACTGTTCTATGTTCCATGAAAGGGGTTCTGATTCTGCTGGGAATGAGAGATGTGTGTGGGCCATGTGCCAGGAATAAGGAATTTACACCATGTACAGGGAACGAGGGATTTAGACCAGGGAATGTACAGGGAATGAGAGATTTAGACCATGTATGGGGAATGAGAGATTTACATCATGTGCAGGGAATGAGAGATTTACACCATGTACAGGGAACGAGGGATTTAGACCAGGGAATGTACAGGGAATGAGAGATTTAGACCATGTATGGGGAATGAGAGATTTAGACCATGTATAGGGAATGAGAGATTTAGACCATGTGCAGGGAATAAGAGATTTAGACCATGTATGGGGAATGAGAGATTTAGACCATGTATAGGGAATGAGAGATTTAGACCATGTGCAGGGAATGAGAGATTTAGACCATGTGCAGGGAATGAGAGATTTAGACCATGTGCAGGGAATGAGAGATTTAGACCATGTGCAGGAAATGAGAGATTTAGACCAGGGAATGTACAGGGAATGAGAGATTTAGACCAGGGAATGTACAGGGAATGAGAGATTTAGACCAGGGAATGTACAGGGAATGAGAGATTTAGACCAAGGAATGTACAGGGAATGAGAGATTTAGACCATGTGCAGGGAATGAGAGATTTACGCCATGTGCAGGGAATGAGAGATTTACACCATGTGCAGGGAATGAGAGATTTAGACCATGTGCAGGGAATGAGATATTTAGACCAGGGAATGTACAGGGAATGAGAGATTTAGACCAGGGAATGTACGGGGAATGAGAGATTTACACCATGTGCAGGGAATGAGAGATTTACACCATGTGCAGGGAATGAGAGATTTAGACCATGTGCAGGGAATGAGATATTTAGACCAGGGAATGTACAGGGAATGAGAGATTTAGACCAGGGAATGTACGGGGAATGAGAGATTTAGACCATGTGCAGGGAATGAGATATTTACACCATGTGCAGGGAATGAGAGATTTAGACCATGTGCAGGGAATGAGATATTTAGACCAGGGAATGTACAGGGAATGAGAGATTTAGACCAGGGAATGTACGGGGAATGAGAGATTTACACCATGTGCAGGGAATGAGAGATTTAGACCATGTGCAGGGAATGAGATATTTACACCATGTGCAGGGAATGAGAGATTTAGACCATGTGCAGGGAATGAGATATTTAGACCAGGGAATGTACAGAGAATGAGAGATTTAGACCAGGGAATGTACGGGGAATGAAAGATTTACACCATGTGCAGGGAATGAGAGATTTACACCATGTACGGGGAATGAGAGATTTAGACCATGTGCAGGGAATGAGAGATTTAGACCATGTACGGGGAATGAGAGATTTACACCATGTGCAGGGAATGAGAGATTTAGACCATGTACGGGGAATGACAGATTTAGACCGTGTGCAGGGAATGAGAGATTTAGAGCATGTGCAGGGAATGAGAGATTTAGACCATGTACAGGGAATGAGAGATTTACACCATGTACGGGGAATGAGAGATTTAGACCATGTGCAGGCAACGAGAGATGTGGACTACATGTCGAGGAAATGAGAGATGTGAATAATGTGTTGGGAATGAGAGATGGAACCACACACGGGGAATGAGAAATATGAATCATGTTATTTCTTCAGCAGTTTGACCGAGGCACGACTGCGCAAGCGCGTGGCCATCAGCCGGAGCCTGGAGGCTTTGGTTGATTGGGGCTTAGAAGATGACAGGTCAAGGCAAGGTATGTTGCCTGTGTAGAATATAGGCATTCAATATGTGTGTAAGGCTAGTGTTCTGTGCTTGGTGTCAGATGTGGGAAGTCCTGGAGACTCCCAGCCTCCTGGATGGCCATATCTGCACCAGGTGCACCGAGCTGCAGCTCCTTAGGGACCGGGTTAGGGAACTGGAGATGCAGCTCGATGACCTTCGTCAGGTCAGGGAGAGTGAGGAGGTGATAGAGAGGAGCTATGGGCAAGTAGTCACACCGGGGACTCGTGAGACAGATAGGTGGGTAACACTCAGGAGAGGGAAGGGCAAGAGTCGGATGCTAGAGAGTGCCCCTGTGGCTGTCCCCCTTAAGTACTCCTGTTTGAGTACTGTTGGGGGGACAGCCTACCTGGGGGAAGCAACAGTGGCCGTGCCTCTGGCACAGAGTCTGGCCTTGTGGCTCAGGAGGGTAGGGAAAGGAAGAAGATGGCAGCAGTCATAGAGGATCCTATAGTTAGGCGGTCAGACCGGTGATTCTGTGGATGCAAGAAAGAAATTCGGATGGTAGTTTGCCTCCCAGGTGCCAGGGTTCGGGATGTTTCAGATTGCATCCACGATATCCCTAAGTGGGAAGGAGAATAGCCAGAGGTCGTGGTACACATTGGTACTAACGACATAGGCAGGAAAAGGGAGGAGGTCCTGAAAACAGCCTACAAACTCCAGGGAGTTAGGAAGGAAGTTGAGAAGCAGGACCACTAAGGTAGTCATCTCGGGATTACTGTCTGTGTCAGGCGATAGTGAATATAGGAATAGAATGAGATGGAGGATAAATGCACAGCTGAGGGATTAGAGCAGGGGGCAGGGATTAGGATTTTTGGATCATTGGGACCTCTTCTGGGGCAGGTGTGACCTGTACAAAAAGGACGGGTTGCACTTGAATCTGAGGGGGACCAATATTCCGGCAGGGAGTTTTGCTGAGGCTACTGGGGAGAGTTTAAACTAGAATTGTTGTGGGCTGGAACTGAACTGAAGAGACTCATGAAGAGGCGTTTGGCTCACAAACAGAGGAAGCTTGGAGACAGTGTGTGAGGGAGGATAGTCAGGTAATAGAGAAGGGATGCACTCAGACCAGTCATTTGAGACGTGTCTATTTTAATACAAGGAGTATTATGAACAAAGCGGATGAGCTTAGAGCGTGGATCAGTACTTGGTGTTATGATGTTGAGACTTGGATGGCTCAAGGTCAGGATTGGTTACTTCGAGTTCCAGGGCTTTAGATGTTTCAGAAAGGACAGGGAGGGAGGCAAAAGAGGTGGGGGGCATGGCACTTTTGAGTAGAGGTAGTGTCACGGCTGCAGAAAAGGAGGAAGTCATGGAGGAATTGTCTACAGAGTCTCTGTGGGTGGAGGTTAGGAACAGGAGGGGATCAACAACTTTACTGGGTGTTTTTTATAGGCTGCCCAATAGAAACAGGAATATTGAGGAGCAGATAGGGAAACAGATCATGGAAAGGTGTAATAATAACAGGGTTGTTGTGGTGGGAGATTTTAATTTCCCAAATATTGATCGTCATCTCCTTAGAGCAAAGGATTTAGCTGGGGTGGAGTTTGTTAGGTGTGTTCAGGAAGGTTTCTTGATACAGTGTGTAGATAAGCCTATAAAAGGAGAGGCTGTACTTGATCTGGTATTGGGAAATGAGCCTGGTCAGGTCTCAGATCAGTCAGTGGGAGAGCATTTTAGAGATAGCGATCACAATTCTATCTCCTTTACCATAGCATTGGAGAGGAATAGGAACACACAAGTTCGAAAAGCATTTAACTGGAGTAAGGGGAATATGAGACTATCAGGTAGGAACTTGAAAGCATAAATTGGGAATAGATGTTCTCAGGGAAATGTACGGCAGAAATGTTCAGGGGATATTTACTTGGCGTTCTGCATAGTTACGTTCCAATGAGACAGGGAAAGGGTAGTAGGGTACAGGTGTACAAAGGCTATTGTAAATCAAGTCAAGAAGAAAAGAGAAGCTTACAAAAGGTTCAAAAACAAGGTAATGATAGAGGTCGAAGATCATAAGGCCAGCAGGAAGGAGTTTAAGAATGAAATTGGGAGAGTCAGAAGGGGCCATGAGGAGGCCTTGGCGGACAGGATTAAGGAAAACCCCAAGACATTCTACAAGTATGTGAAGAGCAAGAGGATATGATGTGAGAGAATAGGACCAACCAAGTGTGACAGTGGAAAAGTGTGTATGGAACTGAAGGAAATAGCAGAGGAACTTAATGAATACTTTACTTCGGTATTCACTATGGAAAAGGATCTTGGCAATTGTAGGGATGACTTACAGTGGACTGAAAAGCTTCAGCATGTAGATATTAATGAAGAAGATGTGCTGGAGCTTTTGGAAAGCATCAAGTTGGATAAGTCACTGGGAGCAGACGAGACATATCCTAGGCTACTGTGGGAGGCGAGGGAAGAGATTACTGAGCCTTTGGCAATGATCTTTGCATTATCTATGGGGATGGGAGAGATTCCGCATGATTGGAGGGTTGCAGATGTTGTTCCCTTATTCAAGAAAGGGAGTAGAGATAGCCCAGGAAATTATAGACCAGTGAGTCATACTTCAGTGGTTGGTAAGTTGATGGAGAAGATCAAAGGTTCAAGGGTTGAATTTAACGTTGGAGAAATGTATACAATATACATCCTGAAATGCTTTTTCTCCACAAATATCCACAAAAACAGAGAAGTGTCCCAAAGAATGAACGACAGTTAAATGTGAGAACTCCAAATTCCCCTCCAGCTCCCCTCTCTTACATGTAAGTGGAGGCATACAACAATCCACCCCCCCACCAGCAAAACAAAAAGAGCACCCGCTACTGAGCACAATCGTGAGCTAAGCAATAGCAAAGACACAGACCAAAGTTACCCTAAAGGCTTCGCATTTCATTCGAAATTCGACATCCCACAGGTTCTCTCTCTCCCTGAGAAGCAGGATTTATGAACATTTGGAGAGGCATAATATGATTAGGAATAGTCAGCATGGCTTTGTCAAAGGCAGGTCGTGCCTTATGAGTCTGATTGAATTATTTGAGGATGTGACTAAACACATTGATGAGGAAGAGCAGTAGATGTAGTGTATATGGATTTCAGCAAGGTATTTGATAAGGTACCCCATGCAAGGCCTATTGAGGAAATAAGAAGGCATGGGATCCAAGGGGACCTTGCTTTGTGGATCTAGAACTGGCTTGCCCATAGAAGGCGAAGAGTGGTTGTAGATAGGTCATATTCTGCATGGAGGTCGGTGACCAGTGGTGTACCTCAGGGATCTGTTCTGGGACCCCTTTTTCTCTTCATGATTTTTATAAATGACCTGGATGAGGAAGTGGGGGGATGGATTACTAAGTTTGCTAATGACCCAAATGTTGGGGGTGTTGTGGATAGTATGGAAGGCTGTCAGAGGTTACAGGAGGACATTGATAGGATGTAAAACTGGGCTGAGAAGTGGCAGATGGAGTTCAACCCAGATAGGTGTGAGGTGGTTCATTTTGGTAGGTCAAATATGATGGCAGAATATAGTATTAATGGTAAGACTCCTGGCAGTGCAGAGGATCAGAGGGATCTTGGGATCCAACTTCTTGGGATCCAACTCAAAGCAGCTGCACAGGTTGACTCTGTGGTTAAGAAGGCATACAGTGTATTGGCCTTCATCAACCGTGGGACTGAGTTTAGGAGTCTCACAATTCTGCTACTCTTCTCAACATATTGCCATGCACTCATAGATCCAGTCTAATTAATGCCAATTAAATACATCTCATCACTGGTTTCTAACTGAGCATATCTGGTTCTCATGGCTGAAGTCTGTTCTTGCCAATAGATGGAAATTCAAGAAGAGAAGGAGGTAAGGAAGTTCAGTAAAAAAAGAGAACAAAGTTAGCTTCTACTGACAGTTTATAGTATTATACTTGGCTGACAATTGTTAACTGAAGCTGTGGTTTATGCAGTGCTGTGCAAAGTCTTAGGCACATGTGTATAGCTGGGGTGGGAAGATTTTTGCACAGTACAGTATTTGCCAATGTGGAGCAGAGCAAAGGATGTTGGGAATGGTGAGGGTGGAGCACTGCAGGAGGGGTGTGGGACAGGTGGCAGAGATGGAGTGCCAACGACAGGGGCTGGCATGTGTGCAGACACACTCAACACTGAGACACCAGACAAGGTCATTTGGTTCCAAACTACTGTTCCAAAGTATTCCAAACTATTGGTTTATTGATCATTACAGTATGATTCTCACTGGTACTTCCCGATCCCTACCCTCTCCTTTCTTGTCTTCCCAGCCATGTCTCCCTGTCCCCTTCCGGCTCTCAGTCCAATAGAGACCCGTATCAGAAATAGGTTTATCATTACTCACATATGTCATGAAATTTGTTTTTTATGATGGCAACAGTATAGGGCAATACATAAAATTACTACAGTACTGTGCAAGAGTCTTAGGCATCCGAAGACTTTTGAACAGCATAATTTCTGAAAGGTAGTTCCTTATTTTTAACTGTATAACAGGTAACAATTGAGGTATTGATGAAATTAGAAGCTAATAAGCACACTTTAATGTGATTTTATTTGCTGAAGTAAGAAGCTGGAAGGTGATAGGTGGAATTGGTAAAGTACTGAAGAAGGAGGAATCTGATTGGAGAGGAGAGTTGACCATGGAAGAAAGGGAAAGAGGAGCGGAACCAGAATGGGGTATGAAACAAATATAGGAGCGGGGAGGGAGGGGGGAAGGAAGGGAGAATTGCAGTTTATTGTACCAGATAAGTGATATCAATAGATTTATCTGTTTAGTTTTTTGATAATTGCTTGGATAGGTGCTCAAGTTTTTAATCTATATTTGTCATTAAGGCACAGCAGAATTTTCATTTACCTTGTGAATAATATTAATGTTGTGTTTAGGCATTTCTAGATGCAATCTGTCTCTCTGTCTCTGCATGTGTGATACTACTTGATACTTTATTGTCACCAAACAATTGATACTAGAGCGTACAATCATCACAGTGATATTTGTTTCTGTGCTTCGCACTCCCTGAAGTACAAATCAAAGTAAATATAATAAAAATTTAAATTATAAATCATAATTAGAAAATAGAAAAAGGAAAGTAAGGTAGTGCAAGTCAGGTCCAGATATTTGGAAGGTACGGCCCAGATCCAGGTCAGGATCTGTTCAGCAGTCTTATCAGAGTTGGAAAGTAGCTGTTCCCAAATCTGGCCGTACGAATCTTCATGCTCCTGAACCTTCTCCCGGAGGGAAGTGGGACAAAAAGTGTGTTGGCTGGGTGGGTCTTGTCCTTGATTATCCTGGCAGCACTGTGAAGGTTTATCTGTGCCGAAGATTTGCAGAATGAAAATTCACTTCTCACTAGATTCTCCATTTAGATGCAACACAAACACTCCCTTGTGGGAGATGTCTCTTTGCCAGGTTTCGCATTTCAGGTTGGTGAACTTCAGTTGTTAATATATTTTCTAATATCATGGAAATTGTTGAGCCTGTACTGTTTCTTGTGAGCAATCCTACTAGACCCATTGCCCCACTTATTTTTCACTTTAGCCTCTTCCCTCATGCACACCAATCTAATTTCTCAGCCAGCTCTCCTGTTATCCGCCTACATGAGGGGAATTTTATAGTAGTCAGTTAATCTACGTACAAAACCAATTAAATTTATGATCAGAACTGGGAAATGTTATTGATAAAAATTGGTTTGGTCTTTATAGAAAATGAGGAGGAGCAGGGAGAACAAAAGAGAATGTTTGTGATAGGATGTAAGTGAGGGGTGACGTTGGCTGAAAGATGATGTAAAAGTTTGTGAATGATAAAAGAAGCCTAAGGACAAGCAATGTTGACGGAATAAAGGAAATTTCAGATTACTAGTGGAGGAAAAAAGAGGAAAAGATACAAGTCTGAAATTTCTTTCTCTTCTCCCTTCTTTTTCCATTCCCCATTCTAGTCCCCCACCTCCTTTCCTTTTTCCCATGGTCCACTGTCTTCTCCAATCAGATTTCTTCTCTCTCATCCCTTCACCTCTTCCACGTATCACCTTCCAGCTACTTATTTCATCCTCCATCCCCATCCACCCAGCTTCCCTCTATGTCTGGAGGAAAGTTGTTTCGTTTGGTTACAGACATATGATAATAAGCTTGAACTTGAACTTGGTCTTACCTACCACTAGTCAACTTGTACTCCTTCCCCTCCCCGTGCTATGTTTTGTAACTCCAAAACATAAAAGCTAATTGAAAGGAAATCAAGGGAGTTGGGAAATAACTTCAGTACATTCATTTTTACTTTATGTGAGGGCTGAATGAATGGCATGTAGGCATGACGATATATATCATTTATGTACTTTTAGATATAACCCTTAATGAATTACTTATATGAGCAAGTATGCTTAATCAAACAATATATTTGTAATAACACTCAAATATTACTGACGTATTAAATACTCAACACCCCCCACTTCTTCGGGCTTCTTCCTTTCCAATGTTGATGAAGGGTCGCGGCTCGAAACATCGACTGTTTATTCCTCTCCATAGACATTGTGTGTTACAAGACAGAATTGCTTGTGTAGCATCCGTGCCCCCAATTTTCCCCCGTTTGCCTAGGGCGAACTACCGTCGCCTTGCCAATAGTGCAATACTTCAGTGTAGGTACGGTGTAATGCCCCTCCCATTACATGCTCGCAACACAAATATCAGACAATAAACCAAAGGTGAGGAAATAATTCCAACTTTATAGTTATTTCTTAGTGATGGGTTAGTAGAAACAGATAACCTAAAGGCGCCAAATCAATAAGTTTAACAGTTTGTGCTCATAATATTTTAGTACGTTGGAGCGTATGCCTCTGGTTTCATCTACAATGACCTTCTGAGCCGTTCGGCCACCATTTAAACCGTTGACATCCAGTAGCTGCGGCCTTGGAACTGCAGTCCGCTCCCCACACGTCCGTCCTTCTCGCTCACCTCCTGAAAAAGAGCACAAACTCCCGCTCAGCTCACTGATAAAAGATAGCATAATGATTCTCCATTGGTTAGTTCCCCCCCCCCCTTATCTACAGTCATAACCCAGTTGCAGAAACTCATTACAGCATTAAGTAACATTACAGAGAAGCCATTTCATTATAACAATACAGAGAAGCCATTTTGTTTGCCTGAACAGTTAATACCACAGTTAATGGTACTGAGAGCCTTACACTTGGTTATGTGTAATTGTTGAGTTCTGAAAGCTGCACTGTTAATGGGCATGAAGTGATTAAAATGCGATGTTTTCTACATTAGAGAAACTAAATGAAAATTGAATATAAAAACAAGGATGTAATGCTGAGGCACTGGTCAGGCCTCACTTGGAATATTGTGAGCAGCTTTGGGCCCCTTATTTGAGAAAGGAGGTGCTGGCATTGGACAGGATTCAGAGGAGATTCATGAAAATTCCAGGATTGAAAGGCTTATTGTATGAGGAGTACTTGATGGCTCTGGGCCTGTGATCATTGGAAGTAAGAAGAATGAAGGTGAATCTCATTGAAACCTATTGAAATTTGAAAGACCTAGATATAAAGAGAATGTTTCCTTTGGTGGGGGAATCTAGGATCAGAAGACACAGCTTCAAAATAGAGGGGTGACCATTTAGAACAGAGATGAGAAGGAACTTCTTTAGCCAGACGGTGACAAGTTTATGGCACAAACAAGCTGAAGGAACTCAGCAGGTTGGGCAGCATCTGTGGAAATGAGCAGTCAATGTTTCGGGCAGAGACCCTCCGTCAGGACTGAAGAGGAAGGGGGCAGGGGCCCTGTAAAGAAGGTGAGGGGAGGGTGGAAAACCAATCAGAGGAAAGATCAAGGAGTAGGGGAGGGGATAGGCAGGAAAGGTGAAAAAGGAATATAAGGGGAAAGCTCTATGGGTAGTAGAAGAAGAAGGTGAAGAAGAAATCTATGGAATTTGTTGCCGCAGGTGGCTGTGGAGGCCATTATTTGGGTGTATTTAAGGCAGAGGTTGATAGGTTCTTGGTTAGTTAGGGTGTGAAAGTTTATGGAGAGAAGACAGGAGAATGGGGTTGCGGGGGAAATGAATCAGCCCTGATGAAATGGCAGAGCAGACAATGGGCCAAATGGCTTAATTCTGCTCCCATGTCTTATGGTCTTATGGATTACTTTGTGGAGCACCTGTGACAAGTCTGCAGGACTGTTCTGCATCTACCTCTACAATACTCCATCACTCTCCTTCTTTTCCCCATGCGTCTGTAGCCTCAAGCACTGCTGCAATGTCCAAAGCCAGCCTGGGAAAACCACCTCATCTTCCAGGCTGAGACTGAGAGCAAGTTGCTTTTACTGCCTCATACAGAGCTAGTCACTCGTGCTGTGTCCCAACCATCTCCGATATTGGTTCAGTCCTCTCTCCTGCAGCCTGATCCATATGGCAGATCCCACAGATCCTGCATTTCAACGCATTGACACAGCTTTGTGTAAACACATTACAAATCATTGAGATGGTGAGGGTGGCCTTGGATTAGCCAAGGACTTTGCTTTCACTACATTCTTCCTGGTAATGATGTGAACAGCCGCAGGATGATTTTTTTATATTTGTTACAGGCAATTACCTATATTTAAATTCCACAGCTACCATGGTGGGATTTGAACTCTGGAATGGCAGTCCAGGGCATCGTGACATGTCCCACAGGTATGCTGTTAGAGCACATTAACACTGGGTTAAGAATGTACTCCTTGTCTGCCTATTGACATACAGGTATTCGATTGGGCTCCCCTTACAATTCATTGCCATAGCAAAGCTGGTCTTGGCTAAATATTTCCCATCTCTGCCGTATATTCACTTCTTCCTCGTTCAAATGCCTGTCACCCCTCACCCTTCCTCCACCTCCCCATCATCCCCTCACCCTCCCCCATCTCCCTGTCATCTCTCTTCCTTCCTCCATCTCCCTATCACCCCTCACCCTTCCTCCATCTCCCTATCATCCATCACCTTTCCTCCATCTCCCTATCATCCCTCACCTTTCCTCCATCTCCCCATCACCCCTTACCCTTCCTCCACCTAAATTCCTCTACCATTGCTCATGGCTTTGAAAGTACTGAAAAAGAGAAATTATTATATGATAAGTTTCCATGAAGACAAGAGTGAAAAAAATAAGACATAGGAGCAGAATTAGGCCATTCGACTCATGAGTCTATTCCACAATTCCATCGTGGATGATTTAGTATCCTAATCAACCCCATTCTCTTGCCTTGTCCTGTAACCTTTTGATCTAGAATGCATCAACATCCACTTTAAATGTACTTGGCTTCCACTGTGATCTGTGCAATGAATTCTACAGATTTACCACCTTCTGACTAAATAAATTCCTCCTAATCTCTGTTCTAAATGGATATCCTTCTACTCCGAAACTGTGTCCTCTCTTCCTAGATACCCTTTCCCCCCCCCCACCCCTCACTATAGGAAACATCATCTCCACGTTCATTCTATCTAGGCCTTTCAACGTTTAATAGGTTTCAATGAGATCACTCCCCTCATTCTTTTAAACTCCAAATGCATGTGCCAGAATGTAGACATTTAATAATGGTTAACCTTTGTTTGTATCATGAAAGGTCTAAAGATGGGCATTAGCAGATTCCGCGGTCTCCTAGGAGATGCATAATGAAATCATTGAAGTGCACAAAATAATCAGGCAGCAGATGTATTCATCTTGATTTCTTTTGATCCAGACACATTATGTGATAAGATTAATATTTGTGAAATTATGACATTTGCAGTCATTATAAACAGGTTGATAAACCTTTTGTGAAGTTTCCTAACAGACTCAAAGTGATCATTTTCATTTTATATGCTTTTTCTGCTTGGTTCGGAGTCATGTAATTACTCACTAAACTGCACTGTTTGCAATCGTTAGTATTGGAATCAAGTTTATTACCACTGACATTATCATTGGCCACTATTTTTGGTGCCTCCAGTTCTCCTGTATCTAAAAAAATGGCCACTGAATGTAGGCCATCCCCACAAGGTTTGATGTTTTGTGCATTCAGAGAAACTCTTCTGCACACCCCTGTTGTAATGTATGGTTGTTTGAGTTACTTTTGCCTTCCTTTGGGTGGCTGGGTGTGGATACATCTTAACAAAGGAGGTGTAAGGTGCTCCTTCCCCCTGCTAGTCTGCAGGTCACCGTGGCAAGGTGTAACACCTGCTAACCCCTGACCAGGGGCACATGAGGCCATGGGAACAGGGGGTGGATCATCATGAGAACATACAACATGGTACAGAATGAATGAAGGAACATGTGCTTTGGAAATGGTTTGTGTTTTAAGAATGTTTTGAATAGTAGGCATTGGCAGCTAACCTCACTGTGGAGACTCAATAAGGAAGTAAACTACTCTGTGAACATTGGCTATTACAGTATAATCTTTCTTTAGTGAGAGTACTTGTGGCTATTTATATCCAATAGGTCTTCATGCCTTTGTTTGAATTTAGAACTTTACGGTTTGTAAACCCAACATTATCACACCACTGGTGAACCTGTCATCAATGAGAAATCTCTTGAATGAAGAGAACTGTGCTGTAAACAAAGACCATGGGGGGAGGGGGCTGAAACTTCTGTCACGTGTAACAAAAGTGATGTCAGGCTCTAAAACAATAAGATAGAAGAGCACAATTAAGCCATTTGGCCCATCGAGACTGATCTATCATTTCATCATGGCTGATCCATTTTTCCTCTCAGCCCCAATCTCCTGCCTTCTCCCTGAATTCCTTCATGCCATGACCAATCAAGAATCTGTCAACCACTGCCTTAAATGTACTTCAAGACTTCGCATCGATGGCTGCCTGTTGCCCTCTGGCTAAAGATGTTCCTCTTCATCTCCATTCTAAAAGGACGCCCCTCTATTCTGAGGCTGTGTCCTCTAGTATTAGACATCCCACCATAAGAAACATTCGCTCCACCTCCACCATTCAATAGGTTTCAATTAGGCCATCCCCTATTCTGCCAAATTCCAGAGAACACAGGCCTAGAGCCATCAAATGTTCTTCATATGACAAGCCGTTTCATCCTGAAATCTTTTTTGTGAACCTCCTTTGAACCCTTTCCAGTTTCAGCACATCCTTTCTAAGATAAGGGGCCCAGAATTGCAAACAATACTTCAAGTGAGGCCTCACCAGTGCTTTATAAAGTTTCAGCATTACATCCTTGCTTTTATATTCTAGTCCTCTTGAAATGGATGCTCACATCACAATACCTTCCTCACCACAGACTTGAGCCTGCTTGTTAATCTTCAGGGAATCCTGGACAAGGACTCTCTGGTCCCTTTGCATCTCAGTTTTTTTGGATTTTCTCTCCATTTAGAAAAAGTCAACACTTTTATTTCTTCTACCAAAATGCATCATCATACACTTCCCAACACTAAATTCTATTTGTCACTTCTTTGCCCATTCTCCTAATCTGTCTAAGTTCTTCTGTAGTCTTTTTAACTTCCCCAAACTACCAGCCCCTTCACCTATCATCATATCATTTGCAAACTTTGTAACAAAACCATCAATTCCATCATCCAAATCATTGCCATATGACATAAAAAGAATTGGTCCCAACAGAGAACTGTATGGAACACCAATAGTCACCAACAGCCAGTCAGAAAGGGCTCCATTTATTCCCACCCCTTACCTCCTGCCAATCAGCCACCACCTTATCCATGGTAGAATCTTTCCTGCAATGCCATGGGCTCGTAACTTGCTAAGCATCTTCATGTGTGGACCATAAGACATAGGAGCAGGATTAGGCTATTCTATCCAATGAGTCTGTTCTGTTATTCCACTGTGGCCAACTTATTATCCATCTCAACTCCGTTATCCTGCCTTCTCCTCATAATCTTTGAAGCCCTTATTAATCAAGAACCTATCAACCTCTGCTTTAAATATGCCCAGTAACTTTTCCTCCACAGCCACCTGTGGCAATGAATTCCTAGATTCACCACCCCTGACTAGAGAAATTCCTCCTCATCTCTGTTCTTCAGTGTCTGGCGGTCCTCAATTCTCCCATGATTGGAAAGATCATCTTTGCATCCACTCTATGGAGGCCTTTCAATATTCGGTAGGTTTCAATGAAATTTCCCCCCTCATTCCACCAGCAAAGACACGCCAGGAGCTATCAATGCTTCTCATGCATGAACTATTTAATTCCTGTGATCAGTCTCGAGAACCTTCTCTTGAGGACCCTCTCCAAAGCCAGCACAATCTTTATTAGATATAGGGTACAAATCTGCTCAGGATATTCCAAATGTACTCTATGAAGCCTCAGCATTACACCCTTGCTTTTATATTCTGGTCCTCTCACTATGAATGTTAACATTGCATTTGCCTTCCTTAACACTCAACCTGCAAGTTAACCTTTAGGGAATTCTGCACGAGGATTCCCAGGTCCTGTAGCACCTCTGATTTCTGAATTCGCTCTCCAATCAGAATATAGTCCACACCTTTATTCCTGCTGCCAAAGCACATGAACGTACACTTCCCAGTACAGTATTCCATCTGTGAAGCTTTTAATACGATCATTCTCGTGAATCTCCTGTGGACCATCTCTAATGCCAGAACATCGTTTCTTATCTATGAAGCCCTAAAATATAGTGTCCATGTGTGAAGCAGTTAGTGCCTGTATCCAGCAGCTGGTCACATCATCTGCCCCGACATGGCCACTACCAGCCCTCTCACTGCTATGAGACGGTTCTTCATGCTGCAGGAGTGCCGGTGGAAAAGCAGATTGCTGTCTGCTCTCGGCAGTTCAGAGGGTTGGGCAGGGTTTCACAGTAACTTTCCTGAGCCACCGGAGGTACTATGATCCAATTAGCACTGGTTCCATTGGCAGTCTTGTTCCTGTGAATGCATCCCAAGTGCTAAGTGAAGTATTAGTGTGAGTAAAATAAGTGAATAGTATGGTTAGATAGTTACAGGTTTGGATTGTGCTCACTGGGTGAGGGGTGGAGATACAACTCTAGCAAAGGAGGTGCGAGGTGCTCCTTCCCTCCGCTAGCCTGCCTGTCACCCTTGGGCACCTGCTTAGCCCCCCCCCCGATCATGGTCATGTGAATCCAGGGGAGCAGGTGGTGGATGGTTGTACGAGCAGCCAGTGCAGATCACAAGTCCTGGTTATGTGACCACTGACGCCAGGCAAACAACCTCTGAAAATTATTGGTCATGGCTGGGATGACCCATCTTGTAAGGACAGCACCCAGGAGTGGCTTACACCTCCTTTGGTAGAGGCATGTCTCCCCTTGTCTCCCAAATAAACCAATACCAACATCAAAATTCAGCAGGCAAAAATAACTTTAGACACAGAGCTGGTAGCTTGGATTTGTTCTGAGGCATTTGAAAATTATTTTTATTTCTGGTCCCTCACTATGTTGGAATAATGATGAAAGTGGACAGTGCAAAGGTGTCGGAGATCTTCAGTATGTTTAAGGTCAGAGCATTTAAAACCTCCTGAAGATGGGCTATCTCCATGGGATGGTATCTACTGTACTCCTTCTCACAAATGCAGACTGACCTCCAGGATCATACAGTTGTCACCTGCTGACGTACACCCTCTTCTCCTGGAGTGATTATTAACCTTTGATGGCTTCACTTCCTTATATATTTTCTGAAAAGAGTTGGCTGTGGATGTCTGGTGTTCACCCAGCTTGCATCAGCTGTTGGTAAATGTGGGCTGACGATGATAGAGTAGATACGATATTGGTCTATAATTATTGATGTGTGAATCAGTCATTAAAATGAATTACTCAGGTGAATACATAATAAATAAAAATACAGTGTGTTGTGGCTATGCTTCTCCTGGGTGTGCGCTCTGAGTTTGCCCTCTCAGTACTGAGATCAGTCCAGTCGAGTACGATGTTCCCCTGAGGCGTCGTCTTTTGGTGGGTCCTCAGGTGCCTGTAGAGGCTGAAAGGTCCATCTGTGATCCACACGTTCTGGTGCAGTGTGGGGAAGAGTAGGTAGCGGCTGTGGTTAGTGGTCGGGTCTTTTGGTTGTTCGGTCTCTCCTTTCTCAGCTGCCGCTTGTTCACTGCGGCACAGCAAAAGATTGTTTTCATGTAGCACAGCTCCCTCTGGTACAGATCTCCTTCAGGTGCATCAGTTGAGTGCAATGTCTTCCCCCGGGTTTTAGCTGGGGTGTTGAATCTCTTCAGGCTGATTTTGATGTTGTCGTTGAAGTGTTCCTTTGCCCACCAGGGGCTCGTGGACCTTCCTTCAACTGGGAGTGATGGATCTGTTTGGGGAGATGCGAGTTAAACACCCTGATGACATGATCCATCCTCTGGAGTTGGTGTTGCTCTGTTGTGGTTGACCTTCTGAGAATAAGAATAACACATATGAATGGAAAGGAGTTCAAAAGTCAAGCCAAGTAAAGTATATTGCCATTTAACTATATACATTTATATAATATATATAACCATATAATGTGTATAGAAATCAGGCAACGTTTCTTTGAACCAGGGTGTAAGGCATAGTACTGTACTACACATAACACACAATAACTTATGAAGGTAAGGATAAAATCTACAGGTGAATCACATGTTAATAACAAACTAAAATGCATTAATATTAAATATTGTAAGGTACAGAATGGATTAACCAGATACACTTTGATTTTGATGCGGCTGGGATTTCAGAAACCTAATGGCCTGAGGGAAGAAACTGTTTCTCATGCCAACCGTTCTTGCATCACAGTCTCCTTCCTGCCTGATGGTAGAAAGTCAAAGAGGATGCTGGATGGATGGGTGGGATCCTGATAACACTAAGGCCCTCTGAATTGTTTAGAGGAGATGTGGTTCTTTTTTTCCTTTATATTAGCTTAATACTATATATGATTTTGACAGTGTATATTCCTTTCTTTGTACAATTATTGAAATATGTATTTGAAATAACCTCCTCTGACCTGTATTTATCCTTGTTCTTTTAAATCAATAAAAAAGATTGAAAATGAATAACAATAAGGGCCCTGCACATGCGGCTCTCCTGATAAATATCCGTGATGGATAGTTGGGAGACCCTATTGTCCTCACAGTCCTTTGTAGGGACTTCTGGTCCGATGTTCCTGATGCACCATAACTCTCAGAGACGTGAGTCGAGATAGGCTTTTATTAGCTGGAAGAAAGCACAGTCAGCAGCGTCAGCAGCAAGAGACCACCACACAACATCCTGGAGACTGAGGGAGGAGCAGTGCCTCCAATCACCTTTATACAGGGGTCTGTGGGAGGAGCCACAGGAGCAGTCAACAGGGGGGGCGTGTCCAGACAGGTATATGTAGTTCACCACAGTTCCACTGCTCCCACTCCAGATGGAGATGCAAATTGTCAGGATGCTGTCAGTTGTGCTACTGTAAAATGCAGTTAAGATGTTGGATGGGGCGGGGGGGTGGGGTGGGAGCTTTGCTTGCCTCATTCTTCTTAGGAAGTTGAGGCACTGCTGTGCCTTCCTGTTCAGGGAGGTGATATTGAGAGACCAGATGAGGTCATCTGAGATGTGAACTCCCGGGAACTTGGTGCACATGGAGGATCCATGTGTTTGCAGAGGGAGATGGTTTGTCTGCACCTTTCTGAAGTCCTCAATGATTTCCTTTGTCTTCTCCATGTTCAGGCTTGTGTCATTCTTCTCACACCAATCCACCAGCAGCTCCGCTTCCCCTTGATACTCCGCCTCATTATTGTTCTTGATAAGGTCAACCACTGTTGTATCATCTGCAAACTGGATGACACAGTTTGAGCTGAATCCTGTGACACAGTCATGCATCAGCAGTGTAAACAGTAGTGTGCTGAGGCATAACCCTTGGATAAATTTGACCTTCTATGCAAAATAGACCATTTTAATGGGGAGTGCTGGTAATTCTGCAAATTTACATAAATATTGTCTAATTGTTTAATGCTATTGTGCAGTGACTTGGGGATGATATCAGATGTAGCTATTACTGTTGGGACAATGTATATATTCATGTTCCAAAGTCATTCAATTTCCTCTTTTAATTCTGCATATTTCTGGTATTTTTCACTTATTATTTTCTGTTGTTTATGTGTGTTTAGAATGGCAATATTAAATAAGTTGTTCTTACCTGTTTATCCTGTATTATTATATCTGCACAGTTATTATGGATTGCCCTGTCTGTAATAGCTGACTCAAAAACTGGATTGTATTTATAGTAAGGTGTGATTTCATTTATGAATTTGTGTTTTAAAGCAGGATTTTGGTGAATGATGTTTGCCATCTGATTGTGCCTCTGTAAGTAATCAGATTGAGTTAAACTTTTGCAGGCTCCTATAATGTGTTGGATTGTTTCTGGTTTTCTCAGCATTTTCTCCATTTATCATCTTGAATTTGTCAGTCTCTTATTGTATATTTTTGATTAATATTATCAATTTCTCTTCTATATTTGCTCAGTTTGTAGTCTTTTGCACACTGGTTAAACACACAAGTTCATTGATTCTATTGTGAAATTATTGAGCATGGCTGCAAGAAAATAAATCTCAGAATTACATACGACTACATATATGTTCCTTGATAATGAACTTACTTCTTTAAACTTTATCGCCTGTCAGTCACCTATTTACAGCCTAGCGTCACTTTATGGACATAAACTCAATCAATTTATATGTTATCTTATGTATTTATAGTTATTGTGTTCTTTATCTTATTGTATTTTTTGTGATCCATTGGACCCAGAGTACCAATTATTTCATTCTCCTTTAAAACCGTGTACAGGAAATGGCACTAAGCAATCTTGAATCTTGAATTGAGTTGCTGTCACATGATTGACTGATTAGATATTTTCATTATTGAGTAGCTGTCCTAATAAAGTAGCCACCAAGTCTATCTTTAAAATAGCTTATACCAAATGGCCATATTCTGCTCTGAAAAATGTTTTCTGTTCAAATGCCATAGAGAGAGAGAGAGAGGGGGGGAGAGGGATATATACAACACACACACATATGATGCTGTAACAAAAGCTTCCAGTTTTCATTTCAGATTTATGAAATGCTCCTTATAGTGCAGTGCAAAATAATGGCTGGTAACAAATAGTCCTAATCTGCTCTAAGAGTTGTATGCATTCCTCGTAGAGTCACCCTGTTCAAATGACAAAGA
Source organism: Hypanus sabinus (assembly GCF_030144855.1). Taxonomy (NCBI): domain Eukaryota; kingdom Metazoa; phylum Chordata; class Chondrichthyes; order Myliobatiformes; family Dasyatidae; genus Hypanus; species Hypanus sabinus. Next base: position 5,342,335 of record NC_082715.1, read on the forward strand.
CAGAGCCACAGGGGAATAAAGGAGTCATTTGCTGATGCTGGGTAATGGTGCATAAATACACAAGATGATTTATACATTACAATGATGTTGAATAATTTTTTGGCCATGGATTTGCGGTGTGTCATCTTATTTCTACCTGACTCATTTAGTGACACAGTGAGTTTGGTGAGGGGGAGGAATGAGGCGTGAGCTGTTACATTGGCTTTATCTGTCGTGTGGTGTGCAAGTGTTTGTTGTGCCTTTGCAACAGAGCATCAGCAATGCTTGTGGGTCTCATAGTTTGGCTAATATTCACTATATCATTCTTGCATTGTGGAAGGAACCAGATTAAAAATTGCAACTTTGGCTGTAATAGGTTTAGCCACAGGCGGGGGACTTGAGCCAATAAAAAGATCAGTTCCCGAGGAGATTTAATACTTTGTTCAAAACTGCTCTCCATTAGTTGCAAGTGTCATATTCTAGCTGTATAAGTCTGTATTTCTCCATGTTCAGTGTGTGAACCCCATCTTTGGTCTGTGTAGTGTATTTAATATTTCAGTAATATTGTAAATACATTGTTTGAATAAGCATTCTTTGTTGTCTACATTACATATAACCCGTAATGATTAAAGTACATGAATGTCATATGTCATGTGCAGCACAGTAGCATAGTGGTTAGCACAATGCTTTACAGGACTAGTGACCAGGGTTCAATTCCCGCTGCTCGCTGAAAGGAGTTTGTACTTTCTCCCCGTGACTGCGCGGGTTTCCTCCGCGTGCTCCAGTTCTTTGGTTTCCTCCACAGTCCAAAGCCATACAGGGTAGTTGGTTAAAAAAGACAGACATACTTCATTGATCCCGAGGGAAATTGGGTTTTGTTACCAACCAAGAATAGTGAAGAAATATAGCAATGTAAAACCATAAATAATTAAACAATAATAAGTAAATTATTCCAAGTGGAAATAAGTCCAGGACCAGCCTATTGGCTCAGGGTGTCTGACACTCCGAGGGAGGAGTTACAAAGTTTGATGGCCACAGGCAGGAATGACTTCCTATGACGCTCAGTGTTACATCTCGGTGGAATGAGTCTCTGGCTGAATGTACTCCTGTGCCTAACCAGTACATTCTGTAGTGGATGGGAGACATTGTCCAAGATGGCATGCAACTTGGACAGCATCCTCTTTTCAGACACCACCGTCAGAGAGTCCTGTTCCACACCCACAAAATCACTGGCCTTATGAATGAGTTTGTTGATTCTGTTGGTGTCTGCTACCCTCAGCCTGCTGCCCCAGCACAGAACAGCAAACATGATAGCACTGGCCACCACAGACTCGTAGAACATCCTCAGCATCATCCGGCAGATGTTAAAGGACCTCAGTCTCCTCAGGAAGTAGAATTTGTTGTTGTAAATTGTCCCCTAATTAGGTTGCGGTTAAATTGGTTCCTGGGTGGTGCGGGTCGAGGGGTCTGTTCCACGCTGTTTCTGAATAAATAAACAAGTTACACCACCCTGTCATGTGTGTGCCTCCCTAAGTACTCACGCATCCCATGTTTTTCTTTTGAATAGTTTCTGGAATTGGCAGTGGGGTGAGGTGTGTCTCTACCAAAGGAGGTGTAAGGTGCACCTGCTTAACCCCCCCCCCCCCCACCAATCAGGGCCACGTGTAGCCACAGGAGCAGGTGGTGCATGGCCGTACGAGCAGCTGGTGCAGATCATGTCCTGGTTATGTGACCACTGACGCCAGGCAGACAGTCTCTGAAAAGTATTGATTATGGCTGGGGTCACCCGTCTTGTAAAGACACTGCCCAGAAGAAAACAATGGGAAGCTACTTCTGGAGAAATATTTGCCAAGACCATGATCACCTATATCATACGACACGGCACATAATGATGATGTGTTTCTGGAGTTACAAAGCTCCAGAAATTATTTGAAACTCCAGAAACTTCCTTTTTATCTGGCAGAGTCTCCTGGGAAGTAATAATCACAAGGAACTCTACAGATGCTGGAAATCCAAAGTAACACACACAAAATGTTGGAGGGCAAGCAGCATCCATGGAGATAGCAAACAGTCAACATTTCGGGCAGAAACCCTTCATCAGGAAATTTATGTTGTCAGTCTGTTGCTGTCCTGTTTTGTTGGTCCTTGCTACAAAATTGAAATGCATCAAACTTCTGCCAAAATATCCTCCCTAATTATTACAACACAAAATGTAAAAACAAATAACTCAAACAGAGAACAAAGCAGCGAGTACATGAGCTCATTGTCTGTTCATAACTCTCCACAGGGGGAGACCGGTCCCTGAGCGCAATCTGTCCCATCAAGTCTGTGGTAGGAGCTGTGATGTTCCATTCTTATTTCCCAGTAAGACACAGTATGTTACATATACTCCCCTTCCCAGTCTTCAGTCTTCCACAGCTACTTCTGAAATTAACGGCAAACTTCAGGAATTCAAAATTCAACATTCAAAACTGTTTAACGTCATTTCCAGCACACAAGTGTAAAGGAGAACAAAATAATTGTTACTCCAGATCTGCTGGAGTGCAAAAACATAATAGGGTAAAGAACAAAATAATTAAAAAAATATAAATTATAAACTTTAAATGTAAGTCATAAATTTATAAGAAACGATAGGGTCTTTTAAGAGACTCCCGGATGGCTACATGGATCTTAGAAAAATAGAGGGCTAAGGGTAAGCCTAGGTAGTTCTAAGGTAGGTACATGTTCAGGACAGCTTTGTGGGCCGAAGGGCCTGTATTGCGCTGTATGGTTTCTACGTATCTGTGTTTCTAGTTGTAGAATACACCTTCTGGTGTTACTTGGAACCTGGGGTTGTAAAATGTTTTGTGTCTTTAATCATCAGACACCCTCGCCCGGGTGAGCCAGCCGGGGGTGATCAGCCCCTGACTTGTGTCCAGGTGGTGCACTAATCCACGGATTCCCCCACCCTCCAGATCCACAGCCACCACGAGGCCGTTTCGGCAGCCTCCAGAATGATCTCAGGGGCTCTTCTACACTGCAGTCCTTTTACTCCAAAGAGTTTAAGAGACCGCTGTAATTGAAAGGCCAGCAAAGCCCTGGCACACAGCTTCGACTGTCTCACAGCGAGATCTCCAGTCCTGGCACCCAGCTTCGACTGTCTCACAGCGAGATCTCCAGTCCTGGCACCCGGCTTCGACTGTCTCACAGTGACCTCTCCAGTCCTGGCACCCGGCTTCGACTGTCTCACAGTGAGATCTCCAGTCCTGGCACCCAGCTTCGACTGTCTCACAGCGAGATCTCCAGTCCTGGCACCCAGCTTCGACTGTCTCACAGCGAGATCTGCAGTCCTGACACCCGGCTTTGACTGTCTCACAGCGAGATCTCCAGTCCTGGCACCCAGCTTCGACTGTCTCACAGCGAGATCTCCAGTCCTGGCACCCGGCTTCGACTGTCTCACAGCGAACTCTCCAGTCCTGGCAACCGGCTTCGACTGTCTCACAGCGAGATCTCCAGCCCTGGAACCCAGCTTCGACTGTCTCACAGTGAGATCTCCAGTCCTGGCACCCAGCTTCGACTGTCTCACAGCGAGATCTCCAGTCCTGGCACCCGGCTTTGACTGTCTCACAGTGAGATCTCCAGTCTTGGCACCCGGCTTCGACTGTCTCACAGCGAGATCTGCAGTCCTGGCACCCGGCTTTGACTGTCTCACAGTGAGATCTCCAGCCCTGGCACCCAGCTTCGACTGTCTCACAGCGAGATCTCCAGCCCTGGAACCCAGCTTCGACTGTCTCACAGCGACCTCTCCCTAAGGCGAATGGAAAGACAGCAAAGCCCCTGCTGTCTCACAGCGAGCTCTCCAGCCATTGCTCCAGCATTCTGCAACAACATCTGTGTATTTAGCCCTCTTGCGCTAGTTGTCCTCTTCAATCTGGTCATCCCAGGGGACAGTAAGTTCCAGCAGGGCCACTTGCTTTGGAGACTCTGATATTAACACCATGTGCGGGTGGAGTGGAGTGGCTGTGATGATCTGTGGGAACTTGAGCTGCCTCCCTAGGTTGACGTGGAACTGCCAGTATCGTGCAGTGGCAAGAAGCCCTCCTGAGGAGCTAGGCCGATGTTAAGCCTTCTACCCCGCTCTAATAAAAGTGATAGACTGTTTGGGAGCGTGCTGATTTTTACTGTCTTGAATCGCTGTGCTGAATGCGTCTGCTATAGACCTTCAGACTTGGTCATGGCACCAGCGGTATTGCCCTTGCCCCAACACCTTCGGGCAGCAACTGAGGATATGCTCCAAAGTGCCCCTCTTCTGGCACTGTTCGCATGCTGGAGTAACACGTACAACACGCTGGAGGAACTCAGCTGGTCAGGCAGCATCCGTGGAAACGAGCAGTCAACGTTTTGGGCTGAGAACCTTCGTCAGAACTGTTGACTCTCACTTCCACAGATGCTGCCCGAACTGCTGAGTTCCTCCAGCATGTTGTATGTGTTGCTTTGACCACAGCATCTGCAGTGTACTTTGTGCTAATGTGGTGAGCTACATATACCTGTCTGGACACGCCCCCTGCTGACTGCTCCTGTGGCTCCTCCCACAGAACCCTGTATAATGGCGATTGAGGTCTGAGCCCAACCTCTCAGTCTCCAGGATGTAATATGGTGGTCACTCACTGCTTGTTCCTTCTTCCAGTCAATAAAAGCCGATATCTCACCTTCACGTCTCAGAGTGCATGCTGGAGTGTTTACCATGCATCACCTGTGCAGGTTGGCCGGGCTTGGGAGAATGTCATAGACTGATTTCTATATAAGGCAGCTTATATACATTGTTTTTGTGTCCATCAAGTGAGACTAGGCACAGGAGTGTCTGTACATAAGGTGAATCTGGCTGGGGAAGGGTGGGGTGAGTTGGTGGTGGACGTATCGATCAGCCTTACTGTTTGGGGAAAGGAACCGCTCGAGCTGTTTCCGGCACCTATTTCTATACCAGTCATCAAGGACAGGCACGTCCTAGTGCTGTGATGCCTTGGGTAGTTTTGACTGCACAGTGTCAAGCTTCCCTGTCAGATTCCACAGCGCACAGTGATGCAGCTTGTTAGGATGCTCTCTACTGAGCATCTGTGGGATGTGCATAGCCCAGCTCTCCTCAGCCTCCTCCACCCAGCACATCTTCCCCTACCTGCTTCCTGCTTTCCGCAGGGATCGCTCCCTACTCGCCTCCCTTGTAATCTCCCTCCTGACGCTTAGCCTTGCAAGTGGAATAGGTGCTACACCTGCCCCTACCCCTCCTCCCTCACTACCATTCACAGGCCCAAACAGCCCTTCCAGGTGAGGTGACACTTCACCTGTACGTGTTGCTGGGGTAACTTACGGTGTTCGGTGCTCCCAGCGTGGTCTCCTGTACTTCACTGAGACCCAGAGTAGATTGGGAGACCATTTCACCGAGCACCTACGCCCCATCCGCCAGAATGAGCGGGATCTCCCAGTGGCCATTCATTTTAATTCCACTTCCCATTTCCATTCTGATATGTCCATCCATGGCCCCTCCTCCATTGATGAGGCCACACTCAGGTTGGAGGAGCAACACCTTAAATTCTGTCTGGGTAACCTCCAGCCTGATGGCATGAACATCGATTTCTCAAACATCCGGTAATGCCTCCACACCCCCATCACCATTTCCCATCCCCTTTTCCCTCTCTCACCTTACCCTCTTGCCCGCCCATCACCTCCCTCTGGTGATACTCCCCCCCTTTTCTTTCTTCCATGACCTTCTGTCTCTTTCCCCAATCAACTTCCCATATCCTTAGTTCATCCCTCCGCCTCCAGGGTTTCACCTATCACCTTGTATTTCTCTCCCCTCCCTCCACATTTGAAAGCTATTCCTCAACTTTTCTTCTTCAATCCTGCTGAAGGGTCTCAGCCCGAAACGTCGACTGTACTTTTTCCCACAGATGCTGCCTGGCTTGCTGAGTTCCTCCAGCATTTTGTGTGTGTTGATTGGATTTTCAGCATCTGCAGATTTTCTCTAGTTTCCAACCCATTTCTTTTCCACTTTCAGTGCTCCCAACCATCGGGTCCCTGAATCAGCGTGGATAACGTCACCCACCGTAATAAGCCAATGACCTGATCAATAACCTCTGAGACTCAGGCTTCAATAGCTCCTTGTGCAACTGCATCCTCGATTTCTCTCAAACACCGTATTCTACATTCTGCTTTCTTTTTCTTTTTCAATCATTGAATACTCGGTATTCAATGCTATCATCCCCTCAAACATAATCAATAAGCAGCTTCAAGTCGTTTGTCTCAATACCTTTTGAAGTTGCCCTCGATGTTGGGAGGTTAGTGGCCGTATGGAGCTGGCAGTGTTTACAACTTTCTGCAGCTTTTTCCAGTGCAGTACAGTGGCCCCTCCACACCAGACAGTGGTGCGGCTAGTTTATTGATTATTGCCCACAGGACAAGGGAACCACAGATCCTCATTGGGGAATCAGAAGTGGAGAGGGTCAGCAACCTTAAATTCCACAGCGTTATCATTTAAAAATATCTGTCCTGTAAGTGTCATTTCTAAAGAAAGCGTGGCAGCACCTCTACTTTCTTAGAAGTCTGCAAAGATTTGGCGTATCAACTAAAACTTTGACAAACTTCCTTAGATGCGTGATGGAGAGTATCCTGACTGGTTGCATTATGGCCTCTGTATGGAAACATGAATATCCTTGGAGGGAAAATCTTACAAAAAGGAGTGGATACAGTCCAATCCATCACAGGTAATAGCCCTCCCCACCACCGAGCACATCTACAAAGAGTGCCCAGGAGAGCTGCACCCATCATCGGGACCCCTGCCAATCAGGACATGCTCTCTTCTCACTGCTGCCATCAGCAAGGAGATACGGGAGCCTCAGGTCCCACACCACCAAGTTCAGGAGCAGTTATTGCCCCTCAAGCATCAGGCCCTTAAACTAGTGAGGATAACTTTACTCAGGCACCAACGTAGCATGCCCACAACTTACTGGCTAACCTGTACATCCCAATGTGGGAGGAGACGGGAGCAAACAGGAAATTCATACAGATATCACAAACACTTTACAGGCAGCAGAGGGAATTGAACCTTGATCACTGGTCGCTGGGTCTACCACTGTGTCATCCAGAAAGTTATTATTTCCATCTTCTGTTACAGAGACATAGATTGTCAGCTCCCATGAGCAAAGGTATGGCTTCAATGTGCCTGTCAATACAATTTGATGGACATCCATACATCTGGGAGATTGCTTGTGTCTTCCCTAGTGAAGACAGATCTAAAGTACTTATTAAATTCTTCTGCCATTTCTCTGTTTCCCATAACAATTTCACCCAATTCATTCTTCAAGGTCCCAACATTGTTCTTAACTATCTTCTTTCTTTTCACATACCTAAAAAAGCTTTTGCTATCCTCCTTTATATTCCTGGCTAGCTTGTGTTCGTACCTCATTTTTTTTTCTCCCCGTATTCCCTTTTTAGTTAAGTTCTGTTGTTCCTTAAAAATTTCCCAATCATCTGTCCTCCCACTCATCTTAGCTCTGTCATACTTCCTTTTTTTTAATGCTATACAATCTCTGACTTCCTTTGCCAACCACTGTGGCCCCTTTCCTCCCTTTGAATCCTTCCTTCTCTGGGGGATGAACTGATTTTGCACCTTGTGCATTATTCCCAAGAATACCTGCCATTGCTGTTCCACTGTCTTTTCTGCTAGGATATTCGTCCAGCGAACTTTGGCCAGCTCCTCCCTCATGGCTCCATAGTCTCCTTTGTTCAACTGCAACACCAACACCTCCGATCTGCCCTCATCCTTCTCAAATAAAAACTTATCATATTATGGTCACTACCTCCAAATGGCTCCTTTACTTCAAGATCGCTTATCAAATCCTGTTCATTACACAACACTAAATCCAGAATAGCCTTGTCCCTGGTCAGCTCTCGTACAAGCTGTTCCAAGAATGCATCCCGTAGGCACTCTACAAACTCCCTATCCTGGAGTCTTGCACCAACCTGATTCTCCCAGGTCACCTGCATGTTGAAATCCCCCATAACTACTGCGACATTACCTTTGCCACATGCCAATGTTAACTCCCTATTCAACTTGCACCCAATATCCATGCTGCTGTTTGGTAGCCTGTAGACAACACCCATTAGGGTATTTTTGCCCTTACTGTTCCTCAGTTCTATCCACACAGACTCCACTTCTCCTGATCCTATGTCCCCCCTTGCAAAGGACTGAATCTCATTCCTCACCAACAGGGGCACCCCATCCCCTCTGCCCACATTTCTGTCCCTACGAGAGCACGTATACCCTTGTACATTCATTTCCCAGGTCTGATCTTCCTGCAGCCATGTCTCTGTTATCCCAACAACATCATAGTTACCCATTCGGACCTGAGCTTCAAGCTCATCTGCCTTATTTCTGACAGTGCATTCAGATATAGAATTTTTAGCCCATTTCTCCTCTCTCTGTTTAAATCGCTGCCTATTGTGCTTAACCCAGCTCCCCAAACTCCCATCGGGCTATACGCTCCTTGAATTTTGTTGACCTTCCTAAATTTACTTATTCTTTCTGCACATTTAACCAAATTCCATCAGACCATCCCTCTGTACATGTGCCCTCCTTATCACTTGTTCCGCCTCACCTTTCTCTACTACACACTTAATATTCCGGAACCGTGTAGTCCCCACCTGTCCTTTATTCTTCATCTCACTATCCTCTCTCACATTCTGGATCCCTGCCCCCTGCAAATTTAGTTTAACCCCCCCCCCCAGAAGCACTAGCAAACTTTCCTGCAAGAATGTTAGTACTGCTCCAATTAGTATAGCCAATGAACCGGCCTCAACTGTCTCCTGTGGCAGAGAATTCCACAGATTCACCACTCTCTGTGTGAAGAAGTTTTTCCTCATCTCAGTCCTAAAAGGCTTCCCCTTTATCCTTAAACTGTGACCCCTCGTTTTGGACTTCCCCAACATCGGAAATAATCTTCCTGCATCTAGCCTGTCCAATCCCTTTAGAATTTTATACGTTTCAATAAGATTGAAATAAGATTAAAATAAGATTCCCCTCAATCTTCTAAATTCCAGTGAGTATAAGCCTAGTCCAGGGGTCGGCAACGTTTACCACTGAAAGAGCCAATATGGACCCATTTCCCACAGAAAAGAAAACACTGGGAGCCACAAAACCCGTTTGACATTTAAAATGAAATAACACTGCATACAATGTTTTTTTTTGCCTTTATGCTATGTATAAACAAACTATAAAGTGTTGCATTTATGAAATTGATGAACTCCTGCAGAGAAAACGAAATTACATTTCTGCATGCAACAAAAACATTTTGAACTCCGAAAAAAAGACGTTGGGTTGAAGGTTACTCCATAGTTAGCCTACCTTGGATCGAAGAATTAAAAGAAAGCGTGCACTGGCGGGTGTCAGGCATTGGCAGTGGTGATGTATATTAATAGCGATAAAAAACACGTTGTAACGGTGTAGCGCTACACGCAGCGCTAAAATAAAGACACTGCAGTCAAAGGTAACTTTATTCGAACTAAACAGCCTTGATTTAAAGCCTCCCTCAACCCGTCCCCGTGGGCGCGGATGCTCCAAAAGACACGTACTCACAAACCCCCTTAGCCGGAACGGTGGCTAATTGTGAGCCGGTTCGGATGTGCCAGGAAATGGGTCGCCACAACGTTTTTAGATTGTACAAGATCACCATAATCTTCAAATTTCAAATTACATTTCAAAAACTAACAAACTACGGGGAGCCGCAGCACAGAGATCAAAGAGCCGCGGGTTGCCGACCCTTGGCCTAGTCGATCTAGTCTTTCTTCATATGAAAGTCCTGCCATCCCAGGAATCAATCTGGTGAACCTTCTCTGTACTCCCTCTATGGCAAGAATGTCTTTCCTCAGATTAGGGGACCAAAACTGCACACAATATTCTAGGAGCAGTCTCACCAAGGCCTTGTACAACTGCAGTAGAACCTCCCTGCTCCTGTACTCAAATCCTTTTGCTATGAATGCCAACATACCATTTGCCTTTTTCACCACCTGCTGTACCTGCATGCCCACCTTCAATGACTGGTGTACAATGACACCCAGGTCTCGTTGCATCTCCCTTTCCCTAATCGGCCACCGTTCAGATAATAATCTGTTTTCCTGTTCTTGCAACCAAAGTGGATAACCTCACATTTATCCACATTAATTTGCATCTGCCATGAATTTGCCCACTCACCTAACCTATCCAAGTCACCCTGCATTCTTTTAGCATCCTCCTCACAGCTAACACCGTCGCCCAGCTCCGTGTCATCCGCAAACTTGGAGATGCTGCATTTAATTCCCTCGTATAAATCATTAATATATATTGTAAACAACTGGGGTCCCAGCACTGAACCTTGCAGTACCCCACTAGTCACTGCCTCCATTCTGAAAAGGTCCTGCTTACTCCCACTCTTTGCTTCCTGTCTGTCAACCAATTCTCTATCCACATCAATACCATACCCCCAATACCGTGTGCTTTAAGTTTGCACACTAATCTCCTGTGTGGGACCTTGTCAAAAGCCTTTTGAAAATCTAAATATACCACATCCACTGGCTCTCCCCTATGCACTCTACTAGTTACATCTTCAAAAAATTCTATAAGATTCATCAGACATAATTTTCCTTTCACAAATCCATGGGTGACTTTGTCCAATGATTTCACCTCTTTCCAAATGTGCTGTTATCACATCTTTGATAACTGACTCTAGCATTTTCCCCATCACCAATGTCAGACTAACCGGTCTATAATTCCCCAGTTTCTCTCTCCCTCCGTTTTAAAAAAGTGGGGTTACATTAGCTACCCTCCAATCCTCAGGAACTAATCCAGAATCTAAGGAGTTTTGAAAAATTATCACTAATGCATCCACTATTTCTTTGGCTGCTTCCTTAAGCACTCTGGGATGCAGACCATCTGGCCCTGGGGATTTACCTGCCTTTAATCCCTTCAATTTACTTAACACCACTGATGAACCATCGATAACTCACTCTGAGACGTAAAGGCTAGATATCGGCTTTTATTGACTGGAAGAAGGAACAAGCAGTGAGTGACCACCATACTACATCCTGGAGACTGAGAGGCTGGGCTCAGACCTCAATCGCCTTTATACCGGGGTCTGTGGGAGGAGCCACAGGAGCAGTCAGCAGGGGGCGTGTCCAGACAGGTATATGTAGTTCACCACAACCACTTCCCTACTAACATGCATTTCCCTCAGTTCCTCCATCTCACTAGACCCTCGGTCCCTTACTATTTCCAGAAGATTATTTATGTCCTCCTTAGTGAAGACAGAACCAAAGTAGTTTTTCAATTGGTCTGCCATGTCTTTGTTCCCTATGATCAATTCAGCTGTTTCTGACTGTAAAGGACCTACATTTGTCTTGACCTATCTTTTTCTTTTCACGTATCTATAAAAGCTTTTACAGTCAGTTTTTATGTTCCCTGCCAGCTTTCTCTCATAATCTTTTTTCCCTTTCCTAATTAAGCCCTTTGTCCTCCTCTGCTGGTCTCTGAATTTTTCCCAGTCCTCAGGTGTGCCGCTTTTTTTTTTGCTAATTTATATGTTTCTTCTTTGGACATGATACTATCCCTAATTTCCCTTGTCAGCCATGGGTGCACTACCTTCCCTGGTTTATTCTTTTGCCAAACTGGGATGAACAATTGTTGTAGTTCATCCATATGATCTTTAAATGCTTGCCATTGCATATCCACCGTCAACCCTTTAAGTATCATTTGCCAGTCTGTCTTCGCTAATTCACATCTCATACCTTCAAAGTTACCCTTCTTTAAGTTCAGAACCTTTGTTTCTGAATTAACTATGTCACTCTCCATCTTAATGAAGAATTCCACCATATTATGGACACTCTTATCCAAGGGGCCTTGCACGGCAAGATTGCTAACTAACCCTTCCTCATTGCTCAATACCCAATCTAGAATGGCCTGCTCTCTAGTTGGTTCCTCGACATTTTGGTTCAGAAAACGATCCCGCATACATTCCAAGAAATCCTCTTCCTCAGCACCCTTACCAATTTGGCTCACCCAATCTATATGTAGATTGAAGTCACCCATTATAACTACTGTTCCTTTATTGCACGCATTTCTAATTTCCTGTTTAATGCCATCCCCAACCTCACTACTACTGTTAGGTGGCCTGTACACAACTCCCACCAGCGTTTTCTGCCCCTTAGTGTTATGCAGCTCTCCCCATATTGATTCCACATCCTCCAGGCTAATGTCCTTCCTTTCTATTGCGTTAATCTCCTCTCTAACCACCTTCTTTCCTGTCTATCCCTCCTGAATATTGAATATCCCTGGATGTTGAGCTCCCATCCTTGGTCACCCTGGAGCCATGTCTCTGTGATCCCAACTATATCATATTCATTAATAACTATCTGCACATTCAATTCATCCACCTTGTTACGAATGCTCCTCGCATTGACACACAAAGCCTTCAGGGTTGTCTTTACAACACTCTTAGCCCTTAAACAATTATTTTGAAATGTGGCTCTTTTTGCTTTTTGCCCTGGATTTGCCTCCGTGCCACTTTTACTTTTCATCTTGCTACTTTTTGCTTCTACCCTCATTTTAGATCCCTCTGTCTCTCTGCACTTCTTCCCATCCCCCTGCCACATTAGTTTAAAGCCTCCTGAACAGCAGCAGCAAACGCTCCCCCTAGGACATTGGTTCCAGTCCAGCCCAGGTGCAGACCATCCTGTTTATACCGGTCCCACCTCCCCCAGAACTGGTCCCAATGCCCCAGAAATTTGAATCCCTCCCCCTTGCACCATTTTTCAAGCCATGTATTCATCTAAAATATCCTTCTATTTCTACTCTGACTAGCACATGGCACTGGTAGTAATCCAGAGATTATTACCTTTGTGGTCCTACTTTTTAGTTTATCTCCTAACTCCCTAAATTCACCTTGTAGGACCTCATCCCGTTTTTTACCTATATCGTTGGTACCTATGTGCACCACGACCACTGGCTGTTCACCCTCCCATTCCAGAATGTCCTGCAGCCGCTCAGAGACATCCTTGACCCTTGCACCAGGGAGGCAACATACCGTTTGTGGCCGCAGAAACGCTAATCTATTCCCCTTACAATCCCCTATCACTATAGCTCTCCCACTCCTTTTCCTTCCCTCCTGTGCTGTAGAGCCACCCTATTTGCCATGAACTCGGCTGCTGCTGCCTTCCCCTGATGAGACATCTCCCCCAACAGTATCCAAAACAGTATTTCTGTTTAGGAGGGAGATGACCTCAGGGGTCTCCTGATGCTACGCTGTCTAGTGGCCACCCCTTCCCTTTCTGCCTGTGTAGCCTTTACCTGCGGTGTGGCCAACTCACTGAACGACTTTCTCAGCATCGCGGATGCTCCAGTATCACCATAAGCAAGTGCTCGCAAAATTGCACAATGTTGTCTGTAAACAAGAAACAACTCATTGCGACACCAACTTTAACCAGGTCTGTTTGAAGAAAACCCTGCCCAATTACCACCAGTAAGTAACCTGTTGCATCAGAGGTCCCAACACAATAGACCACTGCTACACCATGATAAGGAAATCCTATCATTCCTTCCCCAGACCCTATTTCATAAGTCGGATCCTTTGGATATACTCCTGCTACTTGTGTACAGACAGAGCCTAAAAAGCAAGGCTCCAGGGATCAAGACAGCTAAAGGTGGTCATGGGAGGCAGAGGAAAGGTTGCAGGATTGTCTTGAGTTAGTGGACTGGGCCATGTTCAAGAACTCATCTGAGGATCTAAATGACTACACCAGGGTCATAACAGACTTTATTAAAACAACTGTGGATGAGTGTGTCCCCATGAAATTATTCAGGGTTTTCCCATTTAGATACCCTGGATGAACAATGAAACTCAGAACCTGCTGACAGCCAGATCGGAGGCATTCAATTCTGGAGATCAAGAATGCTACAAGAGGTGCGAGTATAAACTACAGAAAGACAAAGTGGAGATTCCGGACTCGTCTCGAATCAACGAGGGTTGCTTGACAGCTGTGGCAGGGTTTGAAAGCCAGAACCTCCTACAAAGCTAAATCTCACAACATAGGGGACAGCAGAGCTTCACTTCCAGATGAGCTCAATGCCTTCTATGCTCACTCTGACCACCAGAGCAGGGAGGAACCATCGTGCACCCCTTGTTTGTCTTCCGATGACTCTTTGGTCTGTGTATCTGAAGATGACATGCAGAGAATTAATCCAAGGCAAGTACCTGCTTTAGCTAAGTTCCTGGCCAAGTACTGAAGATTTGTGCCGGTCATCTGGCTGGTGTATTCACAGATATCTTCAATCTCTTGCTCCGGTAGAGTGTGGAACCCGCCTGCTTCAATCATACTGGGATCTGTCTAAATGACTATTTCCAAGTGACATTTACATCCACAGTGATGAAGTGTTTTGAGAGGCTGATGTTAAAGCATATTAAAGCATAATCTGTAAGGCATTTGACGAGGTTCCCATGCAAGGCTCCTTCAGAAAGTAAGGAGGCATGGGATCCAAGGAGACCTTGCTTTGTGGATCCAGTATTAGCTTACCCACAGAAGGCAAAGGGTGGTTATTCTGCATGGAGGTTGGTGACCAGTGGTGTTCCACAAGAATTTGTTCTGGAACCCATGCTCTTTGTGATTTTTATAAATGACCTGGATGAAGAAGTAGATGGGTGGGTTAGTAAGTTTGCTGATGACACAAAGGTTGGGAGTGTTGTTGGTAGCCTGGATAGTTGTTAGTGGTTACAGTGGGACATCGATAGGATGCAGAACTGGGCTGAGAAGTGGCAGATGGACTTCAACCCTGATAAGTGTGAAGTGGTTCATTTTGGTAGGTTAAATTTGAAGATAATATTTATATAATATTTATGGTAAGATTCTCAGCAGTGTGGAGGATCTGAGAGATCTGGAGGTCCATGTTCATAGGACACACAAAACGGTTGCACAGGTTGACAGTGTTGTTAAGAAGGCATATGGTGTGTTGGGATTCATCAACCATAGGATTGAGTTCAAGAGCCGTGAGATAATGTTTCAGCTGTATAAGACCTTGGCCAGACCCCACTTGGAGTACTGTGCTCAGTTCTGGTCACCTCATTAAAGGAAGGATGTCGATATTATAGAGAGAGTGCAGAGGAGATTTACAAGGATGTTACCTGGATTGGGGAGCATGCCTTATGAGAATAGGTTGAGTGAACTTGGCCTTTTCTCCTTGGAGTGACAGAGGATGAGAGGTTGTTGGACAGAGGTGTATAAGGTGATGAGGGACATTGATCATGTGACTAGCCAGAGGCTTTTTCTGAGGGCTGAAATAGTTAACATGGGTGTCTGGAAATAGGTATAGAGGACATGTGAGGGGTAAGTTTTTCACACAGAGTGGTGGGTGCATAGAAGACACTGCCAATGGCAGTGGTAGAAGCGGATACAAAAGGGTCTTTTAAAAGCTTTTTAGATGGGTACATGGAGCTTAGAAAAATAGAGGGCCATGTGGTAGGGAAGTTCTAGGCAGTTTCTAGAGTAGGTTACATGGTTGGCACAACATTGTGGGCAGAAGGGCCTGTAATGTGCTGTAGATTTCTATGTTGTATGTTCATATCAGCTCCCGTTTGAGTGGTGCCTTGGTGATCCACTCAAATTTGCCTACTGAAGCAACAGGTCCACAGCAGATGCTGCTTCACTGGCCCTTCACACAACCCTGGAACATCCGGACAGCAGAAATGCACACATCAGGATGGCATTTAACACCGTAATTCCTCTAAACTACTCAGTGAACTCCAACACCTGGGCCTCAATACCCCCTTTGTGCCATTGGATCCTGATTTGCTCACTTGTCTGGATTGGGAACAACACCTCCTCCACAACCTCCATCAGCACAGGAGCACTGTAGGGATGTGTGCTTCGCCCCCTGCTCACTTTACACACTATGACTGTGGGGCTAAGCACAGCACCCACACCATATACAAGTTTGCTGGTGACACCACTGTTGGGATCCATAAAAAAGGTGATGATGAATCAGCATACAGGGGGAGGGTGAAAATTTGACTGAGTGGTGTAATAACAACAATATCTTACTCAACGTCAGTAAAACCAAGGGACTGTTTGTAGACTTAGGAGAGGGAAACCAGAGGTCCATGAGCCAGTAATCATTGGAGGATCAGAGGTAGAGAGGGTCAGTAACTTTAAATTCTTGGGTGACACTAACTCTGAGGGCCTGTCGTGGACCCATCATATAAATATAATTGTGCAGAAAGCACTACAACGCCTCTACTTCTTCAGGAGTTTGCGGAGATTTGGCATGTCATCAAAAACCTTGGCAAACTTCTATGGATGTGTGGTGGAAAGTGTGCTGACCTGGCTGCATTATGACCTGGTGCAGAAACACCAATTCCTCTGAGTGGAAAATCCAGCAAAAGGTAGCAGATTCAGCCCAGTAAAACCCTCCCAAACATTGAACACATCTACATGAACCGTTGCTGTAGAAAAGCAGCAACCACCACCCAGGCCATGCTCCTTTCTCACTGCTGCCATTAGGTAGAAGGTACGAGAGCCTCAGGACTCGTACCACCAGGTTCAAGAACAGTTACTACCCCCCAACCACTTGGCTTTTAAACAAAACTACTCTTATTTAAGGACTCTTTTATCTTGTTATTTCAAGCTCATCATGTATTGCTATTTATTTATATCTGCATTTGCACAGTTTGTCTACAGTTCCAGATGTTTACAGTTTGCAGTTACTACTCTATAGATTTGCTATGCCCACAGAAAAAGAGTCTTAGGGTTGTATGGTGATGTGTATGTACTCTGATAATAAATTTTACTTTGAACCTCAACCAAACATGTTGTAAAAGTTTAAAAAATAATCAAAAAGCCAGGAATTGCATTTACAAAATCCAAGTAGTTTTCTCAAGATATAAACAAATTTTTTAAATCTGTGTATGTTGGAAATCTGAAATAGAATTAAAAGAGTCAGGAGGCCAGGCAGCAGCAGTGGGAAGACAACTCCCTCCCCTTTCTTGATCTTTCTGTCTCCATCTCTGGAGATGGCCCATCTACTGATATCTACTATAAGCCTACAGACTCTCACAGCTACCTGGACTATTCCTCTTCCCACCCTGTCTCTTGCAAAAATGCTATCCCCTTCTCACAATTCCTCCGTCTCAGCCGCATCTGGTCTCAGGATGAGGCTTTTCATTCCAGGATGAAGGAGATGTCTTCCTTTTTTAAACAAAGGGGCTTTCCTTCTTCCACCATCAACTCTGCTCTCAAACGTATCTCTCCCATTTCCCGCACATCTGCCCTCACCCCATCCGCCCGCCACCCCTCTTGAGATAGGGTTCCCCTTGTCCTCACCTACCACCCCACCAGCCTCCAGGTCCAACGTATAATTCTCTGTAACTTCCGCCACCTCCAACGGGATCCCACTACCAAGCACATCTTTCCCTTCCCCCCTCTTTCTGCTTTCCGCAGGGATCGCTCCCTACATGACTCCCTTGTCCACTTGTCCCCCCCCATCCCTTCCCACCAATCTCTCTCCTGGCACTTATCCTTGTAAGCACAAGTGCTACACCTTCCCTTACACTTCCTCCCTCACCACCATTCAGGGTCCCAGACAGTCCTTCCAGGAGAGGCGACACTTCACCTGTGAGTCGGCTGGTGTGGTATACTGCATCCGGTGCTCCCGGTGTGGCCTTTTATATATTGGTGAGACCCGACGCAGACTGGGAGACTGTTTCGCTGAACACCTACTCTTGGTCCGCTAGAGAAAGCAGGATCTCCCAGTGACCACACATTTTAATTCCACGCCCCATTCCCATTCTGATATGTCTATCCATGGCCTCCTCTACTGTCAAAATGAATCCACACTCAGGTTGGACGAACAACACCTTATATACTGGCTGGTTAGCCTCAAACCTGATGGCATGAACGTTGACTTCTCTAACTTCCATTAATGCCCCCCTCCCATTCTTACCCATCCCTGACATATTTAGTTGTTTGCCTGTTCTCCATCTCCCTCTGGTGCTTCCCCCCTCCTTTCTTTCTCCTGAGACCTCCCGTCCCATGATCCTTTCCCTTCTCCAGCTCTGTATCACTTTCGCCAATCACCTTTCCAGCTCTTAGATTCATCCCACCCCCTCCGGTCTTCTCCTATCATTTCGCACTTCCGCCTCCCGCCACTACTTTCAAATCTCTTACTATCTTTCCTTTTGGTTAGTCCTGACAAAGGGTCTCGGCCTGAAATGTCGACTGCGCTTCTCCTTATAGATGCTGCCAGGCCTGCTGTGTTCCACCAACATTTTGTGTGTGTTGTTTAGCAGTGGGAAGAGACTTGTTAGGGTCAAGCATTGATGTTGCGCCCCAACTGTCTACACGATACACAGTCTAGTAAGTAAGCCAGGGCACGTTGGTTTTAGAGCAAGCTGTTGCCGTTGCAGCAGGCTCTTCCTCTCCACACAGCTGATCAATCCAGACTAGACCGATACAGTTTGGCACCAGCGGATCTACAGAAGTTGCCAGTCAATGTAGAACTCAATGTAGGACTGTCTGTGGTGAACTACGTGTGCCTGTCTGGACACGACCCTCTGCTGACTGCCCCTGTGGCTCCTCCCACAGACCCCTGTATAAAGGCGATTGAGGCCTGAGCCCGGCCTCTCAGTCTCCAGGATGTAGTATGGTGGTCAACCACTGCTTGTTCCTTCTTCCAGTCAATAAAAGCCGATATCTCGCCTTTACGTCTCAGAGTGAGTTATTGATGGTGCATCACTGTCTCAGGGGTCCAGCTCCAGAACTTTCATCAGGGTTTACCCCTGAAGCCTCCCCCATGAGTGGGCATGGCCACAATGCAGCAAAGGTTTGAGATCAGAGTTTCCCTCTCCTAGGTGAGTTGCCAGCCCCTGCTGACAAGCTCCATCTGCCTGAAGTGAACAGTCTTAATGGCCTTTGCCCCTTCTCCCGAAATGGTTCAGCCAGGCTTAATAGCTAAGCTGCACATGAAGGCCAGGAGTTGGACTTGGTTGTCAGAGGCTATTTGAGATGCGAGCCATTAGGAGCATTTAATAGGTAAAAGGAGCTTTTCTCTCCTACTCCACCCTCCCCCCCCCCCCCCACTACCAGCTATAACAACTGTATGAAATCGGGAAGAGAGATAGAGTTAATATATCCATTTGAAAATAATCTTTGGCTTTAACTATTTTTTTCTCTCTCTCAGTTCTGACAAAAAGTTTTAAGACTAAGAATATTTGTTCTCCCATGGATCCTGCCCGACTTACTTCCAGCAATTTCCTCGGGTATCTGTCAAAGACACTATAATTACTATCAGATACAAAACCTTTCAAGCATGGAAGAAACATTAAACCAGCCTCACAGGCAAGAATTTGAAGATTTGAAACCCAGTCGTAGCCACTGATATCTGGAGTTTTGGGAATTCACTGGCTGGCTGCTTTCGAAAAAATATTGTAACTTTAGAAAGAAATTTATTTATTTGTGCACAGTGATTGACAGTAACACAGTTTATTACCTTCAGTGAGACAAGAACAGTCTTGAGTTGTGTAACCAGAGTTATAAATGCAAAAAGATTTGATTTCCATATAGGTTTTATATTGCCAAAGTAAAACACAACAAACTCAGAATGTGATACTGAGGCATCAGGTGTGACATCTTTGGTCTTACCCTGAGGTCATCTCCCTCAGCAACGAGTACACCTCATTGGATAGTGCTGGGGGTTAATGACCTATCGGGGCACGTGAGTGGCACAGTGGCCGGCTCTGAGGCTTGGCAGGGAAGGTTAAAGTCAAGCAATGTGGTAGTGATAGGGAACTAGATAGTTCAGGGGACAGGCAGGAGATTCTTCAGCCGCAAAAGAGACACCAGGATGGTGTGTTGCCTCCCGAGTGCTAGGGTCCATGACAAAGCCATGCTGACTATTCCTAATCATATTATACCTCTTCAAATGTTCATAAATCCTGCCTCTCAGGATCTTCTCCATCAACTTACCAACCACTGAGGTAAGATTCACTGGTCTATAATTTCCTGGGCTATCTCTGCTCCCTTTCTTGAATAAAGGAACAACATCCGCAAACCTCCAATCCTCCGGAACTTCTCCCGTCCCCATTGATGATGCAAAGATCATTGCTAGAGGCACAGCAATCTCCTCCTTCACCTCCCACAGTAGCCTGGGGTAAATTTCATCCGGTCCCGGCGACTTATCCAACTTGATGCTTTCCAAAAGCTTCAGCACATCCTCTTTCTTAATATCTACATGCTCAAGCTTTTCAGTCTGCTGCAAGTCATCATTACAATCACTTAGATCCTTTTCCATACTGAATACTGAAGTAAAGTATTCATTAAGTACCTCTGCTATTTCCTCCGGTTCCATACACACTTTCCCGCTGTCACACTTGGTAGGTCCTATTCTTTCACGTCTTATCCTCTTGCTCTTCACATACTTGTAGAATGCCTTGGGGTTTTCCTTAATTCTGCCCGCCAAGGCCTTCTCATGGCCCCTTCTGGCTCTCCTAATTTCATTTGTAAACTCTTTCCTAGTAGCCTTATAATCTTCTAGATCTCTAACATTACCTAGCTCTCTGAACCTTTTATAAGCTTTTCTTTTCTTCTTGACTAGATTTATTTCAGCCTTTGTACACCACGGTTCCTGCATCCTACCATAACTTCCCTGTCTCATTGGAACGTACCTATACAGAACTCTACACAAATATCCCCCGAGTACTTGCCACATTTCTTCCATACTTTTCCCTGAGAACATCTGTTTCCAATTTAACCCTCCAATTTCCTGCCTGATGGCCTCATAATTCCCCTTAAACACCTTAATTCCAATTAAACACCTTTCTAACTTGTCTGTTCCTATCTCTCTCCAATGCTATTGTAAAGGAGATAGAATTATAATCACTATCTGCAAAATGCTCTCCCACTGAGAGATCTGACACCTGACAGGGTTCATTTCCCAATACCAAATCAAGTACAGCCTCTCCTCTTGTAGGCTTATCTACATATTGTGTCAAGAAACTTTCCTGAACACACCTAACAGGGTGATAGTGTGACAAAGCGTGATGAAGTTGAAATCTGTTCAGTTTAGTTGCAAATAATTGTTCAAATCATCTTAAAAAGAGTTAAAATAATTTATTTAATGTGAATAACATTTCATGTTGAGGAAAAAAAAGGGTATTACTTTAAAAACATATAAATGTGTTGTTGAAAATACTGAGAATCTGTGCAAGGTATGTGTTAACAGTATTGAGCACTGAATCTGCTGTTGACTTGTAAGGGCTTGCATTCAAACTTCAGCTGCATGCCTGCCGCAATGCCAGGAGAGGGGCAGTACACGCTGTACTGCACTCATTCACCATAAAATGACCGATGCATGAACGTTACAGCGCTTATGTTTCATTCTCTCCCCTTTTCTGTGGTACTACAACATTTTGGAGGCACTGCTGAGATTGGGTGTGCAGGTAGACCATCTCCTTGCCAGACTGCGTTCATCCCAGCCGTTTGTTAATTGCTTGGAGCAGCTGCAGAGTGAGGTAGTTGACTGAGGTGAGCGTGAGGTCGAGAACTGAGGAACAGTGTGTGACCTTGAGATGCAGTGAATACTCGAGGCTGCAGAATCCAGTCAGAAGCAGGTAATCGTACAGTCACCGCAATAACTCACTTTTTGCCAAGGGAAAAAGAAAATGGACGTGCTTGGGAATCTCCCAGAAGAAATTAGTGAGAAAGTGTGTGAATTACCTAAAGACCATCTGATAGAACTCCGTAGCTTCCTTCTGGTCTCAGGAGAGGACAGTTGAGAAACCATGTCTGTTTCTCTTTTCCCTAATAAGTCACCATCTGGAAAGAGAGGAGCTGGGAAATGTGGAGGACAGTGGCATGTCTGAACTCCTGCAGGTTGGAGACAAGTTCAATGAGTTAGTGATTGCTACAACTGCTATGGCTGATGAAACAGAGGAAAAAAACATGGAAATTACAACAACCCGTAGTTCAGTACAGAGGCCAGCTCTGAACAAGATGAACTTGAGCGATCCATAATAGTTAGATGAGAGGGAAATTGTCTCACAATCATAGCGCAAAGACTTTAAAATATCTGCTCAGGTTGGTGAGACTAGTCGGAAAGACAAGTTGTCCTTTTCTAGCCTTGTTCACCAGATAGAAAGTACCCTAAAGAGAGGCTGTCCGGAGGAGGAGACAATCGATGCAGTGATCAGAGCAATTCTGTCTGGGCTCCAGTTATCCTGAGGGTAAATCAGGCTTGACCTTGTCTGCCCTTCGACAGATCCTTCACTCACATAATCAGGGAAAAGGGGCAACTGAACGGTATAAGCTGCTGACAGCAGAAGCCCAACGCAGTACAAAGTTTCTTCAGACGTGTTCTTGATCTGAAGCATACGTACTGTTTGCCTCACAGGAAGCAGAGCCTGGTCTGAAATATGATCCAGTCTTAGTGCAGAGTACACACCAGTTTACAGTGATTGTATTCAAAATTACCTGATGCACTATCAATAACTCCAAAAGACTGGAAGTAGAGTAAATACTGAAAGGCTTTTATTAGCAGTAAAATGGAGCACGTCCACGCTGGATGACTGTGGGAGGAGCAGTGACACAATCACCTTTATCCAGGGGTCTGTGGGAGGAGCCACAGGAGCAGTCAGCAGGGGGGTGTGTCTGGACAGATATACATTTTTTACCACATTACCCTCAGACATAACCTTTAGATCCCAAAACTTCAGATGAGTTACTATTTGGGGCAAATGAAGTGAAGAAAAAGAATAAACAAAAGCTAGCTGGTCATCCCGCACTGCCTCGTAGAATGTTATTTACTGGGATGTCGAAGTGAAGCGATATGGGCACACGTTTACAGGTGTGCATCATAGACAAGCAGTGGAAAACCAGGCACATCCCCGGAGTCAAACTTGGAGGCAGTAGAGACACCTGAGGCATTACAGCTGGTGGCACCCAATGGTGCAAGCTTGCCATATGTAAGATAGGTACAGATCACTTCCAAATTAGCTTCACCTGGTGCAAAGCATTCATCATACCAGTTCTGGCCCTGAAAGGCAGACTTCTACCCCATCCCATTATTGGATTCAACGTGATTGAACAGATTGTCAAGGAGAGGGACAAAAGGGAACCTTTGTCTGAAACAGTAAGAGCTTCATTCCTGAGCCTTAAGAGAAGCAAAATCAAGGCCTCTATCAATCTGATTAGCATCGAGAATGCCTCTACCAAGTACAGACAACAGAGGGAAAGTTAACATATCAGAACAAACAATGCAAGTTTAAAGTACAGTCTCCATTTTGTGAGGGAAGGCAAAATGATGCTCTTTAATCCAGAAGTGAAGTCACAGTGGGTAGAAGGCCTTGAACTGCGTGAAACTCTACAGAGGGGTGCATGTCCATACATTGTTATTGATGTGCACAACAGAACAGACCATGACTCTGCAGTTCGACACCAAATACAGGATGAACTCAACTCAGATTTATGGGATCCCCCAGAAATGTGAGCCACCTAAATATATAAAAGCAGCAAATGCTTCGAGAAGAAAGTCACTCCTTTGCAAAATCAGATAATGACATTGGATGTATCAGGATGTATCAATGACACAGAGTGAGAGTCAGGAAAAGGAAAGGGGCTAGTGAAGAGTACCCCGTGGACATCATCCTCAATGACAAGTACACCTTGGATACCGTTGGGGAGGATGACCTAACAGAGGAGAGTCACAGTGGTTGTGTCTCTGGCACTGAGTCTGCCTCTGTGACTCAAACAAGAAGGAGAAGAAGAGGCACGCTGTGGTGATAGGAGATTCATTAGTTATGAGAACTAACAGGAGGTTCTATGGGTGAGAACGAGATTCACTAGTAAGATTATACAGTTTAATATGTGGCTAAGGAACTGGTGTAAGAAGGAGGAAGTAGGATTTCTGGATCATTGGGCTCTCTTCTAGGGAAGGTGGGACCCGGACAGAAGAGACAGTTTGCACCTGAACTGGAGGGGAACTAATATCTAGAGGGAAGGTTTGTTAATGCCACACGGTAAGGTTTAATACTAGAGTTGCAGGGGGATGGTAACCAGAGAGCCAGAACAGTTAGTGGAGAGATTGTGGAGGCAGATGTTGGTAAGACTAACAAAGTTAGGAATCAAAAGTTTGAGCATGGTGCAACAAAATCAAAAAAGGTGAAAAGAAGACTGAAGGTGTTGTATCTGATTGCACACAGAATACAGAATAGGGTAGATGAACATGCAGCACCTTTGCAGATTGGCAGGTATGATGTTGGAGGCATCACTGCATCATGGCTGAAAGATAATGACTGGGAGCTTAATGATCAGGATACCCATTGTATCGAAAGGCTAGTCAGGAATGCAGAGGGGCCAGTATTGCTCTGTTGGTAAAAAATGAAATCAAATCATTAGAAAGAGGTGACATTAGAAAAGGTGTTGAAACTTTGTAGATGGAGCTAAGGACCTGTGAGGGTATACAGACTCCCAAACAGTAGTAAGGATATGGCCACAAATTACAATGGGAAATAGAAAATATGTACCAAAACAGCAATATTACAATAGTCATGGGGGACTTCAAAATGCAGGTAGATTGGGAAAATCAGTCTGGTGCTGGATTACAGGAGGGAGAATCTCTAGTGTGCCTACAGACTGCTTATTTGGAACAGCTCCTGGTTGAGCCCACTAGAGGATCAGCTATTCGGGATTGGGTGTTGTGCAATGAAACAGAACTGGTTTGAGAGCTTAAGGTAAAAGAACCCTGCGGGGGAGAATGATCATGATATAATTGAATTCAACCTAAAATCTGTGGAGAAACTAAAGTCAGATGTATCAGCAACAGATGTACAATGGAGCAAAGGGAATTACAGAGGCATGAGAGTGAACTTGGCCAGAATTGATTGGAAAAGAACACTGGCAGTGTTGACGGCAAAGCAGCAACGGCTGGAATTTCTGGAAGCGAATTGGAGGGTTCAGGAGACATACATCCCAAAGAGGAAGAAGTATTCTGAAGGAAAGATGACACAACCATGGCTAAGAAGAGAGGTCAAAGCCAACATAAAAACCAAAGAGAGGGCACATAATAGAGCAAAGATCAGTGAGAAGTTAGAGGATTGTGAAGCTTTTAAAAACCAGCAAAAGGCAACTAAAAAAGTAATTTAGAAGGTAAAGCTGGAAAGTGATAGACGATGCTAGGCGATGATATTGAAGAGGATACCAAAAGTTTCTTCAGATACATCTGTACAATGTACTGTGTATGTAATCAAAAAGGCTTCTTTGGTTTGCTAGAGTAGGAATGCTCTTATGTCTAATAAGTGTTTTTTTCTCGCAGTTGTTTAGCTTTGGACTTGCTGATATGGGGATTGTATTCATTTGTTAACCAATGGGGAATGTTATTTTGTCTTTTGGGGCTGGGAGCTTGGGGGGTTTCGTGGTCTTTTCAGGGGAGGCGGGAAGGAGACGCTGAGGAAGGTGGACGTGCGCTGCACTGTTTGGTCGACCACCGGGGTGGTCCCAGATGCGAGGACGTGGTCGGAGGCAAGCAACGAGGGGTCGAATGGTTCGATGGTTGAGCTCCAACGATGTGCACTAAACTGACTGAACTTTGATAAGTTGGCACCTTTTGCTTTATTTTCTTTTCCTTCGTATATACTGTATTGCATAGTAGGATTTTAGTTTTAGTAAAATCTTTAAAGTGTGTTCTGTACCGGTATCTGGTGTGAGTTTGATATTGTGTGGTATGTGGGGCATAAACTTGATTCTCACAGCACCTGCGTGTATGGGAGGTGGGGTTGGTGAGTGGCTGGATCTCCTTTTCCCCTAGACATATACCAGCCTGTTGGGTAAGTGTTACACATCAGATTTCTTCAGATATTTAAAGAGAGACAGAGTGGATATTGGACTACTGGAAAATGATACTGAAGAGGTAGTAAAGGGGGAAAACAAAATAGTGGATGAACTGAATAAGTATTTTACTTTAGCCTTCATTGTGGAAACACTAACAGAATGCTGGAAGTTCCAGGTGTCAGGGGCATGAAATGTGTGAAGTTACCATAACTGGAGAGAAGGTCCTTGAGAAACTGAAAGGTTCTGAAGGTTGATAAGTCACCTGGACCAGATGGTGGACACCCTAGAGTTCTGAAAGATGTGGCTGAAGAGATTATGGAGACATCAGTAATGATCTTTTAAGAATCATTAGATTCTGGAATGGTTCCAGAGGAATGGAAAATTGCAAATGTCACTCCACTCTTTAAGAGGCAGAAGAAAGGAAACTATAGGCCAGTTCGCCTCACCTCAGTGGTTGGGAAAATTTTGGAGTCGATTATTAAGGATGAGGCCTCAGGGTACTTGAAGGCAAATTATAAAATAGGCCGTAGTCGGCATCTTGCCTGACAGATCTGTTGGAATTTTTTGAAGAAGTAACAAGCAGGATAGAAGAAGGAGAATCAGTTGATATTGTGTACTTGGATTTTTAGAAGGCCTTTGACAAGTTGTCACAAATGAGGCTGCTTAACAAGCTACGAGCCGATGATATTACAGGAAAGATTCTAGCGATAAAGCAGCAGCTGATTGGCTGGAGGCAAATAGTGGGAATAAAAGGAGCATTTTCTGACTGGCTGCCAGCACCTAGTGATGTTCTGCAGAGGTCTGGGTTGGGACCAATTCTTTTTAAGTTATATATCATTGGCTAGAATGACGGAATTGATGATTTTGTTGCAAAGTTTGCAATGAAGATAGGTGTAGGGGCAAGTAGTTTCGAGCAAGTAGAGAGGCTACCGAAGTACTTAGCCAGGTCAGGAGAATGGGCAAAGAAATGGCAGATGCAATGAAATGAGAGTGTTGGGAAGTGAATGGTCATATGCTGAAGCTAGAGAGGGTTCAAAGTAGGTTCATGAAAATGATTCCAGGAATGAATGGCTTGTCATATGAAGAGTATTTGATGATTTGATGTCTCTGGGCCTGTGTTCACAGGAATTCAGAAGAATGAGAGGTGATCTCATTGAAACTTATCGAACAGTGAAAGGTCTTGATTGAGTGGATGTGAAGATGATGTTTCCTGTGGTGGGGGAGTCTAAGACCCAGAGGACACAGCCTCAGAATAGAGGGACGTCCTTTTAGAACAGAGATGAGGAGGGATTTCTTTAGCCAGAGAGTGGTGACCTGTGGAATTCTTTGCTACAGGCAGCTGTGGAAATTAAGTCTTTATGTATGTTTAAGGCAGAGATTGATAGATTCCTTTTTGGTCTGGGCATGAAGAGATATGGAGAGAAGGTAGGAGATTGGGGCTGAGGAGAAAAATGGGTCAGCCATGGTGAAATGGTGGAGCAGACTCAATGGGCCAAATGGCCTAATTCTGTTCCTATATCTTATGGTATCAAAGGTTTGCAGCTGAGCGTCTCTCTCAAAGATGATGAACTGTTGCTCGCTCTGATATTTCAGTTCCAAAACCCCTCTACATTGAAATGAGGGATTACTTACAAGAAACAATCGTCCATGGGTTGACTAAGAAATCTAATTCGCCTTACGCCTTACCAATCATGTGCGTCAGAAAGAAAGATGGAAGCCTTCGTCTCTGTATTGATTATATGGGCCTGAATAAGAAGACTATTCCTGACCACCAGCCCATTCCACGAGTGCAAGACATTACGGGCAGCTAAGAGAGTAATGGTTGGTTCTTGCTGCTTGGTCAGGGGAAAGCATGCCAGCAGGGATTCATGATGAAGGAAAGCAGGCCACTAACAGCTTTCATAACCCCCAGAGGCTTGTATGAATGGGTTTGAATTCCTTTTGGACTCATGAACGTGCCCGCAGTCTACCATTTCATGCAGGAGTGCTTTAAAGGATTAAGAGCTGAAGTCTATGTACTGTGCCTGGATGACACACTGGTGTTCACTAAGACCTTCGATGAGCTTGTTGATGCAGTGAGAAGGGTTCTACAGCAAATAGAGGTGCATGGATTGAAACTTCAACCCAGCAAGGGTGAGTTCTTCAAGGCTGTGGTTTGCTTCCTGGGGAGAATTGTGTCTGCAGGGTGAAATCGGATGGATCCTGCAGACACAGTGGCAGCAACAGTACTGAAAGAGAAGAGGTCAGGCACAGTGAGAAACTGAAAAAGATTCTGTGTCTATTATGCTACTATTGGCAGTAGAGATCACCAAAATCAGCTCAGTAGGGGTAGCACCAGAGAGACAAATAAGAAGAGGAACTGTATGCCCTCTTGCAAACTGATCACTTGGACAGCGACACATCAAGAAACTTTGGAGAAGCTGATTGACTACCCCGTATAGCACCTGTGCTGTGATTCTCAGACTTGGCACAACCATTCATTCTCCATGTTGATGCCTCTATCAGGGGTTGTGAGCAGTCCTGTATGAAGCAAGATGACAAATTGAGAGTTAGCCTCTTGCAGACATTGACAAATGCAGAAAAAAAAGCTACCAATTACACAGCAGGAAATTGGAATTTGTTGCCTTGGCCAATTACTGAAAAATGTAGGGATTACCTGTACTATGCCCCACCATTCACAGTTTACAGAGACAACAACCCCCTCACATATGTTCTATCTTCAGCAAAGTTGAATGGCACTGGAAATAGATGGTTTGCTGAACTGGCCGATTTCTATCAACTATCCATTATCACCCAGGAAAGGAAAATGCTCATGCTGACTCTTTGTTCTGAATGCTGGTATCCATGGAAACGACTATGAGTGAGAAAGAGAATGTTGATGCTGACTCTTTGTCCCGAATGGCAGTAGCCATGGAAACGACTATGACTGAGTGCATGGAAGCACTCCTGTCCAGCTCAGTGGAAACCACAGTCCAGCCATTGAAGTAAAGGCAAAGTGCAGACATACCTGGTCCATTGCAGTGTCTGTGCAGTTAGACACAGTAAATGTCAACTTGGTGGACACATCAGTTCTACCACTATCCAGGAGAGACATCCGCTAAGCACAGGCAGAAGATGGTGACATCAAAATGGTAATTGAGTTTGTACGCTCCGGTTTGAAGCCCTAAATACAGGCATGAAGCAAGTGAGCCAGTGCTTCCTGCAAGAGTGGGATAAATTAGTATCGGATGAGGATGGTATCCTTCATTGGAAAACTACTAAATGAAGCTCTGGTAAGAGAGAGACTTTTCTGGCCTCACATGTAGAGGGCCATTGAGCAGCACCATGCACTAAGGGTGTGTACGTGTCTGAAGCAAAAGACACCATGTTGGGAAACAAAAGATGACTCGAGAGCATCGTGATAACGCAGCCATTTGAACTTGCCTCAGTTGACTTTCTTCACCTAAAGAAGTGCAAAGGTGGAGATAAGTCCATTCTGGTGTTTATCAACCATTTTACACAATTTGCACAGGCATAAACCATGACCTTGAAGTCAAGAAAAATGGTCACTGACCATCTTTTCAATAACTTTGTCCGGATGTTTGGGTGTTCATCATGAATATACCATAACCAAGGGGTCGAACTTGAGAACCAACACTTCATGCAACTGAGAAAACATAGAGATGTGACTGTAGAGGGAAATTGTCAATGACTACATTGTACCACCGCCAGGGAAATGGACAAGAACTACACAGAACCACACCCCCCACAGGGAAATGGACAAGAACTACACAGAACCACCCCCAGGGAAATGGACAAGAACTACACCGTACCATCACCACCCCAGGGAAATGGACAAGAACTACAGTGTACCACCCCCAGGGAAATGGACAAGAACTGCACCATACCACCCCCAGGGAAATGGAAAAGAACTACACCGTAACACCCCCAGGAAAATGGACAGGAACTACACAGAAACACACCCCCAGGGAAATTGACAAGAACTACACCAAACCACCCCCAGGGAAATGGACAGGAATGCACCGTACCATCCCCAGCCCAGGGAAATGGACAAGAACCAGACAGAACCACCCCCCCAGGGAAATGGACAAGAACTACACCGTACCACCCCGAGAGAAATGGACAAGAACTACACCATACCACCCCCCGGGAAATGGACAGGAACTGCACAGTACCATCCCCAGCTCAGGGAAATGGACAAGAACTACACCGAACCACCCCCCCCCAGGGAAATGGACAAGAACTACACCGTAACACCCCAGGGAAATGGACAGGAACTACACAGAACCACCCCCCCCCCCAGGGAAATGGACAAGAACTACACTGTACCATCCTAACCCCAGGGAAATGGACAAGAACTACACCGAACCACCCATAGGGAAATGGACAGGAACTACACCGAACCATCCACACCCCAGGGAAATGGACAAGAACTACACCGTACCACCCCCAGGGAAATGGACAAGAACTGCACCGAACCATCCCCACCCCAGGGAAATGGACAAGAACTACACAGAACCACCACCCCAGGGAAATGGACAAGAACTACACAGAACCACCACCCCAGGGAAATAGACAAGAACTGCACCATACCATCCCCACCCCAGGGAAATGGACAAGAACGGCACCATACCACCCCCACCCCCAGGGAAATGGACAACAACTACACTGTACCACCCCCAGGGAAATGGACAAGAACTGCACCATACCACCCCCAGGGAAATGAACAAGAACAACACCGTAACTCCCCCAGGGAAATGGACAGGAACTACACAGAAACATCCCCCCCAGGGAAATGGACAAGAACTACACCGTACCACCCCCAGGGAAATGGACAACAACTACACCGTACCATCCTCACCCCAGGGAAATGGACAAGAACTACACCAAACCACCCCCAGGGAAATGGACAGGAATGCACCGTACCATCCCCAGCCCAGGGAAATGGACAAGAACCAGACAGAACCACCCCCCCAGGGAAATGGACAAGAACTACACCGTACCACCCCGAGAGAAATGGACAAGAACTACACCATACCACCCCCCGGGAAATGGACAGGAACTGCACAGTACCATCCCCAGCTCAGGGAAATGGACAAGAACTACACCGAACCACCCCCCCCCAGGGAAATGGACAAGAACTACACCGTAACACCCCAGGGAAATGGACAGGAACTACACAGAACCACCCCCCCCCCAGGGAAATGGACAAGAACTACACTGTACCATCCTAACCCCAGGGAAATGGACAAGAACTACACCGAACCACCCATAGGGAAATGGACAGGAACTACACCGAACCATCCACACCCCAGGGAAATGGACAAGAACTACACCGTACCACCCCCAGGGAAATGGACAAGAACTGCACCGAACCATCACCACCCCAGGGAAATGGACAAGAACTACACAGAACCACCACCCCAGGGAAATGGACAAGAACTACACAGAACCACCACCCCAGGGAAATAGACAAGAACTGCACCATACCATCCCCACCCCAGGGAAATGGACAAGAACGGCACCATACCACCCCCACCCCCAGGGAAATGGACAACAACTACACTGTACCACCCCCAGGGAAATGGACAAGAACTGCACCATACCACCCCCAGGGAAATGAACAAGAACAACACCGTAACTCCCCCAGGGAAATGGACAGGAACTACACAGAAACATCCCCCCCAGGGAAATGGACAAGAACTACACCGTACCACCCCCAGGGAAATGGACAACAACTACACCGTACCATCCTCACCCCAGGGAAATGGACAAGAACAACACAGAACCACCCCCCCCCAGGGAAATGGACAAGAACTACACCAAACCATCCCCACCCCAGAGAAATGGACAAGAACTACACAGAACCACCCTCCCAGGGAAATGGACAGGAATACACCGTACCATCCCAACCCAGGGAAATGGACAGGAACTAGACGGAACCACCCCCCCAGGGAAATGGACAAGAACTACACCGTACCATCCCCACCCCAGGGAAATGGACAAGAACTACACCGAACCATCCCCACCCCAGGGAAATGGACAAGAACTACACCGTACCACCCCCAAGAAAATGGACAAGAACTGCACCGTACCATCCCCAGGGAAATGAACAAGAACAACACCGTAACTCCCCCAGGGAAATGGACAGGAACTGCACAGAACCACCCCCCCCAGGGAAATGGACAAGAACTGCTCCGAACCATCCCCACCCCAGGGAAATGGACAAGAACTGCTCCGAACCATCCCCACCCCAGGGAAATGGACAGGAACTACACCAAACTATCCCCATCGCCAGGGAAATGGACAGGAACTACACCGAACCACACCCAGGAAAATAGACAAGAACTGCATGGAACCATCCCCACCCCAGGGAAATGGACAAGAACTACACCAAACCACCCCTAGGGA
Source organism: Hypanus sabinus (assembly GCF_030144855.1). Classification (NCBI taxonomy): domain Eukaryota; kingdom Metazoa; phylum Chordata; class Chondrichthyes; order Myliobatiformes; family Dasyatidae; genus Hypanus; species Hypanus sabinus. Next base: position 5,374,591 of record NC_082715.1, read on the forward strand.
AATGGACAGGAACTACACCGAACCATCCCAACCCTAGGGAAATGGACAAGAACTACACCGAACCACCCCCAGGGAAATGGACAAGAACTACACCGTACCATCACCACCCCAGGGAAATGGACAAGAACTACAGTGTACCACCCCCAGGGAAATGGACAAGAACTGCACCATACCACCCCCAGGGAAATGGAAAAGAACTACACCGTAACACCCCCAGGAAAATGGACAGGAACTACACAGAAACACACCCCCAGGGAAATTGACAAGAACTACACCAAACCACCCCCAGGGAAATGGACAGGAATGCACCGTACCATCCCCAGCCCAGGGAAATGGACAAGAACCAGACAGAACCACCCCCCCAGGGAAATGGACAGGAACAGCACCAAACCACCCCGAGAGAAATGGACAAGAACTACACCATACCACCCCCCGGGAAATGGACAGGAACTGCACAGTACCATCCCCAGCTCAGGGAAATGGACAAGAACTGCACCATACCACCCCCAGGGAAATGAACAAGAACAACACCGTAACTCCCCCAGGGAAATGGACAGGAACTACACAGAAACATCCCCCCCAGGGAAATGGACAAGAACTACACCGTACCACCCCCAGGGAAATGGACAACAACTACACCGTACCATCCTCACCCCAGGGAAATGGACAAGAACAACACAGAACCACCCCCCCCCAGGGAAATGGACAAGAACTACACCAAACCATCCCCACCCCAGAGAAATGGACAAGAACTACACAGAACCACCCCCCCAGGGAAATGGACAGGAATGCACCGTACCATCCCAACCCAGGGAAATGGACAGGAACTAGACGGAACCACCCCCCCAGGGAAATGGACAAGAACTACACCGTACCATCCCCACCCCAGGGAAATGGACAAGAACTACACCGAACCATCCCCACCCCAGGGAAATGGACAAGAACTACACCGTACCACCCCCAAGAAAATGGACAAGAACTGCACCGTACCATCCCCAGGGAAATGAACAAGAACAACACCGTAACTCCCCCAGGGAAATGGACAGGAACTGCACAGAACCACCCCCCCCAGGGAAATGGACAAGAACTGCTCCGAACCATCCCCACCCCAGGGAAATGGACAAGAACTGCTCCGAACCATCCCCACCCCAGGGAAATGGACAGGAACTACACCAAACTATCCCCATCGCCAGGGAAATGGACAGGAACTACACCGAACCACACCCAGGAAAATAGACAAGAACTGCATGGAACCATCCCCACCCCAGGGAAATGGACAAGAACTACACCAAACCACCCCTAGGGAAATGGACAGGAACTACACCGAACCATCCCAACCCTAGGGAAATGGACAAGAACTACACCGAACCACCCCCAGGGAAATGGACAAGAACTACACCGTACCATCACCACCCCAGGGAAATGGACAAGAACTACAGTGTACCACCCCCAGGGAAATGGACAAGAACTGCACCATACCACCCCCAGGGAAATGGAAAAGAACTACACCGTAACACCCCCAGGAAAATGGACAGGAACTACACAGAAACACACCCCCAGGGAAATTGACAAGAACTACACCAAACCACCCCCAGGGAAATGGACAGGAATGCACCGTACCATCCCCAGCCCAGGGAAATGGACAAGAACCAGACAGAACCACCCCCCCAGGGAAATGGACAGGAACAGCACCAAACCACCCCGAGAGAAATGGACAAGAACTACACCATACCACCCCCCGGGAAATGGACAGGAACTGCACAGTACCATCCCCAGCTCAGGGAAATGGACAAGAACTACACAGAACCACCCCCCCCAGGGAAATGGACAAGAACTACACCGTAACACCCCAGGGAAATGGACAGGAACTACACAGAACCACCCCCCCCCCCAGGGAAATGGACAAGAACTACACAGAACCACCCCCCCCAGGGAAATGGACAACAACTACACAGTACCATCCCCACCCCAGGGAAATGGACAAGAACTACACCGTAACACCCCAGGGAAATGGACAGGAACTACACAGAACCACCCCCCCCCCCAGGGAAATGGACAAGAACTACACTGTACCATCCTAACCCCAGGGAAATGGACAAGAACTACACCGAACCACCCATAGGGAAATGGACAGGAACTACACCGAACCATCCCCGCCCCAGGTAAATGGACAAGAACTACATAGTAACACACCCAGGGAAGTGGACAGGAACTACACCGAACCATCCACACCCCAGGGAAATGGACAAGAACTACACCGTACCACCCCCAGGGAAATGGACAAGAACTGCACCGAACCATCCCCACCCCAGGGAAATGGACAAGAACTACACAGAACCACCCCGAGGGAAATGGACAAGAACTACACCATACCATCCCCACCCCAGGGAAATGGACAAGAATGGCACCATACCATCCCCACCCCCAGGGAAATGGACAACAACTACACTGTACCACCCCCAGGGAAATGGACAAGAACTGCACCATACCACCCCCAGGGAAATGAACAAGAACAACACCGTAACTCCCCCAGGGAAATGGACAGGAACTACACAGAAACATCCCCCCCAGGGAAATGGACAAGAACTACACCGTACCACCCCCAGGGAAATGGACAACAACTACACAGAACCACCCCCCCCCAGGGAAATGGACAAGAACTACACCAAACCATCCCCACCCCAGAGAAATGGACAAGAACTACACAGAACCACCCCCCCAGGGAAATGGACAGGAATGCACCGTACCATTCCAACCCAGGGAAATGGACAGGAACTAGACGGAACCACCCCCCCAGGGAAATGGACAAGAACTACACCGTACCATCCCCACCCCAGGGAAATGGACAAGAACTACACTGAATCATCCCCACCCCAGGGAAATGGACAAGAACTACACCGAACCATCCCCACCCCAGGGAAATGGACAAGAACTACACCGTACCACCCCCAAGAAAATGGACAAGAACTGCACCGTACCATCCCCAGGGAAATGAACAAGAACAACACCGTAACTCCCCCAGGGAAATGGACAGGAACTGCACAGAACCACCCCCCCCAGGGAAATGGACAAGAACTGCTCCGAACCATCCCCACCCCAGGGAAATGGACAAGAACTGCTCCGAACCATCCCCACCCCAGGGTAATGGACAAGAACTACACAGAACCACCCCCAACCCAGGGAAATGGACAAGAACTGCTCCGAACCATCCCCACCCCAGGGAAATGGACAAGAACTGCTCCGAACCATCCCCACCCCAGGGAAATGGACAGGAACTACACCAAACTATCCCCATCGCCAGGGAAATGGACAGGAACTACACCGAACCACACCCAGGAAAATAGACAAGAACTGCATGGAACCATCCCCACCCCAGGGAAATGGACAAGAACTACACCAAACCACCCCTAGGGAAATGGACAGGAACTACACCGAACCATCCCAACCCTAGGGAAATGGACAAGAACTACACCGAACCACCCCCAGGGAAATGGACAGGAACTACACCGAACCATCACCACCCTAGGGAAATGGACAACAACTACACTGTACCACCCCCAGGGAAATGGACAAGAACTGCACCATACCACCCCCAGGGAAATGGACAAGAACTACACCGTAACACCCCCAGGGAAATGGACAAGAACTGCACCGTACCATCCCCAGCTCAGGGAAATGGACAAGAACTACACAGAACCCCTGCCCCAGGTAAATGGACAAGAACTACTTAGTAACACCCCCAGGGAAATGGACAACAACTACACCGAACCATCCCCAGGGAAATGGACAGGAACTACACCAAACCACCCCCAGGGAAATGGACAGGAACAGCACCAAACCATCCCCAGGGAAATGGACAAGAACTACACCATACCACCCCAAGGGAAATGGACAGGAATGCACCGTACCATCCCCAGCTCAGGGAAATGGACAAGAACTAGACAGAAACATACCCCCAGGGAAATGGACAAGAACTACACCGAAACACACCCCCAGGGAAATGGACAAGAACTACACCGTAACACCCCCAGGGAAATGGACAGGAACTACACAGAAACACCCCCCCAGGGAAATGGACAACAACTAAACCGTACCATCCCCACGCCAGGGAAATGGACAAGAACTACACAAAACCCCCCCCCCCCCAGGGAAATGGACAAGAACAACTCCGTACCATCCCCACCCACAGGGAAATGGACAAGACCTACATAGTAACACCCCCAGGGAAATGGACAAGAACTACACAGTAACACCCCCAGGGAAGTGGACAGGAACTACACAGAAACACCCACCCAGGGAAATGGACAAGAACAACACCGTAACTCCCCCAGGGAAATGGACAGGAACTACACAGAAACACCCCCCCAGGGAAATGGACAACAACTACATCGTACCATTCTCACCCCAGGGAAATGGACAAGAACTAGACAGAACCACCCCCCCAGGGAAATGGACAAGAACTACACAGAACCACCCCCCCCAGGGAAATGGACAAGAACTACACCAAACCATCCCCACCCCAGAGAAATGGACAAGAACTACACAGAACCACCACCCCAGGGAAATGGACAGGAATGCACCGTACCATCCCAACCCAGGGAAATGGACAGGAACTAGACGGAACCACCCCCCCAGGGAAATGGACAAGAACTACACCGTACCATCCCCACCCCAGGGAAATGGACAAGAACTACACCGAACCATCCCCACCCCAGGGAAATGGGCAGGAACTACACAGAACCACCCCCCCCAGGGAAATGGACAAGAACTACACCAAACCATCCCCACCCCAGAGAAATGGACAAGAACTACACAGAACCACCACCCCAGGGAAATGGACAGGAATGCACCGTACCATCCCAACCCAGGGAAATGGACAGGAACTAGACGGAACCACCCCCCCAGGGAAATGGACAAGAACTACACCGTACCATCCCCACCCCAGGGAAATGGACAAGAACTACACAGTAACACCCCCAGGGAAGTGGACAGGAACTACACAGAAACACCCACCCAGGGAAATGGACAAGAACAACACCGTAACTCCCCCAGGGAAATGGACAGGAACTACACAGAAACACCCCCCCAGGGAAATGGACAACAACTACATCGTACCATTCTCACCCCAGGGAAATGGACAAGAACTAGACAGAACCACCCCCCCAGGGAAATGGACAAGAACTACACAGAACCACCCCCCCCAGGGAAATGGACAAGAACTACACCAAACCATCCCCACCCCAGAGAAATGGACAAGAACTACACAGAACCACCACCCCAGGGAAATGGACAGGAATGCACCGTACCATCCCAACCCAGGGAAATGGACAGGAACTAGACGGAACCACCCCCCCAGGGAAATGGACAAGAACTACACCGTACCATCCCCACCCCAGGGAAATGGACAGGAATGCACCGTACCATCCCAACCCAGGGAAATGGACAGGAACTAGACGGAACCACCCCCCCAGGGAAATGGACAAGAACTACACCGTACCATCCCCACCCCAGGGAAATGGACAAGAACTACACCGAACCATCCCCACCCCAGGGAAATGGGCAGGAACTATACAGAACCACCCCCACCCCAGGGAAATGGACAAGAACTACACCGTACCACCCCCAAGAAAATGGACAAGAACTGCACCGTACCATCCCCAGGGAAATGAACAAGAACAACACCGTAACTCCCCCAGGGAAATGGACAGGAATGCACCGTACCATCCCCACCCCAGGGAAATGGACAAGAACTACACCGAACCATCCCCACCCCAGGGAAATTGACAAGAACTACACAGAACCACCCCCCCCCAGGGAAATGGACAAGAACTACACAGAAACACCCCCCCAGGGAAATGGACAAGAACAACACCGTAACTCCCCCAGGGAAATGGACAGGAACTACACAGAAACACCCCCCCAGGGAAATGGACAAGAACTACACAGTAACACCCCCAGGGAAGTGGACAGGAACTACACAGAAACACCCACCCAGGGAAATGGACAAGAACAACACCGTAACTCCCCCAGGGAAATGGACAGGAACTACACAGAAACACCCCCCCCCCCCAGGGAAATGGACAACAACTACACCGTACCATCCTCACCCCAGGGAAATGGACAAGAACTAGACAGAACCACCACCCAGGAGAAATGGACAAGAACTACACCGAACCACCCCCCTAGGGAAATGGACAAGAACTACACAGAACCACCCCCCCCAGGGAAATGGACAAGAACTACACAGTAACACCCCCAGGGAAGTGGACAGGAACTACACAGAAACACCCACCCAGGGAAATGGACAAGAACAACACCGTAACTCCCCCAGGGAAATGGACAGGAACTACACAGAAACACCCCCCCAGGGAAATGGACAACAACTACACCGTACCATCCTCACCCCAGGGAAATGGACAAGAACTAGACAGAACCACCACCCCAGAGAAATGGACAAGAACTACACCGAACCACCCCCCTAGGGAAATGGACAAGAACTACACAGAACCACCCCCCCCCAGGGAAATGGACAAGAACTACACCAAACCATCCCCACCCCAGAGAAATGGACAAGAACTACACAGAACCACCCTCCCAGGGAAATGGACAGGAATACACCGTACCATCCCAACCCAGGGAAATGGACAGGAACTAGACGGAACCACCCCCCCATGGGAAATGGACAAGAACTACACCGTACCATCCCCACCCCAGGGAAATGGACAAGAACTACACCGTACCATCCCCACCCCAGGGAAATTGACAAGAACTACACAGAACCACCCCCCCCAGGGAAATGGACAAGAACTACACAGTAACACCCCCAGGGAAGTGGACAGGAACTAGACGGAACCACCCCCCCCAGGGAAATGGACAAGAACTACACCGTACCATCCCCACCCCAGGGAAATGGACAAGAACTACACCGAACCATCCCCACCCCAGGGAAATTGACAAGAACTACACAGAACCACCCCCCCCCAGGGAAATGGACAAGAACTACACAGAAACACCCCCCCAGGGAAATGGACAAGAACAACACCGTAACTCCCCCAGGGAAATGGACAGGAACTACACAGAAACACCCCCCCAGGGAAATGGACAAGAACTACACAGAAACATCCCCCCCAGGGAAATGGACAAGAACTACACCGTACCACCCCCAGGGAAATGGACAACAACTACACCGTACCATCCTCACCCCAGGGAAATGGACAAGAACTACACAGAACCACCCCCCCCCCCAGGGAAATGGACAAGAACTACACCAAACCATCCCCACCCCAGAGAAATGGACAAGAACTACACAGAACCACCCCCCCAGGGAAATGGACAGGAATGCACCGTACCATCCCAACCCAGGGAAATGGACAGGAACTAGACGGAACCACCCCCCCAGGGAAATGGACAAGAACTACACCGTACCATCCCCACCCCAGGGAAATGGACAAGAGCTACACCGAACCATCCCCACCCCAGGGAAATGGACAGGAACTACACAGAACCACCCCCACCCCAGGGAAATGGACAAGAACTACACCGTACCACCCCCAAGAAAATGGACAAGAACTGCACCGTACCATCCCCAGGGAAATGAACAAGAACAACACCGTAACTCCCCCAGGGAAATGGACAGGAATGCACCGTACCATCCCCACCCCAGGGAAATGGACAAGAACTGCTCCGAACCATCCCCACCCCAGGGTAATGGACAAGAACTACACAGAACCACCCCCAACCCAGGGAAATGGACAAGAACTGCTCCGAACCATCCCCACCCCAGGGAAATGGACAAGAACTGCTCCGAACCATCCCCACCCCAGGGAAATGGACAGGAAGTACACCAAACCACCCCTAGGGAAATGGACAGGAACTACACCGAACCATCCCAACCCTGGGGAAATGGACAAGAACTACACCGAACAACCCCCCGGGAAATGGACAGGAACTACACCGAACCATCACCACCCTAGGGAAATGGACAACAACTACACTGTACCACCCCCAGGGAAATGGACAAGAACTGCACCATACCACCCCAAGGGAAATGGACAAGAACTACACCGTAACACCCCCAGGGAAATGGACAAGAACTACACCGAACCATCCCCACCCCAGGGAAATTGACAAGAACTACACAGAACCACCCCCCCCAGGGAAATGGACAAGAACTACACAGTAACACCCCCAGGGAAGTGGACAGGAACTACACAGAAACACCCACCCAGGGAAATGGACAAGAACAACACCGTAACTCCCCCAGGGAAATGGACAGGAACTACACCGAACCATCACCACCCTAGGGAAATGGACAACAACTACACTGTACCACCCCCAGGGAAATGGACAAGAACTGCACCGTACCATCCCCAGCTCAGGGAAATGGACAAGAACTACACAGAACCCCTGCCCCAGGTAAATGGACAAGAACTACATAGTAACACCCCCAGGGAAATGGACAACAACTACACCGAACCATCCCCAGGGAAATGGACAGGAACTAGACAGAACCACCCCCCCAGGGAAATGGACAAGAACTACACAGAACCACCCCCCCCAGGGAAATGGACAAGAACTACACCAAACCATCCCCACCCCAGAGAAATGGACAAGAACTACACAGAACCACCACCCCAGGGAAATGGACAGGAATGCACCGTACCATCCCAACCCAGGGAAATGGACAGGAACTAGACGGAACCACCCCCCCAGGGAAATGAACAAGAACTACACCGTACCATCCCCACCCCAGGGAAATGGACAAGAACTACACCGAACCATCCCCACCCCAGGGAAATGGACAGGAACTACACAGAACCACCCCCACCCCAGGGAAATGGACAAGAACTACACCGTACCACCCCCAAGAAAATGGACAAGAACTGCACCGTACCATCCCCAGGGAAATGAACAAGAACAACACCGTAACTCCCCCAGGGAAATGGACAGGAATGCACCGTACCATCCCCACCCCAGGGAAATGGACAAGAACTACACCGAACCATCCCCACCCCAGGGAAATTGACAAGAACTACACAGAACCACCCCCCCCCAGGGAAATGGACAAGAACTACACAGTAACACCCCCAGGGAAGTGGACAGGAACTACACAGAAACACCCACCCAGGGAAATGGACAAGAACAACACCGTAACTCCCCCAGGGAAATGGACAGGAACTACACAGAAACACCCCCCCCCCAGGGAAATGGACAACAACTACACCGTACCATCCTCACCCCAGGGAAATGGACAAGAACTAGACAGAACCACCACCCCAGAGAAATGGACAAGAACTACACCGAACCACCCCCCTAGGGAAATGGACAAGAACTACACAGAACCACCCCCCCCAGGGAAATGGACAAGAACTACACAGAAACACCCCCAGGGAAGTGGACAGGAACTACACAGAAACACCCACCCAGGGAAATGGACAAGAACAACACCGTAACTCCCCCAGGGAAATGGACAGGAACTACACAGAAACACCCCCCCAGGGAAATGGACAACAACTACACCGTACCATCCTCACCCCAGGGAAATGGACAAGAACTAGACAGAACCACCACCCCAGAGAAATGGACAAGAACTACACCGAACCACCCCCCTAGGGAAATGGACAAGAACTACACAGAACCACCCCCCCCCCAGGGAAATGGACAAGAACTACACCAAACCATCCCCACCCCAGAGAAATGGACAAGAACTACACAGAACCACCCTCCCAGGGAAATGGACAGGAATACACCGTACCATCCCAACCCAGGGAAATGGACAGGAACTAGACGGAACCACCCCCCCATGGGAAATGGACAAGAACTACACCGTACCATCCCCACCCCAGGGAAATGGACAAGAACTACACCGTACCATCCCCACCCCAGGGAAATTGACAAGAACTACACAGAACCACCCCCCCCAGGGAAATGGACAAGAACTACACAGTAACACCCCCAGGGAAGTGGACAGGAACTAGACGGAACCACCCCCCCCAGGGAAATGGACAAGAACTACACCGTACCATCCCCACCCCAGGGAAATGGACAAGAACTACACCGAACCATCCCCACCCCAGGGAAATTGACAAGAACTACACAGAACCACCCCCCCCAGGGAAATGGACAAGAACTACACAGAAACACCCCCCCAGGGAAATGGACAAGAACAACACCGTAACTCCCCCAGGGAAATGGACAGGAACTACACAGAAACACCCCCCCAGGGAAATGGACAAGAACTACACAGAAACATCCCCCCCAGGGAAATGGACAAGAACTACACCGTACCACCCCCAGGGAAATGGACAACAACTACACCGTACCATCCTCACCCCAGGGAAATGGACAAGAACTACACAGAACCACCCCCCCCCCAGGGAAATGGACAAGAACTACACCAAACCATCCCCACCCCAGAGAAATGGACAAGAACTACACAGAACCACCCCCCCAGGGAAATGGACAGGAATGCACCGTACCATCCCAACCCAGGGAAATGGACAGGAACTAGACGGAACCACCCCCCCAGGGAAATGGACAAGAACTACACCGTACCATCCCCACCCCAGGGAAATGGACAAGAGCTACACCGAACCATCCCCACCCCAGGGAAATGGACAGGAACTACACAGAACCACCCCCACCCCAGGGAAATGGACAAGAACTACACCGTACCACCCCCAAGAAAATGGACAAGAACTGCACCGTACCATCCCCAGGGAAATGAACAAGAACAACACCGTAACTCCCCCAGGGAAATGGACAGGAATGCACCGTACCATCCCCACCCCAGGGAAATGGACAAGAACTGCTCCGAACCATCCCCACCCCAGGGTAATGGACAAGAACTACACAGAACCACCCCCAACCCAGGGAAATGGACAAGAACTGCTCCGAACCATCCCCACCCCAGGGAAATGGACAAGAACTGCTCCGAACCATCCCCACCCCAGGGAAATGGACAGGAAGTACACCAAACCACCCCTAGGGAAATGGACAGGAACTACACCGAACCATCCCAACCCTGGGGAAATGGACAAGAACTACACCGAACAACCCCCCGGGAAATGGACAGGAACTACACCGAACCATCACCACCCTAGGGAAATGGACAACAACTACACTGTACCACCCCCAGGGAAATGGACAGGAACTACACCGAACCATCACCACCCTAGGGAAATGGACAACAACTACACTGTACCACCCCCAGGGAAATGGACAAGAACTGCACCATACCACCCCAAGGGAAATGGACAAGAACTACACCGTAACACCCCCAGGGAAATGGACAAGAACTACACCGAACCATCCCCACCCCAGGGAAATTGACAAGAACTACACAGAACCACTCCCCCCAGGGAAATGGACAAGAACTACACAGTAACACCCCCAGGGAAGTGGACAGGAACTACACAGAAACACCCACCCAGGGAAATGGACAAGAACAACACCGTAACTCCCCCAGGGAAATGGACAGCAACTACACCGAACCATCACCACCCTAGGGAAATGGACAACAACTACACTGTACCACCCCCAGGGAAATGGACAAGAACTGCACCGTACCATCCCCAGCTCAGGGAAATGGACAAGAACTACACAGAACCCCTGCCCCAGGTAAATGGACAAGAACTACATAGTAACACCCCCAGGGAAAAGGACAACAACTACACCGAACCATCCCCAGGGAAATGGACAGGAACTACACCAAACCACCCCCAGGGAAATGGACAGGAACAGCACCAAACCATCCCCAGGGAAATGGACAAGAACTACACCATACCACCCCCAGGGAAATGGACAGGAATGCACCGTACCATCCCCAGCTCAGGGAAATGGACAAGAACTAGACAGAAACACACCCCCAGGGAAATGGACAAGAACTACAGCGAAACACACCCCCAGGGAAATGGACAAGAACTACACCGTAACACCCCCAGGGAAATGGACAGGAACTACACAGAAACACCACCCCAGGGAAATGGACAACAACTAAACCGTACCATCCCCACGCCAGGGAAATGGACAAGAACTACACAGAACCCCCCCCCCCGGGAAATGGACAAGAACAACTCCGTACCATCCCCACCCACAGGTAAATGGACAAGAACTACATAGTAACACCCACAGGGAAATGGACAAGAACTACATAGTAACACCCCCAGGGAAATGGACAAGAACTACACAGTAACACCCCCAGGGAAGTGGACAGGAACTACACAGAAACACCCACCCAGGGAAATGGACAAGAACAACACCGTAACTCCCCCAGGGAAATGGACAGGAACTACACAGAAACACCCCCCCAGGGAAATGGACAACAACTACACCGTACCATCCTCACCCCAGGGAAATGGACAAGAACTAGACAGAACCACCACCCCAGAGAAATGGACAAGAACTACACCGAACCACCCCCCTAGGGAAATGGACAAGAACTACACAGAACCACCCCCCCCAGGGAAATGGACAAGAACTACACCAAACCATCCCCACCCCAGAGAAATGGACAAGAACTACACAGAACCACCCCCCCAGGGAAATGGACAGGAATGCACTGTACCATCCCAACCCAGGGAAATGGACAGGAACTAGACGGAACCACCCCCCCAGGGAAATGGACAAGAACTACACCGTACCATCCCCACCCCAGGGAAATGGACAAGAACTACACCGAAACATCCCCACCCCAGGGAAATTGACAAGAACTACACAGAACCACCCCCCCCCCAGGGAAATGGACAAGAACTACACAGTAACACCCCCAGGGAAGTGGACAGGAACTAGACGGAACCACCCCCCCCAGGGAAATGGACAAGAACTACACCGTACCATCCCCACCCCAGGGAAATGGACAAGAACTACACCGAACCATCCCCACCCCAGGGAAATTGACAAGAACTACACAGAACCACCCCCCCCAGGGAAATGGACAAGAACTACACCAAACCATCCCCACCCCAGAGAAATGGACAAGAACTACACAGAACCACCCTCCCAGGGAAATGGACAGGAATACACCGTACCATCCCAACCCAGGGAGATGGACAGGAACTAGACGGAACCACCCCCCCAGGGAAATGGACAAGAACTACACCGTACCATCCCCAGGGAAATGGACAACAACTACACCGTACCATCCTCACCCCAGGGAAATGGACAAGAACTACACAGAACCACCCCCCCCAGGGAAATGGACAAGAACTACACCATACCACCCCCAGGGAAATGGACAAGAACTACACTGTAACACCTCCAGGGAAATGGACAAGAACTGCACCGTACCATCCCCAGCTCAGGGAAATGGACAAGAACTACACAGAACCCCTGCCCCAGGTAAATGGACAAGAACTACATAGTAACACCCCCAGGGAAATGGACAACAACTACACCGAACCATCCCTAGGGAAATGGACAGGAACTACACCAAACCACCCCCAGGGAAATGGACAGGAACAGCACCAAACCATCCCCAGGGAAATGGACAAGAACTACACCATACCACCCCCAGGGAAATGGACAGGAATGCACCGTACCATCCCCAGCTCAGGGAAATGGACAAGAACTAGACAGAAACACACCCCGAGGGAAATGGACAAGAACTACAGCGAAACACACCCCCAGGGAAATGGACAAGAACTACACCGTAACACCCCCAGGGAAATGGACAGGAACTACACAGAAACACCCCCCCAGGGAAATGGACAACAACTAAACCGTACCATCCCCACGCCAGGGAAATGGACAAGAACTACACAGAACCCCCCCCCCAGGGAAATGGACAAGAACAACTCCGTACCATCCCCACCCACAGGTAAATGGACAAGAACTACATAGTAACACCCACAGGGAAATGGACAAGAACTACATAGTAACACCCCCAGGGAAATGGACAAGAACTACACAGTAACACCCCCAGGGAAGTGGACAGGAACTACACAGAAACACCCACCCAGGGAAATGGACAAGAACAACTCCGTAACTCCCCCAGGGAAATGGACAGGAACTACACAGAAACACCCCCCCAGGGAAATGGACAACAACTACACCGTGCCATCCTCACCCCAGGGAAATGGACAAGAACTAGACAGAACCACCACCCCAGAGAAATGGACAAGAACTACACCGAACCACCCCCCTAGGGAAATGGACAAGAACTACACAGAACCACCCCCCCCAGGGAAATGGACAAGAACTACACCAAACCATCCCCACCCCAGAGAAATGGACAAGAACTACACAGAACCACCCTCCCAGGGAAATGGACAGGAATACACCGTACCATCCCAACCCAGGGAAATGGACAGGAACTAGACGGAACCACCCCCCCAGGGAAATGGACAAGAACTACACCGTACCATCCCCACCCCAGGGAAATGGACAAGAACTACACCGAACCATCCCCACCCCAGGGAAATTGACAAGAACTACACAGAACCACCCCCCCAGGGAAATGGACAAGAACTACACAGTAACACCCCCAGGGAAGTGGACAGGAACTAGACGGAACCACCCCCCCCAGGGAAATGGACAAGAACTACACCGTACCATCCCCACCCCAGGGAAATGGACAAGAACTACACCGAACCATCCCCACCCCAGGGAAATTGACAAGAACTACACAGAACCACCCCCCCCCAGGGAAATGGACAAGAACTACACAGAAACACCTCCCCAGGGAAATGGACAAGAACAACACCGTAACTCCCCCAGGGAAATGGACAGGAACTACACAGAAACACCCCCCCAGGGAAATGGACAAGAACTACACAGAAACATCCCCCCCAGGGAAATGGACAAGAACTACACAGAACCCCTGCCCCAGGTAAATGGACAAGAACCACATAGTAACACCCCCAGGGAAATGGACAACAACTACACCGAACCATCCCCAGGGAAATGGACAGGAACTACACCAAACCACCCCCAGGGAAATGGACAGGAACAGCACCAAACCATCCCCAGGGAAATGGACAAGAACTACACCATACCACCCCCAGGGAAATGGACAGGAATGCACCGTACCATCCCCAGCTCAGGGAAATGGACAAGAACTAGACAGAAACACACCCCCAGGGTAATGGACAAGAACTACAGCGAAACACACCCCCAGGGAAATGGACAAGAACTACACCGTAACACCCCCAGGGAAATGGACAGGAACTACACAGAAACACCCCCCCAGGGAAATGGACAACAACTAAACCGTACCATCCCCACGCCAGGGAAATGGACAAGAACGACACCGTACCATCCCCACCCCAGGGAAATGGACAAGAACAACTCCGTAACATCCCCACCCACAGGTAAATGGACAAGAACTACATAGTAACACCCCCAGGGAAATGGACAAGAACTACAC
Organism: Hypanus sabinus; assembly: GCF_030144855.1. Taxonomy (NCBI): domain Eukaryota; kingdom Metazoa; phylum Chordata; class Chondrichthyes; order Myliobatiformes; family Dasyatidae; genus Hypanus; species Hypanus sabinus. The sequence continues at coordinate 5,389,955 of NC_082715.1, forward strand.
AGTAACAGCCCCAGGGAAGTGGACAGGAACTACACAGAAACACCCACCCAGGGAAATGGACAAGAACAACACCGTAACTCCCCCAGCGAAATGGACAGGAACTACACAGAAACACCCTCCCAGGGAAATGGACAACAACTACACCGTACCATCCTCACCCCAGGGAAATGGACAAGAACTAGACAGAACCACCACCCCAGAGAAATGGACAAGAACTACACCGAACCACCCCCCTAGGGAAATGGACAAGAACTACACAGAACCACCCCCCCCAGGGAAATGGACAAGAACTACACCAAACCATCCCCACCCCAGAGAAATGGACAAGAACTACACAGAACCACCCCCCCAGGGAAATGGACAGGAATGCACTGTACCATCCCAACCCAGGGAAATGGACAGGAACTAGACGGAACCACCCCCCCAGCGAAATGGACAAGAACTACACTGTACCATCCCCACCCCAGGGAAATGGACAAGAACTACACCGAACCATCCCCACCCCAGGGAAATTGACAAGAACTACACAGAACCACCCCCCCCAGGGAAATGGACAAGAACTACACAGTAACACCCCCAGGGAAGTGGACAGGAACTACACAGAAACACCCACCCAGGGAAATGGACAAGAACAACACCATAACTCCCCCAGGGAAATGGACAGGAACTACACAGAAACACCCCCCCAGGGAAATGGACAACAACTACACCGTACCATCCTCACCCCAGGGAAATGGACAAGAACTAGACAGAACCACCACCCCAGAGAAATGGACAAGAACTACACCGAACCACCCCCCTAGGGAAATGGACAAGAACTACACAGAACCACCCCCCCCCAGGGAAATGGACAAGAACTACACCAAACCATCCCCACTCCAGAGAAATGGACAAGAACTACACAGAACCACCCCCCCAGGGAAATGGACAGGAATGCACCGTACCATCCCAACCCAGGGAAAAGGACAGGAACTAGACGGAACCACCCCCCCAGGGAAATGGACAAGAACTACACCGTACCATCCGCAGCCCAGGGAAATGGACAGGAACTAGACGGAACCATCCCCCCAGGGAAATCGACAAGAACTAGACCGTACCATCCCCACCACAGGGAAATGGACAAGAACTACACCGAACCATCCCCACCCCAGGGAAATGGACAAGAACTACACCGTACCACCCCGAGGGAAATGGACAAGAACTGCACCGAACCATCCCCACCCCAGGGAAATGGACAACAACTACACCGTACCATCCTCACCCCAGGGAAATGGACAAGAACTACACCAAACCATCCCCACCCCAGAGAAATGGACAAGAACTACACCGTACCACCCCCCCAGGGAAATGGACAGGAACTAGACGGAACCACCCCCCCAGGGAAATGGACAACAACTACACCGTACCATCCTCACCCCAGGGAAATGGACAAGAACTACACAGAACCACCACCACCCAGGGAAATGGACAGGAATGCACCGTACCATCCCCACCCCAGGGAAATGGACAAGAACTGCTGCGAACCATCCCCACCCCAGGGAAATGGACAAGAACTACACCGAACCACGCCCAGGTAAATGGACAAGAACTACACCAAACCATCCCCACCCCAGGGAAATGGACAAGAACTGCTGCGAACCATCCCCACCCCAGGGAAATGGACAAGAACTACACCGAACCACGCCCAGGTAAATGGACAAGAACTACACCAAACCATCCCCACCCCAGAGAAATGGACAAGAACTACACAGAACCACCCCCCCAGGGAAATGGACAGGAATGCACTGTACCATCCCAACCCAGGGAAATGGACAGGAACTAGAGGGAACCACCCCCCCAGGGAAATGGACAAGAACTACACCGTACCATCCCCACCCCAGGGAAATGGACAAGAACTACACCGAACCATCCCCACCCCAGGGAAATTGACAAGAACTACACAGAACCACCCCCCCCAGGGAAATGGACAAGAACTACACAGTAACACCCCCAGGGAAGTGGACAGGAACTACACAGAAACACCCACCCAGGGAAATGGACAAGAACAACACCATAACTCCCCCAGGGAAATGGACAGGAACTACACAGAAACACCCCCCCAGGGAAATGGACAACAACTACACCGTACCATCCTCACCCCAGGGAAATGGACAAGAACTAGACAGAACCACCACCCCAGAGAAATGGACAAGAACTACACCGAACCACCCCCCTAGGGAAATGGACAAGAATTACACAGAACCACCCCCCCCCAGGGAAATGGACAAGAACTACACCAAACCATCCCCACTCCAGAGAAATGGACAAGAACTACACAGAACCACCCCCCCAGGGAAATGGACAGGAATGCACCGTACCATCCCAACCCGGGGAAAAGGACAGGAACTAGACGGAACCACCCCCCCAGGGAAATGGACAAGAACTACACCGTACCATCCGCAGCCCAGGGAAATGGACAGGAACTAGACGGAACCATCCCCCCAGGGAAATCGACAAGAACTAGACCGTACCATCCCCACCACAGGGAAATGGACAAGAACTACACCGAACCATCCCCACCCCAGGGAAATGGACAAGAACTACACCGTACCACCCCGAGGGAAATGGACAAGAACTGCACCGAACCATCCCCACCCCAGGGAAATGGACAACAACTACACCGTACCATCCTCACCCCAGGGAAATGGACAAGAACTACACCAAACCATCCCCACCCCAGAGAAATGGACAAGAACTACACCGTACCACCCCCCCAGGGAAATGGACAGGAACTAGATGGAACCAACCCCCAGGGAAATGGACAACAACTACACCGTACCATCCTCACCCCAGGGAAATGGACAAGAACTACACAGAACCATCACCACCCAGGGAAATGGACAGGAATGCACCGTACCATCCCCACCCCAGGGAAATGGACAAGAACTGCTGCGAACCGACCCCACCCCAGGGAAATGGACAAGAACTACACTGAACCACGCCCAGGTAAATGGACAAGAACTACACCAAACCATCCCCACCCCAGGGAAATTGACAAGAACTGCTGCGAACCATCCCCACCCCAGGGAAATGGACAAGAACTACACCGAACCATCCCCACCCCAGGGAAATGGACAACAACTACACCGTACCATCCTCACCCCAGGGAAATGGACAAGAACTAGACAGAACCACCACCCCAGAGAAATGGACAAGAACTACACCGAACCACCCCCCTAGGAAAATGGACAAGAACTACACAGAACCACCCCCCCCCCCAGGGAAATGGACAAGAACTACACCAAACCATCCCCACCCCAGAGAAATGGACAAGAACTACACAGAACCACCCTCCCAGGGAAATGGACAGGAATACACCGTACCATCCCAACCCAGGGAAATGGACAGGAACTAGATGGAACCACCCCCCCAGGGAAATGGACAAGAACTACACCGTACCATCCCCACCCCAGGGAAATGGACAAGAACTACACCGAACCATCCCCACCCCAGGGAAATTGACAAGAACTACACAGAACCACCCCCCCCCAGGGAAATGGACAAGAACTACACAGTAACACCCCCAGGGAAGTGGACAGGAACTAGACGGAACCACCCCCCCCAGGGAAATGGACAAGAACTACACCGTACCATCCCCACCCCAGGGAAATGGACAAGAACTACACCGAACCATCCCCACCCCAGGGAAATTGACAAGAACTACACAGAACCACCCCCCCCAGGGAAATGGACAAGAACTACACAGAAACACCCCCCCAGGGAAATGGACAAGAACAACACCGTAACTCCCCCAGGGAAATGGACAGGAACTACACAGAAACACCCCCCCAGGTAAATGGACAAGAACTACACAGAAACATCCCCCCCAGGGAAATGGACAAGAACTACACCGTACCACCCCCAGGGTAATGGACAACAACTACACCGTACCATCCTCACCCCAGGGAAATGGACAAGAACTACACAGAACCACCCCCCCCAGGGAAATGGACAAGCACTACACCATACCACCCCCAGGGAAATGGACAAGAACTACACCGTAACACCCCCAGGGAAATGGACAAGAACTGCACCGTACCATCCCCAGCTCAGGGAAATGGACAAGAACTACACAGAACCCCTGCCCCAGGTAAATGGACAAGAACTACATAGTAACACCCCCAGGGAAATGGACAACAACTACACCGAACCATCCCCAGGGAAATGGACAGGAACTACACCAAACCACCCCCAGGGAAATGGACAGGAACAGCACCAAACCATCCCCAGGGAAATGGACAAGAACTACACCATACCACCCCCAGGGAAATGGACAGGAATGCACCGTACCATCCCCAGCTCAGGGAAATGGACAAGAACTAGACAGAAACACACCCCCAGGGAAATGGACAAGAACTACAGCGAAACACACCCCCGGGAAATGGACAAGAACTACACCGTAACACCCCCAGGGAAATGGACAGGAACTACACAGAAACACCCCCCCAGGGAAATGGACAACAACTACACCGTACCATCCTCACCCCAGGGAAATGGACAAGAACTACACAGAACCCCCCCCCCCAGGGAAATGGACAAGAACAACTCCGTACCATCCCCACCCACAGGTAAATGGACAAGAACTACATAGTAACACCCACAGGGAAATGGACAAGAACTACATAGTAACACCCCCAGGGAAATGGACAAGAACTACACAGTAACACCCCAAGGGAAGTGGACAGGAACTACACAGAAACACCCACCCAGGGAAATGGACAAGAACAACACCGTAACTCCCCCAGGGAAATGGATAGGAACTACACAGAAACACCCCCCCCCCCAGGGAAATGGACAACAACTACACCGTACCATCCTCACCCCAGGGAAATGGACAAGAACTAGACAGAACCACCACCCCAGAGAAATGGACAAGAACTACACCGAACCACCCCCCTAGGGAAATGGACAAGAACTACACAGAACCACCCCCCCCAGGGAAATGGACAAGAACTACACCAAACCATCCCCACCCCAGAGAAATGGACAAGAACTACACAGAACCACCCCCCCAGGGAAATGGACAGGAATGCACTGTACCTTCCCAAACCAGGGAAATGGACAGGAACTAGACGGAACCACCCCCCAGGGAAATGGACAAGAACTACACCGTACCATCCCCACCCCAGGGAAATGGACAAGAACTACACCGAACCATCCCCACCCCAGGGAAATTGACAAGAACTACACAGAACCACCCCCCCCCAGGGAAATGGACAAGAACTACACAGTAACACCCCCAGGGAAGTGGACAGGAACTACACAGAAACACCCACCCAGGGAAATGGACAAGAACAACACCGTAACTCCCCCAGGGAAATGTACAGGAACTACACAGAAACACCCCCCCAGGGAAATGGACAACAACTACACCGTACCATCCTCACCCCAGGGAAATGGACAAGAACTACACAGAACCCGCCCCGCCCTAGTGAAATGGACAACAACTACACCGTACCATCCTCACCCCAGGGAAATGGAAAAGAACTAGACAGAACCACCACCCCAGAGAAATGGACAAGAACTACACCGAACCACCCCCCTAGGGAAATGGACAAGAACTACACAGAACCACCCCCCCCAGGGAAATGGACAAGAACTACACCAAACCATCCCCACCCCAGAGAAATGGACAAGAACTACACAGAACCACCCCCCCAGGGAAATGGACAGGAATGCACCGTACCATCCCAACCCAGGGAAATGGACAGGAACTAGACGAAACCACCCCCCCAGGGAAATGGACAAGAACTACACCGTACCATCCTCACCCCAGGGAAATGGACAAGAACTACACCGAACCATCCCCACCCAAGGGAAATTGACAAGAACTACACAGAACCACCCCCCCCAGGGAAATGGACAAGAACTACACAGTAACACCCCCAGGGAAGTGGACAGGAACGACACAGAAACACCCACCCAGGGAAATGGACAAGAACAACACCGTAACTCCCCCAGGGAAATGGACAGGAACTACACAGAAACACCCCCCCAGGGAAATGGACAACAACTATACCGTACCATCCTCACCCCAGGGAAATGGACAAGAACTAGACAGAACCACCACCCCAGAGAAATGGACAAGAACTACACCGAACCACCCCCCTAGGGAAATGGACAAGAACTACACAGAACCACCCCCCCCCAGGGAAATGGACAAGAACTACACCAAACCATCCCCACTCCAGAGAAATGGACAAGAACTACACAGAACCACCCCCCCCAGGGAAATGGACAGGAATGCACCGTACCATCCCAACCCAGGGAAAAGGACAGGAACTAGACGGAACCACCCCCCCAGGGAAATGGACAAGAACTAGACCGTACCATCCCCACCACAGGGAAATGGACAAGAACTACACCGAACCATCCCCACCCCAGGGAAATGGACAAGAACTACACCGTACCACCCCGAGGGAAATGGACAAGGACTGCACCGAACCATCCCCACCCCAGGGAAATGGACAACAACTACACCGTACCATCCTCACCCCAGGGAAATGGACAAGAACTACACAGAACCACCCCCCCCCCAGGGAAATGGACAGGAATGCACCGTACCATCCCCACCCCAGGGAAATGGACAAGAACTGCTGCGAACCATCCCCACCCCAGGGAAATGGACAAGAACTACACCGAACCACGCCCAGGTAAATGGACAAGAACTACACCAAACCATCCCCACCCCAGGGAAATTGACAAGAACTACACAGAACCACCCCCCCCCAGGGAAATGGACAAGAACTACACAGTAACACTCCCAGGGAAGTGGACAGGAACTACACAGAAACACCCACCCAGGGAAATGGACAAGAACAACACCGTAACTCCCCCATGGAAATGGACAGGAATGCACCGTACCATCCCAACCCAGGGAAATGGACAAGAACTACACAGAACCCCCCCCACCCAGGGAAATGGACAGGAATGCACCGTACCATCCCCACCCCAGGGAAATGGACAAGAACTGCTGCGAACCATCCCCACCCCAGGGAAATGGACAAGAACTACACCGAACCACGCCCAGGTAAATGGACAAGAACTACACCAAACCATCCCCACCCCAGGGAAATGGACAAGAACTGCTGCGAACCATCCCCACCCCAGGGAAATGGACAAGAACTACACCGAACCACGCCCAGGTAAATGGACAAGAACTACACCAAACCATCCCCACCCCAGGGAAATGGACAACAACTACACCGTACCATCCTCACCCCAGGGAAATGGACAAGAACTACACAGTAACACCCCCAGGGAAGTGGACAGGAACTACACAGAAACACCCACCCAGGGAAATGGACAAGAACAACACCGTAACTCCCCCAGGGAAATGGACAGGAACTACACAGAAACACCCCCCTAGGGAAATGGACAACAACTACACCGTACCATCCTCACCCCAGGGAAATGGACAAGAACTAGACAGAACCACCACCCCAGAGAAATGGACAAGAACTACACCGAACCACCCCCCTAGGGAAATGGACAAGAACTACACAGAACCACCCCCCCCAGGGAAATGGACAAGAACTACACCAAACCATCCCCACCCCAGAGAAATGGACAAGAACTACACAGAACCACCCTCCCAGGGAAATGGACAGGAATACACCGTACCATCCCAACCCAGGGAAATGGACAAGGACTAGACAGAACCACCCCCCCAGGGAAATGGACAAGAACTACACCGTACCATCCCCACCCCAGGGAAATGGACAAGAACTACACCGAACCATCCCCACCCCAGGGAAATTGACAAGAACTACACAGAACCACCCCCCCAGGGAAATGGACAAGAACTACACAGTAACACCCCCAGGGAAGTGGACAGTAACTAGACGGAACCACCCCCCCCAGGGAAATGGACAAGAACTACACCGTACCATCCCCACCCCAGGGAAATGGACAAGAACTACACCGAACCATCCCCACCCCAGGGAAATTGACAAGAACTACACAGAACCACCCCCCCCCAGGGAAATGGACAAGAACTACACCAAACCATCCCCACCCCAGAGAAATGGACAAGAACTACACAGAACCACCCTCCCAGGGAAATGGACAGGAATACACCGTACCATCCCAACCCAGGGAAATGGACAGGAACTAGACGGAACCACCCCCCCAGGGAAATGGACAAGAACTACACTGTACCATCCCCACCCCAGGGAAATGGACAAGAACTACACCGAACCATCCCCACCCCAGGGAAATTGACAAGAACTACACAGAACCACCCCCCCCAGGGAAATGGACAAGAACTACACCGTACCATCCTCACCCCAGGGAAATGGACAAGAACTACACAGAACCCGCCCCGCCCTAGTGAAATGGACAACAACTACACCGTACCATCCTCACCCCAGGGAAATGGAAAAGAACTAGACAGAACCACCACCCCAGAGAAATGGACAAGAACTACACCGAACCACCCCCCTAGGGAAATGGACAAGAACTACACAGAACCACCCCCCCCAGGGAAATGGACAAGAACTACACCAAACCATCCCCACCCCAGAGAAATGGACAAGAACTACACAGAACCACCCCCCCAGGGAAATGGACAGGAATGCACCGTACCATCCCAACCCAGGGAAATGGACAGGAACTAGACGAAACCACCCCCCCAGGGAAATGGACAAGAACTACACCGTACCATCCCCACCCCAGGGAAATGGACAAGAACTACACCGAACCATCCCCACCCAAGGGAAATTGACAAGAACTACACAGAACCACCCCCCCCAGGGAAATGGACAAGAACTACACAGTAACACCCCCAGGGAAGTGGACAGGAACGACACAGAAACACCCACCCAGGGAAATGGACAAGAACAACACCGTAACTCCCCCAGGGAAATGGACAGGAACTACACAGAAACACCCCCCCAGGGAAATGGACAACAACTACACCGTACCATCCTCACCCCAGGGAAATGGACAAGAACTAGACAGAACCACCACCCCAGAGAAATGGACAAGAACTACACCGAACCACCCCCCTAGGGAAATGGACAAGAACTACACAGAACCACCCCCCCCCCCAGGGAAATGGACAAGAACTACACCAAACCATCCCCACTCCAGAGAAATGGACAAGAACTACACAGAACCACCCCCCCAGGGAAATGGACAGGAATGCACCGTACCATCCCAACCCAGGGAAAAGGACAGGAACTAGACGGAACCCCCCCCCCAGGGAAATGGACAAGAACTACACCGTACCATCCGCAGCCCAGGGAAATGGACAGGAACTAGACGGAACCACCCCCCCAGGGAAATCGACAAGAACTAGACCGTACCATCCCCACCACAGGGAAATGGACAAGAACTACACCGAACCATCCCCACCCCAGGGAAATGGACAAGAACTACACCGTACCACCCCGAGGGAAATGGACAAGGACTGCACCGAACCATCCCCACCCCAGGGAAATGGACAACAACTACACCGTACCATCCTCACCCCAGGGAAATGGACAAGAACTACACAGAACCACCCCCCCCCCCCAGGGAAATGGACAGGAATGCACCGTACCATCCCCACCCCAGGGAAATGGACAAGAACTGCTGCGAACCATCCCCACCCCAGGGAAATGGACAAGAACTACACCGAACCATCCCCACCCCAGGGAAATTGACAAGAACTACACAGAACCACCCCCCCCCAGGGAAATGGACAAGAACTACACAGTAACACTCCCAGGGAAGTGGACAGGAACTACACAGAAACACCCACCCAGGGAAATGGACAAGAACAACACCGTAACTCCCACATGGAAATGGACAGGAATGCACCGTACCATCCCACCCCAGGGAAATGGACAAGAACTACACCGTACCATCCCAACCCAGGGAAATGGACAGGAACTAGACGGAACCACCCCCCCAGGGAAATGGACAACAACTACACCGTACCATCCTCACCCCAGGGAAATGGACAAGAACTACACAGAACCACCCCCACCCAGGGAAATGGACAGGAATGCACCGTACCATCCCCACCCCAGGGAAATGGACAAGAACTGCTGCGAACCATCCCCACCCCAGGGAAATGGACAAGAACTACACCGAACCACGCCCAGGTAAATGGACAAGAACTACACCAAACCATCCCCACCCCAGGGAAATGGACAAGAACTGCTGCGAACCATCCCCACCCCAGGGAAATGGACAAGAACTACACAGAACCACCCCCCCCCAGGGAAATGGACAAGAACTACACCAAACCATCCTCACCCCAGGGAAATGGACAAGAACTACACAGTAACACCCCCAGGGAAGTGGACAGGAACTACACAGAACCACGCCCAGGTAAATGGACAAGAACTACACCAAACCATCCTCACCCCAGGGAAATGGACAAGAACTACACAGTAACACCCCCAGGGAAGTGGACAGGAACTACACAGAAACACCCACCCAGGGAAATGGACAAGAACAACACCGTAACTCCCCCAGGGAAATGGACAGGAACTACACAGAAACACCCCCCTAGGGAAATGGACAACAACTACACCGTACCATCCTCACCCCAGGGAAATGGACAAGAACTAGACAGAACCACCACCCCAGAGAAATGGACAAGAACTACACCGAACCACCCCCCTAGGGAAATGGACAAGAACTACACAGAACCACCCCCCCCAGGGAAATGGACAAGAACTACACCAAACCATCCCCACCCCAGAGAAATGGACAAGAACTACACAGAACCACCCTCCCAGGGAAATGGACAGGAATACACCGTACCATCCCAACCCAGGGAAATGGACAAGGACTAGACAGAACCACCCCCCCAGGGAAATGGACAAGAACTACACCGTACCATCCCCACCCCAGGGAAATGGACAAGAACTACACCGAACCATCCCCACCCCAGGGAAATTGACAAGAACTACACAGAACCACCCCCCCCAGGGAAATGGACAAGAACTGCACAGAAACACCCCCCCCAGGGAAATGGACAAGCACTACACCATACCACCCCCAGGGAAATGGACAAGAACTACACCGTAACACCCCCAGGGAAATGGACAAGAACTGCACCGTACCATCCCTAGCTCAGGGAAATGAACAAGAACTACACAGAACCCCTGCCCCAGGTAAATGGACAAGAACTACATAGTAACACCCCCAGGGAAATGGACAACAACTACACCGAACCATCCCCAGGGAAATGGACAGGAACTACACCAAACCATCCCCACCCCAGAGAAATGGACAAGAACTACACAGAACCACCCCCCCAGGGAAATGGACAGGAATGCACCGTACCATCCCAACCCAGGGAAATGGACAGGAACTAGACGAAACCACCCCCCCAGGGAAATGGACAAGAACTACACCGTACCATCCCCACCCCAGGGAAATGGACAAGAACTACACCGAACCATCCCCACCCAAGGGAAATTGACAAGAACTACACAGAACCACCCCCCCCAGGGAAATGGACAAGAACTACACAGTAACACCCCCAGGGAAGTGGACAGGAACGACACAGAAACACCCACCCAGGGAAATGGACAAGAACAACACCGTAACTCCCCCAGGGAAATGGACAGGAACTACACAGAAACACCCCCCCAGGGAAATGGACAACAACTACACCGTACCATCCTCACCCCAGGGAAATGGACAAGAACTAGACAGAACCACCACCCCAGAGAAATGGACAAGAACTACACCGAACCACCCCCCTAGGGAAATGGACAAGAACTACACAGAACCACCCCCCCCCCAGGGAAATGGACAAGAACTACACCAAACCATCCCCACTCCAGAGAAATGGACAAGAACTACACAGAACCACCCCCCCAGGGAAATGGACAGGAATGCACCGTACCATCCCAACCCAGGGAAAAGGACAGGAACTAGACGGAACCACCCCCCCAGGGAAATGGACAAGAACTACACCGTACCATCCGCAGCCCAGGGAAATGGACAGGAACTAGACGGAACCACCCCCCCAGGGAAATCGACAAGAACTAGACCGTACCATCCCCACCACAGGGAAATGGACAAGAACTACACCGAACCATCCCCACCCCAGGGAAATGGACAAGAACTACACCGTACCACCCCGAGGGAAATGGACAAGGACTGCACCGAACCATCCCCACCCCAGGGAAATGGACAACAACTACACCGTACCATCCTCACCCCAGGGAAATGGACAAGAACTACACAGAACCACCCCCCCCCCAGGGAAATGGACAGGAATGCACCGTACCATCCCCACCCCAGGGAAATGGACAAGAACTGCTGCGAACCATCCCCACCCCAGGGAAATGGACAAGAACTACACCGAACCATCCCCACCCCAGGGAAATTGACAAGAACTACACAGAACCACCCCCCCCCAGGGAAATGGACAAGAACTACACAGTAACACTCCCAGGGAAGTGGACAGGAACTACACAGAAACACCCACCCAGGGAAATGGACAAGAACAACACCGTAACTCCCCCATGGAAATGGACAGGAATGCACCGTACCATCCCACCCCAGGGAAATGGACAAGAACTACACCGTACCATCCCAACCCAGGGAAATGGACAGGAACTAGACGGAACCACCCCCCCAGGGAAATGGACAACAACTACACCGTACCATCCTCACCCCAGGGAAATGGACAAGAACTACACAGAACCACCCCCACCCAGGGAAATGGACAGGAATGCACCGAACCATCCCCACCCCAGGGAAATGGACAAGAACTACACCGAACCACGCCCAGGTAAATGGACAAGAACTACACCAAACCATCCCCACCCCAGGGAAATGGACAAGAACTGCTGCGAACCATCCCCACCCCAGGGAAATGGACAAGAACTACACCGAACCACGCCCAGGTAAATGGACAAGAACTACACCAAACCATCCTCACCCCAGGGAAATGGACAAGAACTACACAGTAACACCCCCAGGGAAGTGGACAGGAACTACACAGAAACACCCACCCAGGGAAATGGACAAGAACAACACCGTAACTCCCCCAGGGAAATGGACAGGAACTACACAGAAACACCCCCCTAGGGAAATGGACAACAACTACACCGTACCATCCTCACCCCAGGGAAATGGACAAGAACTAGACAGAACCACCACCCCAGAGAAATGGACAAGAACTACACCGAACCACCCCCCTAGGGAAATGGACAAGAACTACACAGAACCACCCCCCCCAGGGAAATGGACAAGAACTACACCAAACCATCCCCACCCCAGAGAAATGGACAAGAACTACACAGAACCACCCTCCCAGGGAAATGGACAGGAATACACCGTACCATCCCAACCCAGGGAAATGGACAAGGACTAGACAGAACCACCCCCCCAGGGAAATGGACAAGAACTACACCGTACCATCCCCACCCCAGGGAAATGGACAAGAACTACACCGAACCATCCCCACCCCAGGGAAATTGACAAGAACTACACAGAACCACCCCCCCAGGGAAATGGACAAGAACTACACAGTAACACCCCCAGGGAAGTGGACAGTAACTAGACGGAACCACCCCCCCCAGGGAAATGGACAAGAACTACACCGTACCATCCCCACCCCAGGGAAATGGACAAGAACTACACCGAACCATCCCCACCCCAGGGAAATTGACAAGAACTACACAGAACCACCCCCCCCAGGGAAATGGACAAGAACTACACAGAAACACCCCCCCAGGGAAATGGACAAGAACAACACCGTAACTCCCCCAGGGAAATGGACAACAACTACACCGTACCATCCTCACCCCAGGGAAATGGACAAGAACTACACAGAACCACCCCCCCCAGGGAAATGGACAAGCACTACACCATACCACCCCCAGGGAAATGGACAAGAACTACACCGTAACACCCCCAGGGAAATGGACAAGAACTGCACCGTACCATCCCTAGCTCAGGGAAATGAACAAGAACTACACAGAACCCCTGCCCCAGGTAAATGGACAAGAACTACATAGTAACACCCCCAGGGAAATGGACAACAACTACACCGAACCATCCCCAGGGAAATGGACAGGAACTACACCAAACCACCCCCAGGGAAATGGACAGGAACAGCACCAAACCATCCCCAGGGAAATGGACAAGAACTACACCATACCACCCCCAGGGAAATGGACAGGAATGCACCGTACCATCCCCAGCTCAGGGAAATGGACAAGAACTAGACAGAAACACACCCCCAGGGAAATGGACAAGAACTACAGCGAAACACACCCCCAGGGAAATGGACAAGAACTGCACCGTAACACCCCCAGGGAAATGGACAGGAACTACACAGAAACACCCCCCCCAGGGAAATGGACAACAACTAAACCGTACCATCCCCACGCCAGGGAAATGGACAAGAACTACACAGAACCACCCCCCCGCCAGGGAAATGGACAGGAATGCACCGTACCATCCCCACCCCAGGGAAATGGACGAGAACTGCTCTGAACCATCCCCACCCCAGGGAAATGGACAAGAACTACACCGAACCACGCCCAGGTAAATGGACAAGAACTACACCAAACCATCCCCACCCCAGGGAAATGGACAAGAACTACACAGAACCACCCCCCCAGGGAAATGGACAAGAACTATACCGAACCACGCCCAGGTAAATGGACAAGAACTACACCAAACCATCCCCACCCCAGGGAAATGGACAAGAACAACACTGTACCACCCCCAGGGAAATGGACAAGAACAACACCGTACCATTCCCACCCCAGGGAAATGGACAGGAACTACACAGAAACACCCCCCCCCAGGGAAATGGACAGGAACTACACAGAAACACCCCCCCAGGGAAATGGACAAGAACTACACCGTACCATCCCCACCCCAGGGAAATGGACAACTGCTCCGAACCATCCCCACCCCAGGGAAATGGACAGGAACTACACCAAACCATCCCCATCGCCAGGGAAATGGACAGGAACTACACCGAACCACACCGAGGGAAATGGACAGGAACTACACCGAACCATCCCCACCCCAGGGAAATGGACAACAACTACACCGAACCATCCCCACACCAGGGAAATGGACAACAACTACACTGAACCATGCCCAGAGAAATGGACAAGAACTACACCAAACCATCCCCACCCCAGAGAAATGGATAAGAACTACACCGTACCACCCCCCCAGGGAAATGGACAGGAACTACACCGAACCATCCCCAGGGAAATGCACAGGAACTACACCGAACCATCACCACCCTAGGGAAATGGACAACAACTACACTGTACCACCCCCAGGGAAATGGACAAGAACTGCACCATACCACCACCAGGGAAATGGACAAGAACTGCACCGTACCATCCCCAGCTCAGGGAAATGGACAAGAACTACACCGTACCATCCCCAGCTCAGGGAAATGGACAAGAACTACACAGAACCACCCCCAGGGAAATGGACAGGAACTACACCATACCACACCCAGGGAAATGGACAAGAACTACACCGTAACACCCCCAGGGAAATGTACAAGAACTGCACCGTACCATCCCCAGCTCAGGGAAATGGACAAGAACTACACAGAACCCCTGCCCCAGGTAAATGGACAAGAACTACATAGTAACACCCCCAGGGAAATGGACAAGAACTACACCGAACCATCCCCACCCCAGGGAAATGGACAAGAACTACACCAAACCATCCCCAGGGAAATGGACAGGAACTACACCAAACCACCCCCAGGGAAATGGACACGAACAGCACCATACCACCCCCAGGGAAATGGACAGGAATGCACCGTACCATCCCCAGCTCAGGAAAATGGACAAGAACTAGACAGAAACACCCCCCCCCAGGGAAATGGACAAGAACTACACCATACCACCCCCAGGGAAATGGACAAGAACTACACCATACCACCCCCAGGGAAATGGACAGGAATGCACCGTACCATCCCCAGCTCAGGGAAATGGACAAGAACTAGACAGAAACACCCCCCCCAGGGAAAAGGACAAGAACTACACCGTAACAACCCCAGGGAAATGGACAGGAACTACACAGAAACGCCCCCCCAGGGAAATGGACAACAACTAAACCGTACCATCCCCACGCCAGGGAAATGGACAAGAACTACACAGAACACCCCCCCCCAGGGGAATGGACAAGAACAACTCCGTACCATCCCCACCCCAGGGAAATGGACAAGAACTACACAGAACCACCGCCCCAGGTAAATGGACAAGAACTACATAGTAACACCCACAGGGAAATGGACAAGAACTACATAGTAACACCCACCCAGGGAAATGGACAAGAACTACACAGTAACACCCCCAGGGAAGTGGACAGGAACTACACAGAAACACCCCCCCCAGGGAAATGGACAAGAACTACACCGTACCATCCCCACCCCAGGGAAATGGACAAGAACTACACAGAACCCCCCCCCCCCCAGGGAAATGGACAAGATCAACACCGTAAAATCCCCACCCCAGGGAAATGGACAAGAACTACACAGAACCCCCGCCCCAGTTAAATGGACAAGAACTACATAGTAACACCTAGAGGGAAATGGACAGGAACTACACCGTACCATCCCCAGCTCAGGGAAATGGACAAGAACTAGACAGAACCACCCCCCCAGGGAAATGGACAAGAACTACACTGAACCATCCCCAACCCAGGGAAATGGACAGGAACTACATAGTAACACCCCCAGGGAAGTGGACAGGAACTACACAGAACCCCACCCCCCCCCAGAGAAATGGACAGGAACTACACCGTACCACCCCCAGGGAAATGGAGAAGAACTGCACCATACCACCCGCAGGGAACTGGACAAGAACTACACCGTACCACCCCCAGGGAAATGGACAAGAACAGCACCGTACCATCCCCAGCTCAGGGAAATGGACAGGAACTAGACAGATCCACCCACCCCAGGGAAATGGAAAAGAACTAGACAGAACCACCCCCCAAGGGAAATTGACAAGAACTGCACCATACCACCCCCAGGGAAATGGACAAGAACTGCACCATAATACCCCCAGGGAAATGGACAAGAACTACACCAAACCACCTCCAGGGAAATGGACAGGAACTGCACCGTACCATCCCCAGCCCAGGGAAATGGACAAGAACTACATAGTAACACCCCCAGGGAAATGGACAGGAACTACAGTGAACCACCCCCAGGGAAATGGACAGGAACTGCACCGTACCACCCCCAAGAAAATGGACAAGAACTGCACCATACCACCCCCAGGGAAATGAACAAGAACAACACCGTAACTCCCACAGGGAAATGGACAAGAACTACACAGAACCACCCCCCCCCAGGGAAATGGACAAGAACTACACCAAACCATCCCCACCCCAGAGAAATGGACAAGAACTACACAGAACCACCCCCCCAGGGAAATGGACAGGAATGCACCGTACCATCCCCAGCCCAGGGAAATGGACAGGAACTAGACGGAACCACCCCCCCAGGGAAATGGACAAGAACTACACCATACCATCCCCACCCCAGGGAAATGGAAAAGAACAAGACATAACCACACCCCCCAGGTAAATGGACAAGAACTACACCAAACCATCTCCACCCCAGGGAAATGGACAAGAACTGCTCCGAACCATCCCCACCCCAGGGAAATGGACAAGAACTACACCGAACCACCCCGAGGGAAATGGACAGGAACTACACCGAACCATCACCACCCTAGGGAAATGGACAACAACTACACTGTACCACCCTCAGGGAAATGGACAAGAACTGCACCATACCACCCCCAGGGAAATGAACAAGAACAACACCGTAACTCCCCCAGGGAAATGGACAAGAACTACACAGAACCACCCCCCCCAGGGAAATGGACAAGAACTACACCAAACCATCCCCACCCCAGAGAAATGGACAAGAACTACACAGAACCACCCCCCCAGGGAAATGGACAGGAATGCACCGTACCATCCCCAGCCCAGGGAAATGGACAGGAACTAGACGGAACCACCCCCCCAGGGAAATGGACAAGAACTACACCATACCATCCCCACCCCAGGGAAATGGAAAAGAACAAGACATAACCACACCCCCCAGGTAAATGGACAAGAACTACACCAAACCATCCCCACCCCAGGGAAATGGACAAGAACTGCTCCGAACCATCCCCACCCCAGGGAAATGGACAAGAACTACACCGAACCACCCCGAGGGAAATGGACAGGAACTACACCGAACCATCACCACCCTAGGGAAATGGACAACAACTACACTGTACCACCCTCAGGGAAATGGACAAGAACTGCACCATACCACCCCCAGGGAAATGGACAAGAACTACACCGTAACACCCCCAGGGAAATGGACAAGAACTACACTGTACCAACACCAGCTCAGGGAAATGGACAAGAACTACACAGAACCCCTGCCCCAGGTAAATGGACAAGAACTACATAGTAACACCCCCAGGGAAATGGACAACAACTACACCGTACCATCCTCACCCCAGGGAAATGGACAAGAACTACACAGAACCACCCCCCCCAGGGAAATGGACAAGAACTACACCAAACCATCCCCACCCCAGAGAAATGGACAAGAACTACACAGAACCACCCCCCCCAGGGAAATGGACAGGAATGCACCGTACCATCCCCAGCCCAGGGAAATGGACAGGAACTAGACGGAACCACCCCCCCAGGGAAATGGACAAGAACTACACCATACCATCCCCACCCCAGGGAAATGGAAAAGAACAAGACATAACCACACCCCCCAGGTAAATGGACAAGAACTACACCAAACCATCCCCACCCCAGGGAAATGGACAAGAACTGCTCCGAACCATCCCCACCCCAGGGAAATGGACAAGAACTACACCGAACCACCCCGAGGGAAATGGACAGGAACTACACCGAACCATCACCACCCTAGGGAAATGGACAACAACTACACTGTACCACCCTCAGGGAAATGGACAAGAACTGCACCATACCACCCCCAGGGAAATGGACAAGAACTACACCGTAACACCCCCAGGGAAATGGACAAGAACTACACTGTACCAACACCAGCTCAGGGAAATGGACAAGAACTACACAGAACCCCTGCCCCAGGTAAATGGACAAGAACTACATAGTAACACCCCCAGGGAAATGGACAACAACTACACCGTACCATCCTCACCCCAGGGAAATGGACAAGAACTACACAGAACCACCCGCCCCAGCGAAATGGACAAGAACTACACCGTACCACCCCCAGGGAAATGGACAAGAACTACACCGAACCATCCCCACCCCAGGGAATTGGACAAGAACTACACCAAACCATCCCTAGGGAAATGAACAGGAACTACACCAAACCATCACCAGGGAAATGGACAAGAACTACACCAAACCACCCCCAGGGAAATGGACAGGAACAGCACCAAACCATCCCCAGGGAAATGGACAAGAACTACACCATACCACCCCCAGGGAAATGGACAGGAATGCACCGTACCATCCCCAGCTCAGGGAAATGGACAAGAACTAGACAGAAACACCCCCCCCCCAGGGAAATGGACAAGAACTACACCGAAACACACCCCCAGGGAAATGGACAAGAACTATACCGTAACACCCCCAGGGAAATGGACAGGAACTACACAGAAACACCCCCCCAGGGAAATGGACAACAACTAAACCGTACCATCCCCACGCCAGTGAAATGGACAAGAACTACACAGAACCCCCCCCCCCCCAGGGAAATGGACAAGAACTACACCAAACCATCCCCACCCCAGAGAAATGGACAAGAACTACACAGACCCACACCCCCAGGGAAATGGACAGGAATGCACCGTACCATCCCAACCCAGGGAAATGGACAGGAACTAGACGGAACAACCCCCCCAGGGAAATGGACAAGAACTGCACCGTACCATCCCCACCCCAGGGAAATGGACAGGAACTAGACGGAACCAGCCCCCCAGGGAAATGGACAAGAACTACACCGTACCATCCCCACCCCAGGGAAATGGACAAGAACTACACAGAACTACCCCCCCAGGGAAATGGACAGGAATGCACCATACCATCCCCAGCCCAGGGAAATGGATAGGAACTACACCGTACCATCCCCACCCCAGGGAAATGGACAAGAACTACACCATACCACCCCCATGGAAATGGACAGGAACTACACCGAACCATCCCCCCAGGGAAATGGACAACAACTACACTGTACCACCCCCAGGGAAATGGACAAGAACTTCACCGAACCACCCCCATGGAAATGGACAGGAACTGCACCGTACCATCCCCACCCCAGGGAAATGGACAAGAACTACACAGAAACACCACCCCCAGGGAAATGAGCAACAACTAAACCGTACCATCCCCAGGGAAATGGACAAGAACTACACCATACCACCCCCAGGGAAATGGACAGGAATGCACCGTACCATCCCCAGCTCAGGGAAATGGACAAGAACTAGACAGAAACACCCCCCCCAGGGAAAAGGACAAGAACTACACCGTACCACCCCCAGGGAAATGGACAAGAACTACACCGAACCATCCCCACCCCAGGGAATTGGACAAGAACTACACCATACAACCCCCAGGGAAATGGACAGGAATGCACCGTACCATCCCCAGCTCAGGGAAATGGACAAGAACTACACAGAACCACCCGCCCCAGCGAAATGGACAAGAACTACACCGTACCACCCCCAGGGAAATGGACAAGAACTACACCGAACCATCCCCAACACAGGGAATTGGACAAAAACTACACCAAACCATCCCTAGGGAAATGAACAGGAACTACACCAAACCATCACCAGGAAAATGGACAAGAACTACACCAAACCACCCCCAGGGAAATGGACAGGAACAGCACCAAACCATCCCCAGGGAAATGGACAAGAACTACACCATACCACCCCCAGAGAAATGGACAGGAATGCACCGTACCATCCCCAGCTCAGGGAAATGGACAAGAACTAGACAGAAACACCCCCCCCAGGGAAATGGACAAGAACTACACCGAAACACACCCCCAGGGAAATGGACAAGAACTACACAGTAACACCCCCAGGGAAATGGACAGGAACTACACAGAAACAGCCCCCCAGGGAAATGGACAACAACTAAACCGTACCATCCCCACGCCAGTGAAATGGACAAGAACTACACAGAACCCCGCCCCCCCCAGGGAAATGGACAAGAACTACACCAAACCATCCCCACCCCAGAGAAATGGACAAGAACTACACAGAACCACCCCCCCAGGGAAATGGACAGGAATGCACCAAACCATCCCAACCCAGGGAAATGGACAGGAACTAGACGGAACCACCCCCCCAGGGAAATGGACAAGAACTACACCGTACCATCCCCACCCCAGGGAAATGGAAAAGAACAAGACATAACCACACCCCCCAGGTAAATGGACAAGAACTACACCGTACCATCCCCACCCCAGGGAAATGGACAAGAACTACACAGAACTACCCCCCCAGGGAAATGGACAGGAATGCACCATACCATCCCCAGCCCAGGGAAATGGATAGGAACTAGACGGAACCACCCCCCCCCCCCCAGGGAAATGGACAAGAACTACACCGAACCATCCCCACCCCAGGGAAATGGACAGGAACTACACCGAACCACACCCAGGAAAATAGACAAGAACTGCACCGAACCATCCCCACCCCAGGGAAATGGACAAGAACTACACCGAACCACCCCGAGGGAAATGGACAGGAACTACACCGAACCATCACCACCCTAGGGAAATGGACAACAACTACACTGTACCACCCCCAGGGAAATGGACAAGAACTGCACCATACCACCCCCAGGGAAATGGACAAGAACTACACTGTACCAACACCAGCTCAGGGAAATGGACAAGAACTACACAGAACCCCTGCCCCAGGTAAATGGACAAGAACTACATAGTAACACCCCCAGCGAAATGGACAACAACTACACCGTACCATCCTCACCCCAGGGAAATGGACAAGAACTACACAGAACCACCCGCCCCAGCGAAATGGGCAAGAACTACACCGTACCACCCCCAGGGAAATGGACAAGAACTACACAGAACCATCCCCACCCCAGGGAATTGGACAAGAACTACACCAACCCATCCCTAGGGAAATAAACAGGAACTACACCAAACCATCACCAGGGAAATGGACAAGAACTACACCAAACCACCCCCAGGGAAATGGACAGGAACAGCACCAAACCATCCCCAGGGAAATGGACAAGAACTACACCATACCACCCCCAGGGAAATGGACAGGAATGTACCGTACCATCCCCAGCTCAGGGAAATGGACAAGAACTAGACAGAAACACCCCCCCCAGGGAAATGGACAAGAACTACACCGAAACACACCCCCAGGGAAATGGACAAGAACTACACCGTAACACCCCCAGGGAAATGGACAGGAACTACACAGAAACACCCCCCCAGGGAAATGGACAACAACTAAACCGTACCATCCCCACGCCAGTGAAATGGACAAGAACTACACAGAACCCCCCCCCAGGGAAATGGACAAGAACTACACCAAACCATCCCCACCCCAGAGAAATGGACAAGAACTACACAGAACCACCCCCACAGGGAAATGGACAGGAATGCACCGTACCATCCCAACCCAGGGAAATGGACAGGAACTAGACGGAACAACCCCCCCAGGGAAATGGACAAGAACTACACCGTACCATCCCCACCCCAGGGAAATGGACAGGAACTAGACGGAACCAGCCCCCCAGGGAAATGGACAAGAACTACACCATACCATCCCCACCCCAGGGAAATGGAAAAGAACAAGACATAACCACACCCCCCAGGTAAATGGACAAGAACTACACCAAACCATCTCCACCCCAGGGAAATGGACAAGAACTGCTCCGAACCATCCCCACCACAGGGAAATGGACAAGAACTACACCGAACCACCCCGAGGGAAATGGACAGGAACTACACCGAACCATCACCACCCTAGGGAAATGGACAACAACTACACTGTACCACCCTCAGGGAAATGGACAAGAACTGCACCATACCACCCCCAGGGAAATGAACAAGAACAACACCGTAACTCCCCCAGGGAAATGGACAAGAACTACACAGAACCACCCCCCCCAGGGAAATGGACAAGAACTACACCAAACCATCCCCACCCCAGAGAAATGGACAAGAACTACACAGAACCACCCCCCCAGGGAAATGGACAGGAATGCACCGTACCATCCCCAGCCCAGGGAAATGGACAGGAACTAGACGGAACCACCCCCCCAGGGAAATGGACAAGAACTACACCATACCATCCCCACCCCAGGGAAATGGAAAAGAACAAGACATAACCACACCCCCCAGGTAAATGGACAAGAACTACACCAAACCATCCCCACCCCAGGGAAATGGACAAGAACTGCTCCGAACCATCCCCACCCCAGGGAAATGGACAAGAACTACACCGAACCACCCCGAGGGAAATGGACAGGAACTACACCGAACCATCACCACCCTAGGGAAATGGACAACAACTACACTGTACCACCCTCAGGGAAATGGACAAGAACTGCACCATACCACCCCCAGGGAAATGGACAAGAACTACACCGTAACACCCCCAGGGAAATGGACAAGAACTACACTGTACCAACACCAGCTCAGGGAAATGGACAAGAACTACACAGAACCCCTGCCCCAGGTAAATGGACAAGAACTACATAGTAACACCCCCAGGGAAATGGACAACAACTACACCGTACCATCCTCACCCCAGGGAAATGGACAAGAACTACACAGAACCACCCCCCCCAGGGAAATGGACAAGAACTACACCAAACCATCCCCACCCCAGAGAAATGGACAAGAACTACACAGAACCACCCCCCCCAGGGAAATGGACAGGAATGCACCGTACCATCCCCAGCGCAGGGAAATGGACAGGAACTAGACGGAACCACCCCCCCAGGGAAATGGACAAGAACTACACCATACCATCCCCACCCCAGGGAAATGGAAAAGAACAAGACATAACCACACCCCCCAGGTAAATGGACAAGAACTACACCAAACCATCCCCACCCCAGGGAAATGGACAAGAACTGCTCCGAACCATCCCCACCCCAGGGAAATGGACAAGAACTACACCGAACCACCCCGAGGGAAATGGACAGGAACTACACCGAACCATCACCACCCTAGGGAAATGGACAACAACTACACTGTACCACCCTCAGGGAAATGGACAAGAACTGCACCATACCACCCCCAGGGAAATGGACAAGAACTACACCGTAACACCCCCAGGGAAATGGACAAGAACTACACTGTACCAACACCAGCTCAGGGAAATGGACAAGAACTACACAGAACCCCTGCCCCAGGTAAATGGACAAGAACTACATAGTAACACCCCCAGGGAAATGGACAACAACTACACCGTACCATCCTCACCCCAGGGAAATGGACAAGAACTACACAGAACCACCCGCCCCAGCGAAATGGACAAGAACTACACCGTACCACCCCCAGGGAAATGGACAAGAACTACACCGAACCATCCCCACCCCAGGGAATTGGACAAGAACTACACCAAACCATCCCTAGGGAAATGAACAGGAACTACACCAAACCATCACCAGGGAAATGGACAAGAACTACACCAAACCACCCCCAGGGAAATGGACAGGAACAGCACCAAACCATCCCCAGGGAAATGGACAAGAACTACACCATACCACCCCCAGGGAAATGGACAGGAATGCACCGTACCATCCCCAGCTCAGGGAAATGGACAAGAACTAGACAGAAACACCCCCCCCCCAGGGAAATGGACAAGAACTACACCGAAACACACCCCCAGGGAAATGGACAAGAACTATACCGTAACACCCCCAGGGAAATGGACAGGAACTACACAGAAACACCCCCCCAGGGAAATGGACAACAACTAAACCGTACCATCCCCACGCCAGTGAAATGGACAAGAACTACACAGAACCCCCCCCCCCCCAGGGAAATGGACAAGAACTACACCAAACCATCCCCACCCCAGAGAAATGGACAAGAACTACACAGACCCACACCCCCAGGGAAATGGACAGGAATGCACCGTACCATCCCAACCCAGGGAAATGGACAGGAACTAGACGGAACAACCCCCCCAGGGAAATGGACAAGAACTGCACCGTACCATCCCCACCCCAGGGAAATGGACAGGAACTAGACGGAACCAGCCCCCCAGGGAAATGGACAAGAACTACACCGTACCATCCCCACCCCAGGGAAATGGACAAGAACTACACAGAACTACCCCCCCAGGGAAATGGACAGGAATGCACCATACCATCCCCAGCCCAGGGAAATGGATAGGAACTACACCGTACCATCCCCACCCCAGGGAAATGGACAAGAACTACACCATACCACCCCCATGGAAATGGACAGGAACTACACCGAACCATCCCCCCAGGGAAATGGACAACAACTACACTGTACCACCCCCAGGGAAATGGACAAGAACTTCACCGAACCACCCCCATGGAAATGGACAGGAACTGCACCGTACCATCCCCACCCCAGGGAAATGGACAAGAACTACACAGAAACACCACCCCCAGGGAAATGAGCAACAACTAAACCGTACCATCCCCAGGGAAATGGACAAGAACTACACCATACCACCCCCAGGGAAATGGACAGGAATGCACCGTACCATCCCCAGCTCAGGGAAATGGACAAGAACTAGACAGAAACACCCCCCCCAGGGAAAAGGACAAGAACTACACCGTACCACCCCCAGGGAAATGGACAAGAACTACACCGAACCATCCCCACCCCAGGGAATTGGACAAGAACTACACCATACAACCCCCAGGGAAATGGACAGGAATGCACCGTACCATCCCCAGCTCAGGGAAATGGACAAGAACTACACAGAACCACCCGCCCCAGCGAAATGGACAAGAACTACACCGTACCACCCCCAGGGAAATGGACAAGAACTACACCGAACCATCCCCAACACAGGGAATTGGACAAAAACTACACCAAACCATCCCTAGGGAAATGAACAGGAACTACACCAAACCATCACCAGGAAAATGGACAAGAACTACACCAAACCACCCCCAGGGAAATGGACAGGAACAGCACCAAACCATCCCCAGGGAAATGGACAAGAACTACACCATACCACCCCCAGAGAAATGGACAGGAATGCACCGTACCATCCCCAGCTCAGGGAAATGGACAAGAACTAGACAGAAACACCCCCCCCAGGGAAATGGACAAGAACTACACCGAAACACACCCCCAGGGAAATGGACAAGAACTACACAGTAACACCCCCAGGGAAATGGACAGGAACTACACAGAAACAGCCCCCCAGGGAAATGGACAACAACTAAACCGTACCATCCCCACGCCAGTGAAATGGACAAGAACTACACAGAACCCCGCCCCCCCCAGGGAAATGGACAAGAACTACACCAAACCATCCCCACCCCAGAGAAATGGACAAGAACTACACAGAACCACCCCCCCAGGGAAATGGACAGGAATGCACCAAACCATCCCAACCCAGGGAAATGGACAGGAACTAGACGGAACCACCCCCCCAGGGAAATGGACAAGAACTACACCGTACCATCCCCACCCCAGGGAAATGGAAAAGAACAAGACATAACCACACCCCCCAGGTAAATGGACAAGAACTACACCGTACCATCCCCACCCCAGGGAAATGGACAAGAACTACACAGAACTACCCCCCCAGGGAAATGGACAGGAATGCACCATACCATCCCCAGCCCAGGGAAATGGATAGGAACTAGACGGAACCACCCCCCCCCCCCAGGGAAATGGACAAGAACTACACCGAACCATCCCCACCCCAGGGAAATGGACAGGAACTACACCGAACCACACCCAGGAAAATAGACAAGAACTGCACCGAACCATCCCCACCCCAGGGAAATGGACAAGAACTACACCGAACCACCCCGAGGGAAATGGACAGGAACTACACCGAACCATCC
Source organism: Hypanus sabinus (assembly GCF_030144855.1). Lineage (NCBI taxonomy): Eukaryota > Metazoa > Chordata > Chondrichthyes > Myliobatiformes > Dasyatidae > Hypanus > Hypanus sabinus. The sequence continues at coordinate 5,417,024 of NC_082715.1, forward strand.
CCACCCCAGGGAAATGGACAGGAACTACACCGAACCACACCCAGGAAAATAGACAAGAACTGCACCGAACCATCCCCACCCCAGGGAAATGGACAAGAACTACACAGAACCACCCGCCCCAGCGAAATGGGCAAGAACTACACCGTACCACCCCCAGGGAAATGGACAAGAACTACACAGAACCATCCCCACCCCAGGGAATTGGACAAGAACTACACCAACCCATCCCTAGGGAAATAAACAGGAACTACACCAAACCATCACCAGGGAAATGGACAAGAACTACACCAAACCACCCCCAGGGAAATGGACAGGAACAGCACCAAACCATCCCCAGGGAAATGGACAAGAACTACACCATACCACCCCCAGGGAAATGGACAGGAATGTACCGTACCATCCCCAGCTCAGGGAAATGGACAAGAACTAGACAGAAACACCCCCCCCAGGGAAATGGACAAGAACTACACCGAAACACACCCCCAGGGAAATGGACAAGAACTACACCGTAACACCCCCAGGGAAATGGACAGGAACTACACAGAAACACCCCCCCAGGGAAATGGACAACAACTAAACCGTACCATCCCCACGCCAGTGAAATGGACAAGAACTACACAGAACCCCCCCCCAGGGAAATGCACAAGAACTACACCAAACCATCCCCACCCCAGAGAAATGGACAAGAACTACACAGAACCACCCCCACAGGGAAATGGACAGGAATGCACCGTACCATCCCAACCCAGGGAAATGGACAGGAACTAGACGGAACAACCCCCCCAGGGAAATGGACAAGAACTACACCGTACCATCCCCACCCCAGGGAAATGGACAGGAACTAGACGGAACCAGCCCCCCAGGGAAATGGACAAGAACTACACCGTACCATCCCCACCCCAGGGAAATGGACAAGAACTACACCGTACCATCCCCACCCCAGGGAAATGGACAAGAACTACACCGTACCACCCCCATGGAAATGGACAGGAACTACACCGAACCATCCCCCCAGGGAAATGGACAACAACTACACTGTACCACCCCCAGGGAAATGGACAAGAACTTCACCGAACCACCCCCATGGAAATGGACAGGAACTACACCGTACCATCCCCACCCCAGGGAAATGGACAAGAACTACACAGAACCACCCCCCCCCAGGGAAATGGACAAGAACTACACCAAACCATCACTAGGGAAATGAACAGGAACTACACCAAACCATCACCAGGGAAATGGACAAGAACTACACCAAACCACCCCCAGGGAAATGGACAGGAACAGCACCAAACCATCCCCAGGGAAATGGACAAGAACTACACCATACCAGCCCCAGGGAAATGGACAGGAATGCACCGTACCATCCCCAGCTCAGGGAAATGGACAAGAACTACACCGTAACACCCCCAGGGAAATGGACAAGAACTACACCAAACCACCCCCAGGGAAATGGACCGGAACTGCACCGTACCATCCCCACCCCAGGGAAATGGACAGGAACTAGACGGAACCAGCCCCCCAGGGAAATGGACAAGAACTACACCGTACCATCCCCACCCCAGGGAAATGGACAAGAACTACACAGAACTACCCCCCCAGGGAAATGGACAGGAATGCACCATACCATCCCCAGCCCAGGGAAATGGATAGGAACTACACCGTACCATCCCCACCCCAGGGAAATGGACAAGAACTACACCGTACCACCCCCATGGAAATGGACTGGAACTACACCGAACCATCCCCCCAGGGAAATGGACAACAACTACACTGTACCACCCCCAGGGAAATGGACAAGAACTTCACCGAACCACCCCCATGGAAATGGACAGGAACTACACCGTACCATCCCCACCCCAGGGAAATGGACAAGAACTACACAGAAACACCCCCCCCAGGGAAATGAGCAACAACTAAACCGTACCATCCCCACGCCAGGGAAATGGACAAGAACTACACAGAACCACCCCCAGGGAAATGGACAAGAACTACACCATACCACCCCCAGGGAAATGGACAAGAACTACACCATACCACCCCCAGGGAAATGGACAGGAATGCACCGTACCATCCCCAGCTCAGGGAAATGGACAAGAACTAGACAGAAACACCCCCCCCCAGGGAAAAGGACAAGAACTACACCGTACCACCCCCAGGGAAATGGACAAGAACTACACCGAACCATCCCCACCCCAGGGAATTGGACAAGAACTACACCGTACCACCCCCAGGGAAATGGACAAGAACTACACCGAACCATCCCCACCCCAGGGAATTGGACAAGAACTACACCAAACCATCCCTAGGGAAATGAACAGGAACTACACCAAACCATCACCAGGGAAATGGACAAGAACTACACCAAACCACCCCCAGGGAAATGGACAGGAACAGCACCAAACCATCCCCAGGGAAATGGACAAGAACTACACCATACCACCCCCAGAGAAATGGACAGGAATGCACCGTACCATCCCCAGCTCAGGGAAATGGACAAGAACTAGACAGAAACACCCCCCCCAGGGAAATGGACAAGAACTACACTGAAACACACCCCCAGGGAAATGGACAAGAACTACACAGTAACACCCCCAGGGAAATGGACAGGAACTACACAGAAACACCCCCCCAGGGAAATGGACAACAACTAAACCGTACCATCCCCACGCCAGTGAAATGGACAAGAACTACACAGAACCCCCCCCCCAGGGAAATGGACAAGAACTACACCAAACCATCCCCACCCCAGAGAAATGGACAAGAACTACACCGAACCACCCCCCCAGGGAAATGGACAGGAATGCACCAAACCATCCCAACCCAGGGAAATGGACAGGAACTAGACGGAACCACCCCCCCAGGGAAATGGACAAGAACTACACCGTACCATCCCCACCCCAGGGAAATGGACAGGAACTAGACGGAACCAGCCCCCCAGGGAAATGGACAAGAACTACACCGTACCATCCCCACCCCAGGGAAATGGACAAGAACTACACAGAACTACCCCCCCCAGGGAAATGGACAGGAATGCACCATACCATCCCCAGCCCAGGGAAATGGATAGGAACTAGACGGAACCACCCCCCCCCCAGGGAAATGGACAAGAACTACACCGAACCATCCCCACCCCAGGGAAATGGACAGGAACTACACCGAACCACACCCAGGAAAATAGACAAGAACTGCACCGAACCATCCCCACCCCAGGGAAATGGACAAGAACTACACCGAACCACCCCGAGGGAAATGGACAGGAACTACACCGAACCATCACCACCCTAGGGAAATGGACAACAACTACACTGTACCACCCCCAGGGAAATGGACAAGAACTACACTGTACCAACACCAGCTCAGGGAAATGGACAAGAACTACACAGAACCCCTGCCCCAGGTAAATGGACAAGAACTACATAGTAACACCCCCAGGGAAATGGACAACAACTACACCGTACCATCCTCACCCCAGGGAAATGGACAAGAACTACACAGAACCACCCGCCCCAGCGAAATGGACAAGAACTACACCGTACCACCCCCAGGGAAATGGACAAGAACTACACCGAACCATCCCCACCCCAGGGAATTGGACAAGAACTACACCAAACCATCCCTAGGGAAATGAACAGGAACTACACCAAACCATCACCAGGGAAATGGACAAGAACTACACCAAACCACCCCCAGGGAAATGGACAGGAACAGCACCAAACCATCCCCAGGGAAATGGACAAGAACTACACCATACCACCCCCAGGGAAATGGACAGGAATGCACCGTACCATCCCCAGCTCAGGGAAATGGACAAGAACTAGACAGAAACAACCCCCCCAGGGAAATGGACAAGAACTACACCGAAACACACCCCCAGGGAAATGGACAAGAACTACACCGTAACACCCCCAGGGAAATGGACAGGAACTACACAGAAACACCCCCCCCAGGGAAATGGACAACAACTAAACCGTACCATCCCCACGCCAGTGAAATGGACAAGAACTACACAGAACCCCCCCCCCCCAGGGAAATGGACAAGAACTACACCAAACCATCCCCACCCCAGAGAAATGGACAAGAACTACACAGAACCACCCCCCCAGGGAAATGGACAGGAATGCACCGTACCATCCCAACCCAGGGAAATGGACAGGAACTAGACGGAACAACCCCCCCAGGGAAATGGACAAGAACTACACCGTACCATCCCCACCCCAGGGAAATGGACAGGAACTAGACGGAACCAGCCCCCCAGGGAAATGGACAAGAACTACACCGTACCATCCCCACCCCAGGGAAATGGACAAGAACTACACCGTACCATCCCCACCCCAGGGAAATGGACAAGAACTACACCGTACCACCCCCATGGAAATGGACAGGAACTACACCGAACCATCCCCCCAGGGAAATGGACAACAACTACACTGTACCACCCCCAGGGAAATGGACAAGAACTTCACCGAACCACCCCCATGGAAATGGACAGGAACTACACCGTACCATCCCCACCCCAGGGAAATGGACAAGAACTACACAGAACCACCCCCCCCCAGGGAAATGGACAAGAACTACACCAAACCATCACTAGGGAAATGAACAGGAACTACACCAAACCATCACCAGGGAAATGGACAAGAACTACACCAAACCACCCCCAGGGAAATGGACAGGAACAGCACCAAACCATCCCCAGGGAAATGGACAAGAACTACACCATACCACCCCCAGGGAAATGGACAGGAATGCACCGTACCATCCCCAGCTCAGGGAAATGGACAAGAACTAGACAGAAACACCCCCCCCCCAGGGAAATGGACAAGAACTACACCGAAACACACCCCCAGGGAAATGGACAAGAACTACACCCTAACACCCCCAGGGAAATGGACAGGAACTACACAGAAACACCCCCCCCCCCCCCCAGGGAAATGAGCAACAAATAAACCGTACCATCCCCACGCCAGGGAAATGGACAAGAACTAGACAGAAACACCCCCCCCAGGGAAAAGGACAAGAACTACACCGTACCACCCCCAGGGAAATGGACAAGAACTACACCGAACCATCCCCACCCCAGGGAATTGGTCAAGAACTACACCATACCACCCCCAGGGAAATGGACAGGAATGCACCGTACCATCCCCAGCTCAGGGAAATGGACAAGAACTACACAGAACCACCCGCCCCAGCGAAATGGACAAGAACTACACCGTACCACCCCCAGGGAAATGGACAAGAACTACACCGAACCATCCCCACCCCAGGGAATTGGACAAGAACTACACCGTACCACCACCAGGGAAATGGACAAGAACTACACCGAACCATCCCCACCACAGGGAATTGGACAAGAACTACACCAAACCATCACTAGGGAAATGAACAGGAACTACACCAAACCATCACCAGGGAAATGGACAAGAACTACACCAAACCACCCCCAGGGAAATGGACAGGAACAGCACCAAACCATCCCCAGGGAAATGGACAAGAACTACACCATACCACCCCCAGGGAAATGGACAGGAATGCACCGTACCATCCCCAGCTCAGGGAAATGGACAAGAACTAGACAGAAACACCCCCCCCAGGGAAATGGACAAGAACTACACCGAAACACACCCCCAGGGAAATGGACAAGAACTACACAGTAACACCCCCAGGGAAATGGACAGGAACTACACAGAAACACCCCCCCAGGGAAATGGACAACAACTAAACCGTACCATCCCCACGCCAGTGAAATGGACAAGAACTACACAGAACCCCCCCCCCCAGGGAAATGGACAAGAACTACACCAAACCATCCCCACCCCAGAGAAATGGACAAGAACTACACAGAACCACCCCCCCAGAGAAATGGACAGGAATGCACCAAACCATCCCAACCCAGGGAAATGGACAGGAACTAGACGGAACCACCCCCCCAGGGAAATGGACAAGAACTACACCGTACCATCCCCACCCCAGGGAAATGGACAGGAACTAGACGGAACCAGCCCCCCAGGGAAATGGACAAGAACTACACCGTACCATCCCCACCCCAGGGAAATGGACAAGAACTACACAGAACTACCCCCCCAGGGAAATGGACAGGAATGCACCATACCATCCCCAGCCCAGGGAAATGGATAGGAACTAGACGGAACCACCCCCACCAGGGAAATGGACAAGAACTACACCGAACCATCCCCACCCCAGGGAAATGGACAAGAACTACACCGTACCACCCCCATGGAAATGGACAGGAACTACACCGAACCATCCCCCCAGGGAAATGGACAACAACTACACTGTACCACCCCCAGGGAAATGGACAAGAACTGCACCGAACCACCCCCATGGAAATGGACAGGAACTATACCGTACCATCCCCACCCCAGGGAAATGGACAAGAACTACACAGAAACACCCCCCCAGGGAAATGGACAACAACTAAACCGTACCATCCCCACGCCAGTGAAATGGACAAGAACTACACAGAACCCCCCCCCCCCCAGGGAAATGGACAAGAACTACACCAAACCATCCCCACCCCAGAGAAATGGACAAGAACTACACAGAACCACCCCCCCAGGGAAATGGACAGGAATGCACCGTACCATCCCAACCCAGGGAAATGGACAGGAACTAGACGGAACCACCCCCCCCAATGGAAATGGACAAGAAATAGACCGTACCATCCCCACCCCAGGGAAATGGACAGGAACTAGACGGAACCAGCCCCCCAGGGAAATGGACAAGAACTACACCGTACCATCCCCACCCCAGGGAAATGGACAAGAACTACACAGAACTACCCCCCCAGGGAAATGGACAGGAATGCACCATACCATCCCCAGCCCAGGGAAATGGACAGGAACTAGATGGAACCACCCCCCCAGGGAAATGGACAAGAACTACACCATACCATCCCCACCCCAGGGAAATGGACAAGAACAAGACATAACCACACCCCCCAGGTAAATGGACAAGAACTACACCAAACCATCCCCACCCCAGGGAAATGGACAAGAACTGCTCCGAACCATCCCCACCCCAGGGAAATGGACAAGAACTACACCGTACCACCCCCATGGAAATGGACAGGAACTACACCGAACCATCCCCCCAGGGAAATGGACAACAACTACACTGTACCACCCCCAGGGAAATGGACAAGAACAGCACCAAACCATCCCCAGGGAAATGGACAAGAACTACACCATACCAGCCCCAGGGAAATGGACAGGAATGCACCGTACCATCCCCACCCCAGGGAAATGTACAAGAACTACACAGAGCCACCCCCCCCCCAGGGAAATGGACAAGAACTACACCGTACCACCCCCCAGTGAAATGGACAAGAACTACACCGTGCAACCCCCAGGGAAATGGACAAGAACTGCACCAAACCATCCCCACCCCAGGGAAATGGACAAGAACTACACAGAACCACCCGCTAGGGAAATGGACAAGAACTGCACCATACCACCACAGGGAAATGGACAAGAACTACACAGAACCACCCCCCCCCAGGGAAATGGACAAGAACTACACCAAACCATCACTAGGGAAATGAACAGGAACTACACCAAACCATCACCAGGGAAATGGACAAGAACTACACCAAACCACCCCCAGGGAAATGGACAGGAACAGCACCAAACCATCCCCAGGGAAATGGACAAGAACTACACCATACCACCCCCAGGGAAATGGACAGGAATGCACCGTACCATCCCCAGCTCAGGGAAATGGACAAGAACTAGACAGAAACACCCCCCCCCCAGGGAAATGGACAAGAACTACACCGAAACACACCCCCAGGGAAATGGACAAGAACTACACCCTAACACCCCCAGGGAAATGGACAGGAACTACACAGAAACACCCCCCCCCCCCCCCAGGGAAATGAGCAACAAATAAACCGTACCATCCCCACGCCAGGGAAATGGACAAGAACTAGACAGAAACACCCCCCCCAGGGAAAAGGACAAGAACTACACCGTACCACCCCCAGGGAAATGGACAAGAACTACACCGAACCATCCCCACCCCAGGGAATTGGTCAAGAACTACACCATACCACCCCCAGGGAAATGGACAGGAATGCACCGTACCATCCCCAGCTCAGGGAAATGGACAAGAACTACACAGAACCACCCGCCCCAGCGAAATGGACAAGAACTACACCGTACCACCCCCAGGGAAATGGACAAGAACTACACCGAACCATCCCCACCCCAGGGAATTGGACAAGAACTACACCGTACCACCACCAGGGAAATGGACAAGAACTACACCGAACCATCCCCACCACAGGGAATTGGACAAGAACTACACCAAACCATCACTAGGGAAATGAACAGGAACTACACCAAACCATCACCAGGGAAATGGACAAGAACTACACCAAACCACCCCCAGGGAAATGGACAGGAACAGCACCAAACCATCCCCAGGGAAATGGACAAGAACTACACCATACCACCCCCAGGGAAATGGACAGGAATGCACCGTACCATCCCCAGCTCAGGGAAATGGACAAGAACTAGACAGAAACACCCCCCCCAGGGAAATGGACAAGAACTACACCGAAACACACCCCCAGGGAAATGGACAAGAACTACACAGTAACACCCCCAGGGAAATGGACAGGAACTACACAGAAACACCCCCCCAGGGAAATGGACAACAACTAAACCGTACCATCCCCACGCCAGTGAAATGGACAAGAACTACACAGAACCCCCCCCCCCAGGGAAATGGACAAGAACTACACCAAACCATCCCCACCCCAGAGAAATGGACAAGAACTACACAGAACCACCCCCCCAGAGAAATGGACAGGAATGCACCAAACCATCCCAACCCAGGGAAATGGACAGGAACTAGACGGAACCACCCCCCCAGGGAAATGGACAAGAACTACACCGTACCATCCCCACCCCAGGGAAATGGACAGGAACTAGACGGAACCAGCCCCCCAGGGAAATGGACAAGAACTACACCGTACCATCCCCACCCCAGGGAAATGGACAAGAACTACACAGAACTACCCCCCCAGGGAAATGGACAGGAATGCACCATACCATCCCCAGCCCAGGGAAATGGATAGGAACTAGACGGAACCACCCCCACCAGGGAAATGGACAAGAACTACACCGAACCATCCCCACCCCAGGGAAATGGACAAGAACTACACCGTACCACCCCCATGGAAATGGACAGGAACTACACCGAACCATCCCCCCAGGGAAATGGACAACAACTACACTGTACCACCCCCAGGGAAATGGACAAGAACTGCACCGAACCACCCCCATGGAAATGGACAGGAACTATACCGTACCATCCCCACCCCAGGGAAATGGACAAGAACTACACAGAAACACCCCCCCAGGGAAATGGACAACAACTAAACCGTACCATCCCCACGCCAGTGAAATGGACAAGAACTACACAGAACCCCCCCCCCCCAGGGAAATGGACAAGAACTACACCAAACCATCCCCACCCCAGAGAAATGGACAAGAACTACACAGAACCACCCCCCCAGGGAAATGGACAGGAATGCACCGTACCATCCCAACCCAGGGAAATGGACAGGAACTAGACGGAACCACCCCCCCCAATGGAAATGGACAAGAAATAGACCGTACCATCCCCACCCCAGGGAAATGGACAGGAACTAGACGGAACCAGCCCCCCAGGGAAATGGACAAGAACTACACCGTACCATCCCCACCCCAGGGAAATGGACAAGAACTACACAGAACTACCCCCCCAGGGAAATGGACAGGAATGCACCATACCATCCCCAGCCCAGGGAAATGGACAGGAACTAGATGAAACCACCCCCCCAGGGAAATGGACAAGAACTACACCATACCATCCCCACCCCAGGGAAATGGACAAGAACAAGACATAACCACACCCCCCAGGTAAATGGACAAGAACTACACCAAACCATCCCCACCCCAGGGAAATGGACAAGAACTGCTCCGAACCATCCCCACCCCAGGGAAATGGACAAGAACTACACCGTACCACCCCCATGGAAATGGACAGGAACTACACCGAACCATCCCCCCAGGGAAATGGACAACAACTACACTGTACCACCCCCAGGGAAATGGACAAGAACAGCACCAAACCATCCCCAGGGAAATGGACAAGAACTACACCATACCAGCCCCAGGGAAATGGACAGGAATGCACCGTACCATCCCCACCCCAGGGAAATGTACAAGAACTACACAGAGCCACCCCCCCCCCAGGGAAATGGACAAGAACTACACCGTACCACCCCCCAGTGAAATGGACAAGAACTACACCGTGCAACCCCCAGGGAAATGGACAAGAACTGCACCAAACCATCCCCACCCCAGGGAAATGGACAAGAACTACACAGAACCACCCGCTAGGGAAATGGACAAGAACTGCACCATACCACCACAGGGAAATGGACAAGAACTACACCGTAACACCCCCAGGGAAATGGACAAGAACTGCTCCGAACCACCCCCATGGAAATGGACAGGAACTACACCGTACCATCCCCACCCCAGGGAAATGGACAAGAACTACACAGAACCACCCCCAGGGAAATGGACAGGAACAGCACCAAACCATCCCCAGGGAAATGGACAAGAACTACACCATACCAGCCCCAGGGAAATGGACAGGAATGCACCGTACCATCCCCAGCTCAGGGAAATGGACAAGAACTACACCGTAACACCCCCAGGGAAATGGACAAGAACTACACCAAACCACCCCCAGGGAAATGGACCGGAACTGCACCGTACCATCCCCAGCTCAGGGAAATGGACAAGAACTACATAGTAACACCCCCAGGGAAATGGACAGGAACTACACAGAAACACCCCCCCAGGGAAATGGACAAGAACTACAGTGAACCACCCCCAGGGAAATGGACAGGAACTGCACCGTACCACCCCCAAGAAAATGGACAAGAACTGCACCATACCACCCCCAGGGAAATGAACAAGAACAACACCGTAACTCCCCCAGGGAAATGGACAAGAACTACACAGAACCACCCCCCCCAGGGAAATGGACAAGAACTACACCAAACCATCCCCACCCCAGAGAAATGGACAAGAACTACACAGAACCACCCCCCCAGGGAAATGGACAGGAATGCACCGTACCATCCCCAGCCCAGGGAAATGGACAGGAACTAGATGGAACCACCCCCCCAGGGAAATGGACAAGAACTACACCATACCATCCCCACCCCAGGGAAATGGACAAGAACAAGACATAACCACACCCCCCAGGTAAATGGACAAGAACTACACCAAACCATCCCCACCCCAGGGAAATGGACAAGAACTGCTCCGAACCATCCCCACCCCAGGGAAATGGACAGGAACTACACCGAACCACACCCAGGAAAATAGACAAGAACTGCACCGAACCATCCCCAACCCAGGGAAATGGACAAGAACTACACCGAACCACCCCGAGGGAAATGGACAGGAACTACACCGAACCATCACCACCCTAGGGAAATGGACAACAACTACACTGTACCACCCCCAGGGAAATGGACAGGAACTGCACCATACCACCCCCAGGGAAATGGACAAGAACTACACCGTAACACCCCCAGGGAAATGGACAAGAACTACACTGTACCAACACCAGCTCAGGGAAATGGACAAGAACTACACAGAACCCCTGCCCCAGGTAAATGGACAAGAACTACATAGTAACACCCCCAGGGAAATGGACAACAACTACACCGTACCATCCTCACCCCAGGGAAATGGACAAGAACTACACAGAACCACCCGCCCCAGCGAAATGGACAAGAACTACACCGTACCACCCCCAGGGAAATGGACAAGAACTACACCGAACCATCCCCACCCCAGGGAATTGGACAAGAACTACACCAAACCATCCCTAGGGAAATGAACAGGAACTACACCAAACCATCACCAGGGAAATGGACAAGAACTACACCAAACCACCCCCAGGGAAATGGACAGGAACAGCACCAAACCATCCCCAGGGAAATGGACAAGAACTACACCATACCACCCCCAGGGAAATGGACAGGAATGCACCGTACCATCCCCAGCTCAGGGAAATGGACAAGAACTAGACAGAAACACCCCCCCCAGGGAAATGGACAAGAACTACACCGAAACACACCCCCAGGGAAATGGACAAGAACTACACCGTAACACCCCCAGGGAAATGGACAGGAACTACACAGAAACACCCCCCCCAGGGAAATGAACAACAACTAATCCGTACCATCCCCACGCCAGGGAAATGGACAAGAACAACTCCGTACCATCCCCACCCCAGGGAAATGGACAAGAACTACATAGTAACACCCCCAGGGAAATGGACAAGAACTACACAGAAACACCCACCCAGGGAAATGGACAAGAACTACACAGTAACACCCCCAAGGAAGTGGACAGGAACTACACAGAAACACCCCCCCCACAGGGAAATGGACAAGAACTACATAGTAACACCCCCAGGGAAGTGGACAGGAACTACACAGAAACACCCCCCCCCAGGGAAATGGACAAGAACTACACCGTACCATCCCCACCCCAGGGAAATGGACAAGAACTACACCAAACCATCCCCACCCCAGAGAAATGGACAAGAACTACACAGAACCACCCCCCCAGGGAAATGGACAGGAATGCACCGTACCATCCCAACCCAGGGAAATGGACAGGAACTAGACGGAAGCACCCCCCCCCCCAGGGAAATGGACAAGAACTACACCGTACCATCCCCACCCCAGGGAAATGGACAAGAACTACACAGAACCCCCCCCCCAGGGAAATGGACAAGAACAACTCCGTACCATCCCCACCCCAGGGAAATGGACAAGAACTACATAGTAACACCCCCAGGGAAATGGACAAGAACTACACAGAAACACCCACCCAGGGAAATGGACAAGAACTACACAGTAACACCCCCAAGGAAGTGGACAGGAACTACACAGAAACACCCCCCCCCCAGGGAAATGGACAAGAACTACATAGTAACACCCCCAGGGAAGTGGACAGGAACTACACAGAAACACCCCCCCCCCAGGGAAATGGACAAGAACTACACCAAACCATCCCCACCCCAGAGAAATGGACAAGAACTACACAGAACCACCCCCCCAGGGAAATGGACAGGAATGCACTGTACCATCCCAACCCAGGGAAATGGACAGGAACTAGACGGAACCACCCCCCCAGGGAAATGGACAAGAACTACACCGTACCATCCCCACCCCAGGGAAATGGACAGGAACTAGACGGAACCACCCCCCCAGGGAAATGGACAAGAACTACACCGTACCATCCCCACCCCAGGGAAATGGACAAGAACTACACAGAACCACCCCCCCCAGGGAAATGGACAGGAATGCACCGTACCATCCCCAGCCCAGGGAAATGGATAGGAACTACACCGTACCATCCCCACCCCAGGGAAATGGACAAGAACTACACCATACCACCCCCATGGAAATGGACAGGAACTACACCAAACCATCCCCACCCCAGGGAAATGGACAAGAACTGCTCCGAACCATCCCCACCCCAGGGAAATGGACAGGAACTACACCGAACCACACCCAGGAAAATAGACAAGAACTGCACCGAACCATCCCCAACCCAGGGAAATGGACAAGAACTACACAGAACCATCCCCACCCCAGGGAAATGGACAAGAACTACACCGAACCACCCCGAGGGAAATGGACAGGAACTACACCGAACCATCACCACCCTAGGGAAATGGACAACAACTACACTGTACCACCCCCAGGGAAATGGACAGGAACTGCACCATACCACCCCCAGGGAAATGGACAAGAACTACACTGTACCAACACCAGCTCAGGGAAATGGACAAGAACTACACAGAACCCCTGCCCCAGGTAAATGGACAAGAACTACATAGTAACACCCCCAGGGAAATGGACAACAACTACACCGTACCATCCTCACCCCAGGGAAATGGACAAGAACTACACAGAACCACCCGCCCCAGCGAAATGGACAAGAACTACACCGTACCACCCCCAGGGAAATGGACAAGAACTACACAGAACCACCCCCCCCAGGGAAATGGACAAGAACTACACCAAACCATCCCCACCCCAGAGAAATGGACAAGAACTACACAGAACCACCCCCCCAGGGAAATGGACAGGAATGCACCGTACCATCCCCAGCCCAGGGAAATGGACAGGAACTAGATGGAACCACCCCCCCAGGGAAATGGACAAGAACTACACCATACCATCCCCACCCCAGGGAAATGGACAAGAACAAGACATAACCACACCCCCCAGGTAAATGGACAAGAACTACACCAAACCATCCCCACCCCAGGGAAATGGACAAGAACTGCTCCGAACCATCCCCACCCCAGGGAAATGGACAGGAACTACACCGAACCACACCCAGGAAAATAGACAAGAACTGCACCGAACCATCCCCAACCCAGGGAAATGGACAAGAACTACACCGAACCACCCCGAGGGAAATGGACAGGAACTACACCGAACCATCACCACCCTAGGGAAATGGACAACAACTACACTGTACCACCCCCAGGGAAATGGACAGGAACTGCACCATACCACCCCCAGGGAAATGGACAAGAACTACACTGTACCAACACCAGCTCAGGGAAATGGACAAGAACTACACAGAACCCCTGCCCCAGGTAAATGGACAAGAACTACATAGTAACACCCCCAGGGAAATGGACAACAACTACACCGTACCATCCTCACCCCAGGGAAATGGACAAGAACTACACAGAACCACCCGCCCCAGCGAAATGGACAAGAACTACACCGTACCACCCCCAGGGAAATGGACAAGAACTACACCGAACCATCCCCACCCCAGGGAATTGGACAAGAACTACACCAAACCATCCCTAGGGAAATGAACAGGAACTACACCAAACCATCACCAGGGAAATGGACAAGAACTACACCAAACCACCCCCAGGGAAATGGACAGGAACAGCACCAAACCATCCCCAGGGAAATGGACAAGAACTACACCATACCACCCCCAGGGAAATGGACAGGAATGCACCGTACCATCCCCAGCTCAGGGAAATGGACAAGAACTAGACAGAAACACCCCCCCCAGGGAAATGGACAAGAACTACACCGAAACACACCCCCAGGGAAATGGACAAGAACTACACCGTAACACCCCCAGGGAAATGGACAGGAACTACACAGAAACACCCCCCCCAGGGAAATGAACAACAACTAATCCGTACCATCCCCACGCCAGGGAAATGGACAAGAACAACTCCGTACCATCCCCACCCCAGGGAAATGGACAAGTACTACATAGTAACACCCCCAGGGAAATGGACAAGAACTACACAGAAACACCCACCCAGGGAAATGGACAAGAACTACACAGTAACACCCCCAAGGAAGTGGACAGGAACTACACAGAAACACCCCCCCCCCAGGGAAATGGACAAGAACTACATAGTAACACCCCCAGGGAAGTGGACAGGAACTACACAGAAACACCCCCCCCCAGGGAAATGGACAAGAACTACACCGTACCATCCCCACCCCAGGGAAATGGACAAGAACTACACCAAACCATCCCCACCCCAGAGAAATGGACAAGAACTACACAGAACCACCCCCCCAGGGAAATGGACAGGAATGCACCGTACCATCCCAACCCAGGGAAATGGACAGGAACTAGACGGAAGCACCCCCCCCCCCAGGGAAATGGACAAGAACTACACCGTACCATCCCCACCCCAGGGAAATGGACAAGAACTACACAGAACCCCCCCCCCAGGGAAATGGACAAGAACAACTCCGTACCATCCCCACCCCAGGGAAATGGACAAGAACTACATAGTAACACCCCCAGGGAAATGGACAAGAACTACACAGAAACACCCACCCAGGGAAATGGACAAGAACTACACAGTAACACCCCCAAGGAAGTGGACAGGAACTACACAGAAACACCCCCCCCCCCAGGGAAATGGACAAGAACTACATAGTAACACCCCCAGGGAAGTGGACAGGAACTACACAGAAACACCCCCCCCCCAGGGAAATGGACAAGAACTACACCAAACCACCCCACCCCAGAGAAATGGACAAGAACTAAACAGAACCACCCCCCCCAGGGAAATGGACAGGAATGCACTGTACCATCCCAACCCAGGGAAATGGACAGGAACTAGACGGAACCACCCCCCCAGGGAAATGGACAAGAACTACACCGTACCATCCCCACCCCAGGGAAATGGACAGGAACTAGACGGAACCACCCCCCCAGGGAATGGACAGAACTACACCGTACCATCCCCACCCCAGGGAAATGGACAAGAACTACACAGAACCACCCCCCCCCCAGGGAAATGGACAGGAATGCACCGTACCATCCCCAGCCCAGGGAAATGGATAGGAACTACACCGTACCATCCCCACCCCAGGGAAATGGACAAGAACAACACCATACCACCCCCATGGAAATGGACAGGAACTACACCAAACCATCCCCACCCCAGGGAAATGGACAAGAACTGCTCCGAACCATCCCCACCCCAGGGAAATGGACAGGAACTACACCGAACCACACCCAGGAAAATAGACAAGAACTGCACCGAACCATCCCCAACCCAGGGAAATGGACAAGAACTACACCGAACCACCCCGAGGGAAATGGACAGGAACTACACCGAACCATCACCACCCTAGGGAAATGGACAACAACTACACTGTACCACCCCCAGGGAAATGGACAGGAACTGCACCATACCACCCCCAGGGAAATGGACAAGAACTACACTGTACCAACACCAGCTCAGGGAAATGGACAAGAACTACACAGAACCCCTGCCCCAGGTAAATGGACAAGAACTACATAGTAACACCCCCAGGGAAATGGACAACAACTACACCGTACCATCCTCACCCCAGGGAAATGGACAAGAACTACACAGAACCACCCGCCCCAGCGAAATGGACAAGAACTACACCGTACCACCCCCAGGGAAATGGACAAGAACTACACCGAACCATCCCCACCCCAGGGAATTGGACAAGAACTACACCAAACCATCCCTAGGGAAATGAACAGGAACTACACCAAACCATCACCAGGGAAATGGACAAGAACTACACCAAACCACCCCCAGGGAAATGGACAGGAACAGCACCAAACCATCCCCAGGGAAATGGACAAGAACTACACCATACCACCCCCAGGGAAATGGACAGGAATGCACCGTACCATCCCCAGCTCAGGGAAATGGACAAGAACTAGACAGAAACACCCCCCCCAGGGAAATGGACAAGAACTACACCGAAACACACCCCCAGGGAAATGGACAAGAACTACACCGTAACACCCCCAGGGAAATGGACAGGAACTACACAGAAACACCCCCCCCAGGGAAATGAACAACAACTAATCCGTACCATCCCCACGCCAGGGAAATGGACAAGAACAACTCCGTACCATCCCCACCCCAGGGAAATGGACAAGAACTACATAGTAACACCCCCAGGGAAATGGACAAGAACTACACAGAAACACCCACCCAGGGAAATGGACAAGAACTACACAGTAACACCCCCAAGGAAGTGGACAGGAACTACACAGAAACACCCCCCCCAGGGAAATGGACAAGAACTACATAGTAACACCCCCAGGGAAGTGGACAGGAACTACACAGAAACACCCCCCCCCAGGGAAATGGACAAGAACTACACCGTACCATCCCCACCCCAGGGAAATGGACAAGAACTACACCAAACCATCCCCACCCCAGAGAAATGGACAAGAACTACACAGAACCACCCCCCCAGGGAAATGGACAGGAATGCACCGTACCATCCCAACCCAGGGAAATGGACAGGAACTAGACGGAAGCACCCCCCCCAGGGAAATGGACAAGAACTACACCGTACCATCCCCACCCCAGGGAAATGGACAAGAACTACACAGAACCCCCCCCCCAGGGAAATGGACAAGAACAACTCCGTACCATCCCCACCCCAGGGAAATGGACAAGAACTACATAGTAACACCCCCAGGGAAATGGACAAGAACTACACAGAAACACCCACCCAGGGAAATGGACAAGAACTACACAGTAACACCCCCAAGGAAGTGGACAGGAACTACACAGAAACACCCCCCCCCCCAGGGAAATGGACAAGAACTACATAGTAACACCCCCAGGGAAGTGGACAGGAACTACACAGAAACACCCCCCCCCCCAGGGAAATGGACAAGAACTACACCAAACCATCCCCACCCCAGAGAAATGGACAAGAACTACACAGAACCACCCCCCCAGAGAAATGGACAAGAACTACACCGTACCATCCCCACCCCAGAGAAATGGACAAGAACTACACAGAACCACCCCCCCAGGGAAATGGACAGGAATGCACTGTACCATCCCAACCCAGGGAAATGGACAGGAACTAGACGGAACCACCCCCCCAGGGAAATGGACAAGAACTACACCGTACCATCCCCACCCCAGGGAAATGGACAGGAACTAGACGGAACCACCCCCCCAGGGAAATGGACAAGAACTACACCGTACCATCCCCACCCCAGGGAAATGGACAAGAACTACACAGAACCACCCCCCCCAGGGAAATGGACAGGAATGCACCGTACCATCCCCAGCCCAGGGAAATGGATAGGAACTAGACGGAACCACCCCCCCAGGGAAATGGACAAGAACTACACCGTACCACCCCCATGGAAATGGACAGGAACTACACCGAACCATCCCCCCAGGGAAATGGACAACAACTACACTGTACCACCCCCAGGGAAATGGACAAGAACTGCACCGAACCACCCCCATGGAAATGGACAGGAACTACACCGTACCATCCCCACCGCAGGGAAATGGACAAGAACTACACCGAACCACCCCCAGAGAAATGGACATCAACTACACCGTACCATCCCCACCCCAGGGAAATGGACAAGAACTACACTGAACCACCCCAGGGAAATGGACAGGAACTACACCGAACCATCCCCACCCCAGGGAAATGGACAAGAACTACACCGTACAACCCCCAGGGAAATGGACAAGAACTGCACCAAACCATCCCCACCCCAGGGAAATGGACAAGAACTACACAGAACCACCCCCCTAGGGAAATGGACAAGAACTGCACCGAACCACCCCGAGGGAAATGGACAGGAACTACACCGAACCATCACCACCCTAGGGAAATGGACAACAACTACACTGTACAACCCTCAGGGAAATGGACAAGAACTGCACCATACCACCCCCAGGGAAATGGACAGGAATGCACCGTACCATCCCCAGGGAAATGGACAAGAACTGCACCATACCACCCCCAGGGAAATGGACAAGAACTACACCATAACACCCCCAGGGAAATGGACAAGAACTACACCGTACAACCACCAGGGAAATGGACAAGAACTGCACCAAACCATCCCCACCCCAGGGAAATGGACAAGAACTACACCAAACCACCCCCAGGGAAATGGACAAGAACTACACCGTACCATCCCCACCCCAGGGAAATGGACAAGAACTACACCGTACCATCCCTACCCCAAGGAAATGGACAAGAACTACACTAAACCACCCCCAGGGAAAAGGACAAGAACTACACCGTACCATCCAAACCCCAGGGAAATGGACAAGAACTACACCAAACCACCCCAGGGAAATGGACAGGAACACCACCGTACCATCCCCACCCCAGGGAAATGGACAAGAACTACACCGAACCATCCCCCCCCCCCCCACCCAGGGAAATGGACAGGAGCTACACCGCACCATTTGAATCGGGAGCAAGTTACAGCTTGTGATTCAGCTGGGAGCTCAGAGAATTCGACCGTGTCTTTAGGATTTCAGCCTACCTGGTCAATATCTGTGGAGGAGGGGGAACTGCGCAGGCGCAAGTGACGTCAGCGTCGAGCGCGCACTTCAAAAGGCAGGACTTCTTTTCAGAGCGGGCAGTGGAGTCCGTGGGAGCAGAGTCCTGGGCTTTGGCTAAGTTGGAGTCCGTGGGAAAAGAGTCCTGGGCTTTGGCTAAGTGGGAGTTCGTGGACGCAGAGTCCTGGGCTTTGGCTAAGTGGGAGTTCGTGGACGCAGAGTCCTGGGCTTTGGCTAAGTGTGTGTCCATGGGAACAGAGTCCTGGGCTTTGGCTAAGTGGGAGTCCGTGGACGCAGAGTCCTGGGCTTTGGCTAAGTGGGAGTCCGTGGGAACAGAGTCCTGGGCTTTGGCTAAGTGGGAGTCCGTGGGAACAGAGTCCTGGGCTTTGGCTAAGGGGGAGTCCGTGGGAGCAGAGTCCTGGGCTTTGGCTAAGGGGGAGTCCGTGGAAGCAGAGTCCTGGGCTTTGGCTAAGTTGGAATCAGTGGGAGCAGAGTCCTGGTCTTTGGCTAAGTGGGAGTCCGTGGACGCAGAGTCCTGGGCTTTGGCTAAGTGGGAGTCCGTGGGAACAGAGTCCTGGGCTTTGGCTAAGTGTGAGTCCGTGGGAGCAGAGTCCTGGGCTTTGGCTAAGTGGGAGTCCGTGGACGCAGAGTCCTGGGCTTTGGCTAAGTTGGAGTCCGTGGATGCAGAGTCCTGGGCTTTGGCTAAGTTGGAGTCCGTGGACGCAGAGTCCTGGGCTTTGGCTAAGTGGGAGTCCGTGGGAGCAGAGTCCTGGGCTTTGTCTAAGTGGGAGTCCGTGGACGCAGAGTCCTGGGCTTTGGCTAAGTGGGAGTCCGTGGGAGCAGAGTCCTGGTCTTTGGCTAAGTGGGAGTCCGTGGGAGCAGAGTCCTGGGCTTTGGCTAAGTGGGAGTCCGTGGGAGCAGAGTCCTGGGCTTTGGCTAAGTGGGAGTCCGTGGGAGCAGAGTCCTGGGCTTTGGCTAAGTGGGAGTCCGTGGAAGCAAAGTCCTGGGCTTTGGCTAAGTGGGAGTCCGTGGAAGCAGAGTCCTGGGCTTTGGCTAAGTTGGAGTCCGTGGGAGCAGAGTCCTGGGCTGTGGCTAAGTTGGAGTCCGTGGGAGCAGAGTCCTGGGCTTTGGCTAAGTGGGAGTCCGTGGAAGCAGAGTCCTGGGCTTTGGCTAAGTGGGAGTCCGTGGAAGCAGAGTCCTGGGCTTTGGCTAAGTGGGAGTCCGTGGAAGCAGAGTCCTGGGCTTTGGTTAAGTGGGAGTCCGTGGGAGCAGAGTCCTGGGCTTTGACAAAGTGGGAGTCCGTGGGAGCAGAGTCCTGGGCTTTGGTTAAGTGGGAGTCCGTGGGAGCAGAGTCCTGGGCTTTGGCTAAGTGGGAGTCCGTGGAAGCAGAGTCCTGGGCTTTGGTTAAGTGGGAGTCCGTGGGAGCAGAGTCCTGGGCTTTGGCTAAGTGGGAGTCCGTGGAAGCAGAGTCCTGGGCTTTGGTTAAGTGGGAGTCCGTGGGAGCAGAGTCCTGGGCTTTGGTTAAGTGGGAGTCCGTGGGAGCAGAGTCCTGGGCTTTGGCTAAGTGGGAATCCGTGGGAGCAGAGTCCTGGGCTTTGGCTAAGTGGGAGTCCGTGGGAGCAGAGTCCTGGGCTTTGGCTAAGTGGGAGTCCGTGCGAACAGAGTCCTGGGCTTTGGCTAAGTTGGAATCCGTGGGAGCAGAGTCCTGGGCTTTGGCTAAGTGGGAGTCCGTGGGAACAGAGTCCTGGGCTTTGGCTAAGTTGGAATCCGTGGGAGCAGAGTCCTGGGCTTTGGCTAAGTGGGAGTCCGTGGAAGCAGAGTCCTGGGCTTTGGCTAAGTGGGAGTCCGTCTGAGCAGAGTCCTGGGCTTTGGTTAAGTGGGAGTCCGTGGGAGCAGAGTCCTGGGCTTTGGCTAAGTTGGAGTCCGTGGATGCAGAGTCCTGGGCTTTGGCTAAGTTGGAGTCCGTGGACGCAGAGTCCTGGGCTTTGGCTAAGTGGGAGTCCGTGGGAGCAGAGTCCTGGGCTTTGGCTAAGTTGGAGTCCGTGGACGCAGAGTCCTGGGCTTTGGCTAAGTGGGAGTCCGTGGGAGCAGAGTCCTGGGCTTTGGCTAAGTGGGAGTCCGTGGGAGCAGAGTCCTGGGCTTTGGCTAAGTGGGAGTCCGTGGGAGCAGAGTCCTGGGCTTTGGCTAAGTTGGAATCCGTGGGAGCAGAGTCCTGGGCTTTGGCTAAGTTGGAGTCCGTGGAAGCAGAGTCCTGGGCTTTGGCTAAGTGGGAGTCCGTGGGAGCAGAGTCCTGGGCTTTGGCTAAGTTGGAGTCCGTGGACGCAGAGTCCTGGGCTTTGGCTAAGTGGGAGTCCGTGGGAGCAGAGTCCTGGGCTTTGGCTAAGTGGGAGTCCGTGGGAGCAGAGTCCTGGGCTTTGGCTAAGTGGGAGTCCGTGGGAGCAGAGTCCTGGGCTTTGGCTAAGTGGGAGTCCGGAGGAGCAGAGTCCTGGGCTTTGGCTAAGTGGGAGTCCGTGGAAGCAGAGTCCTGGGCTTTGGTTAAGTGGGAGTCCGTGGAAGCAGAGTCCTGGGCTTTGGCTAAGTGGGAGTCCGTGGGAGCAGAGTCCTGGGCTTTGGCTAAGTGGGAGTCCGTGCGAACAGAGTCCTGGGCTTTGGCTAAGTTGGAATCCGTGGGAGCAGAGTCCTGGGCTTTGGCTAAGTGGGAGTCCGTGGGAACAGAGTCCTGGGCTTTGGCTAAGTTGGAATCCGTGGGAGCAGAGTCCTGGGCTTTGGCTAAGTGGGAGTCCGTGGAAGCAGAGTCCTGGGCTTTGGCTAAGTGGGAGTCCGTCTGAGCAGAGTCCTGGGCTTTGGTTAAGTGGGAGTCCGTGGGAGCAGAGTCCTGGGCTTTGGCTAAGTTGGAGTCCGTGGATGCAGAGTCCTGGGCTTTGGCTAAGTTGGAGTCCGTGGACGCAGAGTCCTGGGCTTTGGCTAAGTGGGAGTCCGTGGGAGCAGAGTCCTGGGCTTTGGCTAAGTTGGAGTCCGTGGACGCAGAGTCCTGGGCTTTGGCTAAGTGGGAGTCCGTGGGAGCAGAGTCCTGGGCTTTGGCTAAGTGGGAGTCCGTGGGAGCAGAGTCCTGGGCTTTGGCTAAGTGGGAGTCCGTGGGAGCAGAGTCCTGGGCTTTGGCTAAGTTGGAATCCGTGGGAGCAGAGTCCTGGGCTTTGGCTAAGTTGGAGTCCGTGGAAGCAGAGTCCTGGGCTTTGGCTAAGTGGGAGTCCGTGGGAGCAGAGTCCTGGGCTTTGGCTAAGTTGGAGTCCGTGGACGCAGAGTCCTGGGCTTTGGCTAAGTGGGAGTCCGTGGGAGCAGAGTCCTGGGCTTTGGCTAAGTGGGAGTCCGTGGGAGCAGAGTCCTGGGCTTTGGCTAAGTGGGAGTCCGTGGGAGCAGAGTCCTGGGCTTTGGCTAAGTGGGAGTCCGGAGGAGCAGAGTCCTGGGCTTTGGCTAAGTGGGAGTCCGTGGAAGCAGAGTCCTGGGCTTTGGTTAAGTGGGAGTCCGTGGGAGCAGAGTCCTGGGCTTTGGCTAAGTGGGAGTCCGTGGGAGCAGAGTCCTGGGCTTTGGCTAAGTGGGAGTCCGTGGGAGCAGAGTTCTGGGCTTTGGCTAAGTGGGAGTCCGTGGGAGCAGAGTCCTGGGCTTTGGCTAAGTGGGAGTCCGTGGGAGCAGAGTCCTGGGCTTTGGCTAAGTTGGAATCCGTGGGAGCAGAGTCCTGGGCTTTGGCTAAGTTGGAGTCCGTGGAAGCAGAGTCCTGGGCTTTGGCTAAGTGGGAGTCCGTGGAAGCAGAGTCCTGGGCATTGGCTAAGTGGGAGTCCGTGGAAGCAATTTCCTGGGCTTTGGCTAAGGGGGAGTTCGTGGAAGCAGAGTCCTGGGCTTTGGCTAAGTGGGAGTCTGTGGGAGCAGAGTCCTGTGCTTTGGCTAAGGGGGAGTCCGTGGGAGCAGAGTCCTAAGCTTTGGCTAAGTGGGAGTCCGTGGGAACAGAGTCCTGGGCTTTGGCTAAGTGGGAGTCCGTGGACGCAGAGTCCTGGGCTTTGGCTAAGTTGGAGTCCGTGGATGCAGAGTCCTGGGCTTTGGCTAAGTTGGAGTCCGTGGACGCAGAGTCCTGGGCTTTGGCTAAGTGGGAGTCCGTGGGAGCAGCGTCCTGGGCTTTGGCTAAGTTGGAGTCCGTGGACGCAGAGTCCTGGGCTTTGGCTAAGTGGGAGTCCGTGGGAGCAGAGTCCTGGGCTTTGGCTAAGTGGGAGTCCGTGGGAGCAGAGTCCTGGGCTTTGGCTAAGTGGGAGTCCGTGGGAGCAGAGTCCTGGGCTTTGGCTAAGTGGGAGTCCGGAGGAGCAGAGTCCTGGGCTTTGGCTAAGTGGGAGTCCGTGGAAGCAGAGTCCTGGGCTTTGGCTAAGTGGGAGTCCGTGGAAGCAGAGTCCTGGGCTTTGGCTAAGTTGGAGTCCGTGGGAGCAGAGTCCTGGGCTTTGGCTAAGTTGGAGTCCGTGGGAGCAGAGTCCTGGGCTTTGGCTAAGTGGGAGTCCGTGGAAGCAGAGTCCTGGGCTTTGGCTAAGTGGGAGTCCGTGGAAGCAGAGTACTGGGCTTTGGCTAAGTGGGAGTCCGTGGAAGCAGAGTCCTGGGCTTTGGCTAAGTTGGAGTCCGTGGACGCAGAGTCCTGGGCTTTGGTTAAGTGGGAGTCCGTGGGAGCAGAGTCCTGGGCTTTGGCTAAGTGGGAGTCCGTGGGAGCAGAGTCCTGGGCTTTGGCTAAGTGGGAGTCCGGAGGAGCAGAGTCCTGGGCTTTGGCTAAGTGGGAGTCCGTGGAAGCAGAGTCCTGGGCTTTGGTTAAGTGGGAGTCCGTGGGAGCAGAGTCCTGGGCTTTGGCTAAGTGGGAGTCCGTGGGAGCAGAGTCCTGGGCTTTGGCTAAGTGGGAGTCCGTGGGAGCAGAGTTCTGGGCTTTGGCTAAGTGGGAGTCCGTGGGAGCAGAGTCCTGGGCTTTGGCTAAGTGGGAGTCCGTGGGAGCAGAGTCCTGGGCTTTGGCTAAGTTGGAATCCGTGGGAGCAGAGTCCTGGGCTTTGGCTAAGTTGGAGTCCGTGGAAGCAGAGTCCTGGGCTTTGGCTAAGTGGGAGTCCGTGGGAGCAGAGTCCTGGGCTTTGGCTAAGTGGGAGTCCGTGGGAGCAGAGTCCTGGGCTTTGGCTAAGTTGGAATCCGTGGGAGCAGAGTCCTGGGCTTTGGCTAAGTTGGAGTCCGTGGAAGCAGAGTCCTGGGCTTTGGCTAAGTGGGAGTCCGTGGAAGCAGAGTCCTGGGCATTGGCTAAGTGGGATTCCGTGGAAGCAATTTCCTGGGCTTTGGCTAAGGGGGAGTTCGTGGAAGCAGAGTCCTGGGCTTTGGCTAAGTGGGAGTCTGTGGGAGCAGAGTCCTGGGCTTTGGCTAAGTTGGAGTCCGTGGAAGCAGAGTCCTGGGCTTTGGCTAAGTGGGAGTCCGTGGGAGCAGAGTTCTGGGCTTTGGCTAAGTGGGAGTCCGTGGACGCAGAGTCCTGGGCTTTGGCTAAGTTGGAGTCCGTGGATGCAGAGTCCTGGGCTTTGGCTAAGTTGGAATCCGTGGGAGCAGAGTCCTGGGCTTTGGCTAAGTTGGAGTCCGTGGAAGCAGAGTCCTGGGCTTTGGCTAAGTGGGAGTCCGTGGGAGCAGAGTCCTGGGCTTTGGCTAAGTTGGAGTCCGTGGACGCAGAGTCCTGGGCTTTGGCTAAGTGGGAGTCCGTGGGAGCAGAGTCCTGGGCTTTGGCTAAGTGGGAGTCCGTGGGAGCAGAGTCCTGGGCTTTGGCTAAGTGGGAGTCCGTGGGAGCAGAGTCCTGGGCTTTGGCTAAGTGGGAGTCCGGAGGAGCAGAGTCCTGGGCTTTGGCTAAGTGGGAGTCCGTGGAAGCAGAGTCCTGGGCTTTGGTTAAGTGGGAGTCCGTGGGAGCAGAGTCCTGGGCTTTGGCTAAGTGGGAGTCCGTGGGAGCAGAGTCCTGGGCTTTGGCTAAGTGGGAGTCCGTGGAAGCAGAGTCCTGGGCTTTGGCTAAGTGGGAGTCCGTGGAAGCAGAGTCCTGGGCTTTGGTTAAGTGGGAGTCCGTGGGAGCAGAGTCCTGGGCTTTGGCTAAGTTGGAGTCCGTGGATGCAGAGTCCTGGGCTTTGGCTAAGTTGGAGTCCGTGGACGCAGAGTCCTGGGCTTTGGTTAAGTGGGAGTCCGTGGGAGCAGAGTCCTGGGCTTTGGCTAAGTGGGAGTCCGTGGGAGCAGAGTCCTGGGCTTTGGCTAAGTGGGAGTCCGGAGGAGCAGAGTCCTGGGCTTTGGCTAAGTGGGAGTCCGTGGAAGCAGAGTCCTGGGCTTTGGTTAAGTGGGAGTCCGTGGGAGCAGAGTCCTGGGCTTTGGCTAAGTGGGAGTCCGTGGGAGCAGAGTCCTGGGCTTTGGCTAAGTGGGAGTCCGTGGGAGCAGAGTTCTGGGCTTTGGCTAAGTGGGAGTCCGTGGGAGCAGAGTCCTGGGCTTTGGCTAAGTGGGAGTCCGTGGGAGCAGAGTCCTGGGCTTTGGCTAAGTTGGAATCCGTGGGAGCAGAGTCCTGGGCTTTGGCTAAGTTGGAGTCCGTGGAAGCAGAGTCCTGGGCTTTGGCTAAGTGGGAGTCCGTGGGAGCAGAGTCCTGGGCTTTGGCTAAGTGGGAGTCCGTGGGAGCAGAGTCCTGGGCTTTGGCTAAGTTGGAATCCGTGGGAGCAGAGTCCTGGGCTTTGGCTAAGTTGGAGTCCGTGGAAGCAGAGTCCTGGGCTTTGGCTAAGTGGGAGTCCGTGGAAGCAGAGTCCTGGGCATTGGCTAAGTGGGATTCCGTGGAAGCAATTTCCTGGGCTTTGGCTAAGGGGGAGTTCGTGGAAGCAGAGTCCTGGGCTTTGGCTAAGTGGGAGTCTGTGGGAGCAGAGTCCTGTGCTTTGGCTAAGGGGGAGTCCGTGGGAGCAGAGTCCTAGGCTTTGGCTAAGTGGGAGTCCGTGGGAACAGAGTCCTGGGCTTTGGCTAAGTGGGAGTCCGTGGACGCAGAGTCCTGGGCTTTGGCTAAGTTGGAGTCCGTGGATGCAGAGTCCTGGGCTTTGGCTAAGTTGGAGTCCGTGGACGCAGAGTCCTGGGCTTTGGCTAAGTGGGAGTCCGTGGGAGCAGAGTCCTGGGCTTTGGCTAAGTTGGAGTCCGTGGACGCAGAGTCCTGGGCTTTGGCTAAGTGGGAGTCCGTGGGAGCAGAGTCCTGGGCTTTGGCTAAGTGGGAGTCCGTGGGAGCAGAGTCCTGGGCTTTGGCTAAGTGGGAGTCCGTGGGAGCAGAGTCCTGGGCTTTGGCTAAGTGGGAGTCCGGAGGAGCAGAGTCCTGGGCTTTGGCTAAGTGGGAGTCCGTGGAAGCAGAGTCCTGGGCTTTGGTTAAGTGGGAGTCCGTGGGAGCAGAGTCCTGGGCTTTGGCTAAGTGGGAGTCCGTGGGAGCAGAGTCCTGGGCTTTGGCTAAGTGGGAGTCCGTGGGAGCAGAGTTCTGGGCTTTGGCTAAGTGGGAGTCCGTGGGAGCAGAGTCCTGGGCTTTGGCTAAGTGGGAGTCCGTGGGAGCAGAGTCCTGGGCTTTGGCTAAGTTGGAATCCGTGGGAGCAGAGTCCTGGGCTTTGGCTAAGTTGGAGTCCGTGGAAGCAGAGTCCTGGGCTTTGGCTAAGTGGGAGTCCGTGGGAGCAGAGTTCTGGGCTTTGGCTAAGTGGGAGTCCGTGGGAGCAGAGTCCTGGGCTTTGGCTAAGTGGGAGTCCGTGGGAGCAGAGTCCTGGGCTTTGGCTAAGTTGGAATCCGTGGGAGCAGAGTCCTGGGCTTTGGCTAAGTGGGAGTCCGTGGAAGCAGAGTCCTGGGCTTTGGTTAAGTGGGAGTCCGTGGGAGCAGAGTCCTGGGCTTTGGCTAAGTGGGAGTCCGTGGGAGCAGAGTCCTGGGCTTTGGCTAAGTGGGAGTCCGTGGGAGCAGAGTTCTGGGCTTTGGCTAAGTGGGAGTCCGTGGGAGCAGAGTCCTGGGCTTTGGCTAAGTGGGAGTCCGTGGGAGCAGAGTCCTGGGCTTTGGCTAAGTGGGAGTCCGGAGGAGCAGAGTCCTGGGCTTTGGCTAAGTGGGAGTCCGTGGAAGCAGAGTCCTGGGCTTTGGTTAAGTGGGAGTCCGTGGGAGCAGAGTCCTGGGCTTTGGCTAAGTGGGAGTCCGTGGGAGCAGAGTCCTGGGCTTTGGCTAAGTGGGAGTCCGGAGGAGCAGAGTCCTGGGCTTTGGCTAAGTTGGAGTCCGTGGAAGCAGAGTCCTGGGCTTTGGCTAAGTGGGAGTCCGTGGGAGCAGAGTTCTGGGCTTTGGCTAAGTGGGAGTCCGTGGGAGCAGAGTCCTGGGCTTTGGCTAAGTGGGAGTCCGTGGGAGCAGAGTCCTGGGCTTTGGCTAAGTTGGAATCCGTGGGAGCAGAGTCCTGGGCTTTGGCTAAGTTGGAGTCCGTGGGAGCAGAGTCCTGGGCTTTGGCTAAGTTGGAGTCCGTGGACGCAGAGTCCTGGGCTTTGGCTAAGTGGGAGTCCGTGGGAGCAGAGTCCTGGGCTTTGGCTAAGTGGGAGTCCGTGGGAGCAGAGTCCTGGGCTTTGGCTAAGTGGGAGTCCGTGGGAGCAGAGTCCTGGGCTTTGGCTAAGTGGGAGTCCGGAGGAGCAGAGTCCTGGGCTTTGGCTAAGTGGGAGTCCGTGGAAGCAGAGTCCTGGGCTTTGGTTAAGTGGGAGTCCGTGGGAGCAGAGTCCTGGGCTTTGGCTAAGTGGGAGTCCGTGGGAGCAGAGTCCTGGGCTTTGGCTAAGTGGGAGTCCGTGGGAGCAGAGTTCTGGGCTTTGGCTAAGTGGGAGTCCGTGGGAGCAGAGTCCTGGGCTTTGGCTAAGTGGGAGTCCGTGGGAGCAGAGTCCTGGGCTTTGGCTAAGTTGGAATCCGTGGGAGCAGAGTCCTGGGCTTTGGCTAAGTTGGAGTCCGTGGAAGCAGAGTCCTGGGCTTTGGCTAAGTGGGAGTCCGTGGGAGCAGAGTTCTGGGCTTTGGCTAAGTGGGAGTCCGTGGGAGCAGAGTCCTGGGCTTTGGCTAAGTTGGAGTCCGTGGGAGCAGAGTCCTGGGCTTTGGCTAAGTTGGAATCCGTGGGAGCAGAGTCCTGGGCTTTGGCTAAGTTGGAGTCCGTGGAAGCAGAGTCCTGGGCTTTGGCTAAGTGGGAGTCCGTGGGAGCAGAGTCCTGGGCTTTGGCTAAGTTGGAGTCCGTGGACGCAGAGTCCTGGGCTTTGGCTAAGTGGGAGTCCGTGGGAGCAGAGTCCTGGGCTTTGGCTAAGTGGGAGTCCGTGGGAGCAGAGTCCTGGGCTTTGGCTAAGTGGGAGTCCGTGGGAGCAGAGTCCTGGGCTTTGGCTAAGTGGGAGTCCGGAGGAGCAGAGTCCTGGGCTTTGGCTAAGTGGGAGTCCGTGGAAGCAGAGTCCTGGGCTTTGGTTAAGTGGGAGTCCGTGGGAGCAGAGTCCTGGGCTTTGGCTAAGTGGGAGTCCGTGGGAGCAGAGTCCTGGGCTTTGGCTAAGTGGGAGTCCGTGGGAGCAGAGTTCTGGGCTTTGGCTAAGTGGGAGTCCGTGGGAGCAGAGTCCTGGGCTTTGGCTAAGTGGGAGTCCGTGGGAGCAGAGTCCTGGGCTTTGGCTAAGTTGGAATCCGTGGGAGCAGAGTCCTGGGCTTTGGCTAAGTTGGAGTCCGTGGAAGCAGAGTCCTGGGCTTTGGCTAAGTGGGAGTCCGTGGAAGCAGAGTCCTGGGCATTGGCTAAGTGGGAGTCCGTGGAAGCAATTTCCTGGGCTTTGGCTAAGGGGGAGTTCGTGGAAGCAGAGTCCTGGGCTTTGGCTAAGTGGGAGTCTGTGGGAGCAGAGTCCTGTGCTTTGGCTAAGGGGGAGTCCGTGGGAGCAGAGTCCTAGGCTTTGGCTAAGTGGGAGTCCGTGGGAACAGAGTCCTGGGCTTTGGCTAAGTGGGAGTCCGTGGACGCAGAGTCCTGGGCTTTGGCTAAGTTGGAGTCCGTGGATGCAGAGTCCTGGGCTTTGGCTAAGTTGGAGTCCGTGGACGCAGAGTCCTGGGCTTTGGCTAAGTGGGAGTCCGTGGGAGCAGAGTCCTGGGCTTTGGCTAAGTTGGAGTCCGTGGACGCAGAGTCCTGGGCTTTGGCTAAGTGGGAGTCCGTGGGAGCAGAGTCCTGGGCTTTGGCTAAGTGGGAGTCCGTGGGAGCAGAGTCCTGGGCTTTGGCTAAGTGGGAGTCCGTGGGAGCAGAGTCCTGGGCTTTGGCTAAGTGGGAGTCCGGAGGAGCAGAGTCCTGGGCTTTGGCTAAGTGGGAGTCCGTGGAAGCAGAGTCCTGGGCTTTGGCTAAGTGGGAGTCCGTGGAAGCAGAGTCCTGGGCTTTGGCTAAGTTGGAGTCCGTGGGAGCAGAGTCCTGGGCTTTGGCTAAGTTGGAGTCCGTGGGAGCAGAGTCCTGGGCTTTGGCTAAGTGGGAGTCCGTGGAAGCAGAGTCCTGGGCTTTGGCTAAGTGGGAGTCCGTGGAAGCAGAGTACTGGGCTTTGGCTAAGTGGGAGTCCGTGGAAGCAGAGTCCTGGGCTTTGGTTAAGTGGGAGTCCGTGGGAGCAGAGTCCTGGGCTTTGGCTAAGTGGGAGTCCATGGGAGCAGAGTCCTGGGCTTTGGTTAAGTGGGAGTCCGTGTGAGCAGAGTCCTGGGCTTTGGCTAAGTGGGAGTCCGTGGAAGCAGAGTCCTGGGCTTTGGTTAAGTGGGAGTCCGTGGGAGCAGTCCTGGGCTTTGGCTAAGTGGGAGTCCGTGGAAGCAAAGTCCTGGGCTTTGGCTAAGGGGGAGTCCGTGGAAGCAGAGTCCTGGGCTTTGGCTAAGTGGGAGCCCGTGGGAGCAGAGTCCTGGGCTTTGGTTAAGTGGGAGTCCGTGGGAGCAGAGTCCTGGGCTTTGGCTAAGTGGGAGTCCGTGGGAGCAGAGTCCTGGGCTTTGGCTAAGTGGGAGTCCGGAGGAGCAGAGTCCTGGGCTTTGGCTAAGTGGGAGTCCGTGGAAGCAGAGTCCTGGGCTTTGGTTAAGTGGGAGTCCGTGGGAGCAGAGTCCTGGGCTTTGGCTAAGTGGGAGTCCGTGGGAGCAGAGTCCTGGGCTTTGGCTAAGTGGGAGTCCGTGGGAGCAGAGTTCTGGGCTTTGGCTAAGTGGGAGTCCGTGGGAGCAGAGTCCTGGGCTTTGGCTAAGTGGGAGTCCGTGGGAGCAGAGTCCTGGGCTTTGGCTAAGTTGGAATCCGTGGGAGCAGAGTCCTGGGCTTTGGCTAAGTTGGAGTCCGTGGAAGCAGAGTCCTGGGCTTTGGCTAAGTGGGAGTCCGTGGAAGCAGAGTCCTGGGCATTGGCTAAGTGGGAGTCCGTGGAAGCAATTTCCTGGGCTTTGGCTAAGGGGGAGTTCGTGGAAGCAGAGTCCTGGGCTTTGGCTAAGTGGGAGTCTGTGGGAGCAGAGTCCTGTGCTTTGGCTAAGGGGGAGTCCGTGGGAGCAGAGTCCTAGGCTTTGGCTAAGTGGGAGTCCGTGGGAACAGAGTCCTGGGCTTTGGCTAAGTGGGAGTCCGTGGACGCAGAGTCCTGGGCTTTGGCTAAGTTGGAGTCCGTGGATGCAGAGTCCTGGGCTTTGGCTAAGTTGGAGTCCGTGGACGCAGAGTCCTGGGCTTTGGCTAAGTGGGAGTCCGTGGGAGCAGAGTCCTGGGCTTTGGCTAAGTTGGAGTCCGTGGACGCAGAGTCCTGGGCTTTGGCTAAGTGGGAGTCCGTGGGAGCAGAGTCCTGGGCTTTGGCTAAGTGGGAG
The DNA here is from genome assembly GCF_030144855.1 of Hypanus sabinus. Classification (NCBI taxonomy): domain Eukaryota; kingdom Metazoa; phylum Chordata; class Chondrichthyes; order Myliobatiformes; family Dasyatidae; genus Hypanus; species Hypanus sabinus. The sequence continues at coordinate 5,448,806 of NC_082715.1, forward strand.
TCCGTGGGAGCAGAGTCCTGGGCTTTGGCTAAGTGGGAGTCCGTGGGAGCAGAGTCCTGGGCTTTGGCTAAGTGGGAGTCCGGAGGAGCAGAGTCCTGGGCTTTGGCTAAGTGGGAGTCCGTGGAAGCAGAGTCCTGGGCTTTGGCTAAGTGGGAGTCCGTGGAAGCAGAGTCCTGGGCTTTGGCTAAGTTGGAGTCCGTGGGAGCAGAGTCCTGGGCTTTGGCTAAGTTGGAGTCCGTGGGAGCAGAGTCCTGGGCTTTGGCTAAGTGGGAGTCCGTGGAAGCAGAGTCCTGGGCTTTGGCTAAGTGGGAGTCCGTGGAAGCAGAGTACTGGGCTTTGGCTAAGTGGGAGTCCGTGGAAGCAGAGTCCTGGGCTTTGGTTAAGTGGGAGTCCGTGGGAGCAGAGTCCTGGGCTTTGGCTAAGTGGGAGTCCATGGGAGCAGAGTCCTGGGCTTTGGTTAAGTGGGAGTCCGTGTGAGCAGAGTCCTGAGCTTTGGCTAAGTGGGAGTCCGTGGAAGCAGAGTCCTGGGCTTTGGTTAAGTGGGAGTCCGTGGGAGCAGAGTCCTGGGCTTTGGCTAAGTGGGAGTCCGTGGAAGCAAAGTCCTGGGCTTTGGCTAAGGGGGAGTCCGTGGAAGCAGAGTCCTGGGCTTTGGCTAAGTGGGAGCCCGTGGGAGCAGAGTCCTGGGCTTTGGTTAAGTGGGAGTCCGTGGGAGCAGAGTCCTGGGCTTTGGCTAAGTGGGAGTCCGTGGAAGCAGAGTCCTGGGCTTTGGTTAAGTGGGAGTCTGTGGAAGCAGAGTCCTGGGCTTTGGTTAAGTGGGAGTCCGTGGAAGCAGAGTCCTGGGCTTTGGCTAAGTGGGAGTCCGTGGGAGCAGAGTCCTGGGCTTTGGCTAAGTGGGAGTCCGTGGGAACAGAGTCCTGGGCTTTGGCTAAGTTGGAATCCGTGGGATCAGAGTCCTGGGCTTTGGCTAAGTGGGAGTCCGTGGAAGCAGAGTCCTGGGCTTTGGCTAAGTGGGAGTCCGTGGGAGCAGAGTCCTGGGCTTTGGTTAAGTGGGAGTCCGTGGGAGCAGAGTCCTGGGCTTCGGCTAAGTGGGAGTCCGTGGGAGCAGAGTCCTGGGCTTTGGCTAAGTGGGAGTCCGTGGGAGCAGAGTCCTGGGCTTTGGCTAAGTGGGAGTCCGTGGGAGCAGAGTCCTGGGCTTTGGCTAAGTGGGAGTCCGTGGGAGCAGAGTTCTGGGCTTTGGCTAAGTGGGAGTCCGTGGGAGCAGAGTCCTGGGCTTTGGCTAAGTGGGAGTCCGTGGGAGCAGAGTCCTGGGCTTTGGCTAAGTTGGAATCCGTGGGAGCAGAGTCCTGGGCTTTGGCTAAGTGGGAGTCCGTGGAAGCAGAGTCCTGGGCTTTGGCTAAGTGGGAGTCCGTGGAAGCAGAGTCCTGGGCATTGGCTAAGTGGGAGTCCGTGGAAGCAATTTCCTGGGCTTTGGCTAAGGGGGAGTTCGTGGAAGCAGAGTCCTGGGCTTTGGCTAAGTGGGAGTCTGTGGGAGCAGAGTCCTGTGCTTTGGCTAAGGGGGAGTCCGTGGGAGCAGAGTCCTAGGCTTTGGCTAAGTGGGAGTCCGTGGGAACAGAGTCCTGGGCTTTGGCTAAGTGGGAGTCCGTGGACGCAGAGTCCTGGGCTTTGGCTAAGTTGGAGTCCGTGGATGCAGAGTCCTGGGCTTTGGCTAAGTTGGAGTCCGTGGACGCAGAGTCCTGGGCTTTGGCTAAGTGGGAGTCCGTGGGAGCAGAGTCCTGGGCTTTGGCTAAGTTGGAGTCCGTGGACGCAGAGTCCTGGGCTTTGGCTAAGTGGGAGTCCGTGGGAGCAGAGTCCTGGGCTTTGGCTAAGTGGGAGTCCGTGGGAGCAGAGTCCTGGGCTTTGGCTAAGTGGGAGTCCGTGGGAGCAGAGTCCTGGGCTTTGGCTAAGTGGGAGTCCGGAGGAGCAGAGTCCTGGGCTTTGGCTAAGTGGGAGTCCGTGGAAGCAGAGTCCTGGGCTTTGGCTAAGTGGGAGTCCGTGGAAGCAGAGTCCTGGGCTTTGGCTAAGTTGGAGTCCGTGGGAGCAGAGTCCTGGGCTTTGGCTAAGTTGGAGTCCGTGGGAGCAGAGTCCTGAGCTTTGGCTAAGTGGGAGTCCGTGGAAGCAGAGTCCTGGGCTTTGGCTAAGTGGGAGTCCGTGGAAGCAGAGTACTGGGCTTTGGCTAAGTGGGTGTCCGTGGGAGCAGAGTCCTGGGCTTTGGTTAAGTGGGAGTCCGTGTGAGCAGAGTCCTGGGCTTTGGCTAAGTGGGAGTCCGTGGAAGCAGAGTCCTGGGCTTTGGTTAAGTGGGAGTCCGTGGGAGCAGAGTCCTGGGCTTTGGCTAAGTGGGAGTCCGTGGAAGCAAAGTCCTGGGCTTTGGCTAAGGGGGAGTCCGTGGAAGCAGAGTCCTGGGCTTTGGCTAAGTGGGAGTCCGTGGAAGCAGAGTCCTGGGCTTTGGCTAAGTGGGAGTCCGTGGAAGCAGAGTACTGGGCTTTGGCTAAGTGGGAGTCCGTGGGAGCAGAGTCCTGGGCTTTGGTTAAGTGGGAGTCCGTGTGAGCAGAGTCCTGGGCTTTGGCTAAGTGGGAGTCCGTGGAAGCAGAGTCCTGGGCTTTGGTTAAGTGGGAGTCCGTGGGAGCAGAGTCCTGGGCTTTGGCTAAGTGGGAGTCCGTGGAAGCAAAGTCCTGGGCTTTGGCTAAGGGGGAGTCCGTGGAAGCAGAGTCCTGGGCTTTGGCTAAGTGGGAGCCCGTGGGAGCAGAGTCCTGGCCTTTGGTTAAGTGGGAGTCCGTGGGAGCAGAGTCCTGGGCTTTGGCTAAGTGGGAGTCCGTGGAAGCAGAGTCCTGGGCTTTGGCTAAGTGGGAGTCTGTGGAAGCAGAGTCCTGGGCTTTGGTTAAGTGGGAGTCCGTGGAAGCAGAGTCCTGGGCTTTGGCTAAGTGGGAGTCTGTGGGAGCAGAGTCCTGGGCTTTGGCTAAGTGGGAGTCCGTGGGAACAGAGTCCTGGGCTTTGGTTAAGTGGGAGTCCGTGGGAGCAGAGTCCTGGGCTTTGGCTAAGTGGGAGTCCGTGGGAGCAGAGTCCTGGGCTTTGGTTAAGTGGGAGTCCGTGGGAGCAGAGTCCTGGGCTTTGGCTAAGTGGGAGTCCGTGGAAGCAGAGTCCTGGGCTTTGGTTAAGTGGGAGTCCGTGGAAGCAGAGTCCTGGGCTTTGGCTAAGGGGGAGTCCGTGGAAGCAGAGTCCTGGGCTTTGGCTAAGTGGGAGTCCGTGGGAGCAGAGTCCTGGGCTTTGGTTAAGTGGGAGTCCGTGGGAGCAGAGTCCTGGGCTTTGGCTAAGTGGGAGTCCGTGGAAGCAGAGTCCTGGGCTTTGGCTAAGTGGGAGTCCGTGGAAGCAGAGTCCTGGGCTTTGGCTAAGTGGGAGTCCGTGGGAGCAGAGTCCTGGGCTTTGGCTAAGTGGGAGTCCGTGGAAGCAAAGTCCTGGGCTTTGGCTAAGGGGGAGTCCGTGGAAGCAGAGTCCTGGGCTTTGGCTAAGTGGGAGCCCGTGGGAGCAGAGTCCTGGGCTTTGGTTAAGTGGGAGTCCGTGGGAGCAGAGTCCTGGTCTTTGGCTAAGTGGGAGTCCGTGGAAGCAGAGTCCTGGGCTTTGGCTAAGTGGGAGTCTGTGGAAGCAGAGTCCTGGGCTTTGGTTAAGTGGGAGTCCGTGGGAGCAGAGTCCTGGGCTTTGGCTAAGTTGGAGTCCGTGGGAGCAGAGTCCTGGGCTTTGGCTAAGTGGGAGTCCGTGGAAGCAGAGTCCTGGGCTTTGGCTAAGTGGGAGTCCGTGGAAGCAGAGTCCTGGGCTTTGGTTAAGTGGGAGTCCGTGGGAGCAGAGTCCTGGGCTTTGGCTAAGTGGGAGTCCATGGGAGCAGAGTCCTGGGCTTTGGTTAAGTGGGAGTCCGTGTGAGCAGAGTCCTGGGCTTTGGCTAAGTGGGAGTCCGTGGAAGCAGAGTCCTGGGCTTTGGTTAAGTGGGAGTCCGTGGGAGCAGAGTCCTGGGCTTTGGCTAAGTGGGAGTCCGTGGAAGCAAAGTCCTGGGCTTTGGCTAAGGGGGAGTCTGTGGAAGCAGAGTCCTGGGCTTTGGCTAAGTGGGAGCCCGTGGGAGCAGAGTCCTGGGCTTTGGTTAAGTGGGAGTCCGTGGGAGCAGAGTCCTGGGCTTTGGCTAAGTGGGAGTCCGTGGAAGCAGAGTCCTGGGCTTTGGTTAAGTGGGAGTCTGTGGAAGCAGAGTCCTGGGCTTTGGTTAAGTGGGAGTCCGTGGAAGCAGAGTCCTGGGCTTTGGCTAAGTGGGAGTCCGTGGGAGCAGAGTCCTGGGCTTTGGCTAAGTGGGAGTCCGTGGGAACAGAGTCCTGGGCTTTGGCTAAGTTGGAATCCGTGGGATCAGAGTCCTGGGCTTTGGCTAAGTGGGAGTCCGTGGAAGCAGAGTCCTGGGCTTTGGCTAAGTGGGAGTCCGTGGGAGCAGAGTCCTGGGCTTTGGTTAAGTGGGAGTCCGTGGGAGCAGAGTCCTGGGCTTCGGCTAAGTGGGAGTCCGTGGGAGCAGAGTCCTGGGCTTTGGCTAAGTGGGAGTCCGTGGGAGCAGAGTCCTGGGCTTTGGCTAAGTGGGAGTCCGTGGGAGCAGAGTCCTGGGCTTTGGCTAAGTGGGAGTCCGTGGGAGCAGAGTTCTGGGCTTTGGCTAAGTGGGAGTCCGTGGGAGCAGAGTCCTGGGCTTTGGCTAAGTGGGAGTCCGTGGGAGCAGAGTCCTGGGCTTTGGCTAAGTTGGAATCCGTGGGAGCAGAGTCCTGGGCTTTGGCTAAGTGGGAGTCCGTGGAAGCAGAGTCCTGGGCTTTGGCTAAGTGGGAGTCCGTGGAAGCAGAGTCCTGGGCATTGGCTAAGTGGGAGTCCGTGGAAGCAATTTCCTGGGCTTTGGCTAAGGGGGAGTTCGTGGAAGCAGAGTCCTGGGCTTTGGCTAAGTGGGAGTCTGTGGGAGCAGAGTCCTGTGCTTTGGCTAAGGGGGAGTCCGTGGGAGCAGAGTCCTAGGCTTTGGCTAAGTGGGAGTCCGTGGGAACAGAGTCCTGGGCTTTGGCTAAGTGGGAGTCCGTGGACGCAGAGTCCTGGGCTTTGGCTAAGTTGGAGTCCGTGGATGCAGAGTCCTGGGCTTTGGCTAAGTTGGAGTCCGTGGACGCAGAGTCCTGGGCTTTGGCTAAGTGGGAGTCCGTGGGAGCAGAGTCCTGGGCTTTGGCTAAGTTGGAGTCCGTGGACGCAGAGTCCTGGGCTTTGGCTAAGTGGGAGTCCGTGGGAGCAGAGTCCTGGGCTTTGGCTAAGTGGGAGTCCGTGGGAGCAGAGTCCTGGGCTTTGGCTAAGTGGGAGTCCGTGGGAGCAGAGTCCTGGGCTTTGGCTAAGTGGGAGTCCGGAGGAGCAGAGTCCTGGGCTTTGGCTAAGTGGGAGTCCGTGGAAGCACAGTCCTGGGCTTTGGCTAAGTGGGAGTCCGTGGAAGCAGAGTCCTGGGCTTTGGCTAAGTTGGAGTCCGTGGGAGCAGAGTCCTGGGCTTTGGCTAAGTTGGAGTCCGTGGGAGCAGAGTCCTGGGCTTTGGCTAAGTGGGAGTCCGTGGAAGCAGAGTCCTGGGCTTTGGCTAAGTGGGAGTCCGTGGAAGCAGAGTACTGGGCTTTGGCTAAGTGGGTGTCCGTGGGAGCAGAGTCCTGGGCTTTGGCTAAGGGGGAGTCCGTGGAAGCAGAGTCCTGGGCTTTGGCTAAGTGGAAGCCCGTGGGAGCAGAGTCCTGGGCTTTGGTTAAGTGGGAGTCCGTGGGAGCAGAGTCCTGGGCTTTGGCTAAGTGGGAGTCCGTGGAAGCAGAGTCCTGGGCTTTGGTTAAGTGGGAGTCTGTGGAAGCAGAGTCCTGGGCTTTGGTTAAGTGGGAGTCCGTGGAAGCAGAGTCCTGGGCTTTGGCTAAGTGGGAGTCCGTGGGAGCAGAGTCCTGGGCTTTGGCTAAGTGGGAGTCCGTGGGAACAGAGTCCTGGGCTTTGGCTAAGTTGGAATCCGTGGGATCAGAGTCCTGGGCTTTGGCTAAGTGGGAGTCCGTGGAAGCAGAGTCCTGGGCTTTGGCTAAGTGGGAGTCCGTGGGAGCAGAGTCCTGGGCTTTGGTTAAGTGGGAGTCCGTGGGAGCAGAGTCCTGGGCTTCGGCTAAGTGGGAGTCCGTGGGAGCAGAGTCCTGGGCTTTGGCTAAGTGGGAGTCCGTGGGAGCAGAGTCCTGGGCTTTGGCTAAGTGGGAGTCCGTGGGAGCAGAGTCCTGGGCTTTGGCTAAGTGGGAGTCCGTGGGAGCAGAGTTCTGGGCTTTGGCTAATTGGGAGTCCGTGGGAGCAGAGTCCTGGGCTTTGGCTAAGTGGGAGTCCGTGGGAGCAGAGTCCTGGGCTTTGGCTAAGTTGGAATCCGTGGGAGCAGAGTCCTGGGCTTTGGCTAAGTGGGAGTCCGTGGAAGCAGAGTCCTGGGCTTTGGCTAAGTGGGAGTCCGTGGAAGCAGAGTCCTGGGCATTGGCTAAGTGGGAGTCCGTGGAAGCAATTTCCTGGGCTTTGGCTAAGGGGGAGTTCGTGGAAGCAGAGTCCTGGGCTTTGGCTAAGTGGGAGTCTGTGGGAGCAGAGTCCTGTGCTTTGGCTAAGGGGGAGTCCGTGGGAGCAGAGTCCTAGGCTTTGGCTAAGTGGGAGTCCGTGGGAACAGAGTCCTGGGCTTTGGCTAAGTGGGAGTCCGTGGACGCAGAGTCCTGGGCTTTGGCTAAGTTGGAGTCCGTGGATGCAGAGTCCTGGGCTTTGGCTAAGTTGGAGTCCGTGGACGCAGAGTCCTGGGCTTTGGCTAAGTGGGAGTCCGTGGGAGCAGAGTCCTGGGCTTTGGCTAAGTTGGAGTCCGTGGACGCAGAGTCCTGGGCTTTGGCTAAGTGGGAGTCCGTGGGAGCAGAGTCCTGGGCTTTGGCTAAGTGGGAGTCCGTGGGAGCAGAGTCCTGGGCTTTGGCTAAGTGGGAGTCCGTGGGAGCAGAGTCCTGGGCTTTGGCTAAGTGGGAGTCCGGAGGAGCAGAGTCCTGGGCTTTGGCTAAGTGGGAGTCCGTGGAAGCAGAGTCCTGGGCTTTGGCTAAGTGGGAGTCCGTGGAAGCAGAGTCCTGGGCTTTGGCTAAGTTGGAGTCCGTGGGAGCAGAGTCCTGGGCTTTGGCTAAGTTGGAGTCCGTGGGAGCAGAGTCTTGGGCTTTGGCTAAGTGGGAGTCCGTGGAAGCAGAGTCCTGGGCTTTGGCTAAGTGGGAGTCCGTGGAAGCAGAGTACTGGGCTTTGGCTAAGTGGGTGTCCGTGGGAGCAGAGTCCTGGGCTTTGGTTAAGTGGGAGTCCGTGTGAGCAGAGTCCTGGGCTTTGGCTAAGTGGGAGTCCGTGGAAGCAGAGTCCTGGGCTTTGGTTAAGTGGGAGTCCGTGGGAGCAGAGTCCTGGGCTTTGGCTAAGTGGGAGTCCGTGGAAGCAAAGTCCTGGGCTTTGGCTAAGGGGGAGTCCGTGGAAGCAGAGTCCTGGGCTTTGGCTAAGTGGGAGTCCGTGGAAGCAGAGTCCTGGGCTTTGGCTAAGTGGGAGTCCGTGGAAGCAGAGTACTGGGCTTTGGCTAAGTGGGAGTCCGTGGGAGCAGAGTCCTGGGCTTTGGTTAAGTGGGAGTCCGTGTGAGCAGAGTCCTGGGCTTTGGCTAAGTGGGAGTCCGTGGAAGCAGAGTCCTGGGCTTTGGTTAAGTGGGAGTCCGTGGGAGCAGAGTCCTGGGCTTTGGCTAAGTGGGAGTCCGTGGAAGCAAAGTCCTGGGCTTTGGCTAAGGGGGAGTCCGTGGAAGCAGAGTCCTGGGCTTTGGCTAAGTGGGAGCCCGTGGGAGCAGAGTCCTGGCCTTTGGTTAAGTGGGAGTCCGTGGGAGCAGAGTCCTGGGCTTTGGCTAAGTGGGAGTCCGTGGAAGCAGAGTCCTGGGCTTTGGCTAAGTGGGAGTCCGTGGAAGCAGAGTCCTGGGCTTTGGTTAAGTGGGAGTCCGTGGAAGCAGAGTCCTGGGCTTTGGTTAAGTGGGAGTCCGTGGAAGCAGAGTCCTGGGCTTTGGCTAAGTGGGAGTCTGTGGGAGCAGAGTCCTGGGCTTTGGCTAAGTGGGAGTCCGTGGGAACAGAGTCCTGGGCTTTGGTTAAGTGGGAGTCCGTGGGAGCAGAGTCCTGGGCTTTGGCTAAGTGGGAGTCCGTGGGAGCAGAGTCCTGGGCTTTGGTTAAGTGGGAGTCCGTGGGAGCAGAGTCCTGGGCTTTGGCTAAGTGGGAGTCCGTGGAAGCAGAGTCCTGGGCTTTGGTTAAGTGGGAGTCCGTGGAAGCAGAGTCCTGGGCTTTGGCTAAGGGGGAGTCCGTGGAAGCAGAGTCCTGGGCTTTGGCTAAGTGGGAGTCCGTGGACGCAGAGTCCTGGGCTTTGGCTAAGTGGGAGTCCGTGGGAGCAGAGTCCTGGTCTTTGGCTAAGTGGGAGTCCGTGGGAGCAGAGTCCTGGGCTTTGGCTAAGTGGGAGTCCGTGGGAGCAGAGTCCTGGGCTTTGGTTAAGTGGGAGTCCGTGGGAGCAGAGTCCTGGGCTTTGGCTAAGTGGGAGTCCGTGGAAGCAGAGTCCTGGGCTTTGGCTAAGTGGGAGTCCGTGGGAGCAGAGTCCTGGGCTTTGGCTAAGTGGGAGTCCGTGGGAGCAGAGTCCTGGGCTTTGGCTAAGTGGGAGTCCGTGGAAGCAGAGTCCTGGGCTTTGGCTAAGGGGGAGTCCGTGGAAGCAGAGTCCTGGGCTTTGGCTAAGTGGGAGCCCGTGGGAGCAGAGTCCTGGGCTTTGGTTAAGTGGGAGTCCGTGGGAGCAGAGTCCTGGTCTTTGGCTAAGTGGGAGTCCGTGGAAGCAGAGTCCTGGGCTTTGGCTAAGTGGGAGTCTGTGGAAGCAGAGTCCTGGGCTTTGGTTAAGTGGGAGTCCGTGGGAGCAGAGTCCTGGGCTTTGGCTAAGTTGGAGTCCGTGGGAGCAGAGTCCTGGGCTTTGGCTAAGTGGGAGTCCGTGGAAGCAGAGTCCTGGGCTTTGGCTAAGTGGGAGTCCGTGGAAGCAGAGTCCTGGGCTTTGGTTAAGTGGGAGTCCGTGGGAGCAGAGTCCTGGGCTTTGGCTAAGTGGGAGTCCGTGGGAGCAGAGTCCTGGGCTTTGGTTAAGTGGGAGTCCGTGGGAGCAGAGTCCTGGGCTTTGGCTAAGTGGGAGTCCGTGGAAGCAGAGTCCTGGGCTTTGGTTAAGTGGGAGTCCGTGGGAGCAGAGTCCTGGGTTTTGGCTAAGTGGGAGTCCGTGGAAGCAGAGTCCTGGGCTTTGGCTAAGGGGGAGTCCGTGGAAGCAGAGTCCTGGGCTTTGGCTAAGTGGGAGTCCGTGGGAGCAGAGTCCTGGGCTTTGGTTAAGTGGGAGTCCGTGGGAGCAGAGTCCTGGGCTTTGGCTAAGTGGGAGTCCGTGGAAGCAGAGTCCTGGGCTTTGGCTAAGTTGGAATCCGTGGGAGCAGAGTCCTGGGCTTTGGCTAAGTTGGAGTCCGTGGAAGCAGAGTCCTGGGCTTTGGCTAAGTGGGAGTCCGTGGGAGCAGAGTCCTGGGCTTTGGCTAAGTTGGAGTCCGTGGACGCAGAGTCCTGGGCTTTGGCTAAGTGGGAGTCCGTGGGAGCAGAGTCCTGGGCTTTGGCTAAGTGGGAGTCCGTGGGAGCAGAGTCCTGGGCTTTGGCTAAGTGGGAGTCCGTGGGAGCAGAGTCCTGGGCTTTGGCTAAGTGGGAGTCCGGAGGAGCAGAGTCCTGGGCTTTGGCTAAGTGGGAGTCCGTGGAAGCAGAGTCCTGGGCTTTGGTTAAGTGGGAGTCCGTGGGAGCAGAGTCCTGGGCTTTGGCTAAGTGGGAGTCCGTGGGAGCAGAGTCCTGGGCTTTGGCTAAGTGGGAGTCCGTGGGAGCAGAGTTCTGGGCTTTGGCTAAGTGGGAGTCCGTGGGAGCAGAGTCCTGGGCTTTGGCTAAGTGGGAGTCCGTGGGAGCAGAGTCCTGGGCTTTGGCTAAGTTGGAATCCGTGGGAGCAGAGTCCTGGGCTTTGGCTAAGTTGGAGTCCGTGGAAGCAGAGTCCTGGGCTTTGGCTAAGTGGGAGTCCGTGGAAGCAGAGTCCTGGGCATTGGCTAAGTGGGAGTCCGTGGAAGCAATTTCCTGGGCTTTGGCTAAGGGGGAGTTCGTGGAAGCAGAGTCCTGGGCTTTGGCTAAGTGGGAGTCTGTGGGAGCAGAGTCCTGTGCTTTGGCTAAGGGGGAGTCCGTGGGAGCAGAGTCCTAGGCTTTGGCTAAGTGGGAGTCCGTGGGAACAGAGTCCTGGGCTTTGGCTAAGTGGGAGTCCGTGGACGCAGAGTCCTGGGCTTTGGCTAAGTTGGAGTCCGTGGATGCAGAGTCCTGGGCTTTGGCTAAGTTGGAGTCCGTGGACGCAGAGTCCTGGGCTTTGGCTAAGTGGGAGTCCGTGTGAGCAGAGTCCTGGGCTTTGGCTAAGTTGGAGTCCGTGGACGCAGAGTCCTGGGCTTTGGCTAAGTGGGAGTCCGTGGGAGCAGAGTCCTGGGCTTTGGCTAAGTGGGAGTCCGTGGGAGCAGAGTCCTGGGCTTTGGCTAAGTGGGAGTCCGTGGGAGCAGAGTCCTGGGCTTTGGCTAAGTGGGAGTCCGGAGGAGCAGAGTCCTGGGCTTTGGCTAAGTGGGAGTCCGTGGAAGCAGAGTCCTGGGCTTTGGCTAAGTGGGAGTCCGTGGAAGCAGAGTCCTGGGCTTTGGCTAAGTTGGAGTCCGTGGGAGCAGAGTCCTGGGCTTTGGCTAAGTTGGAGTCCGTGGGAGCAGAGTCCTGGGCTTTGGCTAAGTGGGAGTCCGTGGAAGCAGAGTCCTGGGCTTTGGCTAAGTGGGAGTCCGTGGAAGCAGAGTACTGGGCTTTGGCTAAGTGGGAGTCCGTGGAAGCAGAGTCCTGGGCTTTGGTTAAGTGGGAGTCCGTGGGAGCAGAGTCCTGGGCTTTGGCTAAGTGGGAGTCCATGGGAGCAGAGTCCTGGGCTTTGGTTAAGTGGGAGTCCGTGTGAGCAGAGTCCTGGGCTTTGGTTAAGTGGGAGTCCGTGGGAGCAGAGTCCTGGGCTTTGGCTAAGTGGGAGTCCGTGGAAGCAGAGTCCTGGGCTTTGGCTAAGTGGGAGTCTGTGGAAGCAGAGTCCTGGGCTTTGGTTAAGTGGGAGTCCGTGGAAGCAGAGTCCTGGGCTTTGGCTAAGTGGGAGTCTGTGGGAGCAGAGTCCTGGGCTTTGGCTAAGTGGGAGTCCGTGGGAACAGAGTCCTGGGCTTTGGTTAAGTGGGAGTCCGTGGGAGCAGAGTCCTGGGCTTTGGCTAAGTGGGAGTCCGTGGGAGCAGAGTCCTGGGCTTTGGTTAAGTGGGAGTCCGTGGGAGCAGAGTCCTGGGCTTTGGCTAAGTGGGAGTCCGTGGAAGCAGAGTCCTGGGCTTTGGTTAAGTGGGAGTCCGTGGAAGCAGAGTCCTGGGCTTTGGCTAAGGGGGAGTCCGTGGAAGCAGAGTCCTGGGCTTTGGCTAAGTGGGAGCCCGTGGGAGCAGAGTCCTGGGCTTTGGTTAAGTGGGAGTCCGTGGGAGCAGAGTCCTGGTCTTTGGCTAAGTGGGAGTCCGTGGAAGCAGAGTCCTGGGCTTTGGCTAAGTGGGAGTCTGTGGAAGCAGAGTCCTGGGCTTTGGTTAAGTGGGAGTCCGTGGGAGCAGAGTCCTGGGCTTTGGCTAAGTTGGAGTCCGTGGGAGCAGAGTCCTGGGCTTTGGCTAAGTGGGAGTCCGTGGAAGCAGAGTCCTGGGCTTTGGCTAAGTGGGAGTCCGTGGAAGCAGAGTCCTGGGCTTTGGTTAAGTGGGAGTCCGTGGGAGCAGAGTCCTGGGCTTTGGCTAAGTGGGAGTCCGTGGGAGCAGAGTCCTGGGCTTTGGTTAAGTGGGAGTCCGTGGGAGCAGAGTCCTGGGCTTTGGCTAAGTGGGAGTCCGTGGAAGCAGAGTCCTGGGCTTTGGTTAAGTGGGAGTCCGTGGGAGCAGAGTCCTGGGTTTTGGCTAAGTGGGAGTCCGTGGAAGCAGAGTCCTGGGCTTTGGCTAAGGGGGAGTCCGTGGAAGCAGAGTCCTGGGCTTTGGCTAAGTGGGAGTCCGTGGGAGCAGAGTCCTGGGCTTTGGTTAAGTGGGAGTCCGTGGGAGCAGAGTCCTGGGCTTTGGCTAAGTGGGAGTCCGTGGAAGCAGAGTCCTGGGCTTTGGCTAAGTGGGAGTCCGTGGAAGCAGAGTCCTGGGCTTTGGTTAAGTGGGAGTCCGTGGGAGCAGAGTCCTGGGCTTTGGCTAAGTGGGAGTCCGTGGAAGCAGAGTCCTGGGCTTTGGCTAAGTGGGAGTCCGTGGGAGCAGAGTCCTGGGCTTTGGCTAAGTGGGAGTCCGTGGAAGCAAAGTCCTGGGCTTTGGCTAAGGGGGAGTCCGTGGAAGCAGAGTCCTGGGCTTTGGCTAAGTGGGAGCCCGTGGGAGCAGAGTCCTGGGCTTTGGTTAAGTGGGAGTCCGTGGGAGCAGAGTCCTGGTCTTTGGCTAAGTGGGAGTCCGTGGAAGCAGAGTCCTGGGCTTTGGCTAAGTGGGAGTCTGTGGAAGCAGAGTCCTGGGCTTTGGTTAAGTGGGAGTCCGTTGGAGCAGAGTCCTGGGCTTTGGCTAAGTGGGAGTCCGTGGAAGCAGAGTCCTGGGCTTTGGCTAAGTGGGAGTCCGTGGGAGCAGAGTCCTGGGCTTTGGCTAAGTGGGAGTCCGTGGGAACAGAGTCCTGGGCTTTGGCCAAGTTGGAATCCGTGGGAGCAGAGTCCTGGGCTTTGGCTAAGTGGGAGTCCGTGGGAACAGAGTCCTGGGCTTTGGCTAAGTTGGAATCCGTGGGAGCAGAGTCCTGGGCTTTGGCTAAGTGGGAGTCCGTGGAAGCAGAGTCCTGGGCTTTGGCTAAGTGGGAGTCCGTGTGAGCAGAGTCCTGGGCTTTGGTTAAGTGGGAGTCCGTGGGAGCAGAGTCCTGGGCTTTGGCTAAGTGGGAGTCCGTGGGAGCAGAGTCCTGGGCTTTGGCTAAGTGGGAGTCCGTGGGAGCAGAGTCCTGGGCTTTGGCTAAGTGGGAGTCCGTGGGAACAGAGTCCTGGGCTTTGGCTAAGTTGGAGTCCGTGGATGCAGAGTCCTGGGCTTTGGCTAAGTTGGAGTCCGTGGACGCAGAGTCCTGGGCTTTGGCTAAGTGGGAGTCCGTGGACGCAGAGTCCTGGGCTTTGGCTAAGTGGGAGTCCGTGGGAGCAGAGTCCTGGTCTTTGGCTAAGTGGGAGTCCGTGGGAGCAGAGTCCTGGGCTTTGGCTAAGTGGGAGTCCGTGGGAGCAGAGTCCTGGGCTTTGGCTAAGTGGGAGTCCGTGGGAGCAGAGTCCTGGGCTTTGGCTAAGTGGGAGTCCGTGGCAGCAGAGTCCTGGGCTTTGGCTAAGTGGGAGTCCGTGGAAGCAGTGTCCTGGGCTTTGACTAAGTTGGAGTCCGTGGGAGCAGAGTCCTGGGCTTTGGCTAAGTGGGAGTCCGTGGGATCAGAGTCCTGGGCTTTGGCTAAGTTGGAATCCCTGGGAGCAGAGTCCTGGGCTTTGGCTAAGTGGCAGTCTGTGGAAGCAGAGTCCTGGGCTTTGGCTAAGTGTGAGTCCGTGGGAGCAGAGTCCAGGGCTTTGGCTAAGTGGGAGTCCGTGGAAGCAGAGTCCTGGGCTTTGGTTAAGTGGGAGTCCGTGGGAGCAGAGTCCTGGGCTTTTGCTAAGTGGGAGTCCGTGGAAGCAGAGTCCTGGGCTTTGGCTAAGTGGGAGTCCGTGGGAGCAGAGTCCTGGGCTTTGGTTAAGTGGGAGTCCGTGGGAGCAGAGTCCTGGGCTTTGGCTAAGTGGGAGTCCATGGGAGCAGAGTCCTGGGCTTTGGCTAAGTGGGAGTCCGTGGGAGCAGAGTCCTGGGCTTTGGCTAAGTGGGAGTCCGTGGGAACAGAGTCCTGGGCTTTGGCTAAGTTGGAATCCGTGGGAGCAGAGTCCTGGGCTTTGGCTAAGTGGGAGTCCGTGGGAACAGAGTCCTGGGCTTTGGCTAAGTTGGAATCCGTGGGAGCAGAGTCCTGGGCTTTGGCTAAGTGGGAGTCCGTGGAAGCAGAGTCCTGGGCTTTGGCTAAGTGGGAGTCCGTGGGAACAGAGTACTGGGCTTTGGCTAAGTTGGAATCCGTGGGAGCAGAGTCCTGGGCTTTGGCTAAGTGGGAGTCCGTGGGATCAGAGTCCTGGGCTTTGGCTAAGTTGGAATCCCTGGGAGCAGAGTCCTGGGCTTTGGCTAAGTGGCAGTCTGTGGAAGCAGAGTCCTGGGCTTTGGCTAAGTGTGAGTCCGTGGGAGCAGAGTCCTGGTCTTTGGCTAAGTGGGAGTCCGTGGGAGCAGAGTCCTGGGCTTTGGCTAAGTGGGAGTCCGTGGGAGCAGAGTCCTGGGCTTTGGCTAAGTGGGAGTCCGTGGGAGCAGAGTCCTGGGCTTTGGCTAAGTGGGAGTCCGTGGAAGCAGAGTCCTGGGCTTTGGCTAAGTGGGAGTCCGTGGAAGCAGAGTCCTGGGCTTTGGCTAAGTTGGAGACCGTGGGAGCAGAGTCCTGGGCTTTGGCTAAGTTGGAGTCCGTGGGAGCAGAGTCCTGGGCTTTGGCTAAGTGGGAGTCTGTGGACGCAGAATCCTGGGCTTTGGCTAAGGGGGAGTCCGTGGGAGCAGAGTCCTGGGCTTTGGCTAAGTGGGAGTCCGTGGAAGCAGAGTCCTGGGCTTTGGCTAAGGGGAAGTCCGTGGAAGCAGAGTCCTGGGCTTTGGCTGAGTTGGAGTCCGTGGAAGCAGAGTCCTGGGCTTTGGCTAAGTTGGAATCCGTGGGAGCAGAGTCCTGGGCTTTGGCTAAGTGGGAGTCCGTGGGAACAGAGTCCTGGGCTTTGGCTAAGTTGGAATCCGTGGGAGCAGAGTCCTGGGCTTTGGCTAAGTTGGAGACCGTGGGAGCAGAGTCCTGGGCTTTGGCTAAGTGGGAGTCCGTGGGATCAGAGTCCTGGGCTTTGGCTAAGTTGGAATCCCTGGGAGCAGAGTCCTGGGCTTTGGCTAAGTGGCAGTCTGTGGAAGCAGAGTCCTGGGCTTTGGCTAAGTGTGAGTCCGTGGGAGCAGAGTCCTGGTCTTTGGCTAAGTGGGAGTCCGTGGGAGCAGAGTCCTGGGCTTTGGCTAAGTGGGAGTCCGTGGGAGCAGAGTCCTGGGCTTTGGCTAAGTGGGAGTCCGTGGGAGC
Organism: Hypanus sabinus; assembly: GCF_030144855.1. Lineage (NCBI taxonomy): Eukaryota > Metazoa > Chordata > Chondrichthyes > Myliobatiformes > Dasyatidae > Hypanus > Hypanus sabinus. The sequence continues at coordinate 5,464,105 of NC_082715.1, forward strand.
AGAGTCCTGGGCTTTGGCTAAGTGGGAGTCCGTGGAAGCAGAGTCCTGGGCTTTGGCTAAGTGGGAGTCCGTGGAAGCAGACTCCTGGGCTTTGGCTAAGTTGGAGACCGTGGGAGCAGAGTCCTGGGCTTTGGCTAAGTTGGAGTCCGTGGGAGCAGAGTCCTGGGCTTTGGCTAAGTGGGAGTCTGTGGACGCAGAATCCTGGGCTTTGGCTAAGGGGGAGTCCGTGGGAGCAGAGTCCTGGGCTTTGGCTAAGTGGGAGTCCGTGGAAGCAGAGTCCTGGGCTTTGGCTAAGGGGAAGTCCGTGGAAGCAGAGTCCTGGGCTTTGGCTGAGTTGGAGTCCGTGGAAGCAGAGTCCTGGGCTTTGGCTAAGTTGGAGTCCGTGGAAGCAGAGTCCTGGGCTTTGGCTAAGTGGGAGTTCGTGGAAGCAGAGTCCTGGGCTTTGGCTAAGTGGGAGTTCGTGGGAGCAGAGTCCTGGGCTTTGGCTAAGTGGGAGTCCGTGGACGCAGAGTCCTGGGCTTTGGCTAAGTTGGAGTCTGTGGGAGCAGAGTCCTGGGCTTTGGCTAAGCGGAGTCCGTGGAAGCAGAGTCCTGGGCTTTGGCTAAGTGGGCTTCGGCGTAAGGGGACTTCGGTAAGCCTGTGTGATTGCTCGCTGAGGGGAAGAAGGTTAGGTCGCTAGGTGCTTTTTAGACTTATTCTATTAATCCAGTTCAGTTATGGGGGAGACAGTCAGAGCAGTGGTGTGCTCCGTATGCAGTATGTCACACAGTTGTCCCTGATGACCACACCTGCAAAAGGTGCGTCCAGCTGCAGCTCCTATCAGCCCGAGGTAGGGAGTTGGAGCGGGAGCTGGATGAACTACGGATCATTCGGGAGGCAGAGACAGATATCGATAGGAGTTATCAGGAGGTAGTCACACCAAAAAACCAAGAAGTAGGCAGATGGGTGACGGTCCAGAGAGGCAGGGGGAGCAGGCAGAGAGAGCAGAGCACCCCTGCGGCCATTCCCATTAACAATAAGTATACCGTACTGGATACTGTTGATGGGGATGACCTACCAGGAATGAGTTGTAGTGGTCCTGCCTCTGGCACAGAGGTTGAACCCTCAACTAGAAAGGGGAGGAGGGAAGAGAAGAGAGTGATAGTTTTAGGGGATTCTATAGTTAGGGGGGCAGATCGGGAGTCTCGGATGGTATGTTGCCTCCCTGGTGCCAGGGTCCGGGACATCTCAGATCGGGTGCAGGCTATTCTTGAGAACGAGGGCATGAACCCAGATGTAGTGGTCCATGTAGGGACCAACGATGTTGGTAAGGTGAGTGAGGGGGTCCTGCTTAGAGAGTTCAGGGAGTTAGGAGGGAAGCTGAAAAGCAGGACCTCCAGGGTGACAATCTCGGGATTGCTACCTGTGCCACGTGCGAGTGAGGTGAAGAATAGAATGATTATGCACATTAATACGAGGCTGAGAGCATGGTGCAGGAAGGAAGGGTTCAGGTTTATGGATAATTGGTCTTTGTTCCAGGGACATTGGGATCTGTTTCGAAGGGACGGTCTACATCTGAACTGGAGGGGTACTAACATTCTTTAAGGAATGTTTGCCAGTGCTGCTCGGGGGTGTTTAAACTAGATATGCAGGGGGCAGGAATCCAGAATACGAGAGAAGATGATATGATGAAGGATAAGGGACAGGTGGGGAATACACATTTCCCAAATATTAATTGTGTAAAGGAGAAAGGTGAGACAGAACATGTGTTGGAAAAGTTACATGCACAGAGGGTTGGTCAGAAGGAGCATGGGGTTAAATGTGTAGAAGGTTTGGGTGATCTTGAGAAGGTCATCAAAATTCAAGGTGCAATTAGCCCGATGGAAGTTCAAGGAGCTGGGTTAGGTACAATAGACAGTGTTTTAAGCAAAGAGAGGAGGAATGGGCTATGAATTCTATACTTGAATGCGCATAGTTTCAGAAATAAGACAGATGAGCTTGAAGCTCAGGTAAAAATGGGGAACTACGATATTGTTGGGATAACGGAGACATGGCTGCAAGGGGATCAGGCCTGGGAATTGAGTGTACCAGGGTATACGTGCTATCGTAGAGACAGAAATATAGGAAGAGGGGGTGGGTTGGCACTGTTGGTGAGGAATGAGATTCAGTCCTTGGCAAGAGGTGACTTGGGAACAGGGGAAGTAGAGTCTGTGTGGATTGAGCTGAGGAACAGTAAGGGTAAAAAGATCCTAATGGGTGTTGTGTACAGGCCCCCAAACAGTAGCGTGGATATTGGGTACAAGTTGATTAGGGAGTTAACATTGGCATGTGCTAAAGGTAATGCAGTCGTTATGGGAGATTTCAACATGCAGGTGAACTGGGAGAATCAGGTAGGTGCTGGACCCCAGGATAGGGAGTTTGTGGAGTGTCTATGGGATGTATTTTTGGAACAGCTTGTGCTTGAGCCAACCAGGAACGAGGCTATTTTGGACTTGGTGATGTGTAATGAACAGGAATTGATAAGTGATCTTGAAGTAAAGGAGCCATTAGGAAGTAGTGATCATAACATGATAAGTTTTTATCTACAATTTGAGAGGGATAGGGGCAGATCAGAGGTGTCAGTGTTGCAATTAAATAAAGGAGACTACGGAGCCATGAGGGAAGAGCTGGCCAAAGTTAAATGGACGGATGCCCTGGCAGGAAAGACAGTGGATCAGCAGTGGCAGATATTCTTGGGGATAATACAAAAGATGTAAAAGCAGGTCATTCCAATGAGAAGCAAGGATTCAAAGAGAGAAAGGGGCCACAGTGGTTGACAAAGGAAGTCAGAGATTGTATAGCATTAAAGAAAAAGAAGTATGACAGGGCTAAGATGAGTGGGAATACAGATGATTGGGAAAGTTTTAAGGAACAGCAGATCTTAACTAAAAAAGCAATACGGAGAGAAAAAATCAGGTATGAGCTCAGTCTAGCCAGGAATATAAAAGGGGATAGCAAAAGCTTTTTTAGCTATGTGAAGAGAAAGAAGATAGTTAAGAACAATGTTGGCCCCTTGAAGAATGAATTGGGAGAAATTGTTATGGGAAACAGGGAAATGGCAACAGAATTTAATGCATACTTTAGATCTGTCTTCACCAGGGAGGACACAAGCAATCTCCCAGATGTATGGATGGGCCAGGGTCATAAGATATCAGAGGAATTGAGACAGATTGACATTAGGAAAGAAACTGTGATGAGTAGACTGGTAGGACCGAAGGCTAATAAATCCCCGGGTCCAGATGGTCTGCATCCGAGGATTGTAAAAGAGGTGGCTCAGGAAATTGCGGATGCATTGGTAATCATTTTCCAATGTTCCTTAGATTCAGGATCAGTTCCTGAAGATTGGAGAGTGGCTAATGTTATCCCACTTTTCAAGAAGGGAGGGAAGGAGAAAACGGAGAACTATCACCCTGTTAGCCTAACGTCAGTCGTGGGGAAGATGCTTGAGTCCATTATTAAGGACGAAATAGTGGCACATCTTGATGGCAGAAATAGGATTAGTCCGAGCCAGCATGGATTTACCAAGGGCAAATCATGCTTGACTAATCTGTTGTTTTTTGAGGGTGTAACAAGGATGTTAGACGAGGGTAAGCCAGTGGATGTTGTGTACCTAGATTTTCAGAAGGCATTCGATAAGGTGCCACATAGGAGATTGGTGAGTAAAATCAGAGCTCATGGCATTGGGAGCAGGGTTTCAACATGGATAGAAAACTGGTTGGCAGATAGAAAGCAAAGGGTAGCAGTGAATGGGTGTTTCTCGGACTGGCTGGAGGTGACTAGTGGGGTACCACAGGGCTCTGTATTGGGACCACAGCTCTTTACGATTTATGTCAACGATTTAGATGAGGGCATTGAAAACTATATCAGCAAGTTTGCTGATGATACTAAACTGGGTGGCAGTGTGACATGCGAAGAGGACGTTAGGAGAATACAGGGAGACTTGGATAGGCTGGGTGAGTGGGCAGATACTTGGCAGATGTCATTCGATGTGAATAAATGTGAAGTTATCCACTTTGGAAGCAGGAACAAGAGGGCAGAGTATTGTCTGAACGGTGTAGAGTTAGGTAAGGGAGAAATGCAAAGAGACCTAGGAGTCCTAGTTCATCAGTCAATGAAGGTGAATGAGCAAGTGCAACAGGCAGTGAAGAGGGCAAATGGAATGTTGGCCTTTATTACAAGGGGAATTGAGTACAAGGATGTCCTTTTGCATTTGTACAGGGCCCTGTTGAGACCACATCTGGAATATTGTGTACAGTTTTGGTCTCCAGGTTTAAGGAAGGACATTCTGGCAATTGAGGAAGTGCAGCGTAGATTCACTAGGTTGATTCCTGGGATGGCAGGGCTGTCTTACGCAGAGAGATTGGAGAGATTGGGCTTGTACACGCTGGAATTGAGGAGATTGAGAGGGGATCTGTTGAAACGTTTAAGATAATTAAATGATTTGATAGGATTGAGGCAGGAAATATGTTCCAGATGTTGGGAGAGTCCAGTACCAGAAGGCATGGATTGAGAATAAGAGGTCAGTTATTTAAAACAGAGTTGAGGAAAAACTTCTTCTCCCAGAGAGTTGTGGAGGTGTGGAATGCACTGCCTTGGAAGACGGTGGAGGCCAATTCTCTGGATGCTTTCGGGAAGGAGCTAGATAGATATCTGATGGATAGGGGAATCAAGGGATATGGGGACAAGGCAGGGACTGGGTATTGATAGTGAATGATCAGCCATGATCTCAGAATGGCGGTGCAGACTGGAGGGGCCGAATGGTCTACTTCTGCACCTATTGTCTATTGTCTATTATCCCCACCCCCAGGGAAATGGACAAGAACTACACCGAACCACACCCAGGGAAATGGACAAGAACTACACCGAACCATCCCCACCCCAGGGAAATGTACAGGAACAACACCGAACCATCCCCACCCCAGGGAAATGGACAAGAACTACACCGAACCACCCCCAGGGAAATGGACAAGAACTACACCGAACCACCCCTAGGGAAATGGACAGGAACTACACCGAACCATCCCCACCCCAGGGAAATGGACTGGAACTACACCATACCAACCCCAGGGAAATGGACCGGAACTACACCAAACCACCCCCAGGGAAATGGACAGGAACTACACCGAACCACCCCCCCCCCAAGGGAAATGGACAGGAATTACACCGAACCACCCCCAGGGAAATGGACAGGAACTACACCGTACCACCCCCACCCCAGGGAAATGGACAAGAACTGCACCGAACCCCCACCCCAGGGAAATGGACAGGAACTACACTGTACCCCCCCCCAGGGAAATGGACAAGAACTGCACCGAACCACCCCCAGGGAAATGGACAGGAACTACAGCGTACCACCCCCACCCCAGGGAAATGGACAAGAACTACACCGAACCCCCACCCCAGGGAAATGGACAAGAACTACACCGAACCCCCACCCCAAGGGAAATGGCAGACATGCGCAAAAAGGAAGATATGTCTGCCCTATACCAGCTGCCCTACCACCCCCCCAGCCTCCATTTCCTGCACATAATTCTCCAGAACTTCTGCCATCTCCAACAGGATCCAACCACCAAGCACATCTTTCCCTCCCCCCCTCCTTTCTGCTTTTGCAGGGATTGCTTCCTATGTGACTCCCTTGTCTGTTTGTCCCTCTCCATTGATCTCCCTCCTGTCACTTATCCTTGCAAGTGGAACATGAGCTACACCTGCCCCTACACCTCCTCCCTCAGTACCATTCAGGGCCCCAAACAGTCCTCTCAGGTGTGGCGAGAATTCACCTGTGCATCTATTGGGGTCGTATACTGTGTCTGGTGCTCCCGGTGTGGCCTCCTGCATACCAATGAGATTTGACATAGACTGGGAGACCGCTTCACCCAGTAGCTACACTCCATCTGCCAGAAAAAACGGGATCTCCCAGTGGCCACCCATTTTAATTCCACTTCCCATTCCCATTCCGACATGTCAGTCATGGCCTCCTCCATTGTCGTTGTTGGAGGAACAACACCTTATATTCCATTGGGTAGCCTCCAATCTGAGTTTCTTGAACTTCTGTTAATGGCCCCTCACCTCTCCTTCACCATTCCCCATCCCCTTTCCCTCTCTCACCTTATCTCCTTGCTTGCCCACCGCCTCCCTCTGATTCTCCTCCCCCCTCTTCTCTCGTCCTGCCAAAGGGTCTGGGATCAAAGTATTGACTACACTCTTTTCCATGGATGTTGCCTGGCCTGCTGAGTTCCTCCAACATTTTGTGTGTGTTGCTTGGAATTCCAGCATCTGCAGATTTTCTCTTGTTTGTAGCAAGGACTGCAATTGTTTTGAAGTGGAGCCTACCCAACCTGCCGAGCAGCAAATGAGGGTTGAGGGTTTCTGGGCCAAGTGCCTGAGAAGGAACAGTTGTTGAGCACACCTATATGGGAACCAGTACCTGTCCTCGTATCTTCACCTGAACCAAGTAACCTAGGTGACTTACCTGATTGCATCTCAAACCAAGTGATTTTCCTGCATGTGGACCCATACCAGTTCCTGTATTTACTCCCGTGAATGATGACAACCAGATGGAGCAAAGACAAGGGAGCTCAAATTTTCCTTGGAGAGAACGACAACCAGCAAAACGCTTTACTTGCGATAGGGCTGACCGCACACGTCACAACATAGAGACTGTAGACTGTAGGCCACATCACTATCTGGCCTTGCCTTATAAGTATGTAACGTCAATGACTTCATGGCTTCCTGTGCCTCAGTCCCACTATCAGCTACCCTGTGCCTACTAGAAACCAAAGGAACGTTCTGTACAAGGAAAGTAGTGATTGCCAGTCTAACACTGGGAGGAGATGTGAGGACTACATCTACTTGTGAGGGGGAGTGTGTGACAAGGTTGAAACCTGTTCAATTTAGTTATAAGTAATTGTTCAAATAATTTTTAAAACAGTTGAAATAATTTATTTAATGTGAATATGTTGATGAATAGAGGGACATTTATAAACATGCAAATATGTTGTTGAAAATTCTGAGAATCTGTGTGCCAGATAGTCATTTACACTATTGAGCACTGAATCCACCTTAATACTCCTTCGGAGGCCCAACACTCCCTGCTCTCTAAACACCCTAACGTGTTTATACTCACAGCACTGACACACATTTTCCCAGACTAGTAACATCACCCCTCCTCCATTAATCTTCCCTGCTCTGTTATGCCTAAAGCAACGGAACACCAAAATATTGAGCTGCCAGTCCTGCCCTTCCCCCCCAACCAAATTTCACTAATGGCGGCAACGTCATAGTTTCAGGGGCTGATCTGTGCGCTGAGCTCATCCACTCATCCATCAATAAGAAAAGAAAATTATGTAAAGCTTCAGAAGTTAGCATCAACCAGATCACATGTCAGTTATGAAGAAGCCAGAAAAGAACTAAAGAAGGGAATTAGAAAAGCCAGGAGGGGCCATGGAAATTCCTCGGCAAGTGGGATTAAGGTCAATCCCAAGGCATTCTATATGTACGTCAAGAGCATGAGAAAAACAAAGGAGAGGGTAGGACCAGTCAAGGATAAAGGGGGGAACATTTGTTTGGTTGCAGAGAAAGTGAGTGAGGTTTTTAATGAGTACCTTGCTTCAGTATTTACCAAGGCATTGTGGAGGATCAGGAGATCAGTGCTAAGCGTATAAACACGTTAGGGCATTTAGAGGTCAAGAAGGAGTAAGTGTTGGGCGTCCTAAGGAGTATTAAGGTGGATAAGTCCCCAGGGACTGATGAGATTTACGCCAGGTTATTGAGGAAAGTAAGAGACTAGATTGTTGGGGCCTTGACCAGTATCTTCATGTCCTCTCTAGGCACAGGCAAGGTCCCAGAGGACTGGCGAATGGCTAAGGAAAATCCTGGAAACTATAGACCACTGAGTCTTGCGTCAGTTGTAAGGAAATTGCCAGCGAAAACTCTTAGGGATATAATATATGAACATATGGAAACCCACAGTAAAATTAGGGAGAGCCAGCATGGCTTTGTGTGGGGCAAGTCGTGTCTTACTAAGTTAAGATTAAGTTTTTTGACAAGGTGATGGCAAGTTCATAGCTCATTGAAAGTGGCTACGTAGGTTGATAAGGTGGTTAAGAAGGCTGATGAAATGCTTGCTTTCATTAGTCGTGACAATGAGTTCAGAAGTCAGGAGTTATGTTGCAACTTTATAAAATTCTGGTTAGGCCACATCTGGAGTATTCTGGTCACCCCAATAGGAAGGATGTGGAGGCTTTGCAGAGGGTGCAGAAGAGGATTAACAGGATGCTGCCCAGTTTAGAGGGCATGTGCTATAATGAAGGGCTGGATAAACTTGGGTTGTTTTCTGTGGAGCACCAGAGGCTGACGGGAGATTGATAGAGGTTTACAAGATTATCAGAGGCCTAGATAGAGTAGACAGGGAGTATCGTTTTCCCAGGATAGAAATATCTGATAGTAGAGGGCATGCATTGTAGGTGTAGGTTCAAAGGGGATGTGAGGGACAATTTTTTAACCAAAGTGATGAGTGCATGGAATGCGATGACCAATATGGTAGTAGAGGGAATTACTTTAGAGGCTTGTAATAGATATTTTGATAGACACATGAATATAAGGGAGATGGAGGGATAAGGACATTGAGTAGTAGGAGGGATTGGTTTTTGGGGCCTTTTGATTTACTTTTATTCTGGTTCTGGGCCAAAGTGTCTGTTCCTGTGCTGCATGGTTCTATATTCTAAGTTCCATGTTCTAGGTTCCATGTCCCATGTTCTAGGTCCCATGTTCTAGGTCCCATGTTCTAGGTCCCATGTTCTAGGTCCCATGTTCCAGGTCCCACATTCTAGGTCCCACGTTCTAGGTTCCATGTTCTAGTACACTGATGGCTTGCTGTAACAAAAAAAATCGTTCCATGTTCTTTACTAACTCAGCAATGAGCACTCGCAAACAAAGAAGTCACAGTACATGGACTAAACCACAAGAAATCACTTCATAGAAAACATGCAACTCAAAAAAGAAAACAAGTGATTAATGAAGTAGCAGTACAGAAAACAGACCAATCTTTATCATTCACTGATTGAGCTGATCTGCAAAATGCCAAAGGGAAGCACAGATCTGAAGTCTCTCATGGAGCCTTCCCTTGTCTCCTCCTCCACCACCCCCTCTCTCTTTCCCTCTCCTCACCATCCTTCTCCCTATCTTCTACAACTCTTAGCATGATGACTGCAGCTTCCTTAGACTACCCTGCATTCATCATGATCTACTCTCAAGGCTGTGAACTTGTACTCCTTTAATTTACTCACAGCAATCCCATTCCAGGATAACACAACTTTTTCTTGCAGTCTTCCATTTTATTTCAGCATGTAGTAAGGAGGAATCATATTTTGCTCTTGCACTTGCTGACAACTATGGAAATGACTAAGATTATGCTGTATGCCACAGTATAAACTGTTGCTTGTTTATTCATGTCCATAGATGCTGCCTGACTTGCTGAGTTCCTCCAGCATTGTGCTTGTGTTAGTTTATACTAGGGAATACCTTTACACTTACTTATAAAAGTTTCATAAATATGAATTAAAAAGCACATATTTTCACTGAACGTTTTACTTAAAATGGGCAGCATTTTAGACACATTGACTTGAAATGCTAACATTGTTTTCTCCTCCATACCTGTTTGCTCTCTGACTTTTTCCAACAGATTGTAGCTTTATATGGAAGTCATGTAATCATTCAAGGTTCAAGATTGTTTAATGTAATTTCCAATATACAAGTGTGAAGGAGAACAAAATAATTGTTACTCCTGATCCAATGCAGCTCAAAAAGCACAATAATTTAAAAAGATAATAATTTTTCAAAATACAATAAATGTAAGTACATAATATAGCTTATACACACAGATTGATTGTACATCCATGAAGTGACACTAGACACAGGAGTGTCTGTACATAAGGTGACTGACTGGAAATGATGAAGTAGTGGTGGTTAAGGGTGTGGGGGTGTTGATCAGCCTTACTGCTTGGGGAAAGTAACTGTTTTTGAGTCTGGTGATCCTGGTGTGGGTTCTATACAGCCTCCTCTCTGATGGGAGTCGGACAAACAGTGCATGAGCAGGGTGTGTGGGATCCTGCATAAAGTTACTGGCACCTTTCTGTGTATCCAGTATGTCCTTAATGGTGGGTAGGCTGGTGTCAATGTCGGTTGTACTAAATTGCAAAAGGATATTAGTGGCCTGTGCCAAAGGTCAGAACTGATAAATGAAGTTTACTGGAGAAAAATATGACACCATTTAAAAGAGCGAAGATTTACAGGAGGCTAGCTGGAAACAGCGATAAAGCATAAGATCACAATGCACTGTGAATAAATCATTAAAATATCTTGTGTTCAGAAAAATAAAGACATACTTGGAGTGCCTGTATTTGAATAAACAAGAAATTAATTTAATGAGGTGGAAATTATGTAACAGCTGTACAAACCCCTGGTTAAAATCTTGCTTGTAATGGTGTTTAGCTTGTGTACCAAACCTTGGAAGGGAACATTTAAACATTTTTAAAGTTCAGTGTTATTTATCACATATATATTCAGTAGCCATGTTATTAGGTACAGGAAGCATATAATAAAGTGGCCACTGAGTGTATATTCATAGTCTTCTGCTGCTGTAGCCCATCCACTCCAAGTATCAACATGTTGCACTTTTGGAGATGCCCTTCTGCATGGCGCTGTGGTAATACGTGGTTATTTGAGTTACTGTCACCTCACAGTCAGCTCGAACCAGTCTGACCATTCTCCTCCGACCTCTCTCAATGAGACATTTTTATCTACAGAACTGCTGCTCACTGGATTATTTTTTCACACCATTCTCTGTAAACTCTAGAGACTGGTGTGTGTGAAAGTCCCAGGAGATGTGCAGTTTCCGAGATTGTCGAAGCACCCAGAGGAAACCCACGTGGAAATTGGTGGTGAGAACGTACAAGCACCTTACAGGCAAGAATCAAACCCCTCCCTGCTGGCGCTGTAAAGCGATGTGATATCCACTGTTCTACTGAACCTTCCATTAAGCTGTTTCCCTACTCCTGCAGAACGCATTTACCAGAATAATATATCAACACCACGGGTTAAATCGTTAGCAGAGATTGAATTCGAAGTTACAAGTAAAGTACATATGTCACCATATACAATCCTGAGATTCATTTTCTTGTGGGCATTCAGAGTAAATACAAGAAACACAATAGGATCAATGAAAGATCACCCCAGCTGACTGGACGCACTACCAATGTGCAAAAGACAACAAACTCCGCAAATACAAAAAGAAAGAGGAAAAATGATAATAAATAAATAAGCAATAAATATACAGAACGTGAGATATTGAGTGAGTCCATAAGCTGTAGGAACAGTTCAGTGATGGGGTGAATGATGTTGAGTGAGGTTATCCTCTCTGGTTCAGGAAGCCTGATGGTTGATGGCTGACCGTTCCTGAACCTGCTGGTGCGAGACCTGAGGCTCCTGTACTTTCTCCTAGGTGGCAGCGGTGAGAAGACAGCGTGGCCTGAGTGGTGGTCGTCCCTCTTGCAACAGCGTTTCATGTAGATGTGCTCAATAAACAGCAAGGTTTAAACGGATGCAGTAATTGATAGCAATTTCAAACTATTGGGGGAAGTTTTTTCCTCCACCTACCTCACTTTTGATAGCTAGAAAGCCTGGGACAAGGTCATAGGATTTAAAAATCAGGTCCAGGCTATTCAGCAGGAAAGTCAGAGAAGCATCCTTTATGTTTCACCAGTCATACTCACGTCCATAAATGGCAATTGACGTGCAATTTGTTGTCATTTTCGACCTGAATTTGATAGTCTTTGAGGTATTTTAGTTAATTAAAATCAATGCAGAAAATCGAGGTACATCACAGATCACTGAATGTGGGAAGTGGTTTTAGGTATAAGTGATTCAGTTCTCCGTGTTCCTGAGGTGTGAATTGACCCTTTATAAAGTCAACGGCAAATTTGTGTGATCTAAACAAGTCAAGCTTGTATTTATTTTTATATCCTCCAGGATTTCATTACAAAATATAAGTTGTTTGTGATTCCTTCATGACTTGTGTCACTTGGACGACAGTCAATGTTATCCCTACTTCGTTACTCCTACACGTGTGCGCATGGATTCGGAAGAGGGGCTAGGCCACACAGTTATGCAAGTGTTTCTGACTCTTAAGATCACTCTGTCAGTTTATCAAGAATTTTTTGATAAGAAGTATGTGTCAATATCTAAGAATATCTAAGGCTTCAGCACCTAAGATACAGAGAAAGGTTGAACAAGTTAGGTCTTTATTCTTTGGAGCATAGAAGGTTGAGGCGGGACTAGATAGAGGTATTTAAAATTATGAGGGGGATAGACAGAGTTGATGTGGATAGGCTTTTTCCATTGCAAGTAGGGGAGATTCAAACAAGAGGACATGAGTTGAGAGTTAAGGGGCAAAAGTTTAGGGGTAACACAAGGGGGAACTTCTTTACTCAGCGAGTGGTAGCCGTGTGGAATGAGCTTCCAGTAGAAGTGGTAGCACTGGATGCTATAGATTACCCCAACAGACTCACAAGTGAAGTGTTGCCTCACCTGGAAGGACTGAATGGTGGTAAGAGAGGAGGTGTAGGGACAGGTGTAGCACTTACGCTTGCAGGGATGAGTACCAGGTGGGAGATCTGTGGGGAGGGACGTGTGGACCAGGCAGTCGTGGAGGGAATGATCCCTGCGAAAAGCAGAGAGGGGTAAAGAGGGAAATATGTGCTTAGTGGTGGGGTCCTTTTGAAGGTGGTGGAAGTTGTGGAGGATAATATGCTGGATCCGGAGGCTGGTGGGGTGATAGGTGAGGACAAGGGGGACATGGTTCCTGTTGTGGTGACAGGAGGATGGGGTGAGGGCTGAAGTGCAGGAAGTGGAGGAGATGCGGGTGAGGGCATCATTGATGACGGCAGAAGGGAAACCACGATTCTTAAAGAAAGAGGACATTTGAGATGTCCTGGAATGGAAAGCCTCATCCTGGGAGCAAATGCGGCAGAGGCAGAGGAACTGGGAATAGGGAATAGCATTTTTACATTGGGCAGGGTGATGAGAGGTATAGTCGAGGTAGTTATGAGAGTCACTGGGTTTATAGAAGATGTCAGTGGACAGTGTGTCTCCAGAGATGGAGACCAAGATATTGAGAAAGGGGAGAGAAGTGTCCGAGATGGACCAAGTGAATTTGAGGGCTGGGTGGAACCTAGAGGCAAAGTCAATGAAATTGACGAGCTCAGCATGGGTGCAGGAAGCAGCACCAATGTAGTCGCCTCTCCAAAGTTTCTGCTCTCCCTCCCCCTTCCCACTCTCAGTCCCCAATAGACGCCCATATCAGAATCAGGTTTATTATCACTCATATGTGTCATGAAATTAGTTTTTTATGCTGCAGCAAAACAGTGCAATACAAAAACTTACTACAGTACCGTGCAAAAGTCTTGGGTTCCCTATATATGTGCTTAAGACTTTTGCACAGTGCTGTATGTGGAGAGATGTATGACCACTACACTACAGTGTGATGGGAATTGAACCTGGGCCGCTAGTACTGTGAAGTGTTGTGCTGGCCACTACACTACAGTGTGATGGGAATTGAACTTGGGTCACTGGTACTGTAAAATGTTGTGCTAACCACTATGCTGTCACCTTTAATTTGTAGTGTGTTTAAAATTTCCTTCTCAAAGTCTAACCCTACTGAAATTGTGAGAGGTGGAAATGTGTAAGGCTGGCCAGTAGGGCTCTGGTGAATCTGCACAGGCCAATCCCCTGTACAGTGGATACAATGGATTACAGAAACACTGATGAACTCCAACCAGACCATCAACTTCGGACAATGCAGACAGGAGGTCATCAATGGTCTATGCTCCACTGGGAGCAATGGGACCAAGAAAAAAAGATGTCTAACTGCATGTCATAAAAATTTCTACCACAAAAGACTGTGGTAGAAATTGGGTCCAAGTAGCTTCCATATAAGTTATGTGCCATTCTGTAGAAAATAACTGTTACTGTTCTCCCGTTCTAATCTGTTCAAGTATTGTTTTTTTCAAAGGTGGCTCATTTAATTAAACATTCATCTTTTGCTCATTTAAGTAAATCATTACTTCCTTTCTGTGACCAAACTGACATCTAATTCACCGAAATGAAAGGTTCTTTCAGTCAATGGACTGTTAATTTCATAATCCTTCATTACAATTCATTGAGAAGGTGCAGAGTGTCTTAGCCACTTCTTCAACATGTCAATGCCAGCTAATTATGCTGCAATCTTTTCACCTTTCAACCACTTGCCTTGCAAAAAAAATTTAAAAATCTAAATGTTGGGAAGGCAAGGCTGACTAATAGCAAATCCAATTAATGTCTTTGCCGCAGCAAAGTATGACAAAACTAGAAAGAAATTTACATTTTTGAGCAATCCTTCTCATCTTTGAAACATACCAGAGCACCCAGTCATGCAGCAGTTTCAAAGTTTAGCGAAGTCTGTAATGTAGGTGAATGAATCAACTTGCATGGATTCAGGCAGTAATCACCCTTAGAATAACTCAGAATCAAGATTATGGTCACTGACGTACATTACAAAATTTGTTGTTTTGTGGCAGCAGTCCAGTGCAATATATAAAAAATTCCGTAAGTTAAAATAAAAACAGTTGAGAGTCCAACAGGTGAGCAGAAGAGTGAGGTGATGTTCATGGACCATTCCTAAATGTAACCCAGGTAAATTAAACCCAAAGGTGTAATGTTGGAAAGCTCCACCTGTGGAGGGACGTAAACGAGGTTTAGCAAACTTTAAAAAAGAGAATTTGGAAAAAAAACTAAGCAAGGATGAGGCATGGCTGATGCAGGCAGACAAGCGAGTGAAACACAGCAAACTATTAGAAACTAAAGATATAAACTGTTAAAAGTGGAATTAGTAAGTAGTGTCTCTGCCCTACTTACTTGAAATCCTCAGGCTAAAATCCTTGGAGGAAAGACAATGTCGATAAAAGTTATTGAAACTACAGCTATAACAAGCAGCAGCTATAACGAGACAATATCGGCAGAGGCAAGTGTCCAAGATCTCTACTGTGTACCGTGAATTAGTTCTGTTAAATCATACCAAGGGATTTGGAGAATTAAAACTTTTACTGTTCTGAGTGTATAATTTATGTGTGATATATGTTCAGTAGTGTTGTAACTGAGGAATGTTTGGAAATGACAATGTGATAGTTATTTTGAAATGGAAAACAGAATGTGTATAATAACTTAATGATTGTAGTCCTGTTGTATACAAGTCAGATTTTTATTGTATAAATTTATGAATCGGCTTTCCACAGATGATCAACTATTTCATCCAACAAAACCAGAAACATGATGGTGAGCCACCCAAGATTGAAGAGCCAATGCGGGAACAAACTGTTTGATGAGGTAGAGGAATTTGGTTTATGCAAGAACTGATTATTTTTGCAAAGACTTTGCTAAATTACTGAATGAGATTTACTTTGTTTAAAAGTTGAAATGTTGGGGAATTGTTGTGAAAGGAGTTCAGCTGAATATATATAATATTTAAATTTGAATTTGTGGACATACCGACTGGAAACACAACTGAAGTTTGCCATAATATTTAAGAATAGGAATTCAATTAGTTTTCTAACTAACTGGGGATAAATAATATGGAAAGGTTAATCTGTAGACCTTTAGATAGGGAATAACACTGGATCTAATTAGTTAGAGAAATTGGAGTAATACAGATAATTCTAATGCATCTCACTGATTCTAACTCAAAAGAAATTTGGTTTTTGTTTGATATCTGAGATTTGGAGCAGAATCCTTTTTTTATATAAACAATACTTCCTTCCAGAAGTGTGTGTTTTCTATTCACTGCCTCTTTCTGATACCCAGAGCTTCTGATAGCCTACTAGCACCTAGTGAAGTACTATGTAATCTGATTTTCTCAGAAAGAGTGCGGGGACAGACACTACACAGGAGTTACATAAACCTGATGGCAGAAGGGAAGAAGCTGTGCTAAAATGTTGAGTGTGTATATTCCAGCTCCTGTACCTCCTCCCTAATGGTAGAAATTAGAATACAGTGATGCTGAAAGCCTCAATGATGTGTAAGTATGAATCAGTGAAAAAAGTGTAAGCAATTTTTCTGGAAATCTGAATCAAATTTAGTGTCATTGACATAAGTAATGAAATTTGCTGTTTTGCACAATGCAATACATAAAAATTACTGTTAATTAAAATATGACTATCTAACAGTCAACATTTTGGGCTGAGACCCTTCAGCAGGAGGTAGAATTTCCTTGGTTTGTTAGACCATAAGATA
Source organism: Hypanus sabinus (assembly GCF_030144855.1). Lineage (NCBI taxonomy): Eukaryota > Metazoa > Chordata > Chondrichthyes > Myliobatiformes > Dasyatidae > Hypanus > Hypanus sabinus. The sequence goes on from NC_082715.1 coordinate 5,480,440, forward strand.
AAGGAGCAGAATTAGGCCATTTGGCCTATCGAGTCAGCTCCACCATTTTATCATGGCTGGTCCATTTCCCTCTCAGCCCCCAAACTCCCCATATCCCTCCATGTCTGATTAATCAAGAATGATTCAGTCGCTGCCTTAATTATACATAAAGACTTGGCCTCCACAGCCACCTGTGGCAACAAATTCCACAGATTCACCACTGTCTGGCAAAAGAAATTCCTCCTCATCTCCGTTCTAAATGGACACCCTCTATTCTGAGGCTGTGTCCTCTGACCTGAGATTCCCCACCATAGGAAACATCTTCTCAACATCCACTCTATTTACATTTCCCAGGCTCTGTGTCCAGCACATAATTTATCATAACTTTTACCAACCACAACACGGTCCCACCACCAGTCATATCTTCCTCTTCCCATCCTGTTTCAGGTTCCACAGGATCATTCACTTTATCAGTCCTGCTGAAGGGTCTCAGCCCAAAATGTCAGCACTTTACGCCTCTCCGTAGATGCTGCCTGGCCTGCTGAGTTCCTCCAACATTTTGTGTGTGTTGCTAATTCATCTCTCCACATCCCAGGCAGTTTCACATAGAAGGTGTAACCCCTGTCCAAATGTCTCTTATCATTAGGGATTTAAACAGCCCTTCCAGGTGAGGCAGTGATTTGCATGTACCTTCTCTAACTCTGATCGTGGTGATGGGGCGTCCTCTACATCAGTGAGTTCAAATGAAAACTGGGTGACCACTTTGCTGGGTGTCATGACCTTCTGGAGCACCCGGTGGTCTGCCATCTCAATTCCACTTTCTTTTTTTTGTAATTTTTTTATTGAAGTTCATCATCAAACAAACATTTCCATAAGATGTATTTCAGATAATATACATATGTATCATATAGTCATATTTTACCATGGTGGGGCCAATCTCAGGTTGGAGGAGCAATACCTTGTATTCCACCAGGGTAGCCATGAAGCCATGAATGTCCAGATTCTGGTAATTTCTCCGCCCTCCGTCCTTCCCTTATTTTCCATTTGCCACTTTGGTTCCCCCTACCCCCTTCTCTTCTCCTCACTTGCCTGTCACTCTTCTCGATTTCCCCTTCTTCCTTTTCTCCCATGGTCACTCTCCTCTCCTATCAGATTCCTTCTTCTTCAGCCTTTTACTCTTCCACCTATCACCTCCTAGCTTTTTACTTCATCCCCTCCTCTTCCACCCGACCACCTTCCCCTCACCTGTCTCAGCTATCTCCTGCTAGCTTGTAAAGCCAGCAAATAAATATTTGATAGGCTTTATTGAGATCCTCCCTCTTTCTTCTAAACTCCAACAAGTACAGGTCCAAAGCACTCAGACGCTCCCTATGCATTAACCCTTTCATTCCCAGGGCCATTCTTGTGAACCTCGCCTGGCCATCTCCAATGCCAACACATCCTTGTTAGATGTGCTTCATCCGCCTGATGAAGGGTTTTGGCCCAAAACGTCGTCACTACCTCCTCCCATAGATGCTGTCTGGCCTGCTGAGTTCTGCCAGCATTTTGTGTTTTTACATCCTTGTTAGATATGTGGCCCAAATAAATGAGACCTGATTGGAGAGATAATGGAGATGGAGACATCAGAGATTCATACAAACACACCTATACAAGGGGAACCTTCTCCAGGTGAGTTTTTAAAGAGAATACACCAGTCTTTACCCTATGATAAGCAACATATTCTCACTCTCATTTCTCTCACTTCTGCTGTAGACATCGAGCTTGTCAACACTCATAATCTATATGGAGAAGGGAATGACTGGGGAAGCGAGGTATCAAAGAAACCTGGGCAATGTGAGTGTCAGTCATTGCCTTCAGCAGAAGTGAGAAACTGCGGAAAGAGTGACAATACTTGATGCATTCTCACCTGACAACTATGTAACATCAAAGTCTGACCTCTTTCTACTCCAGTTTGTACAACATGACTTAATTGAATTGAATGCTCAGTTTATACTTCCACAATGAAAAGAAAGCACACGGTTTGAAATGAAAAACTTGGATGATGAAGTGATTTTCTTGATAACACCCTGGCTACCCAGACTTATTCAACTAGGTTATACAACAGTGACGCATTACAGGCTAAGTAGTTCCATTTTCATAGATTATGATTTCTGAAATTACATTCATATCTACACTCTGTGGCCACTTTATTAGGTATCTCCTGAATCTAACATACTGAGTATGAGTGTAGTGTCACATCACAGGCCAAGTGGGTCTCATTTTCTCAAATTTTGTGAATCTCTGTGACTCAGAAGAGGCATGTTATGGCAATAGGGGATTCATTAGGGAACAGACAGGAGGCTCTCTGGCTGAGAATAAATTTCCCAGATGGTACATTGCCTCCCAATGTCGGTTTGTTTTCCTGAGATTCTTACACACTTGATACAAATGCAATACGCCAACTTCTGTGGATAGCCATGATTCTTTACTTAAGCAAGTACAAGCTCTTTGGAGGATGGCTTAACAAACTTTGCAGTGCTTGCGGAGCCCTGTCAAGTGATGCTCTCTGAACAAGGGAACAGTCTCCCTTTTTATAGGATTTTACACTACAGTCAGTCATGTATGCAAGATACAGTTTTTAGCTATCCCCACCATCACGTGCCTGGCAACAGCGATAGTCCGAGACAAAGAATATTTAAGCACCCAAGGTGGGTGCAAAGGTCACCCACCCAAGAACAATGTTTGCAATTAGTTTCTAAATTCTTGCATGTCATCAGGACAAATTAATCCATTAACATCTCGATAGTACTTGATAAAGACCCCTTAATCACCTAAAAGCATCTGATTTCCTGCAGGTCAACAGGACAAATTATCCTCTAACATCTCACCAAGTGCCAGGGTCCAGGGTATTTGGGGACCTTTTTATTAAATTAAATTAAATGGGGACCTTTTCAGAATGGCAGGCAGAGACTAGTGGGGTACCGCAAGGCTCAGTGCTGGGACCCCTGTTGTTTACAATAAATATTAATGATTTAGACGAGGGAATTAAATACAGCATCTCCAAGTTTGCGGATGACACGAAGCTGGGCGGCGGTGTTAGCTGTGAGGAGGATGCTAAGAGGATGCAGGGTGACTTGGATAGGTTAGGTGAGTGGGCAAATTCATGGCAGATGCAAATAAATGTGGATAAATGTGAGGTTATCCACTTTGGTTGCAAGAACAGGAAAACAGATTATTATCTGAACAGTGACCGATTAGGAAAAGGGGAGATGCAACGAGACCTGGGTGTCGTTGTACACCAGTCATTGAAGGTGGGCATGCAGGTACAGCAGGTGGTGAAAAAGGCAAATGGTATGTTGGCATTCATAGCAAAAGGATTTGAGTACAGGAGCAGGGAGGTTCTACTGCAGTTGTACAAGGCCTTGGTGAGACCGCACCTAGAGTATTGTGTGCAGTTTTGGTCCCGTAATCTGAGGAAAGACATTCTTGCCATAGAGGGAGTACAGAGAAGGTTCACCAGATTGATTCCTGGGATGGCAGGGCTTTAATATGAAGAAAGACTGGATGGACTAGGCTTATTCTCACTGGAATGTAGAAGATTGAAGGGGGGATCTTATTGAAATGTATAAAATTCTAAAGGGATTGGACAGGCTAGATGCAGGAAGATTGTTTCCAATGTTGGAGAAGTCCAGAATGAGGGGTCACAGTTTAAGGATAAAAGGGAAGCCTTTTAGGACCGAGATGAGGAAAAACTTCTTCACACAGAGAGTGGTGAATCTGTGGAATTCTCTGCCACAGGAAACAGTTGCGGCCAGTTCATTGGTTATACTTAAGAGGAAGTTAGATATGGCCCTTGTGGCTAAAGGGATCAGGGGGTATGGAGAAAAAGCAGGTACAGGGTTCTGAGTTGGATGATCAGCCATGATCATACTAAATGGCAGTGCAGGCTCGAAGGGCTGAATGGCCTACTCCTGCACCTATTTTCTATGCTTCTATGTTTCTATGATATCTCGGATTGAGTCCTCAGCATTCTTAAGAGGGAAGGTGAACGGTCAGAAGTCGTGGTCCACATAGGTACCAATGACATGGGTAGGACGAGTGACGAGGTTCTGCATAGGGAGTTCAGGGAGCTGGATGCTAAGTTAAAGGGCAAGACCTTCAGGGTTGTGATCTCAGGATTGCTACCCGTGTCACGTGTTTGTGAGACCAGAACTAGGAGCATTATACTTTATTTAATATATGGGTAGGGAGTTGGTGTTGGAGGGAGGATATAAGTTTTTTGGATCATTGGGCTCTCTTCCAAGGAAGGTAGGACATGTACAGAAGGGACGGTTTGCACCTGAACTGGAGGGGAACTAATATCCTAGCAGGAAGGTTTGTTAGCGCTGTATTGTGGGGGATGGGAACCAGAGTGCCAGACCAGTTAGTGGAGATGTTGTAGAGGTAGATTTTGGTAAGACCTGAGAAAAAGTTAGGAATCAAAAGGTTGAGCATGGTACAACTAGTGTCCTGAGCTGCGTATATTTCAATGCAAGAAGCATTGTAGGAAAGGCGGATAATAGTGCTGAAGATGAGGTAGCTAGTTTACAAACAGAGGCAATGTTTAGTGAGGAGAGGCTGTTGATAGGGCAAAATTGCTGTCAACAGGATGAGTTGCAATGCAAAAGGTGGACAAAATTGAAAAGGGTGAATACAACACTGAAGGTGAATTGTGCATGGTATGCGGAATGAGGTAGCTGAATCTGTAACATTGTTACAGATTGGCATGTATGATGTTGTAAGCATCAGTGAATCATGGCTGAAAGAAGAACACTGACAGGAGTTATATACAGACCCCCAAACAGTAGTAAGGATGTGGTCTTCAAATTCCAACAGGAGGTAGAAAATGCTTGCCAAAATTCCATTAGATCATAAGACAGAGGAGCAGAATTTAGCTCATCGAGTCTGCTCCACCTTTTCATTATGACTGATCCAATCTTCCACTCAACTGCAATCTCCGCCGTCTCCCCATATCCCTATATGCCTTGACCAGTTGAGAATCCATCAACCTCTGCCTTAAATATACATAAAGACTCTGCCTCCACAGCTGCCCATAGCAACAAATTCCACAGATTCACCACTTTCTGGATCAAGGAATTCCTCCTCATTGGAGTTTTAAAAGGATGCCCCTCTATTGTGAAGCTGTGTCCTCTGGTCTTAGACTCTCCCATCATAGGAAGCATCTTCTCACATCCATTCTATCAAGGCTTTTCACAATTCAATAGGTTTCAATGAGGTCACTCATCATTCTTCTGAATTCCAGTGAATACAGGCCCAGAGCCATCAAACGCTCTTGATAGAATAAGCCATTCAATCCTGAAATCATTTTTGTGAACCCTCTTCAGTTTCAGCACATCCTTTGTCTGATAATGACCACTCACAATACTCCAAGTGAGGCCTCACAAGTGCTTTATAGAGTCTTAAAATTACATCCTTGCTTTTATATTCTAGTCCTCTTGAAATGAATGCTAACAATGCATTTGCCTTCCTCACCACAGACTCAACCTGCAAATTAACCTTTAGGGAATCCTGCACAGGAACTCCCAAGACCCTTTGTATCTCATACTTTTGTATTTTCACTCCATTTAAACAATAATTAGCCTTTTCATTTCTTCTACCAAAGTCCATGACAATACACTTCCCAAAATGATATTCCATCTGCAATTTCTTTGCCCATTCTCTTAATTTTTCTAAGTCCTTCTGTAGCCTCTCTACTTCCTTAAAAATGCATGCCCCTCCTCCTATCTTCATATCAGTTGCAAACTTTGCAACAAAGCCATCAAATCCATTATTCAAGTCATTGACATAAAACATGAAAAGAATTGGTCCCAACACAGACCCCTGTGGAACAACACTAGTCACCAGTAACTAGCCAGAAAAGGCTCCCTTTATTCCCACTCTTCTCCTTCTGCCAATCATCCACTGAGTTTTTTCCATGCTAGAATCTCTCCTGTAATACAGGGCTTATAGCTTGTTAAGCTGTTTCATGTGTGGCACCTTGTCAAAGGCCTTCTGAAAATCCAAGTACATATCAACCGATTCTCCTTTGTTTATTCTGCTTGCTACTTCTTCAAAGAATTCCAACAGGTTTGTCAGGCAGGATTTTGTCACCCTGCCACTCGCGACATTGAGTATAGGAATAAAGTGAGGTGGAGGATAAATGTGTGGTTGAAGGATTGGAGCAGGAGGCGGATTCAGATTTCTGGATCATTGGGACCTCTTTCGGGGCAGGCATGACCTGTACAAAAAGGATGGGTTGCACTTGGATCCGAGGGGGACCAATATCCTGGCAGGGAGCTTTGCTAAGGCTGTTGGGAAGAGTTTCAACTAGGATTGCTGGGGGGTGGGAACTGAACTGAAGAGATGGTGGAAGGAACTGTTGGTTCACAAATAGAGAAAGCTTGGGTACAGTGCGAGAGGGAGGATAGGCAGTTGATAGAGAAGGGATACGCTCAGATTGATGGTTTGAGATGTGTCTATTTTAATGCAAGAAACATCATGAACAAAGCAGATGAGCTTCAAGCATGGATCAGTACTTGGAGCTAAGATGTTGTGGCTATTACGGAGACTTGGATGGCTCAGGGGCAGGAATGGTTACTTTGAGTGTCAGGTTTTCGATGTTTCAGAAAGAACAGGGAGGGAGGCAAAAGAGATGGGGGCATGGCACTGCTGATCAGAGATAGTGTCACGGCTGCAGAAAAGGAGGAAGTCATGGAGGGATTGTCTACAGAGCCTCTGTGGGTAGAAGTTAGAAACAGGAAGGGGTCAACAACTCTACTGAGTGTTTTTTATAGACCACCCAATAGGGACATTGAGGAGCAGATTGGGAGACAGATTCTGGAAAGGTGTAATGGGAGATTTCAATTTCCAAAATATTGGTTGGCATCTCACTAGAGCAAGGGGTTTAGATGAGGTAAAGTTCGTTAAGTGTGTTCAGTAAAGTTTCCTGACACAATATGTAGATAAGCCTACAAGAGGAGAGGCTGCACTTCATCTGCTATTGGGAAATGGTCAGGTGTCAGGTCTCTTATTGGGAGAGCATTTTGGAGATAGTGATCACAATTCTAACTCCTTTACCAGAGCATTGGAAAGGGATAGGGACAGTCAAGTTAGGAAAGCATTTAACTGGAGTAAGGGGAAATATGAGGCGATTTGAGGTTACAGAGAAAGGTTGAACAAGTTAGGTCTTTATTCTTTGGAGCGTAGAAGGTTGAGGGGGGAACAATAGAGGTATTTAAAATTATGAGGGGGATAGATATTGATAGATAGGCTTTTCCATTGAGATTAGGGGAGATTCAAACAAGAGGACATGAGTTGAGAGTTAAGGGGCAAAAGTTTAGGGGTAACACAAGGGGGAACTTCTTTATTCAAAGAGTGGTAGCTGTGTGGAATGAGCTTCCAGTAGAAGTTGTAGAGGCAGGTTCGATTTTGTCATTTAAAAAAAAAATTGGATAGGTATATGGACAGGAAAGGAATGGAGGGTTATGGGCTGACTGCAGGTAGTGGGACTAGGTGAGAGTAAGCATTCAGCATGGACTAGAAGGGCCGAGATGGCCTGTTTCCATGCTGTATTTGTTATATGGTTATATGTTATATGGTAATATCAGGCAGGAACTTGAAAGCATAAATTGGGACAGATGTTTGTAAGGAAATTTACAGCAGAAATGTGGCAAATGTTCAGGGGATATTTGCGTGGAGTTTGCATAGGGACATTCCAGTGTGACAGGGAAAGGATGGTAGGGTACAGGAACTGTGGGGTACAAATGCTATTGAAAATCTCATCAGGAAGAAAAGAAAAGCTTATGAAAGGTTCAAAAAACTAAGTAATGATAGAGATCTAGAAGGCTAGTAGGAAGGAGATCAAGAATGAAACTAGGAGAGCCAGAAGGGGCCATGAGAAGGCCTTGGTGAGCAAGATTAAGAAAGATTCCAAGGCATTCTACAAGTATGTGAACAGCAAGAGGATAAGACGTGAGTGAATAGGACCAATCAAATGTGACAGTGGAAAAGTGTGTATGTGGAACTAGAAAAGATATCAGAGGCAGTTAATGAATACTTTGCTTCAGTATTCACTGTGGAAAAGGATCTTGGTGATTGTAGGGATGACTTACAGTGGATTGAAAAGCTTGAGCATATAAACATTAAGGAAGAGGATATGCTGGGGCTTTTGGAAAGCATCCAGCTGGATAAGTTGCCAGGACTGGATGAGATTTACCCCAGGCTACTGTGGGAGCTGAGGAAAGAGATTGCTGAGCCTCTGGCAGATATCTTTGCATCATCAATGGGGAGAGGAGAGGTTCCAAAGGATTGGAGGGTTGTGGATGTTATTCAAGAAAGAGAGCAGAGATAGCCCAGGGAATTATAGACTATTGAGTGTTACTTCAGTGGTTGGTAAGTTGATGGAAAAGATCTTGAAAGGCAGGATTTATGAACATTTGGAGATGAATAATATGATTAGGAATAGTCAGTATGGCTTTGTCAAAGGCAGGTCGTGCCTTATGAGCTTGATTTATTTTTTGAGGATATGACTTAACATGTTGATGAAGGTAGAGTAGTAGATGTAGTGTATATGAATTTCAGCAAAGCATTTGATGAGGTACCCCATGCAAGGCTTATTGAGAAAGTAAGGAAGCATGGAATCCAAGGGAACCTTGCTTTGTGGATCCAGAATCGGTTTGCCCACAAAAGGCAAAGAGTGGTCATAGACGGATCATATTCTGCATCTCAGGGATCTGCTCTGGGACCCCTTTTCTTCATGATTTTTATAAATGATCTGGATGAGGAGGTGGAGGGATGGGTTAATAAATTGGGGTTGTTGCCGATAATGTGTAGAGCTGTCAGAGGTAACAGCGGGACATTGATAGGATGCAAAACTGCATTGAGAAGTGACAATCCAGGTAAGTGTGAGGTGGTTCATTTTGGTAGGTCAAATATGATGACGGAATATAGTATTAATGGTAAGACTCTTGGCAGTGTGGAGGATCAGAGGGATCTTGGGGTCTGAGTCCATAGGACACTCAAAGCAGCTGCACAGGTTGACTCTGTGGTTAAGAAGGCATACAGTACATTGGACTTCATTAACCATGGAATTGAGTTTAGGAGCTGAGAGGTAATGTTACAGATATATAGGACCCTGGTCAAACCCCACTTGGAGTATTGTGCTAGTTTCTGGTCACCTCCCTACAGGAAGGATGTAGAAAATATAGAAAAGTTGCAGAGGAGATTTACAAGGATGTTGCCTGGATTGTGGAGCATGCCTTATGAGAATAGGTTGAGTGAACTTGGCCTGTTCTCCTTGGAGTAGCTGAGGATGAGAGGTGACCTGATAGAGGTGTGTAAGATGATGAGAGGCCTTGATCGTGTGGATAGTCAGAGGCTTTTTCCCAGGGCTGAAATGGCTAATGCAAGAGGCCACAGTTTTAAGGTGCTTGGAAGTGGGTACAGAGGAGATGTCAGGGCTAAGTATTTTACGCAGAGAGTGGTGAGTGCATGGAATGGGCTGCCAGCCATGGTAGTGGAGGTGGATACAATGGGGTCTTTTAAGAGTCTCCTGGATAGGTACATTTAGCTTAGAAAAATACAGGGCTATGGGTAACCGGAGGTAAATACATGTTTGGCACAGCTTTGTTGCTCAAAGGGCCTGTATTCTGCTGTAGGTTTTCTATGTTTCTATGAAACGATGCTGACCATGGCCTATTTTATCATGTGCTTCCCAGTACCCTGAGACCTCATCCTTAATAATCTACTATAACATCCAGGCTACTTACAGGTATCAGAATAACTGATTGCTTTCTTCTGCCTCTCTTCCTTCCTGAAGAGTGAGGTGACTTTTGCAATTTTCCAGTCTTCTGGAACCATTCTAGAATCTAGTGATTTTTGAATGTCATTACTAATGCCTCAACGATCCCTTCAGCCATCACTTTCAGCACTCTGTGGTGTAAAGCATCTGGTTGAGATGACTGATCTACATTTAGAGCTTTCAGTGTCGCAAGAAACATATCTCTACTTATTGTAACTTCGCACCCTTCATGACCCCAGACACCAGCTACTTCCACCATACTTCTTGTGTCTGATGTAAAATATTTATTCAGTTCATCCACCATTTCTTTGTCTCCCATTATGACCTCTCCAGCATCGTTTTCCAGCAGTCCGATATCCACTCTCACCTCTCGTTTACACCTTATGTGTCTGAAGAAACTTTTGGTATCCTCTTCAATGTTATTGACAGCGTACCTTTGTATTCCATCTTTACCTTCTTAATGACTTATTTAGTTACATTCTGTTTGTTTTATAAAAGCTGCCCAATCCTCTAATTTTCCACTAATCTTTTCTCTACTGTATGCCCTCCTCTCAGCTTTTCTGTTGACTGACTTCTCTTGTTGGCCACAGTTGTGTCATCTTTCCTTTTGAAAACTTCTTCCTCTTTGGGCTGAATATATCCTGTGCCTTCCGCATTGCTTCCAGAGATTACAGCCATCGCTGCTCTGCTGTCATCCCAGTGTAAGCGTCAGGCTCACCCAGCTCGTGTTCGTCTCGGAGAATCAGCCTCCGGCCCTACCAAACTGGGTAATCACGTTTCTGTGGATGCTGTGTAATGTACCATCAGTTACAAACCCACAACGCAAAATATCAGATCGTACACCATATGCAATTAAATGATAGATTTATGAATCATAATCTGAAGATAACGATAGTAATGAAATAAACAAATCAAAAAAAATGGGCCCAAGTCAAAGTCAGTTTCAGTTGGAGCTCACTCAGTGGTCATCCTTTCACCATCCATCTCCTCTGAACGTCACCGACCTTCGGACCCTCAGATCCCAGTCCTCTCAGTCCGGCGCACTACCAGCTTTCTCCACTCGCGTCTTCCCTCTTCATCTCTTCTCAACAAAAGATTGTGAAAACAACATCTTTGCAAATGCACAAGACAAAACAACAATCCCGATTGGCTAACAGTCCTGTTATCTCCAGCAATAACCCAAACATGGCTGCTACAGAGAAACCATTACCTCAGCAGTGAACATTACATAGAAGCCAATATAACCATATAACAATCACAGCACGGAAACAGGCCATCTCGGCCCTTCTAGTCTGTGCCAAACACTTACTCTCACCTAGTCCCACCGACTTGCACTCAGCCCATAACCCTCCATTCCTTTCTTGTCCATGTACTTATCCAATTTTTTTTAAATGACAATATCGAACCTGCCTCTACCACTTCCACTGGAATCTCATTCCACACAGCTAACACTCTCTGAGTAAAGAAGTTCCCCCTCGTTTTACCCCTAAACTTTTGCCCCCTAACTCTCAACTCATGTCCTCTTGTTTGAATCTCCCCTAATCTCAATGGAAAAAGCCTATCCACATCAACTCTATCTATCCCCCTCATAATTTTAAATACATCTATCAAGTCCCCCCTCAGCCTTCTACGCTCCAAAGAATAAAGACCTAACTTGTTCAACCTTTCTCAGTAACTTAGGTTCTGAAACCCAGGTAACATTCTAGTAAATCTCCTCTGTACTCTCTCTATTTTGTTGACATCTTTTCTATAATTCGGTGACCAGAACATTACACCTGCTAGTGTTCTTTTCTGATCAATTCTGGCCAAATCCTGTCCCATGCGTTTGTAGTTTCCTTCACTCCATGATAATGATGATACATCTGACTTCAGCTTTTCCTCAAATTTCAGGGTGAATGATCACTTGCTACTAAGGGTTAATTTACCTTCATGTCTCTGATCAATTTTGGTTCTTTGTACAACATCCAATCCAGAATAGCTGATCCTTTGGTGGGCTCGACCATGAGCTACACTAAAAAGCCATCTCGTAGGCATTCTAGAAATTCACCCTCCTGGAATTCAGCACCAATCTGATATTCCCAATCTAACTGCATCGTCATGGGAGATTTTAACTCCAAAGTTGGACAGGAAAGAGATGATACCATTATAGGACCTTATGAATTAGGGGAGAAAAATGAAAATGGAAAAAGGTTTACTGATTGGTGTGTCAGAGACAAGCAAGTGATCACCAATAGAAACATAAAACAGAGAAACCCACAGCACAATACAGGCACTTAGGCCCACAAAGTTGTGCGAAACATGTCCCTACCTTAGAAATCACTAGGGTTACCAATAGCCCTCTATTTTTCTAAGCACCATGTACCTATCCAAAAGTCTCTTGAAAGACCCTATCACATCTGCCTCCACCACTGTTGCCAGGAGCCCATTCCATGCACTCACCACTCTCTGAGTAAAAAAACTTACCCCTGACATCTCCTCTATACCTACTCTCCAGCACCTTAAACCTGTGTCCTCTTGTGGCAACCATTTCAGCCCTGGGAAAAACCCTCTGACTAACCACACGATCAATGCCTCTCATCATCTTATACACCTGCATCAGGTCACCTCTCATCCTTTGTCGCTCCAAGGAGAAAAGGCCAAGTTCACTCAACCTGTTTCATAAGGCATGCTCCCCAATCCAGGCAACATCCTTGTAAATCTCCTTTGTACCCTTTCTATCACTTCCACATCCTTCCTGCAGTGAGGCAAATAGAACTGAGCACAGTACTCCAAGTGGGGTCTGACCAGGGTTCTATATAGCTGTAACATTACCTCTTGGCTCCTAAATTCAATTCCACGATTGATGAAGGCCAATACACCGTACGCCTTCTTAACCACAGAGTCAACCTGCGCAACAGCTTTGAGTGTTCTATGGACTCGGACCTCAAGATCCCTCTGATCCTCCACACTGCCAAGAGTCTTACCATTAATACTATATTCTGTCATCATATTTGACCTACCAAAATGAACCACTTCACACTTATCTGGGTTGATCTCCATCTGCCACTTCTCAGACAGGCTTTGCATCCTCTCAATGTCCCACTGTAAACTCTGACAGCCCTCCACACTATCCACAAAGCCTCCAACCTTTGTGTCATCAGCAAACCTACTAACTCATCCCTCCACTTCCTCATCCATGTCATTTATAAAAATCACAAAGAGTAAGGGTCCAAGAACAGATCCCTGAGGCACTCCACTGGTGACCGACCTCCATGCAGAATATGACCCGTCTACAACCACACTTTGCCTTTTGTGGGCAAGCCAGTTCTGGATCCACAAAACAATGTCCCCTTGGATCCCATGCCTCCTTACTTTCTCAATAACCCTTGCATGGGGTACCTTATTAAATGCCTTGCTGAAATCCATATACACTACATCTGCTGCTCTTCCTTCACCAATGTGTTTAGTCACATCCTCAAAAAATTCAATCAGGCTCATAAGGCCAACGTGCCCTTGACAAGGCCATGCTGACTATTCCTAATCATACTATACCTCTCCAAATGTTCATAAATCCTGTCTCTCAGGATCTTATCCATCACCTTACCAACCACTGAGGTAAGACTCACTGGTCTATAATCTCCTGAGCTATCTCTACTCCCTTTCTTGAATAAAGAAACAACATCTGCAACCCTCCAATCCTCCAGAACCTCTCCAATCCCCACTTATGATGCAAAGATCGTTGCCAGAGGCTCAGCAATCTCCTCCCTCACCTCCCACAGTAGCCTGGGATACATCTCATCCAGTCCCGGTGACTTATCCAACTTGATGCTTTCCAAAAGCTCCAGCACATCCTCTTTCTTAATATCTACATGCTCAAGCTTTTCTGTCTGCTGCAAGTCATCAATATAATCACTAAGATCCTTTTCCATAGTGAATACTGAAGTAAAGTATTCATTAGGTACCTCCGCTATTTCCTTTGGTTCCATACACACTTTCCCACTGTCACACTTGATAGGTCCTATTCTTTCATGTCTTATCCTCTTGCTCTTCACATATTTCCTCCAATCTATGAGACTCCTGAATACCCAGAGTCTAGACTGACATCTACATCATTTATTATTATATTGAAATGTGTCCTCTACTGTGCCTATTGTCCTGTTTATTATTTATTATTAAATTATTGTACTGCCCTGCACTGTTTTGAGCACTCTATGTAGCTCTGTATAGGTCTGTAGTCTAGTTTAGTTTTTGTGTTGTTTTACTTGGTCTAGTGTAGCCTTGAGTTGCCTCACATAGTCTAGTGAAGTTTTGTTTTGTTTCATGTAGCACCATGGTGCTGGAGGAAAATTGTTTTATTTTTACTGTTTACAAGCAGTTTATGGTTGAAATTACAATAAAAAGCCACTTGACTTGACTTGTACTTGTAGAATGCCTTGGGGTTTTCCTTAATCCTGCCCGCCAAGGGCTTCTCATGGCCCCTACTGGCTCTCCTAATTTCCTTCTTAAGCTCCTTCCTATTAGCCTTATAATCTTCTAGGTCTCTAACATTACCTAGCTCTCTGACCATTTTGTAAGCTTTTTCCCCTTCTTGACTAGACTTATTACAGCCTTTGTACTCCATGGTTCCAACTTCCATATCTTCCCTGTCTCATTGGAATGTACCTATGCAGAACTCTACACAAATATCCCCTGAACATTTGCCACATTTCTTCTGTACTTCTCCCTGAGAACATCTGTTTCCAATTTAAGCCTCCAATTTCCTGCCTGACAGCCTCATAATTCCCCTTACTCCAATTAAACGCTTTTCTAACTTGTCTGTTCCTATCTCTCTCCAATGATATTGTAACGGAGATAGAATTATGATCACTATCTCCAAAATGCTCTCCCACTGAGAGATCTGACGCCTGACCAGGTTCATTTTCCAATACCAAATCAAGTACAGCCTCTCCTCTTGTAGGCTTATCTACATATTGTGTCAGGATACCTTCCTGAACACACCTAACAAACTCCACCCCATCTAAATCGCTTGCTCTAAGGAGATGCCAATCGATATTTGGGAAATTAAAATCTCCCATCAAATCAACTCTGTTATTATTACACCTTTCCAGGATCTGTTTCCCTATCTGCTCTTCGATATCCCTGTTACTATTGGACGACCTATAAAAAACACCCAGTAAAGTTATTGACCCCTTTCTGTTCTTAACCTCCACCCACAGAGACTCTGTAGACAATCCCTTCATGGCATCCACCTTTTCTGCAGCCGTCACACTATCTCTGATCAACAGTGCCACGCCCCCACCTCTTTTGTCTCCCTCCCTGTCCTTTCTGAATCATCTAAAACCTGGCACTTGAAGAAACCATTTCTGTCCCTGACCATTCAAGTTTCTGTAAAGGCCACCACTTCATATCTCCAAGTACTGATTCACATTCTAAGCTCATCTGCTTTGTTCACAACTCTCCTTGCATTAAAATAGACGTATCTCAAACATTTGGTCTGAGCATGTCCCTTCTCTATCTTCTGCCTATCCTCCCTCTCACACTGTCTACTTGATTTCCCTATTTGTGAGCTAACCTCCTCTTCCCCAGTCTCTTCAGTTCGGTTTCCACCCCCCAATAATTCAAGTTTAAACTCTCCCCAGTAGCCTTAGCAAACCTCCCTGCCAGGATATTGATCCCCCGGGATTCAGGTGCAACCCGGCCTTTTTGTACAGGTCACACCTACCCCAAAAGAGGCCCCCAGTGATCCAGAAATCTCAATCCCTGTCCCTGCTCCGATCCCTCATCCACGCATTTATCCTCCATCTCATTCTATTCCTATTCTCACTGTCACGTGGCACAGGCAGTAATCCTGAGATTACTACCTTTGAGTTCCTGCTTCTCAACTTCCTTCCTAACTCCCTGTAGTTTTTTCTCTGCCCTTTTCCTACCTATGTTATTGGTACCAATATGTACCAAAACCTCTGGCTGTTCTCCCTCCCTCTGCAGGATATCTTGGACGCGATCTGAAACATCCCGGACCCTGGCACCTGGGAGGCAAACTACCATCCGAGTTTCTTTCCTGCATCCACAGAATTGCCTGTGTGACCCCCTAACTATAGAGTCCCCTTTCACTACTGCCTTCCTCTTCCTTTCCCTACCCTTCTGAACCACAGGGCCAGACTCTATGCCAGAGGCATGGCCACTGTCACTTGGTATAAAAACCATCCACGTAGATTGTTTACTTGGATTAGCCCTGGAGATAGAACAAGGAATCTAACATATTTCATTACCATCAATGAACACTTTAGAAATAATATCACAAATTCTGAAGCCTACCCTGGAGCAGACTGTGGTTCAGATCACCATCCAATAATAGCTCCCATCAAAACAAAATTAAAGAAACTGAAATGTGGAAAAAAGAGAAAGATGTATATGTTTGGAGAACTTAAAAATGATAGCATACTCAAGCAACAATTCAAAACAGCTGAAGAATAACACCTCAATGAAATCGAAACATCACCTATTTGGGACAGATTTAAATATGCTATACAGCAACAGCAGAGGAGATAATCCCAGTACAAGAAATCCAACACACCAACAGGGAGTGGATAACCCAAGAAATTCTAGATCTGATGGAACAAAGCAGGTTAGTAAAGAATAATGAAGTGCAATACAGAGAGCTAGACCAGTCAATCGTGCAACATTGCAAAAGAAGAATGGCTGAATCAAAAATGCAATGAAGTAGAAGGCCATATTAAAAACAGCAAAGAAATGCACAAGAAGATTAAGGAAGTTACTGGAATTAAGAAAACCTCCTCTACAGGATGTATAAGATCAGCAGACTGATCCAGACTAACAGATCCAGATAAAGTATGTAAGTGGTATATTTTGCTCAGTATATAGGTCAGCTTTTTGAAGATAATAGAGGGGAACCCCCAGATATTAAGCATCCTAATTCTGGCCCACCTATTACCGAAGAAGAAATAACTAAAGCAATGAAAAGCATGAAACATGGTAAAGCAAATTCCAGTGAAAATGATACAAGCCCCAGAAGATCTGGGCACAGCTATTCTTTTTGAACTGTTTATATGAGTCTGGTGTATTGCCTGATGATCTCTTGAAATCAGTATTTATAACTCTGCCAAAAATTCCTGGAACTATTGACTGTGAAAATTATAGAACAATCAGTCTGATGAGTCACATAATAAAGATTTTGTTGAGAATTGTTCTGAGTCAAATTAAAAACAAGTTAAGCCCAGAAACTTCTCAACTGCAATATGGGTTTATTGAGGATAGAGGAACTAGGAACGCAATTTTCAGAAAGGGCAATTGTATATCAAAATAATGTCTTTTTATGTTTTATTGATTTCACTAAAGCATTCGACAAAGTGCAACATGAAAAATTATTTCAAGTTCTTGTTAAACTAAACATTGATGGAAGGGACCAACAACTGCTTCAAAATTTATATCGGAATCAAATGGCGGTGGTAAAAATTGATGATAATATAAGCAGTTGGACTAAAATTCAAAGAGGAGTTAGACAGGGATGCGTTGCCTCACCAGAATTATTTAATATCTATAGTGAAATGATTCTCAGAGAAATAGACCTAGATTAGATATAAACTGGAGGTGTTAACATCAACAATATAAGATATGCAGACGGTACCACCCTAACAGCAAGTGCTGCAGAAGATCTACAAATCCTCGTAGATGAAGTAGTACAAACAAGTGCAGATTTTGGTCTAACCATCAACTGTAAAAAAAAAACAAATGTATGGTAATATCAAAAAAGCAGAATACTCCCAACTGCCAATTGTGCATCGGTAACCAAGAGATTGAACAAAAGACCAATTTTAATTACCTTGGTAGCTTTATATCACAAGATGCTAGAAGTAAAGAAGAAATAAAAAGAAGAATTGCCATCGCCAAAACCAACTTCCAAAAAATGAAACCAGTTTTTATCAACAGGCACATTTCTATGACAACAAGGCTTAGGCTACTGAAATGTTATATCTGGTCAATCTTGCTGTATGCTTCGGAAACATGGACCTCAACACCAGGACTCCAAAGAAACTTTGAAGCAACAGAAATGTGGTTTCTCAGAAGAATGCTGAAAATATCAAATAGAGACAGGGTAACTGATGAGACAATACTCCAACATGCCCGTACAAAAAGATCTTTAATGAGAACATTAAATGAGAGGAAACTTAATTTCCTGGGCCATGATATCAGAAAGGGAGAAATAGAATGCCTGAAATTACAAGGCCGTATGCCTGGGAAACACAGAAGAGGAAGGCAAAGGAATATAGGGACTCTGTGAAAGAACTAACAAATAAATGCGTGAAATATCATTGACGATGATATCGATGTGAAGAGCCATGATTGCCCAAGCCTGTAACACGCAAGGCACATGAAGAAGAAGAACCTGCATATTGAAGTCCCCCATGACTATTGTAACATTGCCTTTTTGGAGAAAGAAAATGCATGCAAAAAGGGAAATGTTACAATAGTCATGGCTGGAATTTCTGGAAACAATTTGGAAGACGCAGGACATATACATCCCAAAGAGGGAAAAGTATTCTACAGATAAGATGACACAACCTTGGCGAACAAAAGAATTTAAAGCCAACATCAAAGCAAAAGAGAGGGTATTTAATAGAGCAAATTGGAGGATTGGGAAGCTTTTAAAAACCAACAGAAGACAACTAAAAAGGTCATTAAGCAGGTGAAGATGAAATATAAAATTAAGTTAGCCAATAATATCAAAGAGGATACCAAAAAGTTTCTACAAGTACATAAAGTGTAATAGGGAGGCAAGAGTGTATACCAGACCACTGGAAAATGATGCTGGAGAGGTAGTAATGGGGAGGGAGGGCAAGGAAATGGCTAATGAACTTCACTGCATCAACCTTCACTGTGGTGGAAGTTCCAGGTGGCAGTGGTCATGGAGTATGTGAAGTTACCATTACTAGAGAGAAGGTTTCTGGGAAATTGAAAAGCAGAGAAGTCATATAGACCAGATGGCATACACCTCAGGGTTCTGAAAGAGGAGGCTGAAGAGACTGTGGAGGCATTAGTAATGATCTTTCATGAATCACTATATTCTGGAATGGTTCCAGAAGATTAGAAAATTGCAAATGTCACTCCACTCTTCAATAGTGGAGAGAGGCTGAAGAAAGGAAACTAAAGGCCAGTTAATCTGACCTCAGTGGTTGGGAAGATGTTGGAGACATTTATTAACGATGAGTTCTCAGGGCACCTGGAGGCATATGCTAAAATAGGCAATAGCCAACATGGTTTCCTCAAGGTAAAATCTTGCCTGATAAATCTGTTGGAATTTTCTGAAGAAATAACAAGCAGGATAGATGAAGGAGAATTGATTGTTGTTATGAACATGAATTCTCAGAAGGCCTTTGATAAGGTGCCACACATGAGGCTACTTAGTATTATGATATTACATGGTATTACACAAAAAATTCTAGCGTGGATAAAGCAGTGGCTGATTGGAAGGCTAAGAGTGGGTCTAAAGGAAGCCTTGTCTCTTTGGCTGCCAGTGTTCCACAGAGGTCTGTGTTGGGATGGATTATTTTTACATTTGAGTGATTTGAATGATGAAATTGATGGCTTTGTTACAAAGTTTGCAGACAATATGAAAATATGTGGAGGGGCAAGTAATTTTGAGGAAATAGAAAGGCTATAGAAGGACTTAGATTGGAAGAATAGGCAAATGGGATACAGTGTCGGGTACTGTATTGTTTTGGACTTTGGTAGAAGAAATGAAAGGTTGACCGTTTTGTAAATGGAGAGAAACTGCAAAAAAACAGGTGCAAAGGGACAATGCATCTGCTTGTGCAGGATTCCCTAAAGGTTAATTTGCAGGTTGAGTCTGTGGTGAGGAAGGCAAATGTGATGTTAGCATTCATTTCAAGAGGACTAGAATATAAAAACATGGATGTAATAGTGAGACTTTAAAGGCACTGGTGACCGCACTTAGAATATTGTGAGCAGCATTGGCCCTTTAACTTCAAAAGGATGTGCTGAAACTGAAGAAGGTTCAAAGAAGGTTCATGAAAATGAATCCAGGATTGAATAGCTCGTCATATGAGGAGCGTTTGATGGCTGTATTCACTAGAATTCAGAAGAATGGGGGTTGCCTCATCCAAACCTATTGAATGGTGAAAGGCCTTGGCAGAGTGGATGTAGAGGAGATGTTTCCTATGGTGGGAGAGTCTAAAATTAGAGGACGCAACCTCAGAATAGAGGGACATCCTTTTAGAATGGATACGAGGAGGAATTTCTTTAGCCAGAGAGTGGTAAATCTTTGGAATTCTTTGCCAAAGGCACCTGTGGAGACCAGGTCTGTATGTGTATTTAAGGCAGACGTTAATAGATTCTTGATTGGTCAGGGCAGGAAGGGATACAGAGAGAAGGCTGAGAGGAAAATTGGATTGGCCATGATGAAATGGCGGTGTAGGCTCGATAGGCCAAATAGCCTAATTCTATTCCTAAATCTTATGGTCTTATTTTGTCTGTCAAAAATTATGTCCTTAACTACATACACAGTTACTTGCTATGGTAAACATATCTCTGAAATAATGAGGAAGAAAAGATTGGTTCCTTATTTGACTCTATCACAGAAAACTAACGCACAGCAATAGGCCCTTCATTGATCTAGTCAGTGCTGAACAAATTAAACTACTCACTATCATTGACCTATACAAGGCCCATAACCCTCCACACCCCTGTCATCCATTACTATCCAAATTCTCTTAAACGTTGAAATGAAAATTGTAGGCACCACTTTCAATGGCAGCTCGTTCCACACTCTCATCACCCTCTGAGTGAAGAAGTCTCCTCAGGTTCACCTTAAATATTTAATTTTTCACTTTTAACCCTTGATCTCTAGTCTAGTCCCACCCCAATCTCAGTGGAAAAAGTCTCCTTGCATTTACCCTGTCTATACAACTCATAATTTTGTATACCTCTATCAAATCTCCCCTCAACCTTCTACTTTATAAGGAATGAAGTCCTAACCAATTCAATCTTTCCCTATAACTTGGGTCCCCCAGTCCTCACAACGTCCTTACTAATTTTTTCTGTATTCTTTCAACATTGTTTACATCTTTCCTGTAGGTAGGTGACCAAAACTGCACACAATACTCCAAATTAGGCCTCACCAATGTCTTGTACAACTTCAACATAACATCACATCTCCTGTACTCAGTACTTTGATTTACGAAGGCCGATGTGCCAAAAGCTTTCTTTACGGTCTGTGACACCATTTTCAATAAATTATGGAGCAGTATTCCCAAATCACTTTGTTCTACCGACTTCTCAGTGCCCTACCATTCACTGTGTAAGACCTACCTTAGTTGGTCTTATCGAACTGCAACACCTCACACTTGTCTGCATTAAATTCCATTTACCATTTTCAGCTATTATTTGCATGATTTGTCTTTTGCATGTTGGTTGTCTGTCAGTCTTTATAGGTTATCATAAGTTCAAGTGCATTTCTTTATTTTCATGTGAATGTCTGTAAGAAAATGAATCTCAAGTTAGTATGGTGAGGGTTATGTTCGTGGTCTTCTGCTGCTGTAGCCCATCCACTTCAAGGTTCAATATGATGTGCATTCAGAAGTGCTTCTCTGCACACCACTGTTGCAATGTGTGGTTATTTGAGTTTCTGTCACCTTCCAGTCAACTTGAACTATTCTCCTCTGACCTTGTTCATTATCAAGCTGTTTTCACCCTCAGAATTGCTGCTAACAGGATGTTTTTTTTTTTGTTTTTTGCACTGTTCCCTGGAAACTCTAGATACTTTTGTAAATGCATATCACAGGAGATCAGCAGTTTCTAAGATACTCAAACCACCCCATCTGGCACCAACAATCATTCTATAGTCAAAGTCACAAAGTCACTTAGATCACATTTCTTCCTCATTTTGATGTTTGTTCTGAACGATAGCTGAACCTCTTGGCCATGTCTGCATGCTTTTATGCACTGTGTTGCTGCCACATGATTGGCTGATTAGGTATTTGCCTTAATGAGAGGTGCAGAGGTGTACCTAATAAAGTGGATAATCTTTGATAATGATTGTACTGTGACCTTTGATAGATGCCTATAAAATCCAGGGACTGTCTGTACCAACAAAACTT
This sequence comes from Hypanus sabinus, assembly GCF_030144855.1. Classification (NCBI taxonomy): domain Eukaryota; kingdom Metazoa; phylum Chordata; class Chondrichthyes; order Myliobatiformes; family Dasyatidae; genus Hypanus; species Hypanus sabinus. The sequence goes on from NC_082715.1 coordinate 5,502,349, forward strand.
ATCAGGTGAAGTATTTTTACACAAAATATTCTCTTAATCTTCTTTTCAACACAGCTTCACCTCTCTGCCTCTTGGTTTTTATTGTTGCAATTACAGCCTCTCAATGTTGTTATGAAGTGCAATTTTCTCTAAGGAAGTGAATGCTTAAAGCTGATGAAAATGTCAAACTTGCTCATTAATGCAATGAAAGTAAAGGGTAACTACAAAGCAATAACATAGGATCTGATTTCACATCCGACAGAAAGCAGCTAATTTGATTTAAAAGTTGTGCAATGCTTTGGAAATTGCACGGTGAATTTCCCCTGTGCATTTTGATTGTTTTTGCCAGTGGACAAGTATCTCTGTTTGGTCAATTATAAGTCATTGATTTATTGTTGTCATGTGTACTGAGACACAGTGAAATCTTGTCTTTTCCTGAACACACAAGATCCTGTAGATGCTGGAAATCCAGAGCAACACACTTAAAGTGCTGGAGGAACTGAACAGGTCAGGCAGCACCTATGGAAATGAAAAGTTGACGTCTCAGGCCAAGACCTTTTGTCGGGATTGGAAAGGAAGGGGGAAGGTGCCACAATAAGAAGGTGAAGGAATGAGAAGGTGTCAGGTGAGGGCAAGTTAGGTAGGTTAGTTTAGTGTTTGTGCTATCCAGACTGATCATCCATACATGAGTACATCCGAATGAGGTTCAATATCACTGGTTATTTACACGGGAGATTTACCAGGATGTTGCCTGGATTGGGGAGCATGCCTTTCAAGAATAGCTTGAGTGAATGTGGCCACTAACATCTTAACTCCATTCTACAGAGGCGTGGTTGAGAGTGTGCTGACCTTTTGCATCAGAACCTGGTACTCCAGCTGCAGTGCTGCCGACAAAAAGCCTTGCAGAGGGTGGTTAGGGGAGCAGAGAAGGTTATTGGGGTCTCCCTACCTTCTGTCCAAGACCTCTTTCAGAGTCAATGCCTCCAGAAGACACGGTACATCATTAAAGACCCCTCACACCTTCCCCATGAACTGTTTGTACTTCTGCCATCAGGTAAACATTACAGGAGCATCAAAACTAAAACCACAAGGCTACTAAATAGCTTCCTCACACAGGCTGCTAAATAGCTGCTCTACCTGACTCTGCTTTGGACACTTTTAACTTGCACCGGACACTTATAACTTGTTTTTAACTGACATGTGGCTGTTGTGTTTTACTATTTATTGTTATGTTTATTATTTAGTGTTGCATTTGTTACGTTATGATTGCACAGCTCCTGGGAAACGCTGTCTCATTCTGCCCTGCAGAGCTGATGTACGGTTAGAATGACAATAAAGTTTTTGAATCTTGAATCTTGAATCTTTTCTCCTTGGAGCGAAGGAGGATGAGAGGTGACCTGATAGAGGTGTATAAGGTGATGAGAGGCATTGATCATGTGGATAATCAGAGGCTTTTTTCCAGGGTTGAGATGGCTGCCACGAGAGGGCACAGTTTTAAGGTGCTGGGGAGTAGGTACAGAGGAAATGTCAGGGGTAAGTTTTTTACTTAGAGAGTGGTGAGTGCGTGGAATGGGCTGCTGGCGACTGTGGTGGAGGCAGATACAATAGGGTCTTCTAAGAGACTCCTGGATAAGTACACGGAGCTCAGAAAAATAGAGGGCTATGGGTAACCCTAGGTAATTTCTAAAGTAAGTACATGTTTGGCACAGCATTGTGGGCCGAAGGGCCTGTATTGTGCTGTAGGTTTTCTATGTTTCTATATGTTGGGAAATTTGTTAATTTTATAGCAGCAGTACTATTAAATACATGATAAATAAATATGGAGGAAAAAACAAGCTACATTAAGTATATATGTGTCCATTGGATAGTTAAGTTAAAATAAGTCGTGCAAAATAATAGAAATAAAAAAAGTAGTGATGAAGTGTTCATGGGTTCAACGTCCATTTAGGAATTGGATGGCAAAGGGGCAGAAGCTGTTCCTGAATCACTGAGTGTGTGCCTTCAGGCTCCTGTACCTCCTTCCCAATGGCGTGTCCTGGGTGGTGGGGATCCTTAATGCTGGACGCCACCTTCCTAAGACACCGCTCCTTGAAGATGTCTTGGATAGTACAGAGGCTGGTATCCATGATGGAGCCGACTAATATTACACACTTCTCCAACTTATTTTGATTTTGTGCAGCAGTCCCCTGTATCAGACGGTGAAACATCACAGTGTTTCAGAGTTCCAAGTTCAAAGTTCAAAATAAATTTATTATCAAAGTACATATATGTCACCATATACAACCCTGAGATTCATTTTCTTTGGGCATCCAAGAATCACAACAGAATCAATGAAAGACAAACAACCAACGTGCAAAACTGTTGAAATACAAAATAGAGAAATAAAACAGTTACTGTGGGGAAAGTGAGATGAAGAGTCCTTGAAAGTCAGTCTATAGGTTGTGGGAACAGTTCAGTGATGGGGAGCATGAAGCTGAGTGAAGTTATCCCCTCTGGTTCAAGAGCTATTGAGGGGTAATTACTGTTCCTGAACCTGGTGGTGAGAGTCCTGAGGGTCTTGTACCTTCTTCCTGATAGCAGCAGAAAGAAGAGAGCATAGTTATGGTGGTGGGGATCCTGATGATGGATGCTGCTTTCCTGCAACAGCATTCCATGTAGATGTGCTCAAAGTGGGGGAGCTTTATCTGTATGGACTGGGTCATATCCACTACTTTTTGTAGGCTTTTCCATTCAAGGACATTAGTACCATATATCAGTACATATATAACATATGTGTTTCATTGATATAGGGGACTGCTGCACAAAATCAAAATAAGTTGGAGAAACGTGTAAAATTAGTCAGCTCCATTATGGGTACCAGCCTCTGTAGTTCCATACCAGTTGTGATGCATCTAGTTAATATACTCTCCAATATATTCGCCTACACACATATATATAAGTTGGTTTAAGATTTAGATATAATGCCAAATCTTTGCAAGTTTCTAAAGAAGTAAAGGCACAGCCATGTTTTCATTGTAATATCAAGAAATAATAGCACCAAGGAATTGAAAGTTGCTGACCCTCTCCACCTGTGATCTTCTGATCTGATGAGGACTGGCTCATGGTCCTCCACTTTCCTCCTCCTGAAGTCAATAATCAGCTCCCTGGTTTTGCTAACATTGAGTAAGAGGTTGTTGTTGTGGCCACACTCAGCCACCTTTTCACTCTCCCTTCTATATGCCAATATGTCAGCACCTTTTATTCAGCCAATGACAGTGGTGTCATCAGCAAACTTAAGTATGGCATTGGAGCTGTGCTTAGCCTCACAGTTATAAGTGTCATGTGAGCAGAGCAGGGGCAGGTGCACCGCCTCGTGGTGCACCTGCGCTGATGGAGATTGTGGAGGAGATGTTGGAGCTGATACAAACTGGCTGGGGTCTGCAAGCAAAGTGATTGAGGATCCTATTGCACAAGGAGGTATCGAGGCCAAGCTGTTGAAGCTTATTGATTAGATTGGAGGGGTAGATGGTGTTGATATTGAGTATTGAGTAGTTCAACAAGAAAAAGAAAACAATGCAGAATCTAATATTTGAGAGAAAGTGCAGTGCAGAATGGCAAAGAGTAAGGGCCATGACAAGATAGGTTAAGAGATCAAGGGTTCATCTTCATGGCTTTATAAAGCACTGGTAAGGCCTCACGGAGTATTGTGAGCAGTTTTGAGCCCATTATCCAAGGATGTGCTGACATTGGAGGGGGTTTAAGGGAGGTTCATTAAAATGTTCTGAGATTGGAAGGCTTGAACTTGAGACATAGTACAGCCCAGGAATAAGCCCTTTTGCCCACAATGTTGTGCTGAGCCAGTGAAAAAGTAAATCAAAAATTCCCAAAATCTAATCCCTCCTACCTATACATATCAGTCCATCTTCCTCACATCTATGTGTCTATCTCTAAAAGCCTCTAATGTATTTCCCTCTACCACCAAACCAGGCAGTGCATTCCAGGTATCTACCACACTCTGAGTAAAAACATTACCCTTAACATCCCTTTTGAATCTACGCCCTCTCATCTTCAATGCATGCACTCTGGTATTAGACATTTCGACCCTGGGAAAGGGATACTTTCTGTCCACTCTATCTATGCCTCTCATAATCTTGTAAACCTCTATCCGGTCCCCACTCAGCCTCAGCCCCTCCAAAGAAAACAACCCAAGTCTGTTGACCCTCCCATGATGGCACATGCCCTCTAAACCAGACAGCATCCTGGTAAATCTCCTCTGCACCCTCTCCAAAGCCTCCACACCCTTCCTACAGTGGGGCAACCAGAACTGTATACAATAGTCCAGATGCCGCCTAACCAAGAGTTTTATAGAGTTGCAACATAACCTCCTGACTTTTGAACTCAAGGCCTTGACAAATAAAGCAAGCATTCTATAAGCCTTCTTAACCGGCTTATTGAACTGTGCAGCCACTTCCAAGGAGCTGCGAACCTGGATCCCAAGATCTCTCCGCTCAGCAGCACGGTTAAGGACTTGCCTTTAATAGTGCACTGACTCCTTGTATTTTCCCAACCGAGGTGAAACACCTCACATTTATCTGGGTTAAACTCCATTTGCCATTTCTCAGCCCATATTTGCAAATTATCTACAGTCTATAAAAAGTATTCACTCTGCCTCAGAAGTTTTCATGTTTTATTGTTTTACAACATTGAATCACAGTGGGTTTAATTTGGCTTTTTTGACACTGATCAACAGTAAAAGACTCTTTTGTGTCAAAGTGAAAACAGATCTCCACAAAGTGATCTGAATGAATTACAAATATAATACGCAAAATAATTGATTGCATAAGTATTCACCCCTTTAATATGACACACCAAATCATCACTGTTGAGGCCAATTGGTGACCACCTGTGTGCAGTCAAGGTGCTTCAATTGATTGTAGTAAAACTAAAGGTTTTGATATGTTCATCAATCAAAGCCTGTTCACACAGAAACTCTTCTAACTTTTGATGCAGCAATCCGTCAGTTTCATACCTGCATGACAGGAATTATTTTGTAGTGAGCCAGGCTTATAGCAGCAGGAAGAGCAGCTCATGTTATCACTAATGCTGAAGAATGCCAATTATTTTTATTTATATTTACTTGGAGATACAGTGTGGAACAGGCCTTCTAGCCCAATGAGCTTGACTGCTCAGCAAACCACCTATTTAACTCCTAGCCTAATCACAGGACAACTTTCAATGACCTATTACCCCACTGACCGGTACACCTGTGGACTGTTGGAGGGAACAGAAGACAACTCATGCGGTCACATGGTAAGAATGTACAATCTCCTTACAGGTGATGCCAGAATCGGACTCTGAACTCTGGAATGCCCCCAAGTTGTAATAGCATCGCACTCCTGCTAGAAACCATGGGACAGCAGTCACAGAGCTGGTAAAATAGGAGGCTGGGAGGGGGAGTTTTGGGGATGTAATCAATCAAAGATTACTGAGTACTCCAACAGTATCATAAATCTAGGATACTGTACTCTTTAATAAAGTGATAACCTTTTTTTATTTTCTGCACTGATATACAGGAATTTAGAATTGAGAGACTTGTAAAGATAAGATTAGTTTCATTTGTCATGTGTGCATTGAAAAATACAGTGAGATGCATTGTTTGTGTCAATAGACAACACAGTCTGTGGATGATGCTGTTGTCATACTTCCAGTGCCAAAATACTAACCCGAACCTGCAGGTCTTTGGGAAGTGTGAGGCACCAGAAAATCCCGAGGAAATGCACATAACCATGGGGGAAGTTGTACAAGCTCCTTACAGAGAGTGACGGGAATTGAACTCTGGCACCAAGAGGCGATACACGAGCCACTGCGCGACAGTGCTACTCTGCTCTGCTGAAATTTGTAATAAGTATGGAGTTTGAAGACAGGAATTATCAAGGAGATGCAACCAAGATTCCTAAGAAACGTAGTGGACAGAGCAACGAACTACTGATTAAAATGTCAGTGTTGACCAGTTCACTATTCTGACTCAGGTCTGAAGTTCATTAATGTCCTGTTTTCTGGAGGATTTTTGAGTTGTCCAATTGGTTGAAGGAATTTAAGAAGGTTGACCTTTAATTTTGAACAAAGAAGATATCATATATGTTGATGATGATGGAAGTATAAAAAGCAAGGTTGGTGATTTATGCTCTGGATTTTTCTCAGAAATTGAGTCATTAGCTCAGTTTGGAAGGCGGCTATGGCAACATGCATATATAATTGTTTGTGCCTACATTGAGTGCTGCTGTGGCAAAAGCTTTTGTTTCACAGGATTAAGTAGGCAATGGGGATGAGCGAACTGATATCTCAACAATAAAGGTTGCGTCTGAAAGTAACAGAGCAGAACAGGCTCCGGCATGGACACTAGTCTCCCCAGCATCCAGGACACCATCAAAGGCATTGCCCCAAGATGGCTGTGTTCATCATTAAGGACCCCTGTCACCCAGGATATGCCCTTTTCTCATTGCTACCATCAGGGAGGAGAACCTGAAGATGCACATTCAACATTTTAGGAATAACTTCTAACCCTTCGCTGTCAGAATTCTTTTTCTTTTCCTCTTGCTTTCTTTTTGCACTACTTAATTAATTTATAATAAACATTTCTTATAGAACTTCATAGTTTTTCTTTTGTTATAACCATATAACAATCACAGCACGGAAACAGGCCATCTTGGCCCTCCTAGTCCGTGCCGAACCCTTAATCTCACCTAGTCCCACCTACCCGCACTCAGCCCATAACCCTCCACTCCTTTCCTGTCCATATACCTATCCAATTTTACCTTAAATGACACAACTGAACTGGCCTCTACTACTTCTACAGGAAGCTCATTCCACACAGCTATCACTCTTTGAGTAAAGAAATACCCCCTCGTGTTTCCCTTAAACTTCTGCCCCCTAACTCTCAAATCATGTCCTCTAGTTTGAATCTCCCCTACTCTCAATGGAAACAGCCTGTTCACGTCAACTCTATCTATCCCTCTCAAAATTTTAAATACCTCGATCAAATCCCCCCTCAACCTTCTACTCTCCAATGAATAGAGACCTAACTTGTTCAACCTTTCTCTGTAACTTAATTGCTGAAACCCAGGTAACATCCTAGTAAATTGTCTCTGCACTCTCTCTAATTTATTGATATCTTTCCTATAATTCGGTGACCAGAACTGCACACAATATTCCAAATTTGGCCTTACCAATGCCTTGTACAACTTTAGCATTACATCCCAACTTCTGTACTCAATGCTTTGATTTATAAAGGCCAGCGTTCCAAAAGCCCTCTTCACCACCCTATCTACATGAGACTCCACCTTCAGGGAACTATGCACAGTTATTCCTAGATCTCTCTGTTCCTCTGCATTCCTCAATGCCCTACCATTTACCCTGTATGTTCTATTTGGATTATTCCTGCCAAAATGTAGAACCTCACACTTCTCAGCACACTTCTCAGCATTATTATGTATTGCATTTACTGCTGCCACAAGAAAACAAATTTCATGACATATGAAAGTGATTTTAAACCTGATCCTGATTCTGATCCGCAGACCAGGTCGAAGGCCTATGGAAGGAATGTGTGACAAAGGACGTCTGTGGATGTTGGGCTGCCCCAGGATCGGATATCTATGTGAACAGGACTAATGAGGAAGCAAGAGGGCCGATCAGTCGAATGAACCAGAATTGATTAGAGAGTTAAGGGAAAGTGATCATAATATGATGGAATTCACCCTGAAATCTGAGAAGAAACTAAAGTCAGATGTATTGGTATTAGAGTGGAGTAAAGGAAATTACAGAGGCTTGAGAGAGGAGTTGGCCACAATTGATTGGAAAAGAAAGAACACTGGCAGGGGTGATGGCAGAGGCTGGAATTTCTGTTCCCAATTCCTATTCCTATTCCCAGTTCCTCTGTCTCCGCCGCATCTGCTCCCAGGATGAGGCTTTCTGTTCCAGGACATCTCAAATGTCCTCTTTCTTTAAGAATAGTGGTTTCCCTTCTGCCGTCATCAATGATGCCCTCACCTGCATCTCCTCCATTTCCTGCACTTCGGCCCTCACCCCATTCTCCCGTCACCACAACAGGGACAGAGTTCTTGTCCTCTCCTACCACCCCACCAGCCTCCAGATCCAGCAACTTCTGCCACCTTCAACAGGACCCTACCACTAAGCACATCTTTCCCTCTCTACCCCTCTCCGCTTTCTGCAGGGATTGTTCCCTCTTAGCTTAGAAAAATAGAGGCCTATGGGTAAGCCTAGTAATTTCTAAGGTAGGGACATGTTTGGCACAGCTTTGTGGGTCGAAGGGCCTGTATTATGCTGTAGGTTTTCTATGTTTATAGAGTCATACAACAGATCCAAGAAGGGTAAACTCAGCTTTCAGAGGACTTTGTTTGTGTGACACTAGACCATTAGCTCAGAGCTCTGGAGTGAGACTACAACCTACAACATTATGACCAGGATGCAAAAGTGTTTCTAACTTGTGCTAGCTTTTCCTTAATTGTGTTAATTAATTCCCTGTATCTCGTGTGTGCTGAGAACATGAGAAGGTCACAACAGCATGGATTTCTGTTAATCTCCTTTGACAATGTTTTGTAATGCTCCCAAGTGAATTAGATGGAGCATTTTCCATGTTAATGCAGATTTTAGATTTATTGTATGTATTGAGATACAGTCCGGAACTGACCCACTCAGCCCTTTACCCGCACTGCCCAGCAACCCCCAGTTTAACTCTAGCCTAATCACAGGACAATTTACAATCATCAATTAACCTACCAACTGGTATGTCTTTAATCTGTGGGTAGAAACCCACGCAGCTGCTGAGAGAACATAAAAGATATTTATTTATTGAGATACCCTGGCAGACGGGGCTCATCAACTGTGGTTGGCAGCTCATCTAGGAGAAGGAAAACTTTGATCTCAAACCTCTGCTGCCTTGTGACTACACCCACTCATGGGGAAGGCTTCAGGAGAAAACCCTGAGGGAAAAATCTGGAGCTGGAGTCCCTAAGGTAGTCCTACATTACCTTCAAAGCTGACTGGCAACTCTTGTGATGCTGCTGGTACCAAAATTTCCTCGATCACTCCCATTCCTTTGGATGCATCAGATGTGGGGAGCTTGCTACATGGGCTACAGCTTGCTCTCCACATCATACTGTCTAGGCTTGCCTACCTAGACAGCTGAGATGTAACATCTCGGGTCAACCCTGACTGATGGAAGCCTCACTCACTCACTATTTTGATAGAGGCTCTTCCAGCCATTCGAGCTGGGCTGCCCAGCAACCCCCCCAGTATTACCCTAGCCTAATCGTACAACAATTTACATGGCCAATTAACCTACCTATTAGTACGTCTTTGGATTGTGGGAGGAAACCAGAGCACCCGGAGGAAACCTATGCCGTTGCAGGGAGAATGAACAATCCCCTTCCAGACAGCAGTGGGAATTGAATCAGGTTTGCTTGTACCGTAAAGCATTGTGCTAACCACTATGATACTGTGCCACCCCAATCTGTATTATACTGTTAGCAACACACACAAAATAAGACTATAAGATATATCAGCAGAAATAGGCCATTTGGCCCATCGAGTCTGCTTCACCATCCAATCATGGACTAATCCAATTCTTCCAGTCATCCCCACGCCCCTGCCTTCTCCCCATACCCTTTGATGCCCTGGCTAATCAAGAACCTATCTATCTCTGCCTTAAATGCACTCAATGACTTGGCCTCCACAGCCGCTCGTGGGAACAAATTCCACAGATTTACCACCCTTTAACTAAAGTTATTTCTCCACATCTCAGTTCTAAAAGGATGTCCTTCAATCCTGAAGTCATGCCCTCTTGTCCTAGAATTCCCTACCATGGGATATAGCTTCTAATCTCTTCAGGCCTTCTAACATTTGGAATGTTTCTATGAGATCCCCCCTCATTCTCCTGAACTCCAGGGAATACAGCCCAAGAGCTGCCAGACGTTCCTCATACAATAACTCTTTCATTTCTGGAATCATTCTTGTGAATCTTCTCCGAACCCTCTCCAATGTCAGTATATCCTTTCTAAAATAAGGAGACCAAAACTGCACACAATACTCCAAGTGTGCTCTCTCGAGTACCTTATAGAGCCTCAACATCACATCCCTGCTCTCATATTCTATTCCTCTAGAAATGAATGCCAACATTGCATTTGCCTTCAAATGCAAATTTGCAACTCAACCTGGAGGTTAACCTTTAGGGCATATTGCCCAAGGACTCCCAAGTCCCTTTGCATCTCTGCTATTTGAATTCTCTCCCCATCTAAATAATAGTCTGCCCATATAATTCTTCCACCAAAGTGCATGATCATACACTGGAAGTCAGGCAGCATCTATGGAGATGAATAAACAGTTGGCGTTTTGGGCTCTGGCCCTTCAGATGAGAGCAGGGGGAAGGTAGCTGGGTGGGGGAAGGGATGAACTGAGAAGCTGGGAGGTGATAGGTGGAAAAGGTAAAGGGCTGAAGAAGAAGGAATCTGATAGGAGATGCAAGTGGACCATTGGAGAATGGGCACCAGAGGGAGGTGATGGGCAGGTGATGAGAAGGAAGAAGGAGCCAGAATGGGGAATGGAAGAAGAGAGAAGAGGAAGAGGGAAAATTACTGTAAATTGGAGAAATCAATATTCATGCCAGCAGATATGTGTTAGGTTATGATTAGTACATATGTAATGTGTTGTTGATGTATTTGGCCTTAGTGTTTGCTACAGGGGTCTCTGTCAAAAATCTTAATTACTAAACATTGGTTATACTGTACATATTCTTTGGTGTCAGGGATGTTGCTCTACAATAACACAGTGCATGTTAAAATCTGACTATCAGAAACAAACACAAAGAGAGGACGTGCTAATTAGCTGTCAAATGATGCCGGAGCATCTGCTGATAATGAGACTCCTTTGGGTGGGGAGGTGACTGAGATTCTTGGGGAGAATATTAATGGAGATGTGTGGTTCCTGTAAAGTGAGGGAACAGTGCTGTAAAGAACCCCAGAACCCACACCACCAGCTTCACGGACAGTTACTACCCTCGACCATCAGGCTCTTGAAGCAGAGGGGAAAACTTCAACTGAAATCTTCCCATAACTAGTGAACTGACTTCCAAGGACTATTCATCTCATGCTCCCAATATTTATTGCTCATTTACTGTGTTTATTGTCATTGTTCTGTTTGTTTTTTTTTGTCTTTTTACCTTTTGCATGTTGGTTGTTTGTCCATCTTCTCGCATGCAGTTTCTCATTGATTCTCTTGTGTTTTCTTTGTTCTACTGTGAATGCCTGCAAGTAAATGAATATCAGGGCTGTATATGGTGACATATATGTCCTTTGATAATACATTTTACTTTGAACTTTGATTAGCAGTGGGGAATTCTGATGTTTTGCTTCTGTGTTTAACAGTCAAAATTAATTCTTTTATAAGTTACTATCCTTTATTACTTAATAGCAGTGTGTGGAGTTTTCAAGGTTTAGGGTGCCGTGGTACCCTAATGGTTAATGCTGCTACAGCTTGGGACATCAGAGTTCAGAGTTCAATTCCATGGTCATCTGTAAGCAAGTTTGTACGTTCTTCATGTGTGTGCCTGCGTTTCCTCTGGGTGCTCTGGTTTCCTCCCACAGTCCAAAGAAGTACCAGTTAGTAGGTTAATTGGTCATTGTAAGCTGTCCTGTGATTGGGCTGGGGGTTGAAAGGTGGGTTGCTAGGTGTTGCAGCTCATTGGGCCGGAAGGGTCTGTTCGACACTATGTCTACGTAAATAAATAAAGTGGAGTACTTGTGAATGATTATGAGAGACATCAACTTTCTGAAGGACAGCTAAGTTAATTTTACTATTAGACGGCAGAGAAAATTTACAAGGATGTTGTCAGGACTGGAGGACCTGAGTTATAGGGAAATGTTGACTAGGTTAGGACTTCAGTGACTGGTGTGTAGGAGAATGAGGGGAGATGTTGTATAAGTGCACAGAATTATGAGGAGTATAGATAGGATGAATGCATGGAGGCTCCTCTCCCTCAGGTTGGGTGAGACTAGAGCCAGTGGTCATAGATTTATGGTGGAAGGAAAAATCTTTCCCCCTCAGGAGTCATTCACTGACAAGGACAGCTTCTACACTGTGATCAGACTGTTGAACAGACCTCTTGTACAATAATATGGACTCTTGACTGCACAATCTACTTCATTGTGATCTTGTACTTTATCATTTACCTGTACTGCACTCTCTCTCTGTAACTGTTACGCTTAATTCTGTATTGTCATTATTTTAACTTTTTTTACTTCAATGCACTGTGTAATGATTTGATTTGTAAGAACATAAGGCCATCAGACACAGGAGCAATGTTAGGCCATTTAGCCCATTGAGTCTGCTCCACTATTCCACCATGGCTGACTTATTAACCCTTTCAATCCCATTTTCCTGTTTTCTCCCCATGACTTTGATGCCCTGCCTAATCAAGAACTTATCAACCTTTGCTTTAAATACCCCCCATGACTCAGCCTCCACAGCCTCCTGTGGCAATGAATTCCACAGATTCACCATCCTCTGGCTAAAGAAATTCCTCCTCATCTCCGTTTTAAATGGATGACATGAAAAGACACTGTATTTTGTTACACGTTACAATACAATCCATAATAAACAATAAACCTGCCATGGATCTTAAAGTTCCAAAGGGGTTCATTTTATTATCAAAGTATGTATGCAGAATACATTTCTGAGATTTGTCTTCTCCAGATAGCCAACAAATATGGAAAACCATAGAAATAGCTGAAAGAAAGTCAACAGGAAAGAAAAAGAAACAAAAGCTTATGTATTTTACTAGAGGGCTTGCAATTAAGGTGAAGGGGGGTAATTTGAAAGGAGACACAAGGGTCAAATTGTAAATGTAAGGAAAATGGAGGGACATGGCATTATGTAGGCAAAAGGGATCAGTTTAGTTGACTATTTGACTAATTTAATTGACTCAGCCTAACATTGTGGGCTGAAGGACCTGTTTTTGTGCTCTGATCTGTGTATTCAAATCTTTATTTGTAGAAGTAATTGGTCAATGAGGTTTAATGTTCTCTAAAAGTAAGACAAGTTTCAAAAAGGAATATATTTAATAATCATTATAGAAAACTTGGAAGTAGTGTTTACATTGAAGAGATTTATGTCTTTACATTCCATTTCCTTTATGCAAACCTTGCAATAATGAAATGCAATTGCAGATCATGAAAAGACAAACAATGTGGATGCAAATATTTTAATAAAAGAAATACGATACTGCTCATGTATTATCCCTTTAGAGCATAATTATACATCAAACACTTATTTAAATGCTAATTTCAAGATCTAACTGCAGCCTTTAACATGCATTCCATCAAAAACAATTTTACCTTACAAGGAATGTTTAAAAAAAACTCATGTTCTTTTATTATTTTATTAGTTTGCAGTTGTGTTTGTAATTTCGAACAATTTCAAATACACATTATTTTGTCTGTCTAATTACATCACTTTTAATTATCATCCATGCCTTTCTAATTTACATGCCACTCAGGATGTTTTTGCTACATTTCAAAGAATGCATTTGGACAAATTGGCACTGTGGTTTCCTGAAGCATCCCATGATGCTCAACTGCATTATAACTGTTGCAGATATTCAGACCAAAGTAATTTAGCGATTTGCAAACAATTCTGCATTAAGGCGGTGAAATGTTCAATCATTTGATTTAAGGGGAACATGAGGGTTTAGGGTATTGATAATCAGGATGCCATTCTTTAGGTTTGATGATTCTCTCTGAACAACTATCACATTATTTCTATGTTTTATGGCGATCTGTAAAATACAAATATCAGAGTTGTGTATGGATACCTGTTTAGATAATAAATGAACATTTTAACCTTTGATCTTCTTCATTCACAGGGCAGTGTGAGTGTGGAATGAGCTGCCAGAGAAGTGGAGCATGTGAGCTCAATTTCAACATTTAAGAGAAGTTTGGATATGTACATGGATGGGAAGGATATGGAGGGCCATGGTTCCAGTGTAGGTCAATGGGAGTAGGCAGTTCAGCACAGACTAGATGGGCCAAAAGGCCTGTTTTGATGTTCTATAACTCTATTAATAAAATGGACATGTGACGCAATTAATCTGCAGATCCACCAATTCTGGTAAGTAAGGCTTTATGAATATCACATTAAAGAAAATTACACTGACTTTGGCAAAAGTGAAATAAATTTAAGTAACAAGCACTTTCATATATTCCAGATAGCTTCAGTTACTGATAAGGATGTTGTGTGTACAGAATAACATGATTGATATCGCATTGCTCATCTCACATGCTACAACATTCAAAAACAGTAAACATTGCCTTATACACTAAGTGGCCATTTTATGAGCTACTTGCTCCTTAATGCAAATATTTAATCAGACAATCATGTGGCAGCAACCCAAAACATAAAAACATGCAGACATGGTCAAGAGGTTCCGATGTTGTTCAGACCAAACTTCAGAAAAGGAAAGAAATGTGATCTAAGTGACTTTGACTGTGGAATGATTGTTGGTGCCAGATGGGGTGGTTTGAGTATCTCAGAAACGGCTCATCTCCTGGGATTATCACACACAACAGTCTCTAGAGTAGGGGTTACCAATCTTTTTTATGCCATGGACCAATACCATTAAGCAAGGGGTCCATGGACCCCAGATTTGGAAACCCTGTTCTAGAGTTTACAGAGAATGGTGTTAAAACAAAACAAAAAAAAATCCAGTGAGTGGCAGTTTTGTGGGTGAAAACACCTTGCTAAAGAGAGGGGTCAGAGGAGAATGGCCAGATTGGTTCAAGCTGACAGGAAGGCAACAGTAACTCAAGTAAACACACATTACAACAGTAATATGCAGAAGATCATCTCTGAATGCTCAACATGTCAAGCCTTGAAGTGGATGGGCCTATACTTAACAAAAAGTGGGTACTGAGCGTAACACTAGAAAATAAGAGGAGAAACGCTGTTAGAACATCTAAAATAATAAGAAATTCAGTGAAAGAGTTCATTTATTTTAATCTCTTCCTCACTGGGAAAAAAAATGTCAAAAAGTTCAGTCATTTTTTTTCTGGCTTCTAGTTACATTTAATTTTGCCAATATGCTAGAGGAGCTCAGTAGGTCAGGCAGCATCTGTGGTTAGGAATAAACAGTTGTTGTTTCGGGATGAGACCCTTCATCAGGATGACAAGTCAGATTAAGGGGGTGGGAGAGGGGTGGAAAAGTACAAGGTGATAGGTGAAACCAGAAGAGGGTGTGAAGTCAAGAGCTGGGAAGTTAATTGGTGGAAGAGATAAAGGGCTGGAAGAGGGAGAATCTGAATGGAGAGGACAGAAGACCATGGAAGAAAGGGAAGGGGAGGGAGGACCAGAGAGAGGTAATGGGCAGGTAAAAGAAGCAGGTGAGAGTGGGAAACAGGAACGGGGATTGGTGAAGGAGAGGAAGGGGGGGGGGGTGTAATTACCAGAAGTTCGAGAAATTGATCTCCATGCTATCAGGTTTATAGTTATTGTGTTTGTATTATTTTATATTATTATATCTTTATCCTGTTGTGTTGCATCAGATGAAATAATAACAATTATTTTGTCCTCCTTTACACTTGTGTTCTGGAAATGACATTAAACAATCTTGAATCTTGAAGTTTATGGATTTGAGAAATGCAGCCATTTCCATTCACTGCGCTGTTGAGGCAATCTGGACAGATTCAACAGCAAAAACTGATCATCCAAAACAAAAAGTTTCTTCTTCGCCAGCACCTCAGCCTAAAGTAGCTGATTGAAGCTGGTTACCTGGCAAGACTGCCGTCATTATAGATGCCAGTAGATCGATAACTTGCTCCATTTCTAGAGATATTTAAAGAAAATGTACTGAACACAGTAAAGGCAAAAAGGGCCCTGAAGAAAAGTAATTAAAATAAGAAAGCATTTCCCATCATTCCTTAATGGCTCTTTTGAGACTGAACTGAATAAAACCAATCACATAAGTATAGACTGGCTGGGTAAATTGGAATATTAGATTAAAAGGCAGGAGGAAAGATGAGTAATGGCACTGTCATGTATTGGAATGGTAAGGTCAGTTAATGTAGTTTGACACTTGTCAGGTACGGTGATGATGTAATCAGTCTGGGACAGAACAGCACGTGATATGAGAGGGCACGGAAGCGAGAATGAGAAATAACTGGATGTGTGCCATTAGGGCAGGGGGCTCCAATGTCTGGTCGACTGGGAGGGATAGGGCCCGGAGGAACGTTCCTGGGTTCCCCGCTCCTTCATCTTGGACCCCTCCCTCATCCATGACTTCCATCGGGACCATCTGGACAAACCTGGAGGATCGCCTGGAGGCTCCTGTTGAGAGGGGGAGTACTGTCATGGTCCCCTCTGGCTATTCCCCATCTCACTCCTACCTCCTTGATAGTGTCTTAATTCCCATCGTCTGATTCCCATTTGCTGCTAGTTCAACTCACTACACCACACCTGGTTCCCATCAGGGAATACAAGATAAGAACTCTGGCAGCACGGTCATGGGTCGTCAGTTCGTTGGTCAATTCTAGTGTGTGTAAACCTCATTTCCTGATCCCTTAGGACTGTTAGTTCTCAGCTTTGCTCCATTCCCTGGATATTCTAAGTAAACCTTGTCTCTAAGTCAAGATTCCCCTGGTTATCTTTTCCACATTCGCGACTGTACTAGCACCTCTCGAACCTGCCTTCGTGCCTGTGTCCTGCACTTGGGTTCATCCCCATCACTCAAATGCAACATAATGGGGTGTATAGGTACAATACACTGATAATTGGTCTGTCATCAGCCAATGAGCAGTACCAGCATAAGATAGCAAATGCTTTAGCTGGAATTGAAGGAGTTGAGAACATCTCAGATGATGTGATTGCACATGCGTCTAACCAGAAACTGCATGATGAGAGACTGCATGTTGTCTTAAAGAGACTCGCAGAGAACCCAGAAAATGTCAGTTCAACATGGGCAGACTAGTTTTCATGGGAAATCTCTTGTCACAGAAAAGCCCTGGACAACTGAGGAGAGTGTGTGAGCAGTAATGGATGCTCGTGAACCACAAAACAACACGGAAGTGAGGAGTTTCCTCGGTCTTGTTGGCTACAGCAGCAGATCCATAACCACAGTTTGCAACTTTGTCAGAACGATTGAGATAATTGACCAGGAAGGACACCCAGTCCAAGTTCGGAGAAGGACAGAAACAAGTATTCGAAGCCCTAAACAAGGAGCTAGCAAGCACAGGTACAGTGGCCTATTTTAGACAATAGACAATAGATGCAGAAGTAGACCATTCAGCCCTTCAAGCCTGCACCACCATTTTGAGATCATGGCTGATCATCTACTATCAATACCCGGTTTCTGCCTTGTCCCCATATCCCTCAATTCCCCTATCCATAAGATACCTTTCTAGCTCCTTCTTGAAAGCATCCAGAGAATTGGCCTCCACTGCCTTCCGAGGCAGTGCATTCCAGACCCCCACAACTCTCTGGGAGAATAAGTTTTTCCTTAACTCTGTCCTAAATGACCTACCCCTTATTCTCAAACCATGCCCTCTGGTACTGGACTTGTTCCGTTTACAAGGATAAGTGCCAGGAGGGAGATTGGTGGGAAGGGATGGGGGGGATGAGTGGACAAGGGAGTCGCGTAGGGAGCGATCCCTGCAAAAAGCAGAAAGGGGGGGGAGGGAAAAATGTGTTTGGTAGTGGGATCCCGTTGGAGGTGGCGGAAGTTACAGAGAATTATATGTTGGACCAGGAGGCTGGTGGGGTGGTAGGTAAGGACAAGGACAAGGGGAACACTATCCCGAGTGGGGTGGCGGGTGGATGGGGTGAGGGCAGATCTGCAGGAAATGGGAGAGATGCATTTGAGAGCAGAGTTGATGGTAGACGAAGGGAAGCCCCTTTGCTTAAAAAAGGAAGACATCTCCTTCGTCCTGGAAAGAAAAACCTCATCCCGAGAGCAGATGCGGCGGAGACAGAGGAATTGTGAGAAGGGGATAGCATCTTTGCAAGAGACAGGGTGGGAAGAGGAATAGTCCAGGTAGCTGTGAGAGTCTGTAGGCTTATAGTAGATATCAATAGATAGGCCGTCTCCAGAGATGGAGACAGAAAGATCAAGGAAGGGGAGGAAGGTGTCGGAAATGGACCAGGTAAATTTGTGGGCAGGGTGAAAGTTGGAGGCAAAGTTAATGAAGTCGACGAGCTCAGCATGTATGCAGGAGGCAGCGCCAATGCAGTTGTCGATGTAGTGAAGGAAAAGAGGGGGATGGGTATAGACTTGGAACATGGACTGTTCCACAAAGCCAACAAAAAGGCAGGCATAACTGGGACCCATACGGGTGCCCATGGCTACACCTTTGGTTTGGAGGAAGTGGGAGGAGCCAAAGGAGAAATTATTGACAGTAAGAACTAATTCCGCTAGATGGAGGAGAGTGGTGGTAGAGGGGAATTGGGAATCCAAAAAGAAGCGAAAAGCTTCGAGACCATCTCGGTGGGGGATGGAGGTATATAGGGACTGGTATATAGCAGGTGCCAGCCCAGTCGGACTAGAGCAGTACTCATACAAAAACAAAATGAAGAGGTGGTACCTGTCTGCTTTGTGAGCCATAGTGTCACAGACTGTGAATGAAAATACTCACAAACAGAGCGAGAAGCATTAGCACTAGTATGGGCCTGTGAGGGACTTCATCCTTATTTGTATGGGAGAAAATTTGACCTGATCACAGATCACAAATCCTTGGAGATGAAGTACAGCCCAAGATCACGTGCACGCATAGAGTGGTGGGTCTTGAGATTGCAACCATACGACTACAGGGTCATACACATGCCAGGCGTAAAAAACATTGCAGACCACTGTCGACGCTGCTGGAAGGGACTTCTCTACAACTGCAAAGTGAGGGGGAAGTTACCAAACATCAAGGAGATACACACTGCAGAAATAGAAGTACAAGATTGGGACGCAGAACAAAATGGAGCGTACAAGCTGCATGCAGACGATCACAGAGGAGCACGAGAGACTACTGTAAAAGTTGGAAATGCTGTGCTTATGCTACGAGATAAGTGGACAAATTCAGCCCACCTTTCAACACAACACCACAAAGGGTGGTGAGGAAAACAGGAAATTAAGTGTAGGTAGTATAAAGGAACACCATACACATAAAACAGTTTAACACAAGAGCGACTTTCGACAAACAGGAGGAAATTGAAGGATTTGATGGTGAGGTGCTAGGGCAGGAGGACAATATGATGGACAGTTATGAACAAACTCAGTGAGCAGAAAGCATTACCAGATATTGAAAGCAAAGAGAAGCTTACAGAGAGACTCAAATGGTTAGAAAACACCCTCGGAACTTTAATGATTTTGTGTGTGTTGCTAGAGCTTTAAGTTGTGTGTTTTGAAACAGTGAAAACTGTTGTAAGTTGAAAATGACGTTTTCAGTGGCAGAGTTATCAGTATGTTGAAACAGAAAACGTGTTAGTTATAGTCGTGCATATCAGTGAGTATGTGTTAAATTGAAATGGTTAAATCTGTGAGTTGAATGTGTTCGAAGTGAAATTTCTCAGGAAAGGGGGATGTCATGTATTGAAATGGTAAGGTCAGTTAAAGTAGTTTGACACTTGTCAAGTACGGTGATGATGTCATCAGTCTGGGACAGAACAGCACGTGATGTGAGGGGGCATGGAAGCGTCAATGAGAAATAACGACACGTTTGAAGAATGAAGCGTTGAGCCCTGATATATCCACTATCTGATTACGTATTAAGATTGGTTGCAAATACAGGTGCCATTCATAGCATGGTTTGAAAATTCTTCAGTATTGGGGAAAATAAATTTTCTAAATTTAGACATATATATAGATATCTAGGGTGCCTAAGACTTTAGCACAGTGTTGTATTTGTCAATGTGGAGTGGAGAATGGGTTTGTAAATCTGGTAGGAGCAAAGGATGTTGGGAATGACGAGGGTGGAGCACTGCGGGAGGGGTGTAGGACAGATGGCAGAGGAGTGTCGGGGTGGGGGCTGGCACATGTGCAGACATTCCCAGATCCGAAACACCAGGCAAGGTCATTTTATTCCAAACAACTGGCTTATTGATAATTACAGAATGTCTCTCTGGGGCTTCCCACTCCCTCCCCTCTCCCTTCCCTTTTTCCCAACCATGATCGCCTCTCCCTGCTCCCCTCCCACTCTCAGTTCACAATAGAGATCCATATCAGAAACAGTTTTATCATCACTCACATGTGTCATGAAATTAGTTTTTTTTGTGGCAGCAGTACAGTGAAAAACATAGAATTACTACAGCACCATGCAAAAGTCTTAGGCAGCCTATATATATATGTCTAAAGCTTTTGTGTCTAAACACATACTATAGCCCTTCTGGCTGACTGAGCCACACTGCCCAGTAAACCACCTATTTAACCCTAGCCTAATCACAGGACAATTTACAATGACCAATTAACCTACTAACTGGTTTGTCTTTCTGATATGCATGGCGTAACATGAATGAATATGTGTATCACGCATCGATGAGCTGAAAGTTAATGAGGAACACTGCCCACTTGTGACTCACTGATTCATCGCTTCACACGTGTAATATCAGGGTGAAGGGAGATAACAATTCAATTCCTATTAACCACGAGACAAAGCTGCAGCTCTTGGAAATCCAAATCTATTTATTATTTATTAATTTTATTTAGAGATACAAGTCCTTCTGGCCCAATGAGCTTCACCTCCCACCAACTTAACCCTCGCCAAATCATGGGACAATTTACAATGAATAATTAACTCCTAACTGGTATGTCTTTGGACTGTGGGAGGAAACCCACACTGTCACGGGAAGAACGTACAAACTCTCTTCCATAGGACACCGGATTGAATTCCGAACTCCAAGACCCTGAACTGTAATAGTTCGCTCTATCTACTCTGCTACCCGACCTGTGGCTGCATAAGGTAGATAAGATTATACAAGACTGAAACCATAGACTACAACAATAACAAACACAAAGGAATCTATAGATGCTGGAAGTCCAGAGTAACACAAACAAAGTGCTGGAGAAACTCAGCTGGTCAGGCAGCATCTATGGAAATGAATAAACAGCTGATATTTTGGGTTGAGACCCTTCATCATGACTGGAAAGGGAGAAGAAGCCACACAATGATAGATTAAGGCATTTAAGAGACACCTGGTTAGGCACATGAATACAAGGAAAATGAATGCTCATGAGTTCAGTAGAAAATAAGAGTTAGATTGATCATTGAATTGATTAGATAGGCTAAAGGGACCATACTGTACTGTACTGTCCTATGAAACAGTACAATAGACTGTCATTCTGAATGGTAAAATAGATTGATAACATTACAAAGGTTATTTGTAAAGATGAAGAGTTGCAGGTTTTAACAACAGTGGGGAGAATTGGTTTAAAAATGTATTTGGAGCTGGTGTTGAAGGCTTGATTAGGCTGCAGAGCCCTTTCTGTGCTGTAATTGTTAGCCATGCTTCAGATGCCTTGGAGTTTGACCAAATGAAAAATCACTTTGGAACCACTAGGTTTGGAGGGGTTTGAGTCTGGGGCACTTCCTTTGTTTGGAGAGCTTCGTACCAAGGAGTTGACTCAGACACAAGATGAGATACTTAACAATGGAATTTCTACATTCGCTGTTGGGGTTCTGGAATTATCACTCTCAAGGGGTCTATTGATGAGTATATTCAAAGCTCAAAAGCCGCTGGAAAAGCTCAGCAGGTCAGGCAGCACCTGATGATGTTTTGGACCAACATGCTTCATCTGGACTCATCCAGTTTAAATGAAGAGTCTTGACCTGACACCTCATTTTCCTTATTGGATGCTGCCCAACTGCTAGCAGTTTGTAGCTTTCCTTGCTGCAGATTTCAACTGCAACAGTCCCTTGTGTTTCCAGGTTTCGGGCTCAGATTGCTTTGGTTCTCGGTTTGCAGTTATAAGTGGGGAAAGAGAGAATTGGGCAGTTGAAATGGAAGACTTGTTGATCGATTCAAAGATTTGAAGTACAGTTATAATCAAAGTATGTATGCAGTATACAATCCTGAGATTCGTCTTTCCGCAGACGACCGTGAGACAGAGAAAATGACGGAATCTATTTAAAGAAAACATCAAGCCTTCAATGTGCAAAAGAAGAACAAACCATGCAAATGCTAAATAAAAAAAATCAACACAGAATACAAAATACCATACCACAAAGAACCCAGGTATGTTCCGTTCAGCTCAGTTCAGTTCAATCCAGAACTGCATCTTGCGTATCTGCAGTCTGCCTGGATCAAAATCATATAAAACAACAAAAAAGGAATGACCAGAAACCAGAAACACATCATCTTGTGAACTACAGAGTATAATCCACAAACCACATCGATTAAATGCTGCCCAAAACCCACGTACTCTGGCACCAATGGGCGAGGAGAAGGGGGAGTGGGTTTGGGCTGAATGGCTAAAATGTGCTTTGGATTCCATTCTCATGGCCCTCACAGTGTTGAAAACCAATACGTAAGAATGAGTCAATCCCCAAACAGCTTGGGCAATGCAGAACCCTCATCACGAAGGCAAAAATAGAACAGATTCCACCCCCTAATGCATACCTTCAATCAAAGCGATGGACAGACTCAGAATGTGATCTTGGTGTATTCTCAACAACAATATACTTGTTGCTGCTCAGTTTGAGTTTCTTCCAGAATCAATTTGCTGTCAGTGTTTGATGCTCTGATAACTAACTCATATCAACACTGAACCAAATGCTCAACCCATGGACTCACACTCAAGGACTCCACAACTTATGTTCTCAGTATTATTTATATTATTTGACAATTTGTCTTCTTTTAAACATTTTAATCAGCCTTTGTTATTTATGGTTTTACATAAATTCTGTTGTATTTCTTTATTCTCCTATAAGTGCCTGCAAGAAAATGAATCTCAGGGTTGTATATATTGACATATATGTACCTTGATAATAAATTTACTTTGAACTTTGAGGTCTCAGAGAATCCAAGATATCTTCAAGGAGTGATGCCTCAGAAAGGCAGCATCCATTATTAAGGACCTTTATCACCCAGGTCATGCCTTGTTCTCATTGTGACCATCAGGAAGGAAGTACAGGAGCCCAAAGGCACACACTCAGCAGTTCAGGAGCAGCTTCTTTCCATCTGCATTCAGATTTCTGAATGGATATTGAATCCATGAACACTACCCCACTACACTTTATTTCTATTCTTTACATTATTTATTTAATTTAACTAGTATATGTATGCATATGTGTGTGTGTGCGTCTCTATTATTACGTATTGCATTGTACTGTTGCAAATTTTATGACAAAAGCTGATGATCTTAAACCAGATTCTAAATCTGGTATGTATCAGAGAAGATTCAATCCTGGAAACTTTTTTTAACAGCTACATTGGGTATTACAAACATATCCAATTTAAATCATTTATAATCATTGCACTGGCCACTCTCTTATCATTCAGTCACATTTTGATCTTTGATAATTCCATAGACACATAGAAAATAGGTGCTGGAGTTGGCCACTCGGCCCTTCAAGCCTGCACCGCCATTCAGTATGATCATGGCTGATCATCCAACTCAGAACCCTGTACCTGCTTTCTCTCCATACCCCGTGATCCCTTTAGCCACAAGGGCCATATTTAACTTCCTCTTAAATATAGCCAATGAACCGGCTTCAACTGTTTCCTGTGGCAGAGAATTCCACAGATTCACCACTCTCTGTGTGAAGAAGTTTTTCCTCATCTTGGTCCTAAACGGCTTCCCCTTTATCCTTAAACTGTGACCCCTCGTTCTGGACTTCCCCAACATCGGAAACAATCTTCCTGCATCTAGCCTGTCCAATCCCTTTAGAATTTTGGTAGAACACTGTTCTACCAGCATTTTGTGTGTGTTGTTATTTGAATTTCCAGCATCTGCAGATTTCCTCATGTTTGCCCTTTAGAATTTTATATGTTTCAATAAGATCCCTCCTCAATCTTCTAAATTCCAGTGAATATAAGCCTAGTCAATCCAGTCTTTCTTCATGTGAAAGTCCTGCCATCCCAGGAATCAATCTGGTGAACCTTCTCTGTACACCCTCTATGGCAAGAATGTCTTTCCTCAGATTAGGGGACCAAAACTCCACACAATATTCTAGGTGCAGTCTCACCAAGGCCTTCTACAACTGCAGTAGAACCTCCCTGCTCCTGTACTCAAATCCTTTTGCTATGAATGCCAACATACCATTTGCCTTTTTCACTGCCTGCTGTACCTGCATGCCCACCTTCAATGACTTGTGTACAATGACACCCAGGTCTCGTTGCACCTCCCCTTTTCCTGATCAGCCACCGTTCAGATAATGATCTGTTTTCCTGTTCTTGCAACCAAAGTGGATAACCTCACATTTATCCACATTAAATTGCATCTGCCATGAATTTGCCCACTCACCTAACCTATCCAAGTCACCCTGCATCCTCTTAGCATCCTCCTCACAGCTAACACCGCCACCCAGCTTCGTGTCATCCGCAAACTTGGAGCTGCTGTATTTAATTCCCTTGTCTAAATCATTAATATATATTGTAAACTACTGGGGTCCCAGCACTGAGCCTTGCGGTACCCCACTAGTCACTGCCTGCCATTCTGAAAAGGTCCCGTTTACTCCCACTCTTTGCTTCCTGTCTGCCAACCAATTCTCTATCCACATCAATACCATACCCCCAATACTGTGTGCTTTAAGTTTGCACACTAATCTCCTGTGTGGACCTTGTCAAAAGCCTTTTGAAAATCTAAATATACCACATCCACTGGCTCTCCCCATCCATTCTACTAGTTACATCTTCAAAAAATTCTACAAGATTCGTCAGAATGATTTTCCTTTCACAAATCCACTTGAACTTTACATAGTAGTAGTGTAGTGATCAATCAACAATTCTGAACTAGGCTAATGTAGGGAGTGGGTGGGTTAAAGGAAAATTTCCATTGTGTGGAGACACAGAATATGGGCATAGATATCTGTGCAGTTACATGTTCTATGCAAGAATTCCACTTATTATTGTTCCGATCCCAGCACTCTAATGAGGATCATTAAGTTTAATTTCATCACAGTGTTGAGCGGAAATTTTAGGTTTGCAGTGATCACTGAGAATCACAGCTGTTTAGAAAGACAGAATTCCAAAGCTACATATTCAGACATGGAATTTTCAACATCAGTCGGGTTTTATTTATATACAGAGCACAGGTTTGTTTCCTGTTCCATAATAGGACATTGTGAGTATTTATTTATTTGTGTGTGTGTGTGTGTGTGTGTGTGTGTGTGTGTGTGTGTGTGTGTGTGTGTGTGTGTGTGTGTGTGTGTGTGTGTGTGTGTGTGTGGAGATAAAGTATTAGAGCTATAATAAGGTTTAGCTAAACTTTAATTAATTCATGTTTCAGTATCATTAATACATACATATTATAAAATTATCATTATAAACTCACTCATATCTGACTGCTTTTGAATCAAGTAAAGTATTCCCTAGAGTTGGTGGTGAGAAAGACAAAGTGAAGGTGATTAGAATATTAGAGTGAACTGAGGCTTTATAAGGAATCGTTCAGACTGCACTTGGAGTATTGCAAGCAGTTTTGGGTTCCTTATCTGAGAACGGATATGTTGGCATTGGAGACAGTCCAGAGGAAGTTTACGAGAATGATCCCAGGAATAAAGGTTAACATGTATGGAGTGTTTGATAGCACTGGGCCTGTACTGGCTGGAGTTCAGAAGAATGAGGTGGGATCTCATTGAAAGCTAATGAATATTGGAAGTTTGGAAAGTGTGGATGTGGTGAGGATGTTTCCTATAGTGGGGAGTCTAGCACCAGAGGTCACAACTTCAAAATAGAAGTTTGTTCCCTTAGAACAGAAATGAGGAGGAATTTCTTTAGGCAGAAGGTGATTAATCTGTGGAATTCATTGCCACAGATGGCTGTTGAGGCCAGGTTATTGGGTATATTTAAAGTGGAGTTTGATGGGTTCTTGATTAGTCAGGTTGTCAAAGGTTGTGGGGAGAAGGCAGGGGAATGGGGCTGAGAAGGTAATAAATCAATCCTGATCAAGTTCAAGTTTAGTTATCATTCAACATACATGAACCCATGAATACAGCCAAACAAAACAGCGTTACTCTGGGCCTAAGGTGTAAAACACCGTACCAGTAGTCATATACAGCACAAGGCATATATACAATATCAGTAAAATACAGCCACACAAAAAACATAGTCCATGAATGTTGCATCAGTGTGCAGTCGAACACAATATGGCCTGTCTTCTGCCAAGCAAACATGAGCGGGGTAGCACCAATTCCAGCTTGGACAACATACCACACCAACTCCAACACCTCTCTCCTGAGCGGCTGTAAACGGACAACATCGCGGCTAGGGGCCTTGTCCTCTTTACCACCAAGGCCATGCTGGCCTCAGCTGTCCACCAATAAATCAATTGATTGGATTTGCAGCATTCCACCTTAACAATGTTGAATAGGGTCTTGTGATTACAAAGAAAGCAACTGTTACGAAATCCCATAACTGGATCACTTACCAGCAAAGATAGAGAGGTCCGTTGAAGTACTATTTTTAAAAGGTCTTTATTTATGAAGGGGCACAAAAATAAGATTAATACAAACATTCAGATAATATACGTCGTCACTACTCAATCTAAAAGCGCGGGTCTAATAATAACCATCAATTAGAAACAGCTCGAGCGTTTGTCTAGGGGATAATATGTTGTCTGATGGAAATATAAAAGTCACTCAGTTCCTGCAGGCTTCAGCCTTTTTGGGGGACCACTGGGTTTTCACTTGTTGGACAGAGAGAGAGATTGGTGAGAAAAGAAACTTGCCCGGGTCTTTTATGAAGCAAATCCGTTGAATCAGGGGAGCGGGCTTCCCTGTTGTTAGCTAAAAGCGGTTTTCCGTGATTCCAGCCATGGAATCCAACGCACGTGGCTCCCTTCAAATGGCTTCCCGCTACTACAGGATCGTTAGCGTTTCTTCTGGTGCGTCTGAAGGGGGTGTTCCCCCAGACCCTCTTTTATACTTCCTCACGGGGTCTCAGATGTCAATCAGGTTGGGATGATGCAATCCCTCTCTCAACCAGCCCACTTTGCCCGAGGGCTTGCACGTAGCATAGTCCCCAATCCACAAACGTGGTCTCCAGGAGACAATGGTCAATGTCGCATTATTTTGCATCGCCAGGGAACGAGGCATCTCTCACATTTCCTGGGTCTCCTGAACGGACTCAATAGTGATCTCGCGATTGTCACAAAGGAGGGGGCTACCCCGCACCCTTCGGCCCCTCAGAGCTGTGGTACATTCATAACACAACTAAGACAATCACTTGCTGTTAGAGCACCTTCACACACTGATTCTGAAGCCTCAGGAACACAGGCAGCATGATCCACACCAAGTCCAGTTCCTCCAGTCTCTCCTCCAATGAGCAACTCACCGATGGGCAAGGCCTGTAAGTTCTTAATGTCCAGCAGGGTCTTGTGAACATAAAACAGACAATAACGCCTTTGGTTGGCCATCCATCTTCACAGAAACGCAACAAGAAAAATGATGGAATGGTGTGGGAGAGACCCGTTGGGCTGAAAGGCAGCATTTAGTGGCAGAGTTTGAAGTCCAACTGCATCCCATCAGTGAAAGAGAGAGTGAGAAGCAGCGGGGAATTCACTTACCCGTGGGAAGATTTAAAAATGCAGTTTTCGGGGTTGGACTGTGTCCAATCAGTAAACAGGACTCACTAGAAAGGGCGAGAAATAATAAGGCAGGGGAAGCTGGGCACGTGGGAATTCTGGAAGACTCCTCGCCTCCTAGATATCCACATCAGTAACTGGTGCATTGAGCTGCAGCTTGACGGCTTTCAGCTCAAATAGGAGACTGAGGAAGTGATAGATACTCTATGAACTACAGGGAGATAGTCATCCTAAGGCTGCAGGATGAAAGTAACTAGGTGAGATGGAAGGGAAATGGTCAACCAGTGCAAGGTACACCTGTGGCTGTTCCCCTCAATAATAACTATACTACTTTGGATACTGTTAATAGGGATGAGCTACCTGGGAGGACGGGGGAGGGAGCCACGGGCACTTAGTCTAGGTGAGAAAGGAAGAGAGATGAAGAGGTCTTCAGTAGTGAGAAGAGATTCCATAGTCAGAGGAACAGAGACAAGATTCTGTGAAAGCAACAGAGAGACTCTAATGGTTTGTTACCTCCCAGGGGCAAGGGCCAAGGATGTCTTGGATCGGATCCAAGGCATTCTAAAGGCGGAGGGTGGGCACCAGTAACGTACTGTATATAGGAAAGTTAAGGAGGTCCTGAAGGGAGATTTTAGGGAGTTAGGTGGAAAACTGAAAAGCAGATCTCCAAGGGAGTGATCTCTGGATTGCTGCCCGTGCCACGCACTAGTGGGGGTAACGATAGGGGCATTTGGCTGAGGAACTGTTTCAGGGGTCAGAGATTCAGATCTCTGGAGCTGCACAAAAGAGTTGAGTTACGCATAACCCAAAGGGGAACCCATATCCTCATGGGCAGGTTTGTTAGAGCTGTTTGGGATGGTTTAAACTAATTTGACAGGGTAATGGGAACAGGAACGATTGGGCTAAGGATAGGGTAGTTGGTTTAGAAAGAGCTACAGTGTGCAGACAGACTGCTAGCAAAGAGAGGCTGGATAAGTTGCAATGTAAAAGGGGGACAAAATCAGAAAGGGTGAATACAGGACTGAAGGTGTTATATTTGAATTCACACAATAGATGGACTTGCAGCACAGTTACAGATTGGCATGTATAGTGTTGGGGATCACAGAAAGCTATAGCTGGGAGCTTAATGTCCAAGGATACTCATTGTATCGAAAGGACAGGCAATTAAGCAATAGACAATAGACAATAGGTGCAGGAGTAGGCCATTCGCCCCTTCTACCCAGCACCACCATTCACTGTGATCATGGCTGATCATACACAATCAGTACCCCGTTCCTGCCCTCTCCCCATATCCCTTGACCCTGCTATCTATAAGAGCTCTATCTAACTCTCTCTTGAATGCATCCTGAGACCTGGCCTCCACTGCCTTCTGGGGCAGAGCATTCCACGTATCCACCACTCTCTGGGTGAAAAAGTTTTTCCGCATCTCTGTTCTAAATGGCCTACCCCTTATTCAAACTGTGGCCTCTAGTTCTGGACTCACCCATCAGCGGGAACATGCTTCCTGCCTCCAGCGTGTCTAATCCCTTAATAATCTTATATGTCTCAATCAGATCCCCTCTCATCCTTCTAAATTCTAGTGTATACAAGCCCAGTCGCTCCAATCTTTCAACATATGACAGTCCCGCCATTCCGGGAATTAACCTTGTGAACCTACGCTGCACTCCCTCAATAGCAAGAATGTTCTTCCTCAAATTTGGAGACCAAAACTGCACACAATACTCCAGGTGGGGTCTCACCAGGGCCCTGTACAGCTGCAGAAGGACCTCTTTACTCCTATACTCAATTTCTCTTGTTATAAAGGCCAGCATGCCAGTAATCTGCCTTCCTGTTCTTGCCACCAAAGTGGATAACCTCACATTTATCCACATTAAACTGCATCTGCCATACATTTGCCCACTCACCCAACCTGTCCAAGTCACCCTGCATTCTCATAATATCCTCCCAACATTTCACACTGCCACCCAGCTTTGTGTCATCAGCGAATTTGCTAATGTTACTTTTAATCCCTTCATCTAAATCATTAATGTATATTGTAAACAACTGTGGTCCCAGCACCGAACCTTGTGGTATCCCACTGGTCACAGCCTGCCATTCCGAAAGGGACCCATTAATCGCTACTCTTTGTTTCCTGTCAACCAGCCAATTTTCAATCCATGTCAGTACTCTGCCCCCAATACCATGTGCCCTAATTTTGCCCACTAATCTCCTATGTGGGACTTTATCAAAAGCTTTCTGGAAGTCCAGGTACACTACATCCACTGGCTCTCCCTTGTCCATTTTCATAGTTACAAAAGGGATTTTCTGTTGGTAAAAAATTAAATTAATCATTTGAAAGAGATGAAAGAGGTAATCATTAGAAAGAGTGCTCTGTACGCAATATGTGGGAAGTCAGGGACAGCACAATTGTCCCTGATGATTACACCTGTAAAAGTGCATCCAGCTATGGCTGCTGACAAACCGAGTTAGGGAACTGGAGCATGAGCTGGATGAACTTCAGATCATTCATGAGGCAGAGCCAGAAATAGACAGGAGTTTCAGGGAGATATTAACTCCTAAAAGTCAGGAGAGGGAAGGGGAATAGACAGGAAGAGCAGAGCACCCCTGTGGCCGTTGGTGGGGATGACCTAAAAGGGACAAGTTGCAGTGGTTGCGTCTCTGGCACCAAGATTGGACCCTCAGCTCAGAAGGGAAGGAAGGAAAAGAGGAGAGAAGTAGCAATAGGGGATTCGATAGTTAGGGGGACAGATAGGAGGTTCTGTGGAAGAGATTGAGAATCCTGGACGGTCTGTTGCCTCCCTGGTGCCAGGGTCCACGATATCTCGGATCGAGTTCTCGGTATTCTCAAGAGGGAGGGTGAGCAGCCGGATGTCGTGGTCCATGTAGGGAACAATGACGTGGGTAGGAAGGAGGAGGTGGTCCTGTAAAGAGAGTTTAGGGAGTTGGGTGCAAAGTTGAAGGATAGGACCTCCAGGGTTGCAATCTCAGGATTGCTACCCGTGCCACATGCTAGTGAGGCTAGAAATAGGAAGATAATGTAGCTAAATACGTGGCTAAGGAGATGGTGTAGGAGGGAGGGCTTCATGTTTCTGGACAATTGGGCTTTGTCCCAGGGAAGGTGGGACCTGTTCCGATGGGACGGGTTGCATCTGAACTGGAGGGGGGACTAACATCCTTGCGGGTAGATTTGCTAGTGCTGCTCTGGGGGGTTTAAACTAGATTTGCATGGGGAGGGGAACCAAAGTGTTAGAGCAGATAGTGAGGTGGAGGAGGATAAAGGTTCCTACCCTAATGGGTAGAGCTAAGAAATTGCAAAGATAAAATAAAAAAGATCCTAATGGGAGTTATATAGAGACCCCCAAACAGTAGTAAAATGCATATCAAAAGGCCAATGTTGTGATAGTCATGGGGAATTTCAGTATACAGGAAGATTGGGACAATCAGGTTAGTGCTGGATTACAAGAGAGAGAATGTACATGTAGCTTAGAAAAATAGAGGACTATGGGTAAACCCAGGTAATTTCTAAACTGAGTCTATATTCAGTACAATATTGTGGACTGAAGTCTCTGTTGTGCTATAGGTTTTTTTTCCCTAATTTGCAGAATGCCTGTGAGTTGACATTTTAGAGCAGCTCATGGCTGAGCCCACTAAGGATAATTTATTCTGGGTTGGGTGCTGTGCAATGAACTGGAATTGATTAGGGAGCTTAAGGTAAGGGAACACTTAGGGACCAGTGATCATGGTGGAATTCACCCTGCAATTTGAGAAGCCGAAGCTGAAGTCAAACGTGTCAGTATTAGAGTGGAGCAAAGGGAGTTGCAGAGGCATGAGAGAGGAGCTGGAGCTGGAGCTCAGGAAAGTAGAGGGCTATGGGTAACCCTAGGTAATTTCTCATGTAAGGACATATTCGCCACTGCTTTGTGGGCCGAAGGGCCTGTATTGTGCTGTAGGTTTTCTATGCTCTATGTTATAAAATTGATTTGAAGGGAAGGAATGATGGTAGAGCAGCAATGGCAGGAGTTTCTGGGAGCATTTCAGAAGGCACAGGTCAGATATGAAGAAGTGGTATTCTAAATTCAAGATGATGCAATTGTGGCTGACAAGAGAAGTCAAGCCAGCATAAAAGCCAAAGAGAGGCCAATGGTAAAGCAAAAACTAGAGGGACGTTAGAAGATTTGAAAACTTTTAAAAAACCAACAAAAGGCAGTTAAAAATGTCGTAAAGAGGAAAAGATAAAGAAAGAGAAAAAAAAGAAAGAAAGAAAGAAAGACTGCCTGGTTGTTGGTAGATCTCCACATGCTCCATGGAGTTCGTAATAACTTTAATATATATATTTATTTCTTTCCCCAAATAACCAATTGTTTCACCTTCAGAGCATCTATATATTTAGTCCTGTCTTTTGTAAATAAGGGCTCCAAATTTTCAGAACTATTTCATATTTATCTCTTAAATTATAAGTAATTTTTTCTAATGGAATACAGCCATAGATTTCTTTCTTCCAAGAGTCTGTACTTAAATATGTATCCGATTTCCAAGTAACTGCAATAGCTTTTTTGGCTACTGCCAGTGCAATTTTTATGAATTCTTTCTGGTATTTATTTAGTTTGAGTTTCGGTTTTATCCCTTCAATATCACCTAGTAAAAGTAGTATTGGATTATGAGGACGTTGTGTTCCTGTAATTTGTTCCAATAAAAGTCTTAAATTTGTCCAAAAAGGTTGAATTTTAGAACAAGACCATGTAGAATGTAAAAAAGTACCAGTTTCCTGGTTACATCGGAAACACTGATCCGATAAATTTGGATTTAATTTATTTATTTTTTGTGGTGTAATATATAATTGATGTAGAAAATTATACTGCACTAATCTTAACCGAACATTTATTGTATTTGTCATACTATCAAGATAATCTTGACCAATTTATTTCTTCAATTTTAATATTCAAATCACTTTCCCATTTTTGTCTTGACTTATGGACTCCTTGTTTAATTGCCTGTTTTTGAATCAAATTATACATACAAGATATAATTTTTTTTCTATAGGATAGTTAGGGGGGAGGGGTTAAAGGGAGGGGGAAGGGTTATATACATATCTTTTTTTTCATATTTCATTCTGTAATTACTTAAAAATGCAATAAAAAAGTTTTCAGAAAAAAAGGTTGTAGAAGAGAAGAAGAAAGCCCTTAACTCTGAGTGGAGTCATCTGGACGCCGTCGGGACACTGTTTTTTTAGCAGGCTTTCTTATTTTTGTGAGGCTGAGTTGCTTGCTGGACGCTCAACCCAGCACGGATGGAAAGTGTGCAAGGGAGTTGGCTGGATTCGAACTCAGGAGCCTTCACTCTGAAGTCTGGCACTGATGCCATTACGCCACCAGCCGGCCATCTCAAGGTTGTATGTGATATATATCTTTGATAATAAATTTAAAAATCTTTGTATCAAAAAAAAGAGGAAATGATAGAGTACAAAGGTATGCCAGCCAATAATATTAAAGAGGATATAAAGAATTTCTTCAGATATACTCAGTGTAAAGGAAGCTGAGAATGGATATCAGACCACTGGAAAATGATGCTGGAGAGGTATTAATGGGGGTCAAGGAAATGGTGGACAAAGCAAATAAGTATTTTGCATCAGTCTTCACTGTGAAAGTCATTGGCTTTATGCTGGAAGCTCAAAAGTGTCAGGGAGGCAGAAATGAATAAAGATGCTGTTACTAAGCAGAAGGTTCTTAGGAGGCTGAAAGGTCTGAAGGTAGATAAGTCATCCAGAACAGATGGTCTAAACCACAGGATTCTGAAAGAGGTGCCTGAAGAGATTGTGGAGGCAATAGCAATGATCTTTCAATTGATTCTGATATGGTTCCAGAGGACTGGAAGATTACAAATGTCACTTCACTTTTCAAGAAGGGAGAGAGACAGAAGATAGGAAATTATAAGCCACTTAGTCTGAACTCAATGTTTGGGAAGATCTTGGAGTTGATTGTTAAGGATGTGGTTTGGGGGTACTTGGAAGTGCTTGATAAAATAGGCTGTAGTCGGCATGGTTTCCTTCATTTCATTTCATTTTTCAATCTTTTTTATTGATTTTCAAATAAAGAATATACAAATACAAATCGAAAGAGGAGTTTAACAAGTAGATAATATAAAAGACATATAAACAGCAATATTAAAGACAAAAAGCATATAATATCAAACTCAAATAGGTAATATATTATGCTGTTATATATACAACAGTCAGAGGGAAATTATAGCTCCTCATAGCAATTGTAAAAAAGAAGATTAGAAATTTTATTGACAGAGAAAGAAAAATCCCACTATCGAAACTAAAACAAAAAAGAGAGAAAGTAAAGAAAAGAAAGAAAAAGAAAGATTGGGCAGTCCAAGTGAGGATAAACTTAAAAAAGAAAGGGAGAGAAAAAAAACACATCCTTCCAGTCATCTCCGAACCTTCATGGACAAGGATATTCTCCAAAGAGAATAAAGAAAAATAAATAAATAAAGATAAATTAAATCATGTGAAAATATTGAATAAAGGGTCACCAGACTTGTTCAAAATCAAAAGATGTATCAAATGTCCGGCTTCTAATTTTCTCCAAGCTTAAACATGACATGATGGAGAAGAGCCAGTAGAAAACAGTGGGCGAGTTAGATTCTTTCCAGTGTAGCAAAATAGCTCTCCTAGCCAGTAAAGTTGAAAAAGCTATCACATGTTGGGCGGAGGCAGACACTTTGCTTGCTTCCTCTGGGAAAATCCCAAAAATTGCTGTAAGTGGATTAGGTTGAACATCCATATCTATAACTTTAGATAATATTCCAAACACATCCCTCCAAAAATTATTTAAACTTACACCTGACCAAAACATATGGGTTAGAGTAGCCACTTCTGCATTACATCTATCACATATTAGGAAAAATATGTGCCAATTTATCTTAGGACAAATGGGTCATATGTACTATCTTAAACTGAATTAAAATATGGCATGCACAGATAGATGAATTATTAACTAAATAATAAATTTTACTCCATTGATTATCTGAGAGTGAATGTTGAAGTTCTACTTCCCAGGAGCGTTGAACCCTATCATTAGGCGATGTGCGAACATTCATTAACTGTTTATAAATGATAGCTATTAATCATTTTTGAAAAGGTTTAAACTGAAAAATAACATAAGCCAAATTTAAAGAGCAGATCAAGGGGTAATTTGGTAAAAAATCACGTAAGAAATTCCTGACCTGTAAATACCTGAAAAAATGTGTATTGGAGATATCATATTTATCCATTAACTGTGAAAAAGACATTAAACAGTCTTGTAAAAACAAATCTAGAAAAGTTTTTATTCCCTTAATTTTCCATGTTAGAAAAGCCTTATCCAAAGTTGATGGTTTAAAAAAGAAATTAGAATAAATATTACTAGAAAGTAAAAAAATCATTTAATTCAAAAAATCTATGAAATTGAAACCAAATTTTTAAAGTATGTTTAACAATAGGGTTAAGAGCTTGCCTACCTATTCTGGAGAGCGAAAACGGAAGAGGAGCTCCTAATAAAGAAGCTAACGAAAACCCCATTACTGAATTTTCCTCCAACTGTAACCATGAAGGGTGATCTTGATCGTCTATATCGTAAATCCAAAAAGTAATATAGTGAATATTAATTGCCCAATAATAAAATCTAAAGTTTGGTAAAGCCAGTCCTCCATCTTTTTTTGATTTTTGCAATAAAAGTTTATTCAGTCTAGAGCTTTTATTATTCCAAACATAAGACAAAATCAGAGTCTATTTTATCAAAAAAAAATTTGGAACAAAAGCGGGAACTGCTTGAAATATGTATAAAAATTTCGGTAGAATAACCATTTTTATAGCACTTATTCGACCTATCAATGACATCAACATAGGTGACCATTTGGAATGTGCCTGTTGAGTATATTCAACTAAAGGGAAGAAATTTTACCTATATAGGTCTTTAAAATTTTTTGTAATTTTGATACCAAGGTAAGTAAAATGGTTTTTGGCAATATTAAAAGGCATTTGATCATAATAATCAAAATAATCATTAATAGGAAATAATTCACTTTTATGTAAATTAAGTTTATATCCAGAAGGTGCCAAATTCCATAAATATAGATAACATAGAAGGAATAGATTTCTTAGGATTTGAAATGTAAACTAATAAATCATCCGCGTATAACGAAACTTTATGTAATTTATCCCCTCTCCTAATACCCTGCACAGAATTAGAATCCCTAAGAGCAATAGCAAGTGGTTCTAAAGCCAAATTAAATAATAAAGAACTAAGGGGACAACCCTGACGGGTACCTCTATATAATCTAAAGTAAGGAGACTTTTGGTTATTAGTGAGAACCGCAGCTACCGGGGCATGATAAATCAATTTAATCCAGGAGATAAATCCTGGACCAAAACTGAACCCTTCAAAACCTGAAATAGATAAGGCCACTCCACCCTATCAAAGGCTTTCTCTGCATCCAAAGATACAATACATTCAGATTGTTTGGTTGAGAGGGGAATAAATGATATTTAACAATCTTCAAATATTAAAATGTGAGTACCTATTTTTAATAAATCCTGTTTGATCGTTTGAGATAACATTAGGCAAGATACTCTCAAGCCTATTTGCTAGAATCTTAGAGAGGATTTTAAAATCTACATTCAGTAAAGAAGTAGGTCTATAGGATACACATTCCAGTGGGTCTTTCCCTTTTTTTGGAATCAATGAAATTAGTGCTTCATAAAGAGTTTTAGGAAGGTTCCCAGAAGATGTAGAATCAGTGAATGTTTGATGAAGATGTGGTATAAGTGTTTCATGAACGGTCTTATAAAATTCTACCGTATAACCATCCGGTCCCGGAGCTTTACCTAGTTGCATAGCCTTGGCTATCTCCTCTTGTTTAATAGGTGCATGTAACATATCAACATCTTGAATCGAAATTTGAGGTATGTTTAACCTTTGCAAAAATCTATTCATAGTGATATTACTATCAGAGAATTCAGATTTATAAAGATTAGAATAGAAGTCCATAAGTATCTTATTAATTTCATAAGGATCTAAAGTTTCTGTTCTATCTGGTCGGCGAATTTTTAAAATCTGTCTTCTGACCATCCCAGCCTTTAACTGACCCACTAAAAGTTTAGCAGATTTTTCCCCATGTATATAAAATAAACTTTTAGATTTAAAAATTTGCTGTTCAATGGGAAAGGTCAGAAGTATATCATACTGTGATTGAAGTTCGACCCTTTCTTTATATAGGTCTTCAGTAGGTTTAACTGAATACGCTTTATCTATCTGTTTAATTTTATTAATAAGCACTGACAATTCCGCTTTAGTTTTCTTTCTCAAAGCTGCTGAATATGAGATTATCTGTCCCCTAAGAAAAGATTTCAAGGTGTCCCATATAACCAAATTTGACATTCCCTCAGTTGTATTAAATTCAAAAAATATAGAAATTTGCTCCTTAATAAAATTAACAAAAGCTGGATCCTGTAACAAAACGGGGTTCAATCTCCACTGTGAGATTTTCAAAAATCTATCCGGGAGTTTAAGGGTTAGCTTTAAAGGTGAGTGATCCGAAAGCGCGATGATCTCATACGCACATTCAACAACGGAGTTTGACAGACGTGTATCTAAAAAAAAGTAATCAATTCAGGAATATTTGTGATGGACGTGTGAAAAAAAGGAGAAATCTTTATCATTGGGGTGTTTATATCTCCAAATATCGACAAGGCCATATTCTAATAAAAAAGAGTTAATACAAGCTGCCGCTTTATTAGGAAGCGACGGATTGGCTGATGATCTGTCAATCGCTGGATTTAAGCAACAGTTAAAGTCACCACCCATGATCAGTTTATATTCATTGAGATTTGGTAACTCTGAAAAAAGTTTCTTAAAAAAATCAGAATTATCTACATTAGGTGCGTATACACACCCCAGAGCTACCTTTTGCTCGCATAATAAACCAGTAACAATTAAATATCTTCCAATCAAATCAGTAGTAGTATTAATGTGTACAAAAGGGGTTTTGGGACCAAGAAATATAGAAATGCCTCTTGTTTTACTATCTGACAGTGAGTGAAAAAGAGGGCCTTTCCAAAAGCGAAAAAATCTATCCCCATCCTGTTTTCGTATATGATCTTCTTGCACAAAAATAATATCAGCATTAAGTGTTTTTAATTTCTTAAAAATCTTTTTACGCTTAATGGGATGATTGACACCGTTCCAATTCCAAGATATTATATTAATTTTATTAACATCCATGTTTAAAATTGAGTTTAATATTATATAAAAGAAATGTTACGCAAGTACAGATTAAACCAAAAGGCACGGGTACTACCAGAAGGAGTGACGCACTTACAAAAGAGAAATCCATCAAAATAAATGCCCAATCAAGAAAAAAACCTACTCTAATAGACCCCTCCCCCTCCCCCCGCCCAATAGATAGAAAGGAAGGAACCAATAGGCATGGTTTCCTTAAGGGAAAATCTTGCCTGACAAATCTATTGGAACTCCTTGAAGAAATAACAAGCAGGAAAGATGAAGGAGGATTGGTGGATATTTTGTGCTTGGATTTTCAGAAGGCCTGTGACAAGTTGCTGCACATGAGGCTGCTTAACAAGTTAAGAGCCTATGGTATTACCGAAATGATTCTAGCATGGGTAGAGCATTGGCTGATTAGCAGGAGACAAAGAGTGGGAATAACGGGGCTCTTTCTATTTGGTTGCTGCTGACTAGTGGTGTTCCACAGGGGTCGGTCCTGGAGCCACTTGCTTTTACATTATGTGTCAATGATCTGGATGATGGAATTAAAGGCTTTATGGTCAAGTTTGTGGATGATACAAAGACAGGTGGAGGGGCAGGTAGTTTGGAGGCAGTAAAGAGGCTACAGAAGGATAGATAAATTAAGAGAATGGGAAAAGAAGTGACAGATGGAATAGTATTGGGAAGTGTATATCCATGCACTTTGGTAGAAGAAATGAAAGGGTTGACTATTTTCTAAATGAAGGGCAGATACAATAAAACTGAGGTGCAAAGGGACTTGGGATTCCTTCTGCAGGATTTCCTAAAAGTTAATTTGCAAGTTAAGTCTGGTGAGAAAGGCAAATGCAATGTTAGCATTCATTTCAAGAGGACTAGAATATAGAGCAAGAATGTAATGTTGTGGCTTTATAATGTGCTGGGGAGGTCTCACTTGAGTATTGTGACCAGTTTGGGCTCCTTATCTAAGAAAAGATATACTGACATTGGAGAGGGTTCAAAGGGTGTTTATGAAAATGATTCTGGGATTGAAAGGCATATCATATTAGGAGCTTTTGATGGCTCTGGACCTGTACTCACTGGAATTCATAAGAATGGAGGGGGGTGGATTTCACTGAAACCTATTGAACACTCAAAGGCCTCGAGAGAGTGGATGTGGACAGGATGGTAGGGGAGCCTAAGACCAGACAACACAACCTCAGAATAGAAGGATGTTCATTTCGAAAGGAGATGAGGAGGAATTGCCTTAGCCAGAGAGTGGTGAATCTGTGGAATTCATTGCCACTGGTGGCTGTGGAGGCCAAGTCATTGGATGTATTTAAGGCAGAGATTGATAGTTTCTTGATTAGTCAGTGCATGAATAGATGGGGGAGAGGAGAGGAGATTAGGGCTGAGAGCGAAATGGATCAGCCATGATGAAAAGACAGAGCAGACTCAATGGGCCAAATGGCCTTATTCTGCTTCTATATCTTATGGTCCTAATAGAAATACACTCTTCACAGAGAGATTCGCTCTGGATACCTTTTACATTACAAAAGTGTACAAGTTAGGGTTATTACATTGTGGACGTTGGTGCCAGAAGCTGGCACTTTGGCTGCCCCATTGTAAATGATGCATGTTTCATGTACATGCGACAAAGAAAGCTTATTTAATCTAAGTTGCAAAATTGATTTCACAGACAATTTCAATCAATTGTATTGAAATTGTTCAAGTGTGATCTCAGTCTTCGGAGCTAGTGTTGCTGCAATCCATCTTGTTACACAATTACTTTCATGCTAATTGTGATCCTTTAGGTCTCCTATTAATTTTCTTATTAATTCATTTCTGGTGTGATGGTACCAATTTCCCCATGTTATTTGCTCAATAGAATGTTCTTTGATTACTATTATATCCACTAGATTGAAAGCTTTTATAATGAAGCAGTAGGAAGTAAATGCATACACTGAAGAGTGGTTATTTTGATGTCGATAAATACACGAGAGCTACAACTAAACAAAGGTTATTATAGAATCTAAGTTGTATCTGAGTGTTTACTTTGTTCAAATGTCTGCATATATACACTCAGTGGCCAGTTTGTTAGAAACACTGTACACTTGCTTGCTGACATAAATTATGCAGCAGCAATTCAATGCATAAGAGCATGCAGGCATGGTCAGGAGGATCAGCTGGTATTCAGACTAAACATCAGAGTGGGAGGAAATGTGATCTAAGTCAGTGTGAAATGATTGTTAGTACTGCTTGGGCTTTTCTGAGTATCTGAGAAATTTCTGATGTCCTGGGATTTTCACACACAACAGTCTCTGGGGTTTACATATTAAGATGTGAAAAACAAAAATATCCAGTGAGAGGCAGTTCTGTGGGTAGAAATGTCCTGTTAATGAGAGAGGTCATAGGAGAATGGCCAGACTGGTTCAAACTGACAGGAAGGCGACAGTAACTCAAATAACCACACGTTACAACAGTGGTGGGCAGAAGCACATCTCTGAATGCATAACGTGTCCAACCTTGACTACAGCAGAAGACCATGAATGTGCACTCAGTGGCTAGTTTATTAGGCACAGGAGGTATCCAATAAAGTGGCTACTGAGTATAACACTGGAACTTACAGTGAACGTTGAAGAGGATGGGCTACAGCAGAAGACCACATCGGGTTCCACATCTGTATCTAATAAAGTGGCCACTAAGTGTAGGCTTAACATTAGAAATATACCACAATGCCAGGCACAATTTTAATCTTTAATCTAAACGTCTCGACCACATTCAGGACAAAAGATTTCACTATGTTTCGAGAAAAATCCAGAGCAAACCAAGGAACTGGCACAGTTCTTGCATTTGAAGCAGTCATTGTGCCATTGACGGTCCTCAAATGAGATGTACTTTGAGGTTCCAAGACCTGCAAAGGCAAGAACACAGGATATATTTTCATTTTGGCATGAACATGAGATTGCAAATCTGATTTTTGTTTAATAAACACACACAAAATGCTGGAGGAACTCAGCAGGACAGGCAGCATCTACGGAGAGGAAAAAACAGTCGAAACCTTTTATCAGGTCAGGAAAGGAAGGGGGAAGAAGCCAGAATAAAAAGTGCAGGGGCTAGAACATTTTAGAAACAGCTTCTTCCCCTCTGTTATAGGATTTCTGAACACTACCTCACTATTCCCCTTTTACAGTAGTTATTTTTGTGCAACTTACAGTAATGGTTTTATGTTTTACACTGAACCGCTGACACACAGAAACAAATTTCACAGCAAACATCAGGTTTCTGGCACTGAGTCTGACTTAGTCAGGGGCAGAAGGGGTGAGCTGTGATGATCCTTTAGTTAGGGGAATGAACTTGAGGTTTTGTGGGTGAAAACGAGATTCCAATATGGTATGTTGCCTCCTGTGTACCAGGGACTGGGGTATCCCAGATCGAGTCCTCAGCATTCTTAAATGGGAGGGTGAACAGCCAGAAGTCATGGTTCATGTCAAAACCGGTGACATGGGTAGGACAAGTAACAAGGTTCTACATAGCAAGTTCAGGGAGTTTGGTGCTAAGTTGAAGGGCAGGACCTCCAGGGCTGTGATCTCAGGATTGCTACCCGTCTCACATGCTAGTGAGGCCAGAACTAGGAAGATTATACAGATTAATACGTGGCTAAGGAGTTCATGTGGAAGGGAGGGAATAAGATTTTTGGATCATTGGGCTCTCTTCTAGGGAAGGTGGGACCTGGATAGAAGGGACAATTTGCACCTGAACTGGAGGGAAACTGATATCCTAGTGGGAAGGTTTGTTAATGCTGCCCAGGGTGGGGAGGGGGGAGGAGGGGTGGAGAAGTTAAGCTAGCATTGCGGGAGATGGGAAAAATGTCGGAACAGTTAGTGGAGAGGTTGTGGAGATAGGTATTGTTAAGCCTTCAGACAAAGTCAGGAATCAAAAGGTTGAGCATGATGCGTCTAATGTTTTGAGCAATGTATATTTCAATGCAAGAAGTATTGTAGGAAAGTTGGATGAGCTCAGGGTGTGGATCAACACCTGGAATTATGATGTTGTGGCCATTAGTGAGACTTGGTTGTAGGAGAAACAGGACTGGCAGCTCAATATTCCAGGGTTCCTTTGTTTTAGATGTGACAGAGCTGCAGGGATTAATGAGGTGGGGGTGGTGGCATTGCTAGTCCGGGAAAAGCTGCAGAAGACATTAAACATTGCCCAGCACATCACACAAACCAATCTTCCATCCTTGGACTCACTTTACACCACACACTGTCGGAACAGTGTTGCCAGGATAATCAAGGACAGGACCCACCCAGCCAACACACTTTTTGTCCCTCTTCCCTCCGGGAGAAGGTTCAGGAGCATGAAGATTCGTAAGGCCAGATTTGGGAACAGCTACTTTCCAACTGTGATAAGACTGCAGAACGGATCCTGACCTGGATCTGGGCCGTACCTTCCAAATATCTGGACCTGACTTGCACTACCTTACTTTCCCTTTTCTATTCTCTAATTATGATTTATAATTTAAATTTTTATTATATTTGCTTTGTTTTGTACTCCA
This sequence comes from Hypanus sabinus, assembly GCF_030144855.1. NCBI lineage: Eukaryota > Metazoa > Chordata > Chondrichthyes > Myliobatiformes > Dasyatidae > Hypanus > Hypanus sabinus. The sequence continues at coordinate 5,544,881 of NC_082715.1, forward strand.
GGGAGCGCGAAGTGCAGAATCAAATATCGTTGTGATGATTTATGTTCTAGTATCAATTGTTTGGTGACAATAAAGCAAAGTAAAAGTTAAAAGTAAAGTAAAAGTAAGTAAAATATCATGGCAGTGCTCAGTCAGGACAGACTGGAGAAACTGAGGGCTTATAGGTAGAACCGAGAAATAAGAAAGGTTTCACACACACAGCATCTGCTAATGTTCTCCTGTTTGTAATGAGAAAGGTATGAACACATTAATGGGGCTATATTGTAGGCCACCCAATGGTCCATGGGATTTAGAGAAACAAATTTGTTGAGAGATCGCAGGTAGACTGTTGTAAGAGACATAGGTTGTTATAGTAGCTAATTTTAATTTTCTACATATTGACTGGGACTAGATGGGATAGAGTTTGTCAAATGTGTTCAGGAAAGCTTCCTTAATCGGCATGTAGAAGTCCGAATGAGAGAGTGTGCAAAACTGGATCTACTGTTAAGGAATGAGACAGGGCAGGTGACAGAAGCTTGTGTAGGGAAACACTTTGCATCCATTGACCACAATGGCATTAGTTTCAAAGTAAATATGGAAAATCTGTTCTGTGGGTTGAGATTGCAAACTGGAGAAAGGCCAATTTTGATGATAGCATTAAGAACCTGGCAAGGGTGGACTGGGCAGGTTGCTTTTCTGGCAAAGGTGTACTTGGTAAGTGGGAGGCCTTTAAAAATGAAATTTATAGAGTACAAAGCTTGTATGTGCCCATCAGAATAAAAGGCAGGGATAGTAGTTTTAGTGAACCTTGCTTTTCGAGAGATATTGAACCCCTGGTTAAGAAAAAAAAAGAGGTGCATAGTAGGTATATGCAGATAGGAACAAATGAGGTGCTTATGGAGTATAAAAATGCAAGAGAACACTGAAGAAATAAATCAGGAAGGCTAACAGAAAACATGGGGATGCTCGAGCAGACAAGGCGAAGCAGAATCCCAAGGGATTCTACAGATGTGTTCAGAGCAAAAGGTTACAAGGGACAAATTGGTCCTGTGGAAGACCAGAATAGTAATCTATGCATGGAGCCAAGAGAGATGGGAGAGATCTCATATGGACTTTTGCATCTGCATTTACTCAGGAGATGGATACAGAGTCTATAGAAGCGAGGCGAAGCAACAGCAAGGTCCCGGACCATGCAACACACACACATCTGCAGGTTTTCTCTTGTAGGTCATGGACCATATACAGATTACAGAGGAAGAGGTCTTTGGTTTCTTGAGCCAAATCCCCAGAGTTTGAGGAGGTGTTCCTTCGGATCCTGTGGGAGGTAAGTGCAGAAATTGCAGGGGCCCTGGCAGAGATACTGTGTTTAATTCATCCATAGTGCCAGGTGAAGTAGCAGAGGACTGGAGGATAACTAATTCTCCATAAGTACTGTTTAAGGCTCTAAATATAAACTAGACAATGATAGGCCAGAGCCTGACATCAATAAGAAGGCATTCTAAGGGACTGGACGTATGTGTATTTGGATAAACAGGGATTGATTCAGGATAGTCAGCATAGCTTTGAGCATGGTAGGTCATTTCAAACTAATCTTATAGATTTTTTGAGGATATTACCAGGAAAGATGATGTAGGCAAGACAGTAGATATTATCAACATGGAGCTTGACATTTGACAAGGTGGCATTGATGGCATTTGACAAGGTCCTGTATGGGAGGATGGTCAAGAAGGCTCAGTCACTTGGCATTCAAGGTTAGGTAGCAAATTGGATTAGATGTTGGCTTTGTGGGAGAAGTCAGAGAATGGGAGTAGAGGGTTGTCTCTCTGATTGGAGGCTTGTGATTAATGGTGCGCTTCAGGGATCAATATTGGGTTCTTTGTTCTTTGTCATCTATATCTGGATCTGGATGATAATGTGGATCAGCAAATTTGCAGATAATTATCTGGGAGTGTAGTGTCTTGCAGAGGGATCTGCATCAGCTGGAAAATGGCAGATGGAATTTAATGCAGACAAGTGTGAAGTGTTGCACTTTAGGAGGAACAACCAGAGTAGGTCTTACACAGTGAGCAGTAGGACAGTAGGACAAAGGCATCTGGGAATGTAGGTCTGTAATTCCGTGAAAGTGGCATCACAGGTAGATAGGGTTGTTGAGGAAGCTTTGGCACGTTGGCCTTCATAAATCAAAGTACTGAGTACAAGAGACGGGATGTCACACAGAAGTTGAACAAGACATTGGTGAGGCCTAATTTGGAGTATTGTGTGCAGTTTTGGTTACCTACATACAGAAAAGCTGTAAATGAGTTTGAAAGAGTACAGAGAAAATTTACAAAGATGTTGCCAGAACTGGAGGATCTGAGTAATATAAAAAGACAGAATAGGTGAGAAATTTATTCCCTAGAAAGTAGAAGACAGATGGAAGATTTGATAGAGAAATACAAAATTATGAGCGGTATAGATAGGATGAATACAAGGAAGGTTTTTCCACTGAGGTTGGGTGGGACTACAACCCGAGGTCATGGGTTAAGGGTGAAAGGTGAAATGTTTTAGAGGAACATGAGGGGAAACTTCTTCACTGAAGGTGATGAGAGTGTGGAATGAACTGCCAGCACAAGTGGTGGATGCGGGTTCAATTTCAACATTAAAACGAAGTTTGAATAGGTACATGGATAGGAGAAGTATGGAGGGCTATGGTCCAGATGCAGGCTGATGGCACTAGGCAGTTTAAATGGATTGGCATGGACTAGATGGGCTGAAGGTTCTGTTTCTGTTCTATAGTGTTCTCTGATCCTATGAGTAGTTTTGTGCCCCTTATCTGATAAGTGCTGACATTGAAGAGGGTCCAGAGGAATTTCACAAGAATGAGAATGAAAGAGTTAATGTGTAAGGAATGTTTGATGGCTCTGGGTCTGTGCACACTGGAGTTTAAAAAAATGAGCGTGATCTTATTGATACCTATCAAATATTGAAGGACTGAGATAGAGTGACACACCTCAGGGGTGTGTGCTCAGCCCACTGCTCTACTCTCTATATACACATGACTGTGTGGCTCGGCATAGTTCAGATACCATCTATAAATTTGCTGACGATACAACCATTGTTGGTAGAATCTCAGGTGGTGACGAGAGGGTGTACAGGAGTGAGATATGCCAACTAGTGGAATGGTGCCACAGCAACAACCTGGCACTTATCGTCAGTAAGACGAAAGAGCTGATTGTGGACTTCAGGAAGGGTAAGATGAAGGAACACATACCAATCCTCATAGAGGGATCAGAAGTGGAGAGCGTGAGCAGTTTCAGGTTTTTTGGTGTCAAGATCTCTAAGAATCTAACCTGGTCCCAACATATTGATGTATTTATAAAGAAGGCAAGACAGCAGCTATACTTTAGTAGGAGTTTGAAGAGATTTGGCATGTCAGCAAATACATTCAAAAACTTCTATAGTTGTACTGTGGAGAGACAGGCTGCATCACTGTCTGGCATGGAGGGGGTACTGCACAGGATTGAAAGAAGCTGCAGAGAGTTGTAACTCCATCTTGGGCACTAGCCTACAAAGTACCCAGGACATCTTTAGGGAGCGGTGTCTCAGAAAGGCAGCGTTCATTATTAAGGACCTCCAGCACCCAGGGCATGCCCTTTTCTTACTGTTACCCTCAGGTAGAAGATACAGAAGCTTGAGGACACACACTCAGCGATTCAGGAACAGCTTCTTCCCCTCTGTCATCCAATTCCTAAACGGACTTTGAAGCTTTGGACACTAACTCACTTTTTTAAAAAAATATACAGTATTTCTGTTTTTGCATATTTTTAAGAATCTATTTAATAGACGTAATTGATTTACTTGCTTATTTATTATTATGTTTTATTTTAATTATTATTTTTTCTCTGCTAGATTATGTATGGCATTGAACTGCTGCTGCTAAGTTAACAAATTTCACATCACATGCCGGTGATAATAAACCCGATTCTGATATGGAGAAGATGTTTCCTGTAGTTGGAGGGGCGAGGGGAGGGGGGTGTCTAGAGCCAGAAGGCACAACTTCAAAATACAAAATTATCCTTTTAGAGTAGAGATGAGAAGGAATTTCTTTAGCCAGAGGGTGGTGAATCTGTGGAATTCATTGCCACAGGTGGTTATGCAGACCAATTCATTGGGTATATTTAAAGGGGATGTTGATAGATTTTTGATTAATCAGGGCATCGAAGGTTAAAGGGAAAAGGCTGGAGAAAGGGGTTGAGAGGGATAATAATTCAATCATGATGGAATGACAGAAATAACTCAATGGGCTGAATGGCCTCTATGTCTTACGGTGTTATTTTAGTCCAGTTCTGAGGGACCACCATGTCGTCACGTAGCAGTTTTTGCTTACATACTCAATATAATAATTTTGTACATATTTTAATTTCATAGAATCACACTCTTACTCACCAGTAATTGCTTGGGAACAGACAACACACTTCTTGGTGTAGAGCGTGGTGAAACAATCCAGGCAATAAGGGAAGTCATCCCTCGAGATGAAGTGATGCCCTGTCAGCTGCATTTTGCATCCAGTACACAACAAACATTCCCTGTGCCATGGGCGGTCACGGTAACTCACACCTCCAGTCAGTATTGGCTGAAGGACACACATGAACACAAAGCTGAAATCAGTGGCCACTGCATTACATACACTGTACACCTGCTCATTAATGCAAATTTCTAATCAGTCAATCATACGGCAGCAACTCAATGCATAGAGGTGTGCAGACATGGTCAAGAGGTTCAGACAAAACATCAGAATGGGGAAGAAATGGGATCTAGGCAACTTTGACTGTGGAATGATCGTTTGTGCCAGATGGGGTTATTTTATATCCAGGGAACGGCAGTTCTGTGGGTGAAAACACCTTGTTAATGAGAGAGGTCAGAGGAGAATGGCCAGACATTCAAGCTGACAGGATTTGATAGAGGTGTATAAAATTATGATGGGTATAGATAGAGTGAATGCAAGCAGGCTTTTTCCACTGAGGCTAGGGGAGAAAAAAACCAGAAGACATGGGTTAAGGGTGAAGGGGGAAAAGTTTAAAGGGAACATTGGGGGGGCTTCTTCACGCAGAGAGCGGTGAGAGTGTGGAATGAGCTGCCAGATGAAGTGGCGAATGCAGGCTCACTTTTGACATTTAAGAAAAACTTGGGCAGGTACCTGGATGAGAGGGGTTTGGAGGGATATGGCCCAGGTGCAGTTCAGTGGGACTAGGCAGAAAAATGGTTCGGCACAGCCAAGAAGGGCTAAAAGGCCTGTTTCTGTGCTGTTATGTTCTATGGAAGGAACAATAACCCAAATAACCACCATTATAACAGTGGTGTGCAGAAGAGCATCTCTGAATGCACAACATGTTGAACTTTGAAGTAGATTGGCAATAGCAGCCAAAGACCACACTCCTGTACCTAAAAAAGTTGTGAGTGAGTTTAGAATGTGTTAATACTTTATGGGAAGTTTTCATAAGTCATCCTTTTATTTTTAAAGACCTGCTTCCATGGCATGGTGGGATCTGCTCCAGTGACATGGTGTATCCATAGCAACAATCGGCAATTTGTTCCTCTCTGGGTTGCAGGACATTTTGCTCAAGCTTAGTCCAGAGTGTAAGTTGGAAGAAGATAGCCTCCCCCAAATGCTATTCTGATGGAACTGTGCATAATCAGAAGTTTATTTTTGAATGTCATATTAAATGAAGACATTTTTTATGAAACCTAATGAATGTTAATGATCCCTCTGCCTTTCCTCCCTTAAATAGTGAACACAAGAGATTCTGCAGATGCTGAAAATCTTGGACAACACAAACAAAATTCTAGAGTAACTCAGTACATCAGGCAGTATGTATAGTGGGGAATAAACAGTCCGCCATAAGGTACAGTAGGTCAATCAGCCCATCGAGTCTGTTCCACCCGTCTATGATGGGTGATTTATTATCTCTCTCAACCCCATTCTCCCACTTTCTGGCCTTGACATCCATACTAATCAAGAACCTGTGAATCTTCTCTTTCAATATACCTGAAGACTTGGCCTCTGTGGTTGTCTGTGGCAATGAATTCCACAGATTCACCGCCCTCTGGCTAAAGAAAATTCTCCACATCTCTGTTCAATGACATCCTCAGATTAAAAAGAAAGTAATGACCACAGTTTACAGAACTGTGTACCTTCTTGCAGGATGAGCAGGAGTGAGCAAACTGCTTCTCGTAGCAGGATACGCAGTAGCTATTATTTTCCTTCGTGATAAAAGTCCTGGTTCCTATTGGCTGCCGGCAGCGTTCACAGACAAAGCATGTTTCATGCCAGATGTTTCCCTTGTATTCCACTTTACGAGACCCTGTCATTAAAACAGAATTCAGAACGCACAGCACTTTCAGACTGCAGATGCTGGAATCGGGAGCAACTTACAGAGCGTTGAATTCAAAATTCAAGATTGTTTAATGTAATTTCTAGTACACAAGCATAAAGGAGAACAAAATAATTTTTACTCTGGATAGGATGCAGCACAAAAAAATGTAATAAGATAAAGAATGCAATCATAAAAACACAATAAATATAAATACGTCAGATAGTTAATTAGATTGATTATATGCCCATAAAGTGTTGCAGGCACAGGAATGTCTGTACACAAGGTGAATTCAAAGCTTGCTCTGATAAGCATGGCGTAACATGAATGAATATGTGTACAATGCATCGATGAGCCGAAAGTTAATGAGGAACACTGCCCACTTGTGATTCACTGATTCATCGTTTCACACATGTGTAATATCAGGGTGAAGGGAGATAACTTAACAATTGAGTTTCTATTAGTCATGAGGAGCAAGAGCATACTTCTGATCTGAGGAATTGAAAATTATTTAATATCTATTTTATTTTTACTTAGAGATACAGTGCAGAACTGGCCCTTCCGGCCCAACCAGCTGACCACCCACCAATTTAACACTAGCCTAGTCATAGGACAATTTACAATGATCAGTTAATCTACTAACCAGAACATCTTTAGGCTATGAAAGGAAACCGGAGCACCCAGAGGAAACTCACATGCTCACAGGACAGTACATACAAACTTCTTACAGAGAGCATCAGAATTGAACTCCAACCTCCGATGCTTCAAACTGTAATAGCATCATGCTAACTGCTATGTTACCATGGCACCTGACAGTAGGCAATCTATTTGAAGCAATACACATCAGTACTACAAATGACAGCAAATTTACAAAGGCTTATGATAAAATCTGAATATTGCATTACAATATGAGATCATAATAATCTAATAATCATCTAGAGGTCTCTCTTCCTTACTAACACATGTATTTAATGAGGGGTACAGGTAGGATAAATCCAAGCAGGCTTTTTCACTGAGGCTGGTTGAAACTACAACCAGAGGATGTGGGTCTCCATTGTGCCCTACCTTTCTATTTATTTAGAGATACAGGGCAGAATATCTGGCTCTGTGAGCTGCACTAGCTAGTAACGCTGGTTTAGCTCTAACCTAATCACAGGACAATAGGCTATGACCAATTAACCTACCTGGTACATCTTTGGACTGTGGGAAGGAACTGGAGCATGTGGAGAAAACCCCCATATACTGTGAGGCGGACATAAGAGGCTGCCGGGATTGAACTCCAACACCCTAAGCTGTAATGGTGTTGTCCTAACCACTAAGTTAAGGGTGAAAGATGACATATTTAAGGGGAAGTTGAGGGGGGAAACTTCTTCATCAGAGGGTTGTGAGAGTGTGGAACGAGCTGTCAGTGGACAGAGTGGGTTCAACATTCAAGAGAAATTTGGCTAGGTACTTGCATGGGAAGAGTAATAGAAACATAGAAAACATACAGCACAATACAGGTCCGTCAGCCCACGAAGCTGTACCGAACATGTCCCTACCTAGGCTTTACCCATAGCCCTCTATTTTTCTAAGCTTCATGTACCTGTCCAGGATTCTCTTAAAAGACCCTATTGTATCCACCTCCACCACTGTCGCCAGCAGCCCATTCCACCCACTCACCACCCTCTGCGTAAAAAACTTACCCCTGACATCTCTTCTGTACCCTCTTCCAAGCACTTTAAAACTGTGCCCTCTCGTGCTAGCCAGTTCAGCCCTGGGAAAATGCCTCTGATTATCCACACGATCAATGCCTCTCATCATCTTATACACCTCTATCAGGTCACCTGTCATCCCCCGTCACTCCCAGGAGAAAAAGCCGAATTCAGTCAACCTATTCTCATAAGGGCATGAAGGGATATGATCCAGGTGCAGATCAATAGAACTAGGTAGAATAACATTTTGGTATGGACTAGATGGACTGAAGGGTCTATTTCAGTGCTATAGTACTCTATGACTCTTGTAGCTTCAGGGTGATGTTAGAAGCAGAAATTGATTCTGTTTTGATCAGGATATTTTTTGGCAGAAGCAGATATCAAACTGAAGAAACTTCAATGAGGTGGCAATATAACCACCATCTCAGGGCAACAATGGATGTCCATTAAATATGGTTTTACCTTGATTGTTCATTCCCCTCCACAGATGCTGCCTGACCTGAGAACATCTTGTGTGTGTTTTCCCTTGTTTGAAAATGAAATGCAGATTATTCATTTGGAGGTCCAGCGGTATGATAGTGGCCCGATGCCGGACTCCATGTCCAGCTGTCAGAATCCAGTGACCCGAGGATAGAGGTCAGGCTGGCAATACTGAGGGTGAAGATCAGCGATCCCCGCGGTCAGCAGACCCCGAGGACGAGGGTTGGTGCCCCTAGCGGGAGGTAGTGGAGTAGGAAGTGGAAGTGTCTTCTTGTATGTGATCTGTATGTTGTTCTGTTGAACATAATGAATATGCTATGTTGGTGTTGCCAGCATGGTGACAGTTACGGGCTGCCCTCAGCACATCCATAAACTGTGTTTGTTGTTAATGCAAACAACACATTTCACTGGGTGTTTCAATGTACTGTATATAAGACCATAAGACAGAGCAGCAGAATTAGGCCATTTGGCCCATTATGTCAGCTCCACCATTCATTCATGGCTGATCCTTTTTCCCCCTCCTCAGCCCAAATCCCTGGCCTTCTTCTGACCTTCTTCCCATAACCTTTGAAGCCCTGTCCAATCAAGAACCTATCAGTTCCTGCCTTAAATATACCCAGCCACCTGGCCTCCACAGCTGCCTGTGGTAACAAATTCCACAAATTCACAAATGCTGAAGAAATTTCTCTGCATGTTTTAAATAGATGCTTCTCTACCCTGGGGCTGTGCCCTTTTGTCCTAGACCCTACCACCCCCACCCCCGCCACCATGGGGAACATCCTTTCCACTTTTATTCTGTCTAGTCCTTTCAACATTTTAAAAGATTTCAATGAGATGTTCCCCCCCCCCCATCCTTCTAAGTTGCATCAAATACAGACCCAGAGCTATCAAACGTTCCTCGTATGATAATCCTTTCATTCCCGAGATCATCCTAGTGAATTGCCTCAGGGCCTCACTCCGATGCCAGCACATCTTATCTTAGATGAGGAGTTGAAGTCTGTCCACAACACTCAAGGTCAGGCCTCACCAGTGTCTTATAAAGTCTCAGCATCTCAGCGATCTGGACCTCTTGAAATGAATGCTAACATTGCAATTACCTTCCTCACCACTGACTCAACCTACAAGTGACCTTTAGGGTGTTCTGCCCAAGGACTCCCAAGTCCCTTTGCATCTCTGGGTTTTGGATTTTCTACTTATTTAGAAGATCTTCTGCACATTTATTTCTTCTACCAAAGTGCATCGCCATACATTTTCCAACATTGCATTTAATCTGCTGCTTTCTTGCCCTTTCTGCTTGTCTGTCTAAATTCTTCTGCAGCCTGCCTATTTCCCCAACACTATCTGCCCCTCCACAAATCTTTGTATCATCTGCATACTTGGCAACAAAGGCATCTATCTCATCATCTAAATCATTTATATACAGCACAAAAAGAATCGATCCCACACCGACCCCTAAGGAACACAACTTAGGTGGAAAAAGATCCTTTTATTCACAGTCACTGCCACCTACCAATCAGCCAATGCTCTACCCATGCTAGTAACTTCCCTGTAATACCATGGGCTTTTTACTTGGTAAACAGCCTCATGTTTGGTACCTTGTCAAAGGCTTTCTGAAAGTCCAGATATAAAATATCCACTGCATCCCCTTTATCTATCCTACTTGTAATCTCCGCAAAGAATTCTAACAGGTTCAAAAGGGAAGATTTTCCCTTAAAGAAACTATGCTGACTTTGTCCTGTGTCACCAAGTACTCCACAACTTCATCCTTAACAATTGACTCCAACATCTTCCCAACCACTGAGGTCAGACTAACTGGTCTGTAATTTCCTTTCTGCTGCTTTCCTCCTTTCTTAAAGAGTGGAGCGACTTTAGCAATTTCCAGTCCTCTGGCATCATGCCAGACTCCAAATTTTTTGAAAGATCATTTCAAGTGCCTCCACAATCTCTACTGCTACCTCTTTCAGAACCCCAGGCTGCAGTTCACTTGGTCAGGGTGATTTATGTATCCATAGGTCTTTCAGTTTTTTGAGCACCTTCTCCCTTGCAATAGTAACTGCATTGATTTCTCTTCCCGCACACCCTTCAACACGTGGCATACCGCTAGTGTCTTCCACAGTGAAGACTGATGCAAAATACTCATTTAGTTCAAGAGCCATCTCCTTGTCCCCTTATTATTTCTCCAGCCACATTTTCTAGTGGTCCTATGTCCACTCTCATCTCTTTTTTTTACACACTTGGAAAAGCTTTGATATTGTTTGCTAGCTTGCTTTCATATTTCATTGTTTCCCTCCTAATGATTCTTTTAGTTGCTCTCTGCAGGTTTTACAAAGCTTCCCAATTCTCTATTTTCCTGCTAATTTTTGTATTGTTTTATGCACTCTTTTTTGCTATGACATTAGCTTTGACTTCCCTTGACAGTCATGGTTATACGAGTTTGCCATTTGAGTATTTCTTCATTTTTTGAATACATCTATCATGCACCTCCCTCATTTTTCCTAGAAACTCATACAATTGTTGTTCTGCTGTCATCCCTGCCAGCCTCTCCTTCTAATTTACTTTGACCAACTTCTCTCTCATACCATTGTAATTTCCTTTCATAGAACATAGAACATAGTACAGCACATTACAGGCCCTTCAGCCCACAATGTTGTGCTGATCCTCAAACCCTGCCTCCCATATAACTCCCCACCTTAAATTCCTCCATATACCTGTCTAGTAGTCTCTTAAACTTCACTAGTGTAGCTGCCTCCACCACTGACTCAGGCAGTGCATTCCACGCACCAACCACTCTCTGAGTGAAAAACCTTCCTCTAGTATCCCCCTTGAACTTCCCTTCCCTTACCTTAAAGCCATGTCCTCTTGTACTGAGCAGTGGTGCCCTGGGGAAGAGGTGCTGGCTATCCACTCTGTCTATTCCTCTTAATATCTTGTACACCTCTATCATGTCTCCTCTCATCCTCCTTCTCTCCAAAGAGTAAAGCCCTAGCTCCCTTAATCTCTGATCATAATCCATACTCTCTAAACCAGGCAGCATCCTGGTAAATCTCCTCTGTACCCTTTCCAGTGAGGTGACCAGAACTGGACACAGTACTCCAAATGTGGCCTAACTAGAGTTTTATACAGCTGCATCATTTCTTCGCGACTCTTAAACTCTATCCCTCGACTTATGAAATCTAACACCCCATAAGCTTTCTTAACTACCCTATCTACCTGTGAGGCAACTTTCAGGGATCTGTGGACATGTACCCCCAGACCCCTCTGCTCCTCCACACTACCAAGTATCCTGCCATTTACTTTATACTCTGCCTTGGAGTTTGTCCTTCCAAAGTGTACCACCTCACACTTCTCCGGGTTGAACTCCATCTGCCACTTCTCAGCCCACTTCTGCACTTCTGCATCCTATCAATGTCTCTCTGCAATCTTTGACAATCCTCTACACTATCCACAACACCACCAACCTTTGTGTTGTCTGCAAACTTGCCAACCCACCCTTCTACCCCCACATCCAGGTCGTTAATAAAAATCACAAAAAGTAGAGGTCCCAGAACAGATCCTTGTGGGACACCACTAGTCACAACCCTCCAATCTGAATGTACGCCCTCCACCATGACCCTCTGCCTTCTGCAGGCAAGCCAATTCTGAATCCACCTGGCCAAACTTCCCTGGATCCCATGCCTTCTGACTTTCTGAATAAGCCTACCATGTGGAACCTTGTCAAATGCCGTACTAAAATCCATGTAGATCACATCCACTGCACTACCCTTATCTATATGCCTAGTCACCTCCTCAAAGAACTCTATCAGGCTTGTTAGGCACGATCTGCCCTTCACAAAGCCACGATGACTGTCCCTGCTGATACCATGATTCTCTAAATGCCCATAGATCCTATCTCTAAGAATCTTTTCCAACAGCTTTCCCATCACAGATGTAAGGCTCACTGGTCTATAATTACCTGGACTATCCCTACTACCTTTTTTGAACAAGGGGACCACATTCGCCTCCCTCCAATCCTCCGGTACCATTCCTGTGGACAATGAGGACATAAAGATCCTAGCCAGAGGTTCAGCAATCTCTTCCCTTGCCTTGTGGAGCAGCCTGGGGAATATTCCATCAGGCCCTGGGGACTTATCCGTCCTAATGTATTTTAACAACTCCAACACCTCCTCTCCCTTAATATCAACGTGCTCCAGAACATCAACCTAACTCATATTGTCCTCACCGTCATCAAGTTCCATCTCAGTGGTGAATACCGAAGAGAAGTATTCATTGAGGATCTCGCTCACTTCCACAGCCTCCAGGCACATCTTCCCACTTTTATCTCTAATCGGTCCTACCTTCACTCCTGTCATCCTTCTGTTCTTCACATAATTGAAGAATGCCTTGGGGTTTTCCTTTACCCTACTCACCAAGACCTTCTCATGACCCCTTCTTGCTCTTCTCAGCCCCTGCTTAAGCTCCTTTCTTGCTACCCTATATTCCTCAATAGACCCATCTGATCCTTGCTTCCTAAACGTCGTGTATGCTGTCTTCTTCCACATGACTAGATTTTCCACTTCACTTGTCACCCATGGTTCCTTCACCCTACCATTCTTTATCTTCCTCACTGGGACAAATTTATCCCTAACATCCTGCAAGATATCCCTAAACATCGACCACATGTCCATAGTACATTTCCCTGCAAATCATCATCCCAATTCACACCCACAAGTTCTAGCCTTATAGCCTCATAATTTGCCCTTCCCCAATTAAAAATTTTCCTGTCCTCTCTGATTCTATCCTTTTCCATGATAATGCTAAAGGTCAAGGAGCAGTGATCACTGTCCCCCAGATGCTCACCCACTGACAGATCTGTGACCTGACCCAGTTCATTACCTAATACTAGATCTAGTATGGCATTCCCCATAGTCGGCCTGTCAACATACTGTGACAGGAATCCAGCCTGGACACACTTAACAAACTCTGCCCTGTCTAAACCCATAGAATTTATCAAGTGCCAATCAATATTAGGGAAGTTAAAGTCACCCCTGTTATTTTTGCACCTTTCCAAAATCTGCCTCCCAATCTGCTCCTGGGTATCTCTGCTGCTACCAGGGGGCCTATAGAAAACCCCCAGTAGAGTAACTGCTCCCTTCCTGTTCCTGAACTATTTCCTCCACTGAAATACTGCTATCAGATTTTGGTATATCAACCACTAACCCCCTATCAAATTTCAGGTTGAACTCAATCATGTTGTGATCACTGGCTCCTAAGGGGTCTTTTGCCTTAAGCTCCTTTATCACCTCCAGTTCATTACATGACACCCAATGCAGTATACCTGATCCCTAGTAGGCTTAATGCCAAACTGTTCTAAAAAGCCATCTTGTCGTCATTCAACAAACTCAGTCTCTTGAGATCTATTACCAGCCTGATTTTCCCAATCAAACTGCATGTTGAAATCTCATAATGTTGCCCTTTTGACAGCCCTATCTGTTTCCTGTTGTAATCTGTGGTCCACATCCCAGCTGCTGTTGGAATGCCTGTACATAATTCCCATCAGAGTCCTTTTACCCTTGCGTTTTCTTAACTCAACCCACAAGGATTCAACATCTTCTGATCCTCTGTCACATTGTTTAACTGATTTGATGCCATTCTTTACCAGCCAAGCCACATCAACCCTTCTGCCTACCTTCCTATCCCTCCAATACAATGTGTAACCCTGATCATTCAGCTCCCAACTACAATCATCTGTCAGCTATGATTCAGTGATGTCACGACATACAAACGTGTGTATAACCATATAACAATTACATCACGGAAACAGGCCATCTCGGCCCTTCTAGTCTGTGCCGAATGCTTACTCTTACCTAGTCCCACTGACCTGCACTCAGCCCATAACCCTCCATTCCTTTCCTGTCCATATACCTATCCAATTTAGCTTTAAATGACAATACCGAACCTACCTCTACCACTTCTACTGGAAGCTCGTTCCACACATCTACCACTCTCTGAGTAAAGAAATTCCCTCTCGTGTTGCCCTTAAACTTTTGCCCCCTAACTCTCAACTCATGTTCTCTTGTTTGAATCTCCCTACTTTCGATGGAAAAAGCCTATCCACGTCAACTCTATCTATCCCCCTCATAATTTTAAATACCTCTATCAAGTCCCCCCTCAACCTTCTACGCTCCAAAGAATAAAGACCTAACTTGTTCAACCTTTCTCTGTAACTTAGATGCTGAAACCTAGGTAACATTCTAGTAAATATTCTCTGTACTCTCTCTATTTTGTTGACATCTTTCCTATAATTTGGTGACCAGAACTGTACACAATACTCCAAATGCCTTGTACAATTTTAACATTACATCCCAACTCCTATACTCAATGCTCTGATTTATAAAGGCCAGCATACCAAAAGCTTTCTTCACCGCCCTATCCACATGAGATTCCACCTTCAGAGAACTATGCACCATTATTTCTAGATTACTCTGTTCTACTGCATTCCTCAATGCCCTACCATTTGCCATGTACGTCCTATTTGGATCATTCCTACCAAAATGTAGCACCTCACACTTATCAGCATTAAACTCCATCTGCCATCGTTCATCCCGCTCTTCTAACTGGCCTAAATCTCTCTGCAAGCTTTGAAAACCTACTTCATTATGCACAATGCCACCTACCTTAGTATCATCTGCATACTTATTAATCCAATTTACCACCTCATCATCCAGATCATACCCAACAATCTGTAATAGCACAACAAGATCATCTACCTTATTTCTTATACTCCATGCATGTAGATATTACACTTTGAGTACTGTATTTGCTATCCTTTTTGATTCTGCATCACTAATGCACTGATACTCACCCTGCTGGCTGCTATTTTGTCCTATCGTTTACCTGCCCTTCCTGATAGTCTGCCTGCGTGTTATCTTTGATTGTTTACTATCCTGACACCCTTCATTCCAGTTCCCATCCTGCTGCCAAATTAGATTAAACCCTTCCCAACAGCTCCAACAAACCTGTCTGTGAGAACATTGCCCCCCTCAGGTTCAAGTGTAACCTGTCCCTTTTGAACAGGCCATACCTCCCCTAGAAGAGATCGAAGTGATCCAGGAACCTGAAGCCTTGCCCCCTGCAGTATCTTCTCAGCCACATAGTTATCTGTCAGATCATGGTACTTTTACCCTCGCTGGTACGTGGCACAGGCAGCAACAGAGAAATTGCCACCGTGGAGGTCCTGCTTCTCAGTTTTCTGCCTAGCTCTTAAAATTCTCCTCCCAGGACCTCTTTGTTTTTCCTTCCTTTGTCATTGGTACTAATATGTGCTAAGACATCTGGCTGCTCTCTGTCCCCTCCAAAATGCTGAGGAGGAGACATCCCTGACCCCGGCACCTGGGAGGCAAAATACCATTCGGGTGTCCCATTGGCATCCACAAAATCTCCTGTCTGTTCCCCTCACTATTGAGTCCCCTATCACTACTGCTCCTCTCTTCTCCCTCTTTCCCTTCTGCACCACGGACCCATGCCCAGTGCCAGTAACCCGGTCTCCGTGGCATTCCCCCGAAGGTCATCCCCCCCACACCAGTATCCAAAATGGTATACTTGTTTTTGAGGGGAATGGCCACAGGGGTGCTCTGTGGTAACCACCTATAAACATTTCTCCTGACAGACACCCAGCTACTCGCCTTCTGCAACCTCGGGGTGAGTACTTCCCTGTAACTCTGATCGATTATCTCCTCACTCTCCCGTACAAGCTAAATGTCATCCAGCTGCTGCTCCAGATCCCTGACATGGTGTTCAAGGAGCTGCAGCTGGATGCAGTTCACACAGATGTAGCTCCCTGGGAGGAGATGTGACTAACAAATCCTCTAAATGTTTAACTGTTGTAGGATAGATGGAGGGCAAATTTATAAATAGTAATAACTTATTTATAGAGCACTTTTCATACAGCTGATGCCGTTCAATGGGATAAAGTGCAAACATGGAAATAAAAGACAAAAATATGTCACAAGGAATATTAAACAAGCTTTGAGCTGGCACTTAAAAGTGTCAACTGTGCTTGCATCTCAGAGTTTTCAGTATTGAGTCCCACAGGTTCAGAGTGTAGTTCAGAAAAGCTGACCTTCCAATTTCCTTTTGAGGGAGATTGTTTAATTTTAAGAGAGTGACAGAAAGAGAACTGAGAGCCTGAGCAAGTTTGTAAAATGAAAGCAATTCTGTCATGTGCTCCGGTCCCTGACCATTGAGAGGTTTAAAAAGCTAAGGGAGAAGTGGTAATTTGCAGCTTGGCTAAGAGAAGATCTCTGACTGAGGGCAATGTCACGGTAATGACAGACTGCTTCAAGGAAAGGACCATGAGTGCTCAACATATTCCACAGAAAGACAAGTACTGCAGGTTTCCATGGCAACACCAGTAAGTGGAATGGAATTAAAACAAAATGCTTAATAGGAGACATGTTCAGCTGCACAGAGAATGAGGGTAGCTGGTCTTCTGGTTGTCTAGCAAGCACAATGATTTTAAAAATGCTGATTTGGTTCAGGTCACACAAGGACAATTTTAATTAAACAATAGAACATTAGAAAGTTTTTGGTGAGAACAGGTCCAACAAAACTTGCCAAATTCCATTTCACATGTTGTGCTGAAGTAGCTATCGAGTTTAGATTTGCAAGTCTCTAAGGTACTGCTCTGAACTACACAACTAGGTAGTTTGTTCCAGGTGTCCACAACTCACTGTTTAAAGAAATGCTTCCTGATGTTAGTCTGAAATCTCCCCTTAACCAGATTCCACTTCTGGCCCCACGTCCCTGATGATGGATTAATTTTGAAGTAGCAGCTGGTATCCAACTTACTTATATTCTTAATGATTTTGAACACTTTTATCATGTCTCCTCTCATTCTACATCTACTTAGGCTAAAAAGATTTAATTCTTTCAATCTTTCTTCACAGATCATTCCCTGTAGACCTGAAATGAGTCTTGTCGCCCTTCTCTGGACTCTCCAGTATCTTCACAGCCCTCACACAAAATGGTACAGAGTACTCAAGGTGTGGCCTCATAAGCGCATTATCCAGCTTAACAAGAACGCCTCTAGACTTGAATTCCATTGAGCGCATTATTCTATTGGCCTCCCTAATCGCTTCTGTGCATTGTTTAGATGTTGATAGTGATGAGTCTACTGGGACGCCCAAATCCTTCTCATACAGTGCACTTTCTAACTCAAGACCTCCACTGCATATTTACATCAAATATTTCTACTTCCTTTTTTTTACATTTCTACTCCCTACATTTACTTACATTACATTTCATCTGTCATTTATCTGCCTACATCTGGATTTTGTTTAGATTTGTGTTGATTCTGCTGCCTGAATGTTATCAGCCCATCCCCTAATTTTGCGTCATCGGCAAACTTTACTAGTTGAAATACTTCCATCACTAATATAAATTAAAAACAGCAGTGGTTGCAAAACTGATTCCTGCAGAACCCCAGTTTTAACAGCTTCTGGGTGTGAAAATGATCCTCTCACCATAACTCATTGTTTTCTGTTTTTTGCATCAATTCTGTTCAATTCAATTGAAATTCTTAGACTAAAGAATAGCATTATTTGTCACATGTACATCAAAGCCAGCAGTGAAATGCACTGATTGCTTCAACGACCAACAGAGTCTGCGGATAGTGCTGGGGGCTGCCCACAGGTACCACGTGCTTCCAGCACCAACACTGCAGGCCCACAACTTACTAATCCTGTACGACTTTCATATGTGGGAGTAAACCCCAGAATGCCACCTGTCACACTGTTGGGTTTTGGTCAGGATCACGTGCCTTTATGAGGGTATGGACTTAAAAAGTCAGACGGCAGGCCACAATAGCCCATTCAGTGCAAAGGTGTTTATTGAGTGCCAGAGGTGGAAACTTTTAGAAAAGGTGCAGATATATACCATCAGACCTTTAGGAGTACAGCTCCAACACATCTCGCCTCACCACCCCCTCTCTCCCTTCCCTACTTGCACCAAATTGACTCTTTAAGTGAGGATCTCCTTACTCTAGGAGAAAATGGAGCGCGAGGGAGATGTTACCATGAGCCTGAACAATTACATAAAAACAAAACACAGGAATTCACATCCTTTTTCACAATCACAAATCTTCACAAATATACTTCTCACAATAAGATTCCAATGACAAAACAGTCGATAACTAATCATTTTCTAGGAGCCAGCACTTTACCCTATCCCCTAAAATGAACTCTTCCTCAAAGTCAGCACCGAACACGAGTCCTCATGAAAAGGCACCTTTCCAAGACATCCCAGTGGCAGGATTTGAACACGGGAGAGGCAGAGGAGCAGTCTTTAAGAGAAGAGTTGCCTGGGCTCGGCTCGGAGTGGTGGTTGCTGGCACTGGGGTGGGGAGATGTTGGCATGCAGTGTAGGTTCAGGTAGCGTAGAGGATCTGGTAAAGGAATCGGAAATGGAGGGTTCAGGAGAGTGCAGGTTTGCAGGGAGAGGTTGGAATGAAATTGAATCTAGAACTGGAAAACAGAAAAAGAAACATACGAGGGGTGATTGATAAGTTCGTGGCCTAAGATAGAAGGAGACAATTTCAGAAAACCTAGCACATTTATTTTTCAACATAGTCCCCTCCTACATTTACACACTTAGTCCTTCAGTTGTGAAGCATATGGATCTTGGACCTCCAGAAAGTCCACAGCAGGGGTGATTGATAAGTTTGTGGCCCAAGGTAGAAGGAGATGAGTTATACAGCCCTCGTTACATGCACATGCAGGTCAGCTCTTTGAGTGATTATGCAGAAAGTTTGAAGTTAATAGCTCATCAGGTGATTGATAAGTTCATGGCCTAAGGTAGAAGGAGGTGAGTTATTAACTTCAAATTACGTAAATTTGTACCAGAACAATCTTCTTCTTCTTGCAGACAGCATCAGGTTTTCCTCCAGGATTTCCCTGTATTTGATGAATTCATTTTACCCTCTCCCTTCACTACCCTTCCAGGGCCTGCTGCAGTGAAGCATCCCCACAGCATGATGCAGCCACCACAATCTTCACAGTAGGGATAGTGTAGGCTATTCTTGAGAACGAGGGCATGAACCCAGATGTAGTGGTCCATGTAGGGACCAACGATGTAGGTGAGGTGAGTGAGGGGGTCCTGCTTAGAGAGTTCAGGGAGTTAGGAGTGAAGCTGAAAGGCAGGACCTCCAGGGTGACAATCTCAGGATTGCTACCTGTGCCACGTGTGAGTGAGGCGAAGAATAGAATGATTATGCACATTAATACGAGGCTGAGAGCATGGTGCAGGAAGGAAGGGTTCAGGTTTTTGGATAATTGGTCTTTGTTCCAGGGACATTGGGATCTGTTTCGAAGGGACGGTCTACATCTGAACTGGAGGGGTACTAACATTCTTGCAGGAATGTTTGCCAGTGCTGCTCGGGGGTGTTTAAACTAGATATGCAGGGGGCAGGGATCCAGAATACGAGAGAAGATGATATGATGAAGGATAAGGGACAGGTGGGGAATACACGTTTCCCAAATATTAATTGTGTAAAGGAGAAAGGTGAGACAGAACATGAGTTGGAAAAGTTACATGTACAGAGGGTTGGTCAGAAGGAGCATGGGGTTAAATGTGTAGAAGGTTTGGGTGATCTTGAGAAGGTCATCAAAATTCAAGGTGCAATTAGCCCGATGGAAGTTCAAGGAGCTGGGTTAGGTACAATAGACAGTGTTTTAAGCAAAGAGAGGAGGAATGGGCTAAGAATTCTATACTTGAATGCGCGTAGTGTCAGAAATAAGACAGGTGAGCTTGAAGCTCAGATGAAAATGGGGAACTATGATATTGTTGGGATAACGGAGACATGGCTGCAAGGGGATCAGGCCTGGGAATTGAGTGTACCAGGGTATACGTGCTATCGTAGAGACAGAAATATGGGAAGAGGGGGTGATGTGGCCCAGTTGGTGAGGAATGAGATTCAGTCCTTAGCAAGGGGTGACTTAGGAACAGGGGAAGTAGAGTCTGTGTGGATTGAGCTGAGGAACAGTAAGGGTAAAAAGACCCTAATGGGTGTTGTGTACAGGCCCCCAAACAGTAGCGTGGACATTGGGTACAAGTTGATTAGGGAGTTAACATTGGCATGTGCTAAAGGCAATGCAGTCGTTATGGGAGATTTCAACATGCAGGTGAACTGGGAGAATCAGGTAGGTGCTGGACCCCAGGATAGGGAGTTTGTGGAGTGTCTAAGGGATGTATTTTTGGAACAGCTTGTGCTTGAGCCAACCAGGAATGAGGCTATTTTGGACTTGATGATGTGTAATGAACAGGAATTGATAAGTGATCTTGAAGTAAAGGAGCCATTAGGAAGTAGTGATCATAACATGATAAGTTTTTATCTACAATTTGAGAGGGATAGGGGCAGATCAGAGGTGTCAGTGTTGCAATTAAATAAAGGAGACTACGGAGCCATGAGGGAAGAGCTGGCCAAAGTTAAATGGGCGGATGCCCTGGCAGGAAAGACAGTGGATCAGCAGTGGCAGATATTCTTGGGGATAATACAAAAGATGCAAAAGCAATTCATTTCAATGAGAAGGAAGGATTCAAAGAGGGGGAAGGGGCCACAGTGGTTGACAAAGGAAGTCAGAGATTGTATAGCATTAAAGAAAAAGAAGTATGACAGGGCTAAGATGAGTGGGAATACAGATGATTGGGAAAGTTTTAAGGAACAGCAGATCTTAACTAAAAAAGCAATACGGAGAGAAAAAATCAGGTATGAGCTCAGTCTAGCCAGGAATATAAAAGGGGAGAGCAAAAGCTTTTTTAGCTATGTGAAGAGAAAGAAGATAGTTAAGAACAATGTTGGCCCCTTGAAGAATGAATTGGGAGAAATTGTTATGGGAAACAGGGAAATGGCAACAGAATTTAATGCATACTTTAGATCTGTCTTCACCAGGGAGGACACAAGCAATCTCCCAGATGTATGGATGGGCCAGGGTCATAAGATATCAGAGGAATTGAGACAGATTGACATTAGGAAAGAAACTGTGATGAGTAGACTGATAGGACTGAATGCTAATAAATCCCCGCGTCCAGATGGTCTGCATCCGAGGGTTCTAAAAGAGGTGGCTCAGGAAATTGCGGATGCATCGGTAATCATTTTCCAATGTTCCTTAGATTCAGGATCAGTTCCTGAAGATTGGAGAGTGGCTAATGTTATCCCACTTTTCAAGAAGGGAGGGAAGGAGAAAATGGAGAACTATCACCCTGTTAGCCTAACGTCAGTCATGGGGAAGATGCTTGAGTCCATTATTAAGGACGAAATAATGGCATATCTTGATGGCAGTAATAGGATTAGGCCGAGCCAGCATGGATTTACCAAGGGCAAATCATGCTTGACTAATCTGTTGGAGTTTTTTGAGGGTGTAACAAGGATGTTAGACGAGGGTAAGCCAGTGGATGTTGTGTACCTAGATTTTCAGAAGGTATTCGATAAGGTGCCACATAGGAGATTGGTGAGTAAAATCAGAGCTCATGGCATTGGGGGCAGGGTTACAACATGGATAGAAAACTGGTTGGCAGATAGAAAGCAAAGGGTAGCAGTGAATGGGTGTTTCTCGGACTGGCTGGAGGTGACTAGTGGGGTACCACAGGGCTCTGTATTGGGACCGCAGCTCTTTACGATTTATGTCAATGATTTAGATGAGGGCATTGAAAACTATATCAGCAAGTTTGCTGATGATACTAAACTGGGTGGCAGTGTGACATGCGAAGAGGACGTTAGGAGAATACAGGGAGACTTGGATAGGCTGGGTGAGTGGGCAGATACTTGGCAGATGTCATTCAATGTTAATAAATGTGAAGTTATCCACTTTGGAAGCAGGAACAAGAGGGCAGAGTATTGTCTGAACGGTGTAGAGTTAGGTAAGGGAGAAATGCAAAGAGACCTAGGAGTCCTAGTTCATCAGTCAATGAAGGTGAATGAGCAAGTGCAACTGGCAGTTAAGAGGGCAAATGGAATGTTGGCCTTTATTACAAGGGGAATTGAGTACAAGAGCAAGGATGTCCTTTTGCATTTGTACAGGGCCCTGGTGAGACCTCACCTGGAATATTGTGTACAGTTTTGGTTTACAGGTTTAAGGAAGGACATTCTGGCAATTGAGGAAGTGCAGCGTAGATTCACTAGTTTGATTCCTGGGATGGCAAGGCTGTCTTACGCAGAGAGATTGGAGAGATTGGGCTTGTACACGCTGGAATTGAGGAGATTGAGAGGGGATCTGATTGAAACGTTTAAGATAATTAAAGGATTTGATAGGATTGAGGCAGGAAATATGTTCCAGATGTTGGGAGAGTCCAGTACCAGAGGGCATGGATTGAGAATAATAGGTCAGTCATTTAAAACAGAGTTGAGGAAAAACTTCTTCTCCCAGAGAGTTGTGGAGGTGTGGAATGCACTGCCTCGGAAGATGGTGGAGGCCAATTCTCTGGATGCTTTCAAGAAGGAGCTAGATAGATACCTGATGGATAGGGGAAATCAAGGAATATGGGGACAAGGCAGGGACTGAGTATTGATAGTGAATGATCAGCCATGATCTCAGAATGGTGGGGCAGACTCGAGGGGCCGAATGGTCTACTTCTGCACCTATTGTCTATTGTGTTTTTGATGATGTGTGGTGTTCTGCTTACACCAAACAGAACATTTAGTCTGATAGCCTAAAAGCTCAATTTTGGTTCATTAGACCATAGAACCTTTTTCCAGCTGACTTCAGATTCTCCCACATGCCTTCTGGCAAACTCTAGCCGAGATTTCACATGAGATTTCTTCAACAGTGGCTTTCTCTTTGCCACTGTCCCGTAAAGCTGTGACTGGTGAAGCACCCGGGCAACAGTTGTTTTACACAGAGTCTATCCCATCTCAGCCAATGAAGGTTGTAACTCCTCCAAATTTGTCATACATCTCCTGGTGGTCTCCCTCGCTAGTCCCCTTCTTGCACAGTCACTCAGTCTCTGAGGGCAACCTTCTCCAGGCAGATTTACAGCTGTGCCATATTCTTTCCACTTCTTGATGATTGTCAACTGTATTCCAAGGGATACTAGCTGACTTGGAAATTATCTTGTATCTATCTCCTGACTTGTATTTTTCAATAACCTTTTCGCAGAGCTGCTGAGAGTGCACTTTTGTCTCCATCATGTAGTTTTTGCCAGGTTACTGACTCACCAGCAGTTGAACTTTCCAGATTCAGGTGTATTTTTACTACAATCAATTGCACACAGGTGATCTCCATTTAACTGATTATGTGACTTCTAAACCAATTGGCAGCAGCAGTGATGATTTGGTGTGTCATATTAAAGGGGGGGAATACTTATGCAATCAATAATTTTGTGTTTTATTTTTGTAATTAGTTTCGATCACTTTGTAGAGATCTGTTTTCACAGTGTTAAAAAAGAAGCCAGATTAAATCCATTGTGATTCAATATTGTAAAACAATAAAACAAAACTTCCAGGTGAGGGTGAATAATTTTTATAGGCAGTGTATATTGTGATAGTATTAGAAGAAATATTAAAGTTGGAGATATTTGGGGAATGATTAAGAAAATGGGGAGATTTGTAGAGTTAATAACATTCCGGTTTTGATTAATGAAGGTAATATGATGGTGACTGCGATAAGAGAAGGTGGAGTTACTGGCTCAGTCATTGGCAGCATTTTAAATGAAGTTAAACAATGTTTCTAAGTGAATGCCCTGAGGTGTTGGCAGTCAGCTGTAGCAATGATAGTATCACTAATGCAGAGTTTTCTTTCTGTGCATTTAAGCCTATTATTAATGCAGGTCAGACATCTCCAGGAAAGGATGATATATGTTATTGTATGATTAGTTATATGACTGACAATTCTCTTGAGATAATATTAACATTTTTGAATCATAATGGAAGGTTAGGCCGTCTCTCTTCCTCATGGATGAGGAAAGCTGTCAACAAAATAGAGAGAGTACAGAGGAGATTTACTAGAATGTTACCTGGGTTTCAGCACCTAAGTTACAGAGAAAGGTTGAACAAGTTATGCCTTTCTTCTTTGGAGTGTGGAAGGTCGAGGGGGGACTTGATAGAGGTATTTAAAATTATGAGGGGTTAGATAGAGTTGACGCGGATAGGCTTTTTCCATTGAGAGTAGGGGAGATTCAAACAAGAGGACATGAGTTGAGAGCTAGGGGACAAAAGTTTAAGGGTAACGCGAGGGGGAATTTCTTTACTCTGAGAGTGGTAGCTGTGTGGAACGAGCTTCCAGTAGAAGTGGTAGAGGCAGGTTCAGTATTGTCATTTAAAGTAAAATTTGATAGGTATATGGACAGGAAACGAATGGAGGATTATGGGCTGAGTGCGGGCCAGCGGGACTAGGTGAGAGTAAGCGTTCGGCATGGACTAGAAGGGCCGAGATGGCCTGTTTCTGTGCTGTAATTGTTATATGGTTATATGGAAAATGGCATTAGTAGTGCCTATTCTAAAACCTGGGAAACCACCATCAAATCTTTCTAGTTATAAACCAATATCATTAATACCTTATTGTGTAAACTTAAGGAACGTATGGTAATAGAGCAGTTGAATTATATTTTGGAAAAGAGGTGATATGGCATTTTATCTGAGTGGACTTTGGATTCAGTTTTATGCTTGGGAAGACGATATCAGGAAAGCACAGGGAAATAAGAAGTTGTAATAGCAGTATTTTTGATATTGAAAAGGCATATGATATGTTATGGAAGGAAGGTCTTCTGATTAAATTATGGATATTAGGAGTGAGGTGAAAATTGTGTAATTTCTTTCTGCGATTTTTGTTCAGATGATCTGCAGGTGAGGGTGGGCAAGGTACTGTATATCTGGGACTCCACAAAGCAGTGGTTGTAACCTTTTATTACAAATATTATAATTAACGATATTTTCTCTGAGATTTGGTACTGAGGTGTGTAATTCACTGAATGCAGATGATGGAGCTTTATGAATTAGAAGCAGAAATTTCAATTTTATTGTATATAAGATGCAATTAGCAATTATTAAGTTTGAACAGCAGGTAAATAATCAGAGATTTAAGCTTTCAGTAACTAAAACACAAGTTACACTGACATGCAGAAGTTTGCGCACCCCTGGTCAAAATTTCTGTTACTGTGAATAGTTAAGTGAATAGAAGATGAACTGATCTCCAAAAGTCATAAAGTTAAAGACGAAATGTTCTTTTCAACATTTTAAGCAAGATTAGTGTATTATTTTTGTTTTGTACAATTTTAGAGTGTAAAAAAGGGAAAGGAGCGCCATGCTAAAGTTTGGGCAACCCAAGAGATTTGAGCTCTCAGATAACTTTTACCAAGGTCTCAGACCTTAATTAGCTCGTTAAGGCGATGGCTTGTTCACAGTCTTCATTAGCAAAGGCCAGATGATGCAAATTTCAAAGCTTTATGAATACCCTGACTCCTCAAACCTTGTACCAATAATCAGCAGCCATGGGCTCCTCGAAGCAACTGCCTAGCACTCTGAAAATTAAAATAAATGATGCCCACAAAGCAGGAGAAGGCTATAAAAAGATAGCAAAGTGTTTTCAGGTAGCCGATTCCTCAGTTTGTAATGTAGTTAAGAAACTGCAGTTAACAGGAATGGTAGAGGTTAAGTTAAGGTCTGGAAGACCAAGAAAACTTTCCAAGAGAACTACTTGTAGTATTGCTAGAAAGACAAATCAAAACCCCTGTTTGACTGCAAAAGACCTTCAGGAAGATTTAGCAGACTCTGGAGTGGTGGTGCACTGTTCTACTGTGCAGCGACACCTGCACAAATATGACCTTCATGGAAGAGTCATCAGAAGAAAACCTATTCTGTGACCTCACCACAAAATTCAGCATCAGAAGTTTGCAAAGGAATATCTAAACAAGCCTGATGCATTTTGGAAACAAGTCCTGTGGACTGATGAAGTTAAAATAGAACTTTTTAGCCGCAATGAGCAAAGGTATGTTTGGAGAAAAAAGGTTGCAGAATTTCATGAAAAGAACACAATCAACTGTTAAGCACAGGGTGGTTCAATCATGCTTTGGGCTTGTGTTGCAGCCAGTGGCACGGGGAACATTTCACTGGTAGAGGGAAGAATGAATTCAATTAAATACCAGCAAATTCTGGAAATAAACATCACACCGTCTGTAAAAAAAAAGCTGAAGATGAAAAGAGGATGGCTTCTGCACAGGATAATGATCCTAAACGCACCTCAAAATCCACAATGGACTACCTCAAGAGGTGCAAGTTGAAGGTTTTGTCATGGCCCTCACAATCCCCTGACCTAAACATCATCGAAATTCTGTGGATAGACCTCAAAAGAGCAGTGTATGCAAGACGGCCTAGGAATCTCACAGAACTAGAAGCCTTTTGCAAGGAAGAATGGACGAAAATCCCCCAAACAAGAATTGAAAGACTCTTAGCTGGTTACAGAAAGCGTTTACAAGCTGTGATATTTGCCAAAGGGGGTGTTACTAAGTGCTGACCATGCATGGTGCCCAAATTTTTGCTTCAGGCCCTTTTCCTTTCTTATTATTTCAAAACTGTAAAAGATGGAAATAAAAAAGTCATTTTGCTTAAAATATTAAAGCAATGTGTCATCTTTAACTTTAGGCCTTTTAGAAATCAGGTCATCTTTTACTCGCTTAGCTATTTACAGTAGCAGAAATTTTGACCAGGGGTGCCCAAACTTTTACACGCCACTGTATGTGTTTTACAAAGAGGATTAATAGACTTGCACTTGATTTGAAATTCCATGGTTAAACTCTTGAAGCAATGTCAGCGGTAAGATTTCTCAGCATGTGGCTGGATAATAAGCTGACCTGGAAGCACCATATCAGTAAAATCATTGGTAAATGCAAAGGAGCATTAAATATTCTCAGATATCTAAGTGGATATCCTTAGGGGGTTTCATGAAAATCTTTATTGACCATTTATGTTTGTTTAATTAGCTCATGCTTGATTATGACTGTGTGGCTTATGGATCAGCTTCATCATCAACTTTGAAGTGTTTGGACGTGATACAAGCACAGGCTTTAAGACTGTGTTGTGGTGCAATAAAGTCGTCCCAGTTTTGGCTTTACTGGTTGAAGTAGGACAATTACCCTTCCACTTGAGCAAGTTGAACTTAACACACTGGATTAGTTTGAGGGGGCAAAGAAATCATCCTGTTAAAGGTGTGTTGGAGTACTGCTGGGAACATCACAAGAAGACTGTTTTTAGATTTGGCTAGCTGAGTTTGTACCACATTAGGAATATGGGTTTGCTAGATTATGCTATATATCCCATTGTAGCTGCCTTGGTAACACCACCTTGGATTTTCGGTTGCAGAATTTAATAAAATCCAAGGATCCTGATACACTTGAGAGTCCACAGGTCCATCAATATGTTAAGGAAAATTATTATGATATGTTAACCATTTTTACTGATGGATCAAAAGATAATTTAACTGGGAATGTTGGTGTGGCTGTTCTTGTGCCCGAGTTACAGGTAATAAAGAAATGTCTTACGAACCATTTATCAGTTTTTAAAGCACAAGTATTTGCGTGGAGATACTTGCATGCCATTCTGCATAGGTATGTTCCAATGAGGTAGGGAAAGGATGGTAGGGTACAGGAACTATGGTGTACAAAGGTTGTTGAAAATCTGGTCAACATAAGATATAAATAATTTTTCTTACTATAATTGTTATATAAACTCGACTTTTTTTTGGTAAATATGTGGTGAAAAATTACTAATTAGATTTGGATGTACCTCATTTCTTATGCAGTCAAGAGTATTTTATAGAAACATAGAAAATAGGTGCAGGAGTAGGCCATTCGGCCCTTTGAGCCTGCACCACCATTCAGTATGATCATGGCTGATCATCCAACTCAGAACCCTGTACCTGCTTTCTCTCCATACCCACTGATCCCTTCAGCCACAAGGGCCATATCTAACTTCCTCTTAAATATAGCCAATGAACCAGCCTCAACTGTTTCCTGTGGCAGAGAATTCCACAGATTCACCACTCTCTGTGTGAAGAAGTTTTTCCTCATCTCGGTCCTAAAAGGCTTCCCCTTTATCCTTAAACTGTGACCCCGCGTTCTGAACTTCCCCAACATCGGAAGCAATATTCCTGCATCTAGCCTGTCCAATCCCTTTAGAATTTTATACGTTTCAATAAAATCCCCCCTCAATCTTCTAAATTCCAGTGAGTATAAGCCTAGTTGATCCAGTCTTTCTTCAAATGAAAGTCCTGCCATCCCAGGAATCAATCTAGTGAACCTTCTCTGTACTCCCTCTATGGCAAGAATGTCTCCCCTCAGATTAGGGGACCAAAGCTGCACACATTACTCTAGGTGCAGTCTCACCAAGGCCTTGAACAACTGCAGAAGAACCTCCCTGCTCCTGTACTCAAATCCTTTTTCTATGAATGCCAACATACCATTTGCCTTTTTCACCGCCTGCTGTACCTGCATGCCCACCTTCAATGACTGGTGTACAATGACACACAGGTCTCGTTGCATCTCCCCTTTTCCTAATCGGACACTGTTCAGATAATAATCTGTTTTCCTGTTCTTGCAACCAAAGTGGATAATCTCACATTTATCCACATTAAATTGCATCTGCCATGAATTTGCCCACTCACCTAACCTATCCAAATCACCCTGCATCCTGTTAGCATCCTCCTCACAGCTAACACTGCTGCCCAGCTTCGTGTCATCCGCAAACTTGGAGATGTTGTATTTAATTCCCTCGTCTAAATCATTAATATTTATTGTAAACAACTGGGGTCCCAGCACTGAGCCTTGTGGTACCCCACTAGTCACTGCCTGCCATTCTGAAAAGGTCCCGTTTACTCCCACTCTTTGCTTCCTGTCTGCCAGCCAATTCTCTGTCCACATCAATACCATATCCCCAATACCATGTGCATTAAGTTTGCACACTAATCTCCTGTGTGGGACCTTGTCAAAAGCCTTTTGAAAATCTAAATCCACTGGCTCTTCCCTATCCGCTCTACTAGTTACATCTTCAAAAAATTCTATAAGATTCGTCAGACATGATTTTCCTTTCACAAATCCATGCTGACTTTGTCCGATGATTTCACCTCTTTCCAAATGTGCTGTTATCACATCTTTGATAACCGACTCTAGCATTTTCCCCACCACTGATGTCAGACTCACCGGTCTATAATTCCCCAGTTTTTCTCTCCCTCCTTTTTTAAAAAGTGGGGTTACATTAGCCACCCTCCAATCCTCAGGAACTAATCCAGAATCTAAGGAGTTTTGAAAAATTATCACTAATGCATCCACTATTTCTTGGGCTACTTCCTTAAGCACTCTGGGATGCAGACCATCTGGCCCTGGGGATTTATCTGCCTTTAATCCCTTCAATTTACCTAACACCACTTCCCTACTAACATGTATTTCCCTCAGTTCCTCCATCTCACTAGACCCTCGGTCCCTTACTATTTCCGGAAGATTATTTATGTCCTCCTTAGTGAAGACAGAACCAAAGTAGTTATTCAATTGGTCTGCCATGTCTTTGTTCCCTATGAACAATTCAGCTGTTTCTGACTGTAAAGGACCTACATTTGTCTTGACCAATCTTTTTCTTTTCACATATCTATAAAAGCTTTTACAGTCAGTTTTTATGTTCCCTGCCAGCTTTCTCTCATAATCTTTTTTTCCCTTTCCTAATTAAGCCCTTTGTCCTCCTCTGCTGGTCTCTGAATTTCTCCCAGTCCTCAGGAGTGCCCCTTTTTTTTGCTAATTTATATGTTTCTTCTTTGGACATGATACTATCCCTAATTTCCCTTGTCAGCCATGGGTGCACTACCTTCCCTGGTTTATTCTTTTGCCAAACTGGGATGAACAATTGTTGTAGTTCATCCATGCGATCTTTAAATGCTGGCCATTGCATATCCACTGTCAACCCTTTAAGTATCATTTGCCAGTCTATCTTAGCTAATTCACGTCTCATGCCTTCAAAGTTACTCTTCTTTAAGTTCAGAACCTTCGTTTCTGAATTAACTATGTCACTCTCCATCTTAATGAAGAATTCCACCATATTATGGTCACTCTTACCCAAGGGGCCTCGCACAACAAGTTTGCTAACTAACCCTTCCTCATTGCTCAATACCCAATCTAGAATGTCCTGCTCTCCAGTTGGTTCCTCGACATGTTGGTTCAGAAAACCATCCCGCATACATTCCAAGAAATCCTCTTCCTCAGCACCCTTACCAATTTGGTTCACCCATTCTATATGTAGATTGAAGTCACCCATTATAATTACTGTTCCTTTATTGCACGCATTTCTAATTTCCTGTTTAATGCCATCCCCAACCTCACTACTACTGTTAGGTGGCCTGTACACAACTCCCACCAGCGTTTTATGCCCCTTAGTGTTATGCAGCTCTACCCATATCGATTCCACATCCTCCAGGCTAATGTCCTTCCTTTCTATTGCGTTAATCTCCTCTCTAACCAGCAATGCTACCCCACCTCCTTTTCTTTCCTGTCTATGCCTCCTGAATATTGAATATCCCTGGATGTTGAGCTCCCATCCTTGGTCACCCTGGAGCCATGTCTCTGTGATCCCAACTATATCATATTCATGAATAACTATCTGCACATTCAATTGATCCACCTTGTTACGAATGCTCCTCGCATTGACACACAAAGCCTTCAGGCTTGTTTTTTCAACACTCTTAGCCCTTATACAATTATGTTGAAAAGTGGCTCTTTTTGCTTTTTGCCCTGGATTTGCCTGCCTGCCACTTTTACTTTTCACCTTACTACCTTTTGCTTCTACCCTCATTTTACACCCCTCTGTCTCTCTGCACATGTTCCCATCCGCCTGCCACATTAGTTTAAAGCCTCCTGAATAGCAGTAGCAAACGCTCCCCCTAGGACATTGGTTCCAGTCCAGCCCAGGTGCAGACCGTCCTGTTTATACCGGTCCCACCTCCCCCAGAACTGGTTCCAATGCCCCAGAAATTTGAATCCCTCCCCCTTGCACCATTTTTCAAGCCATGTATTCATCTGAAATATCCTCCTATTTCTACTCTGGCTAGCACGTGGCACTGGTAGTAATCCAGAGATTATTACCTTTGTGGTCCTACTTTTTAGCTTACTTAACACAAATTAGTTTAAAGTAAGACAATGAGCCCAGATGAACGCTGGCCTCATTCTGATTTTTTATCAATTGCTCAACAGATTTAATTTTCCATTTTACCACTTATTTTAATAAAACACTCTACTTTGTAAACTTAAAAAAAATCTAGTCAAGAAGAAAAGAGAAGCTTATGAAAGGTTCAAAAAACTATGTAATGATAGAGATCTAGAAGATTATAAGGCTAGCAGGAAGGAGCTTAAAAATGAAATTAGGAGAGTCAGAAGAGGTCATGAGAAGGAGCAGAATCATGAGCAGAATTAAAGAAAACCCCAAGGCATTCTATAAATATGTGAAGAGCAAGAGAATAAGATGTGAGAGAATAGGACCAATCAAGTGTGACAGTGGAAAAAGTGTGTATGGACCTGGAGGAGATAGCAAAGATACTTAATGAATACTTTGCTTTAGTATTTACCAGGAAAAAGGACCTACAGCAGATGACTTACAGCAGATTGAAAAGCTTGAGGATATAGACATTAAGAAAGAGGATGTGCTGGAGCTTTTGGAAAGCATCAAGTTGGATAAGTCTCCGGGACTGGACCAGACAGTACCCCAGGCTACTGTGGGAGGCGAGGGAGGAGACTGCTGAGCCTCTGTCAATCATCTTTGCATCATTAATGGGGATGGGAGAGGTCCCAGAGGATTGGAGGTTTGTAGATGTTGTTCCATTATTCAAGAAGGCGAGTAGGGACAGCCCAGGAAATTCTAGATCTTTCTTCAGTGGTTGGTAAGTTAATGGAATAGATCCTGAAAAGCATGACTTGTGAACATTTAGAGAGGCATAATATGATTAGGAATAGTCAGCATGGCTTTGTCAAGAGCAGGTCGTGCCTTACAAGCCTGAATTTTTTGAGAGTGTGACTAAACACATTGATGAAGGAAGAGCAGTGAATGTAGTGTATATGGATTTCAGCAAGGTATTTGATAAGGTACCCCATGCAAGGCTTATTGAGAAAGTAAGGAGGCATGGGATCCAAGGGGACATTGCTTTGTGGATCCAGAACTGGTTTGCCCACAGAAGGCAAAGAATGGTTGTAGACGGGTCATATTCTGCATGGAGGTCAGTGACCAGTGGTGTGCATCAGGGATCTGTTCTGGGACCCTTACTCTTCATGATTTTTATAAATGATCTGGATGAAGAAGTGAAGGGACGGGTTAGTAAATTTGCTGATAACACAAAAGTCGGGGGTGTTGTGGATAGTGTGGAGGTTTTGAAGAGAATGAATGGGTTGAATGTTTAGCTGAGAAATACACTTCTAAGACATTTCTTTATCATGACCTGGAATTCAGGCACAAAAACAGTCATACCAAAACTCCCCGTTAAATTATCCAATCAGTAAACCTATCATGATAATTTTTCTTTACATGTAGATGAACGAATAGGCTCTCAGACATATCAGATCCTAGGATTTCATTAAATCACGTAACCTACAATCAACTAAAGTCTTTGGGAAAAAACGAAAGTGGATTGCTGAGAAAGCTCCAGTGGGACATTGCAGAATCCAGCAAACCCATGAGCAGCTGTGGATTTAGACATTCCACATAGCAAATCAGAAGCTAAGGATTAACAATTATGGGGTTATGGCAAGACTTGTGGGATAATGGGCATAAGGGGAGACAACTTTATAGAATACATCAAACAGTTGAGTTGATAGGAGAAGGGGGTAAGACAAGAAGGGAAGGAATTATATTGACTCAACTTAGAATTGGGCATACTTCGCTTTATTATTCCTGATATTTTATTGGAAAGCATCACTCTGGGTGTCAGTTTTGTTATCATTATGAAACAGCTGAATACATTTTATTGCACCATGAAGCATATAAGAAAGAAAGCAAATCCAGGCCTCTCTACTATCTCTGGGGGCTGGTACTTTTCATTCAAAAACTTTATTGAGTTATGGGAGTGACATTAATTTAATTCACAGTATTGTTTTCACTAATTACAATCTATTGGGCTTTTGGGGGTAATTTAGTTTTCATTTTAATAAGGAACTTGTAGGGGTTTTATTTCCCAACTCTCTACACCACACTGGTCCAGCTGGCAGCGTAAAGTCTTTAAGTTGGACTGCCAGCCGCCACTAAAAGTCAGGAGAAGAAGGGAAAGGAATTGTATCCGTACCACTGGTGCTGCAAAGCTGTGCTACCATGCTGTGCAATGTTGACAGTGTAGCTAGAAAATCCTTCTTATTGAATCTTACCAGGCATGATGGTCTTTTTGCAGGTGAAGCATTTTGGAGAGTACTCGTCAGAATAGCATTCTATGCATAGGAGGTTATCCTCCTTGGTAGAAAATGGTTTCTCCACAAGGGAATGTCCACACCTAGCACACTTGAAGCACTGTTCATGCCAGTGAAGATCCTTATAGGACAAATCCTTGGATAAAGCAATGAGATACAGTAAGTCCAAAAAACATATGCTGCTATTATGAGACAGTTGAAATATTAACCAATACTTTATTTTTTGTTAATTCATACATGGTACTGTTATTTTGTGTGTTATGTGTGAGTATCTAACCCGTCTCTCCCACATAGCCCTACATTTGTTCTATTATCCATGCACATTACAGTCCATCAGATATAGGAGCAGAATTAGGCATTTGGCCCATCAAGTCTGCTCCTCCATTTCACGATGGCTAATCCATTTCCCTCTCAGACCCAGTCTCCTGCCTTTCCCCCATGTCCCTTCATGCCCTGACTAATCTATCAACCTTTGCCTTAAATATACCCAGTGAGTAGGCCTCCACAGACTCCTGTGGCAACACATTCTACAGATTCATGACTCTATGGCTGAAGAGCTTACTCTGCATCTCTTCCACCATAGGATACATCCTCTCCACATCCACTCTGTCGAAGCCTTTCAACATTTGATAGGTTTCGATGAGGTCACTGATGCACCATCGATAACTCTCAGAGACGGGAGGTAAACGATAGGCTTTTATTAGCAGCAAAAGGGAGCACGGCATCTCGGAGACTGAGGGAGGAGCAGTGCCCCAATCGCCTTTATACAGGGGTCTGTGGGAGGAGCCACAGGAGCAGTCAGCAGAGGGGCATGTCCGGACAGATATACATAACTTACCACAGTCACCCCTCATTCATCTGAATTTCAGTGAGTACAGCCACAGAGCCATCAAATGCTCCTCAAATCATAAGTCTTTCAATCCTTGAATAATTTTTGTGAATCTCCTGTGAACCCTCTCCAATGGCAGCACATCCTAAGGGGCCCAAAACTGCTCACAATACTCCAAGTGAGGCTTCACCAGTGACTTATAAAGCCTCAGCATTCATAGTCAGAGAACACTACAGCAGAAAAGTGGACCCTTTAGCCCATCCACAAATAAGGGAAAGTCTGCAGATGCTGGAAATCCGAGCAACACACACAAAATGCTGGAGGAGCTCAGATCGGGCAGCATCCTGTATATCGGTGATACCTGACGTAAATTGGGAGACCACTTCACCAAGCATCTATGCTCCATCTGCCAGAACAAGCGAGATTTCCCAGTGGCCACTCATTTTAATTCCATTTCCCATTCCCATTCCGATATGCCCAACCACGGCTTCCTCCACCGTTGTGATAAGGCCACACTTACATTGAAGGAACAACACCTTATATTCTGTTTTGGTAGCCTCCAACCTGATGGCATGAATGTTAATTTCTTAAACTTCCAGTAATGTCCCCACTTCACCATTTCCTATCCTCTTTTCCCCCATCATGTTATCTCCTTGCCTGCCCCTGCCCCATCACCTCCATCTGGTGCTAAATGTTGCTCCTTTGACCCATCTAGTCTATTCCGAAACATTATTCAGCCTACTTTGATCAACCTGCTGTGGGTCCATAGCCCTCCACACCCCTCCCATTCATGTACACATCCAAATTTCTCTTAAATGTTGAAATCGAGCTCACATGTACCACTTGTTCTAGCAGCTCATTCTGCACTCTCACAATCTGAGTGAAGAAGTTTTCCCCCATGTTCCAGTTAAGCATTTCATCTTTCCCTCTTAACCCATGAACCTATAGTTTTAGTCTCATTCAATCTCAGTGGAAAAGGCCTGCATGCATTTATCTTCTCATGATTTTGTATACCTTTATTAAATCTCCTCTCACTATTCTACACTCCAGGGAATAATGTCCTAACCTATTCAACATTTCCCTGTAACTCAGGCCCTCAAGTCTCGGAGACATCCTTGTATATTTTCTTTGCACGCTTTCAACCTTACTTACATCTTTCCTGTAGCTAGGTGACCAAAACTGCGCACAATACTCCAAGTTAGCCCTCACCAATGTCTTATACAACTTCCACATAACATCCTAACTCCTGTAGTCAGTACTTTGATTTATAAAGGCCAATGTACCAAAAGCTTTCTTTCCAACACTATCTACCTGTGATATCACTTTCAAGGAATTATGGATCTGTATCCCAGATCCCTCTACTCCACTGCTATCCTCCATTCACCAACACTCACTGTGTAAGGCCTGTGCTGGTTGGTCCAAAGTGCAAAATCTGTTTGCATTAAATCTCATCGGTCATTTTTAGCGCTTTTTTTTCAGCTGGTCCAGATTCCTCTGTAAGCTTCAATAGCCTTCCTCGTTGTCCACCATACTCCCAATCTTAGTGTTATCCACAAGTTTGCTGATCCAGTTCACCACATTAAGATTTGTAAGAGTTTTTTAAATGTTCCTAATGTATCTGCATCTACCAGTACCATTGGCGTGGCATTCCATACACACAGTCCTCCCTGTGTAAAACAACACCTACCTCTGACCACCTTAAAGTTACGCCCACTCATATCAGCCATTGCTGCCCTGGGAAAACAATCTAAGGTTGTCCACTTTGGATCATCTTGTACACCTCATGGCATACTCTCTAATTCAGGCAACATCCTGGTCAATCTGCTCTGCACCTCTTCTAAAGCTTCTACATCCTTCCTACATTGAGGTGACCAGAACTGAATGTAGTACTCCAAGTGGGGTCATCAGGGTTTTATAGAGCTGCAACATTACCTCATGACTCCTGAATAATGAAGGCCAACACACCACATGCCTTCTTAACTTTCTTATCAATTTACACAGCAACTTTGAGGGATCTATGAATGTGGGCCCCAACTTCCCTGTGACCCTCCACACTGCTAAGAAACCTGACATTAACCCTGTATTCTGCTTCACCTTCCAAAGTGAATTACTTCACACTTTTTTGAGTTTAGTTGGAGCACATTTAAAATGTTATTTCCCCGAGAATTTGTTTACCTTGCAATCACTCCCAATTAGTTTCTTGCAGTCTTCACATGTACTGGAGTAGAGATTGTCATAGCACTTGATACAATACTGCTTGCTCTCTTGCAAGATATATTTCTTGCCACGGAGGGAATCCTTGCAAGAATGACAATCAAAGTCATCCCCCATTTTGTTTTTAAATGCTCACTTCTAGAATGGAAAAGAAAATAAGAGACTATTTAGTATTTAGATACAGTATAAATGTTTATCGGTGAAGTAAACTGATGTGTTTTGAAACTAAAGAAGAGAAGTGAACACTAACATTAAGTTCAAAAGTTCAAAGTAAGTTCGAAGTAAAATTTATTATCAGGGTACATACATGTCACCACATACAACCCTGAGATTCCTTTTCTGTGGGCATACTTAGTAAATCTATAGAATAGTAACTGTAAACATCAGGGTCTGTAAACTAAATAAACTGTGCAAATGCAGATAATAAATAAATAGTAATAAATAACGACATGAAATAACAATGTAACAGCATCCTTAAATGTTCAAGAGTCTGATGGTTGAGGAGTAGTAACTGTTCTTGAATCTGGTGGTGTGAGTCCTGAGGCACCTGTACCTTCTACCTGATGAGAAAAGAGCTTGGCGTGCTTGGTGAGGTTCTTTGACAATGGATGCTGCTTTTCTACCTGCAATGTTTCATGAAGATGTTCTCAATGATTGGAGGATTTTACCTGTGACGTACTGGGCTGAATCCACTACCTTTTGTAGGATTTTCCGCTCAAAGACATTGCTGTTCCTGTACCAGACTGTGATGCAGCCAGTCAGGACATTAACTGGACATTTATTAACTTTTAAATAAGCATAATTTAACTAAAATTAATCCAGTTACTTCTTTACAGATTTTAGAGACACCGAGAGGTACAGCACAGAAACAGGGCCTTCAGCCCTACTAGTCAATCCAAGACCATTTAAACTGCCATTACCTGCACCAGGACTATAGCCCACCATACCTCTACCATCCATGTACCTATCCAAACTTCTCTTAAGTGCTGAAATCGAACTCACATGCACCACGTGCTAACAGCTTGCTCAACACTCTCACGACCCTCTGCGTGAAGTTTCCCCTCATATCCCGTTAAACTTTTCACCTTTCACCCTTAACCCATGACCTCTGGTTGTAGTCCCACTCAACCTCAGTGGAAAAAAACCTTGCATGCATCTACCCTACCTATACCCCTCATAATTTTGTCTACCTCTATCAATTCTGCCTTCAATGTTCTAAAGAATCCATTTCTAACTTACAATTCAATCTTTCCTTATAACTCAGGTCCTCCAGATGCAGGAACATTCTTGGAAATTTCCTCAGCACCCTTTCCTGTTGGTAAGTGATGAGAACTGCACACAATACTCCAAATTAGGCCTCACCAACATCTTTAACAATTTCAACATAACATCCCATGTCCTGTACTCAGTACATTGATTTACGTAGGCCAATGTGCCAAAAGCTTTCTTTACAAACCTATCTACCTAAGACACCACCTTCAATGAATTATGTACCTGTATTCCCAGATCCCTCTGTTTTACTACAGTTCACTGTATAAGACTTACCCTGGTTGGTCCTATCGAAGTGCCAAACCTCACATTTATCTGCATTAAATTCCATCTGCTATTTTTCAGACCAGTTTTCCAGCTGATACAGATCCCTCTGCAAACCATGACAGCCTTCTTCACTGTCCACTACACCCCCAATCATCTGCAAACTTAATGATTCAGTTAACCACATATTCATCCAGATCTTTGATATAGATGATAAACAAGAAAGGACCCAGCACTGTTCCCTATGGTACACAACTAGTCACTGGCCTCCAGTCAGAAATGTAACCATCTATGAACCGCTCTCTGACTTCTCCCACAAAGCCAATGTCCAATCCATTTTACTACCTCATCCTGAATGCCGAGCGACTGAACCTTCTTGACCAAACTCCCATGCAGGACCTTGTCAAATTTCTTACTAAAGTCCATGTACGCATCATCCACCACCTTGCCTTCATCCACTCTCCAGATAACTTCCTCAAAAAACTCTAAATGATTGGTTAGACATGATCTACCACATACCAAGCCATGCCAACTATCCTTAATGAGTCCATGTCCACCCAAATACTTATATATCTGGTCCCTTAGAGTACCTTCCAATAACTTCACCACAGCGTGCAGGCACAGGACGTGTCAGAGGCAGTGGGGAGCAGGCAGACCACCACCAAGCACGATAAGTTCTTTCTCCTTGCAGGTGGGTTTTCTCAATTTTTAAACCATAAAGACAGAGGGTCTAGTGGAGGGGCTATTGTTGGAGTGGGGGGCTAGAGTCAGACAGGGAACTTTGGCTCAAGAGGCTTCAACAAGAAGAGGCTGAGGCCAAAGGAACAGGTGAGAAGGGTAGGTTTTTTCATTGCTTATTGCTGACTTGGTCTTGGCTGTCCATTGTACAGTGCAGGCAGGATGGCAGATATGGCAGTGGAATGCTCCTTGTTTCATTTAAACAGCTGAGCTGCATTGGTTATCCTCCAAACCTCTGGTACCTCCCTGGTCGCTAAGTTTGATTTAAATGTCTCTGCCAGGGCCCAGGCAATTTCTGCACTTGCCTCCCGTAGGGTCTGAGGGAACACCTTCTCAGGTCTAGGGATATATCCACTCTGATTTGCCTCAGAACATAAGAACATAAGAATTAGGAGGCGGAGTAGGCCATCTGGCCCGCTGAGCCTGGTCCACCATTCAATAAGATCATGGCTGATCTGGCCACGGACTCATCTCCACCTACCTGCCTTTTCCCCATAACTCTTAATTCCCCTTCTATGCAAAAACTTATCCAACCTGGCTTAAATATATTTACTGAGGTAGCCTCCACTGCTTCATTGGGCAGAGAATTCCACAGATTCACCATTCTCTGGGAAAAGCAGTTCCTCCTCATCTCCATCCTAAATCTACTCCCCCGAATCTTGAGGCAATGCCCCTCTGTTCTTGTACAGGATGGCAAACACCTTGGCTTTGTAATTTGTACAAGGTCCATGAAGTTAATGCCACTTTTTCCCTTTTCTATAGATTCTGTATCCATTTCCTGAGTAAAACCAAATGCAAAGAATGCATTAAGATCTCCCCCATCTGTTTTGGCTCCATATATGGATTACCACTCTGGTCTTTTTGAGGACCAATTTTGTCCCTTGCAATCCTTTTGCTCTTAACACAATTGTAGAATCCCTTAGGGTTCTCCTTCTACCTTGTCTGCTAGAGCGACCTCAGGCCTTCTTTTAGCCCTCCTGATTTTCTCCTTAAGTGTTCTCTTTCATTTTCTAAACTCCATAAGCACCTCATTTGTTCCTACCTGCCTATACCTGCTATGCACCTTCTTTTTACTAGTAACCAGGGCCTTAATATTTCTAAGGGTGGTGAGGAAGGCAAATGCCATGTTAGCATTCATCTCAGGAGGTCAGGAATACAAGGGCAGGGATGTGATGCTGAGGCTTTATAAGCCACTGGTGAGACCAATTCTTGACGATTGTGAGCAGATTAAAGAAAAGACGTGCTGGCATTGGAGAAGGTTCAGATGAGGTTCACAAGGATGATTCCAGGGATGAAAGGGTTATTATACGAGGAACATTTGACATTCTGGATCTGTACTCACTGGAACTTAGAGGGATGAGAGGGACATCATTGAAACCTTTCAGATGTTGAAAGGCCTAGACAGAGAAGATGTCAAAAGGATGTTTCCCACGGTGGGAGAGTCTAGGACAAGAGGACACAGCCTCAAGATAGAGAGGTGTCCATTTAAAACAAAGATGTGGAGAAATTTCTTTAGCCAGAGGGTGTTGAGTTTGTGGAATCTGTTACCACATGCAGCTGTGGAGGCCAGGTCGTTGGGTGTATGTAAGGCAGAAATTGATAGAGTCTTGATTAGACATGGTATTAAAGGTTACGGGGAGAAGACTGAGGAGGGAAAGAGAAAGGTCAGCTCTGATTGAATGGCAGAGAAGACTTGATAAGCCACATGGCCTAATTCTGCTCCTATGTCTTGTGGTCTTAATCAATATATATTGTTGTCTTCCTTTGGAAGAACCTGAATGCTTAGAATAGAGATATGTTTAGCTTGGGGAGTTTGCAGTGGTAGTTAGCAGTGAGTTACAGGCCTAAGAAAATTAAGATGCAAAGCTAAGATCAATAAGGAATTAATATGCACATCAGAGTGGATTTTATGCTAGTTGTATCTGTAAGCTTAGAAATTTTATTCAACACTTCCTGAAATCTCTGACTATTCTTCCTTAGTAATAAATAAAAGAGACTCTGCAGATGCTGGAAATCCAGAGCATTATACACAAAATGCTGGAGGAACTCAGCAGTTCAGACAGCATCTATGGAGAGGAATAAAAAGTCAGCATTTTGTGTTGGGACCCTTCAGATATATCCCTTTACATGTTTAATGTGTGGCGGGGTAGAAATTTGTCTCTACCAAGGAAGGTGTAAGGCATCCTTTCCCTCCGCTAGACTGCAGGTCACCCTTAGGCAATTTGAAGCACCTGCTTATCCCCCCCGCCCCCCGACTCGGTTAATGTGAAGCCATAGGAACCCGTGGTGGATGGTCGTATGAGAAGCTGGTGCATATCATAATTCCTGGTTATGCGACTACTGATGCCAGGCAGACAATCTGAAGAGTATTGATAATGGCTGCGGTCACCCATCTTGTAGAGGCACTGCCCAGAAGAAGGCAATGGCAAACCCTTTAGAAAAATTTAGCAAGAACAATCATGGAGATGGAAAGGCCATGATCGCTCACGTCATACAACACAGCACAGAATAAACAAACAAGTGCACAAGCCATTTTGTAAAGTCTCAAACAGACATGGTTGATGTCATTTCTATAACTTTTAATAAGCACTTCTTATATTTCTATAAAAATTCTAATCTTACAACACCACAAAACACAGGAGCAGAATTATTCCATTCAACCCATCAAGTCTGCTAAGTCATTCCATTATGGTCGATTTATTATCCCTCTCAACCCCAATCTCCTGCCGTCTCCCGATAATATTTGTCACCCTGACTTATCAAGAACCTATCAAGCTCTGCTTTCTTATGGTCTATGGTCTTAATCCAATGACTTGGCCTCCAGAACTGACAGTGGCAATGAATTCCTCAGATTCACCACCCACTGAATAAAAATTATATATTTTATAGTGTTTATATATATGTCTCAATATTATAAGATAAATTGTTTTCTTTGTCTTGTAAGTAGATGCATGAATGTTCATCCAAGATACAAATAGATTAATTATTGACCTCACCTACCTCAGGATATCTAACAATTATGAGATGGTATTTAAGAGGAGTTTA
Source organism: Hypanus sabinus (assembly GCF_030144855.1). Taxonomy (NCBI): domain Eukaryota; kingdom Metazoa; phylum Chordata; class Chondrichthyes; order Myliobatiformes; family Dasyatidae; genus Hypanus; species Hypanus sabinus. Next base: position 5,587,126 of record NC_082715.1, read on the forward strand.
ACCTTGCCAGTCTTGGGGGGAATTAGTCTTTAGTTGTGACTACTAAATGTACAGTATCTGAGAGTGTTGATCACAAATTGAACTCACTTTTGCACATTTGGCACATCAGATTTAAAGAAACTCATTATGCGGGATAACTGCATCGCAGTTTGAACACCATTTATGAAGCAAATTGTGACATTATTTTCAATGCCGTTAGGTTATATTCAGACCAGGACTTCATCTGCCCTCATAGGGCAATATAGTGTGTGTGCGGAAATCATGAGTAAGTCCATCATGCATTTCAAACTTCCAAAATCTGACTTTGGTCAAACAGTTTTGTGTAAATCGACAAAGATTATAGGAGGAGATATCTCACCTTAACCTGAGTAACACACACAAAATGTTGAAGGAACTCAACAGGTCAGGCAGCATCTAAAGAAAAGAATAAAGAGCCGATTTTCCATGCGGCGACCCAAGAACGCGCTTTAGTTTGTATTACTCTAGATTTCCAGAATCTGTAGAATCTCTTGTGTTTATGATCAGATTAACCAGAATTTGGTCTTGTTTGGAAGACAGCACCAGGAGTAAAGGCACTAAGAAGATGAATCTTGCAACCACATTTTCCACTAGCAGAGTATTTGTTACATTAAGATCGTTTCTGCTTTTGGTACATCTAATGATAGTTGATACTTTGTCATAGAAAAACAACAGAATAATCTCATTAATTTCTTGGCTATAGCTGGGCAGGGGATAAGCTCCCAATTAAATGCTTCCCATGGCGTGGGTTTCAAATGGCCTCTGACAGCCAAGTCCAGCTCCCAGCCTTCAAGCATGGCCTTCCTACTAAGCCCAGCAGAACAGTTTCTACTGAGAGGAGAAGGGAAAAGGTGGGC